>NC_141223.1:757500-1957500 GCF_054856515.1 Filicampus tigris | reverse complement strand
CCACTCGTGTCTTGTCACTGCTTTATACAAACAACATGATGATGATGATGATGATTATTATTGTGGTTATCGCAGTCCATCTTTTAGCTCTGATGAGCCATCTGAGTGATCTTCTTCAGCATGTCCTCCGACTGCAACTGCTCCAGCGTCAGCAGAGACAGGCCCAGTTGGTCCTCCTGTGCACCAGGGGGCGACACACAGTGCACGCAACGCTTAGCGACATTAATAGATGCAAATTTTCCTTAGTCTTTCTAAGGCACATCGCATTGTATGTTTGCATTAAGCTAGGCTGAACATTTTGGTGTAGACAATGCTTCATTTTCTTCTTTAAATGTGTCAGCTTTACAGTAAACTTTGAACTGAGAGTGACAAACACCTTAAAGCAAGCATGCTCGGCCACTTATTTGGAGAACCGAATGAGTGAGAACAGACGTTAAGAAATACTTTAAAATGTGTCTTTTAGTAAGTATAGGTACAAATGGAAAAAAATAAAATAAAAGATTGATGGTGTCTATGTTGTGTCTTCCTCTACTGCAGGTGGAGCTCGGGCATATGAACGGGAGTTTACTGGAGCGTCTGTTTGAGTTTGACCTGTCTGAAGGGCTGAGCCATCTGTCTGAGGAAATGTTTGGACAGTTGAACCGTCTCATCCACAGTGAGGTTGAGGCTGCCGTCATTGATGTGCTCCTGGATCCAGCGAGGAAGCTTCCCGCGTTTGTCCGCTCGGGCGTAACGCTGCCGCAGGAAGAGGAAGGCCATCACAAAAGCGCAAGCAGAAAATCCAAAGTGGACGTGAAATGGATGAAAAAAGGTGTTTTTTTGGGACCATATAGTAAGGCTTTTTTGGCGAAAAAAAAAAAGACCATGTATAGTAAGGGTAAAGCAAGGTGTTTTTTTGCAAAAAAAAAAAAAAAAAACGACCATGTATAGTAAGGCGTTTTTTATGAGAAAAAACAACCATATATATAGTAAGGCATTTTTGTGTGGAAAAAAAATGACCAAGGCGTTTTTTTTGTTTTTTTTTAAAAGACCATGTATAGTAAGCCGTTTTTGTGAAACAAAAATGACCAAGGCGTTTTTTTTTTTTTTTTTTAAAAGACCATGTATAGTAAGCCGTTTTTTGTGAAAAAAAAAAAATGACCATGTATAGTAAGGATATATATAGTAAGGCGTATTTTGGGGGGAAAAAAACGACCATGTATAGTAAGGCGCTTTTTTGCGCGTTGTGAAATGCGCTATACAAAATAAAATTGCATTGCATTGTATTGTTTGTAGCGGGTATGATCTCAGCTAGCTCCAAATCAATCCAATCAGTGTCCTTGTTTTGAGCAGTCACCCAATATTGACGACGCAAACAAAACAGCAAATTACCTTGTCAGCAAAAATCATGAGTCCATAGTCGGTCTTTCCTCGGATGGCTCGGCCGACGCACTGCGCAGCGTGCCGCATGGCGTCGAAGGTGAGAAAGTCGTTCTCCCGGATCTGGAACTGATCCCTCAGGTACTCCAAACGGGCCTGCGGCACGCCACGCATTTACACGACGCGGAAAATATCAACAAAGTGTCGATACAGCACAAGGGGGAGGAGGATCGATGTTACCTTGAGGATGCGGCTCTGCGTGTAAACGTACGGAACGCCAAACATGATGACCGCTCGGCCAAAGTGGTGCACTGGTAACAAACAAAACAGTTGCTTTATGTTTTTCATTCAACGTATTTTCTTATTCTCACGAGGTTACGGAAAGTCCCCCCAAAAATATCTATCATTTTGTTTTGGGGAAAAATATTCAAATTTATCAAGCTACATTATTTCCTCCCCCCCAAAAAAAGACACCCAAAATATTCTCATAAGATTACTTATTTCCCCTAAAAAATAAAGCTTAATTTTGAGGGAACTTGCTTTCTGAAAAAGAAAACGTGTTTTTTGGAAGATAAAAAAATAAGACCATTGTCATACGATTGCTACTTTAAAAAGAAAAAATGAAGGAAAAAAAAGACTTATTAACTGAAGAATCTAACTTTCTCAGCACCCCCCTCCAAAAAAATCCATTCAAATTTTCCAAAAATATTTTCCCTCTCAACAAAATATTCACTTTTTATTTTAAAAATGAACAAAAAAATGCAAAACAACTTTTCTTTGTGAATTTTTTTCACATAGAAAAATGCCTTAAAACTTTTATTAGAAAAAAACATGATATTTTATCGAAAGAATAACCCTTTCAAAAAATTCAATTTTTCCACCCAAAAAATAACATACAAAAAAAAGGTTTTGCTCCAAAAATACTTATTTGAATGGTAAATGTAACTATTCACAAGAGGATTATTGCTCTCCCTGAAAAAGCTAATGAAAACTTTATTCTGAGAAAAAATATGACTGTTTTTTTTAATTCATTCACAGCCATTGTCAATGACGTTTTTCCCCTGATGCTACTCCACTCTAAATTTCAAACGGATGCACAGCCACCAGTAGATGATGACAATGCTGCATTTTAAGTATGCGATCAGCACAGTTGCTGAGTCCCCTGGGAGAAACGGCACCATTTTGTGCAAACTTTTTCTACTGCTGATTATAAAAGAACGGAAAAACAAAGAATCTAACATTTTTTTTTCCTGGTGAGGAGAGTCATGTCTTTCATTTGTCAGTTTGGTGTATATAAAAAAATCACGACCACAATATCCTGTCTAGAAAAATGTTAAAATTATCTAAAATGCCAGGCCGCATAAAAAAAAAAAAAAAAACTTTTTTTTTCCTTTACTAGTTGATCAGGAAATAGTTGTACTTGGATGCAACACCATGACATCCCATTTTTTCCACATTTACCAAAATCGATCCCCTCCGACACTTTTCCTCGCGCCACCGACAGCAGGATGGCTCCTCTGCCGTTCTCACACGCCTGTAAGGAGAAAGAGAGAAGAGTGGGAAGAAGTTGACTTCAAACGCCTGACCGGGATGCGGACATCACCTCCTGGTACTTCTCCAGCGCCATGCTGGTCTCTGCCGCATCCTGCGTCTCGATGAAGATCAGCTTGTTCTTCTGAATGTTCTCCAGAATTCCCTAGAGGAAGCACACACAAAAAAAAAATCCTGAACGTGGTTTGCTAGTCGCTACGTTAGCACGAAGCTAACGGAGAGCTTGCGAGTGAACGAAATGCTGACCTGCTCGTACCAGGATGCCACGATGTTCTCCATGTAGACGTAGCTGGTGAAAAACGCCACGATGCCGTCAGGAACCACAGCGGACATCTCCAGCAGCAGGTTTCCATAGTTACGGATCACAGCTAGAAAGACAAAAAAAAAATTCCCAAATCCATTTTTACTTGTGTTTTCCTGCATATGAAAGTTGGATTTCAATTTTCTTAGAATGTGTCAGTGGCACGACTCAAGACAATGTTGGAATACCACTTAGCAGGGCCACATTTAGCCAAGTTGAAGTTAATTAATTTTGCAGTGTAACTGCACACCACAAATGCACAAACGCACACACTTTTTTTTTTTCATACTTAATCTAATCAAAGTGGATTCCATACCACCATACATTTTAGTATAATATATAATTGAAGAAAATATTACATACTAAAATGCATGTAAACGTCCCATTTGGACCCAAGAAAAAGCCGGTTAATATTTCCACAAAGTTGGAAATGATGTTTTTCTACACACCGAAATCCTCTCTGGTCTCAAACTTGGAGCTCAGAGCCACCTGGTCGTTTCCTCGCCCGACAATCTGGAAAACCGAAAGACAAAAGTGCTGAAACAAGTTAGGAGGCCAGAAATGACATGGGGGGTGGGGGGGGGGGCTCTCTATAGATAATTCTAATGCATGCACGCACAAAATACAAATGAGTAATATTTATAATTCTCCTGAACAGTTGGGTGAGACAATCAAGTGCACCTTCTGTAGAAACTGTCAAGTAGAGGGCATCGCAGATTGAAGATCGTGGCAAAGCTGCGTTCCATTAGCTTACCCAGATGTCATACCCATCATCCGTGCGCACATAATACCCAATTGGTGGCCACAAATAATGTAGCCACAAATTAGTGGCCCCAATAATATTTTTGGGGGGAAAAAGTTTCCATGTCACATGTTAGGTTGGGTACTGTCGCTATGCACACTTGGGAAAAAACATACCAGTGGGCAGAGGCAGGTTCGCGCCAGCGTCATGGTGAAAGACGCCATGGTGACGGGCCGGAAGTCCAGGATGCGAGGGTAAATGTCCAGCGGGGACAACGTCTGGCCAGGACAAACGTGGCAGATGGTGAAGGAAGGTCAAGGCCGGGGGGGAAACACGAACGCGGAGGCCGGAAGACTTACCCCTGACGTGATGACAACCGATTGGAACCTTTGAAAGACGGGTTTGATGGCGATGGACGGGTCCATGCAGCTGAGCAAAGAGCAGACCAGTAAAACGTCATGTCGGACATTTTAAAACTTTAAAAAAAACAAAACAAAAAAAAACATAATTACTTTAGAAAAGGAATATCCTTTACTACTGTAAAATGAAACTTTAATCAGTTGAAAAATATAAAAACATTTTATCCTCTAAAATTAAAGAAATGTCTTTCTCTAAAATTTTTATATTTTCTCAAATGTAGTTGAATGATCAAAAAATATTTTTTTTCCCTCTATAACTTAAGTTTCTCTCAAAAATGTTTTAAAAACGTTTTTTTTCCTATATGGAATAAGTAAAATATTTTTTTCTTTAAAAAAAATACAAAATTCCCACCAAAGGTCCAATTAAAAATTAAATGTGGAGCAAATATCTCTCCCAAGATCAAACAATCTGAAGCACAAGTGTCGGTCTGATTTATTTGATTGTAAAATATAACGAGAAACGTAATTGACCAGATTTTGTGTGGAATTGTGAGTTACTGCAAGTGCTGTCGATTTAAAAAAAAGTATTTCTCGTTATTGTGTTCTCATTGAAGGCATATTGCCCAAAAATTTAAATCAACAAAAAACAAAATCCTCAATTCCAGGTCGTTTGCTGCAAACAAGCTTGAACGGCAAAGTTTGAGGTGATACAATTCTCCTCCAGTCCTGCAGGTGGCAGGAGTGCAAAAGTGCAGAGCCACCTACCTGAAGTGCAACACGGGGTTGGCGATGGTCGGCGTTCTGTCTTCAAAGGGCTCAATGATGATGGTGAAACCTTTGAGGAGAAACGTTTCAACGCTTCAAGGGTTAAAATGGCGGTAGCTTTCAATCAAAAGCGAGGACCTTTAAACTCAAAACGGAGGAATTTTGAACTTTTCAACCAAAATGGGGGCTGAAAGTTCAATCAAAACGGAGGAACTTTTGAATAAATATCGAGCCTCTTTTAAATATGAAACCCTCCCATATATTTTTTTTCAATTTCCAATTTCAAGTCAGTCGAGTGAAAATGAATGAATCGTTCTTCAAAGGTAACGGCGGCCATGGCTGATCGCACCTTGACTGTACGTGCTGACCAGCGTGGCAAAGTTGGAGATGAGCGTGACGGCGGAGAAGTCAGCGATGTCTGTGATCTCCAGCGTCCGTAGCAGCGACTGCAGACGCTCGGCGCAGAACCTGCGAGACGCCGTCCAATCGGGAGTGAGGCGGCATGTCACGGACGTGTCACGGGAGGCCGAGGTGACGGCGGCGCCGGGGACCTGAGGGGCTTGCGGTCGATGCAGACTTTGTCGAAGATGTCCTTGAGGAACTGCGGGGCGCTCTCCTGGACCACGTGCTGCACCCTCAGGCGGGACTTCAAGTACTCCATGAAGCGCCTCAGGAAGCCCACAAAGTGCTCGGCCGTGCGGATGGTGCCCGGAACGGCCTCTGCGACCATCATCCAGCCAATCGGGAAAATGTACGATATTCACGTCGGGGGGCGGGGCGTTCTTTTTACCTTTTAGGATCTCGTCCGGCAGCACGGGATTGGCCAGGTAGACGTCTGTCTCCCGCGCCACGTTGGCTTCCTTCAAGCCCTCCACCAGCCGTCGATATTCCTCCTTCAGTTTGGCAGCGTCCGTCTCTTTGATCCTGTCAAAGGCGGGAAAAGACGGTTGCCTCAACTTGCGTCCTCGGTTGTCCCTGAACCCCGAAACCGCATTTGCACCTCAAGTACCAGAATGTAAAGTAGCTTTTAGTTCCTCGAACCAAAGGCAGACCAGAGGCGTTCTTACTTGTGTATGGTGTTCTGCAGCGTGTCCACGTTACCCTGGCAACGGTCCAGCGTCCGCCTGGTGATGTTGACGCTCATGGAGTCGATGCACACGTTGTCTGCCGAAGATGGGGAAACGCTGCGTAAGTCACGTGCGGGATTTCAGTCGTAGGCGGGACAGAGCGAGGCGACACGCACCGATGTTGTGCGCCTCGTCAAAGACCACCACGGATTGCTTGGCCAGCTCCTTGGACACCAGGTCTGCGATCTTGGGGTCCAGCAGGTAGTGGTAGCTGTACACCACGATGTTGGCGTGCAGGATCTGACCAGAGCAACACAAACATGGACGCTATCGTGAGCTCCATCAAGGTACTCATGTTTCCAGCATTGTTTTTGGGACAATATCGTGCCTTTGTTAGGTTTGGTGTAAAGTGGTAGGGCTCTATGTTGGTTTGGATCCTATTTGGCAGACAGGAGCATACAAGGCTAACAAAAAAAAATTCTAAGAGTCCCACTCTGCCCCACTGTCGTACGGTGTTCCGCAGGGTTCAATTTTGGGGCCCCTACTGTTTTCAGTGTATTGCTGCTTGCTGGGTTGCATCTTAACAAAAGCGCGGGTACGACAGTCAGATTTACGTCCCACTGAGCAAAAAGGACGCTTTCTCCTTAAGGCTACTTTTGTCCTGTCTGGAGAAAATCGAGGCCTGGATGGCACTGAATTTCTTGAGCTTCATTGGAAAGAAAACAGACGTTATGGTGTTTGGTCCCAGTGGCCCTTGTACATCCTGTCCGGTTGACTTGGGCCCCCTGGCGCCTTATCTAAAAGCAACAGTGTCAAACTTGGGTTTTTAATTTGACCGGCAAATTGGTGCCGTTGTCAAATCCCGTTTTTTTTTTTTTTCATTTTAGGCAGCTAGCTAGGAAAAAAAGCCTCTCCTTTCTCAACAGCAATTCAGCAATTACATCTTGGCTGGATTATTGTAACGTACTTTGTTTTGGAGTCAGCCAGTCCTCCTTCAAGCATCTCCAGTTGGTCCAAAATGCTGCTGCGTGCCTTCTAAGTGGAGCCCGTAGGAGGGATCACATAGCTCCACATATGGCCTCCAGTACATTTTAGAGTTCATTTTAAGATTCTTGTATTTGCTTTTAAATCTTTTAATGGCCCCTGCGTAACCTGTCAGAGCTCCTCCGCCCCTACGCGCCTGCCCAGTGCATCAGGTCAGCGGACGTGACGCTAATGGAGGTACTGAACGTGAAGCGGCGGCTCAGAGAGGATCGAGCCTTTTCCATTGCAGGTCTCTCTCTTTGGAATGACCTCCCGCTAAAAAGTGAGACAATCTCCCTCTCTGCCAAATTTTAAAACTCATGTTGAAACACATTTTTATTCTATGGCTTTTGACTCAGCAGGAGACTCTGCATTTTTTATGGTGTTTACTGTTTTTATGTCATTCATTTACTGTCTTAACTGTCTTTGCTTTTGGATGTCGGATTTTACTCCCAACAACAGCACTTTGTATGCAGTGACGCTTGTTTTTAAAGTGCTCTATAAATAAATTGGGTTCGGTTGAGTTGAGTAAAACTTTTTTTGTGATGGGTCTAAATGTGGTTATTTTGCGAGATCTCAGCGCGGAATGGTGATGTTTTCTCTTGTAGTTTGTACCGAGTAGCGTGCCAGGTAGTAGGGACACCATCCTTTCCTGCGGCCAAAGTCCTTCAGGTCATCCAGGTTGTAGATGCCGGCGGGAAGCGGCACCTGCCGGCCCACCGCATCAAACTCCTGCCGGGCACAGCGGAGAACTTTGTTCAGATCTCGTCAAGCAGGAAGCGAACGTAGGCGGGTGGGGGTGTTTACCTCATAGAAACGACAGGATGGCTGATTGGGGTCGCTGTGGCGTTGCGCACGAATGTACGACGCCGTCAGACTGTGACACTTGCTGTCCACCTCCTTGCCAAAGCGCAAGCTGCTCACCTGCAACAGCACTCGTCATTTTTATTGTGAAACAATCCTAAAAACGGACGAAAATAGGCTTATTGTTGACGGCTCGCCTCCGGGTGGACGCAGAGGTTCTTGCGGGAGGAGAGTGCCAGAGCCAGGAACTTGTTTTTCTCGCCTGTCTCCTTGGAATAAAACTCCATCAGCTTCCTCAGCTCCTCCACCACCTAGACGCACACGCCATCAAAAGTGAGCTAGAAAAGTTACGTCTTCTCCTGTCGACGGGGCTGATTTGAGTCACCTTTTCAATCTCGGGGACCGTTCTGGAGCAGTAGATGAGCTTGGTGACTTCCAGAGGGAACGCCTGAGGAGAAAAAAAGAAGGAGCTCTCAGGCAAGGAACCGAAACGGAACATAAACACTGGGCGAAACTCACCCTCTGGTAGGCAACGATGAGCGCCAACAGTGAGATGGTCTTGCCAGTTCCTGACGGCATCTCCAGGACGCCATGGCCCTGAAAGTACAAGGCGACGAACACTATTGTCATTGTTCAAATGCTGGTCTCATTTATTCCTGTATAGACACAACAGACACACTGTCTTGCCGTGGACTGGTGAACATCAAGGCTTGTAGAGACACTTTTGCCCGTCTATCCGCCTATGACAGATGCCCGTTTTGTAGGCGATAAGCGAAAGACGGGAAAGGAAGTTGGTCGACAGAAACGCTAACGGAAGCCCGTTAAAAATGATGGGCGCGACGGCCTATAGGCGTTTACTATTTGGTCTGGCTGGACAAAGAGGCGCATAGACGGACGCAGCAGGCGGAAGGCGATAAACGGACCGGGATTTTTTTTTTTTTTTAGCAAAGTGCTCCGCTCTGCTTAAATGTAGGTATTGTGAGATCTCTTTTACGTAAGCTATGGTTCACATCAAGCAATGCTTTTTATGGATGGCAAACTCAAAGCTGGCGTTTCTCTAGGGCACAGCAGCTATAACCAACACTTCCACCACCTGGCTGACTCGTGACTCCAAGGCGAAGTCAGCCCAGGGTTTTTTTTCCCCCCCAACACCCTGCTGACAGTTTACCCGGTGTGTTATTAAATCCTTATGTACTTCTCCCACCTTAGCATCCAGCGTCCTCTTGAGCTCCAGCATGTACGAGTATTGTTCAGGATAGATGTAATCGTAGGGGAAATACACCAACAGACCATCGATGTTAAGCCTGAAATAAAAATGTGAAGAAAAAAAACATTAGTCTTTACAAGTCAATTACGCTAGCTTTGAGTTAGCACGCGAAGCTAAATAACAAGCTGATAAGAACCGGCAGTTACGTCTACAGGCGTTGACGTCGAATAAGGTCAGTGTTAGGAACACGGGATACTCACTTCATCGTTGCTAAATGTGTCCTCTCCTATGACACTTGACTACTTCATTCATTTACGAGCTTTCATGGACAAGCTTGTTGTGAGGGGAAACCTGCACGGCACGCAAGCCTTCTTCTTCTTCGCTTTGTTGAATGACGACGCAAATTTGTTATACTGCCACCTAGTGTAGCATGGGACTACATACAACAACAAACAAATGAGTACAGTAATTAAATTGTCCTGACTTTTTAAAACTTATTGAATGACATTGGCATATTTATCTAATTTTGGCACACAATCCTTATTTAGTGTAAATTCTCACGACTTTCAAGACAGCTACATAAGAGCTTAGGTCTTAACAAAAAACATGTAATAATTTGTTTACTGACCCCCGTTGGTCATAACTAAGAACTGTAATATCCATTCATAATCATTGGAAGTTTTTAATGATGAAGTCCTTCCTCATTAAAAATGACAAAATCTTTAATGACTAAATATCTAAATAACATTGTTTAATTAATTGCATTATTTGTTGAATTAAATAGGTATTCATTTAAAACATTTATTTTTCTATTTCATGGAATTTCTAATTAATTGCATGCTTCATGACGTTTTTGACAAGCATTTGATTTGTTTACTGACCCTGGTTGCAACTGTATTTATTATGTTAAAAACGTACGGGAAACTGATTTAAAAACTGATACTGATCCCAAAAAGACATGAATCAATAAAATCATACTGTGCCGAGTGCAAATAAATATAACTTAGTTACTTTGATGTGATGAAACACATATTAGACTCTTTAGTGTCACCATTGAAAGACTTTTATTGATACATTCACAGAAATGTACACAGCATGCATGACTTATGGAACAAGAGACTACTGTAATTACAGTATGTGTCAATCAACATTAGTTGTGCAAGCACTCTAAATATTTTTGTTGTTGTTGTAAAAACAGCAATCTATGTATGTAAAAGCATTTTTCCATGAGCCTCTGAGACACAGCAGGTTGAAAAGACAATATTGATGTGAGTGGCCAATTTAGACAGAATATACATACAGTAAATACCGCAACGTTATTGTAGAGCAATGGTGTTATTATGGGGACACATTATTAAAAGCGAGTTTTGAATGGTTTATGTATAAATAGTTGTGTCCTGAGAGCCTATCAAGTGTGAAATTACTACTAGAAATGTGTCTGTGGGGGAAAAATGCCTATGCCTCTTATATTGTAGAAGTTAAGCATCTGCATGATTTTTGACAACAGGTGTTCACAGCTTCACATGAGATAAAATGACATTACCGGGTATTGAAGATGGCTGCTTTAAGGCTCTTGACGACCAGCCTGAGCCTGTCGCTCCCAGCGACAACAGCGCATCCGCAAAGTATTCACAGCACTTTAATGTTTCGACGCTTAATGTTATAACCTTACTCCAAAATGGAAAATGTTCATTTAACCACTCAAAATTGTACACATAACACTCCATAATGACAACATGACAAAAGATTTGTGGAAATTTGGGCTAACCCTAACCCTTACACACACACACACACAAAAATGAATTTACCACAATTTGCACTAAAGTTCAATTTGTACTTTTACGTACATTACGTACGTTATTTTGTAGTTTATTTTAAATACCTTTGAAAAAATATCAACCAAACTTTTGTCATGGTGTGTTGTGCTGTGTGTACTTTTTTGGTGGGGGGCAGGGGGATTCTTTCCATCCATTTTGCCATGAAGCACAAAAGTAGACTTCAGTTTTTATTCAATACAGTTGCAAAAAATTGGGTCATTTTGGGATGTTGTGTGTAGAATTTTGAAGGAAAAAATGCAATAAGGCTGTAACATCAAAATAAAAATGAGTGAAGCATTTTCCAAATGTGTTGTACAAATCATGTTTCCCACATAGTTTTTTTTTTTTTTTAATTTCCTTTTCGCATCAAATGGGGTATTGTATGTAGGAATTCTGTGAAGAAATATTCATTCGCAACACTTCACTTTTTCCACTATAGTTCACCATTTTTGACAAAATTGAAAAAAAAAGAAGATCATGATATAAATCATGTACCTTTGTCATTGTTTTGTGTGTACATTTTAAAGAATAATAATAAATTGAATCCATTTTGGAATAAGGCTGTAACATGTCAAATGTGCAAACAGTTAAGTGCTGTAAATACTTTCAGGAAGTGCTGTATCTGAAATGTCCGCCCTGTCGTTGGGTTTTCGTGACATGGACTCAGTAAAAGGCCTTATTGTCCACCTCTGCCTTCCATTTGCTCACAGCTCGCATCGATGGTCCACGTCCTTGTAGCGGTCCATGATCCTCAGCACGTCATCCAGGATGGAGGGCCCCAGATCCAGGTCCAGGTCCAGGCCCGCCACGGAGTCCAATCGCAGGAAGAGTCCACAGGGCGAATCGCTGCGCAGGTCCTCGTTGCTCAGACCGGCGTCCGAGTCCAAACTGAGGCCGCGCCGCTCGTCCGGGGGCCCGCAGCCGTCCGACACCGACTCCTCCGACGACACCTCCGAGAAGGATCCGGACGAAGGGACCAGTCGGCGGAGGGAGGGCGACAGGGAGATGTCCTGGCCGCCGCTCTCCGAGGGACGCCGCCCCTGCTGCTTGTCGTGGGCGTCCGCAGGCTGTAGGTGGCGCACTTTGCCGTCATCCAGGTGCAGGCGTGGCGGTTTGGGCGGCGCTTGCTCATGGGCCATGAAGACGGGCATGGAGATGGTGGTCTTCAACAAGCCAGAGGACGAGTGCTGGTAGTGGAATCCGTTGTATGAGTAGTCGGAGGCGGCGGCCTCGCCCCCGTGCCCTCTGTCCATGCTGTGCGAGCGGGCGTCGCCATTATTCGCCGGTAACATGTCCATTTTCCCACTAAGGAAGCCCACGTCCCCGAACATGTCCCGCTCGCCTTGCGGCCCCACGTGGGCGCTGTGGCGCACGTCGCCCAGCGGGGGGCTGATCATATCGCCGGACAGTACGTCGCGCAGTTTAGCCTTCTTGCCACGTTTGGGCGTGGTGGTCTTCAGGTACATGGGGGTCTTGGCGGGCATCCTGCGGGGTGACTGGCCGCCTCCGCCGGACACCTCGGACCACTCGGCCGTGCTCGGAAGAAGTCGGAGACACCACCACGATGGCGAGCAAACGGTCCAAGAAGATGCTTCCACACCCAGGACGCCGCAAAAGTGCGTTTGGAGACTTCTTTGTCTTCTTGAATGTGAGCAGAGAGAAAATAATATTAGTCAAATAAATAATTTGACAACTATTATTATTCTACAATTTATTAATGATATCAAATTAATTATAACAACAGAATTCAAAAGGACTTTTCAAGTTATATATACATACATATATATATATATATATATATAGTATATACATATATGTGTATACACACACACGTAATTTAATGGATGTTGGATAATGTTCTTTATCATTCTATATGATTTGTAAAATGTATTTCATAATGCTTGTATTGAATTAATGGCATTTTTATGAAATGAATAATTTTTAGTCGATCTATATTCGTGGTCGGATTCCTTCAAAAGCAGCCTACCAATGGTTTTCCTCAGTTAGCCCAACATAATTGTGGTTTGGCCAAGTTACAATCAGTCAGTGAGTTTTCAGTCGGTGTCGTCATGACGATGGCATGTGAAGCGGCCCTGTGAATGTTCACACTCACCCTCAGTTTTATCTGTTTTGTGTGTAACAGTCCATAGAATTGTATTCGCCGCCCAGTCAGAAAGCCACACACACTGTACGTTCACTGGACACTTCATTAGATACATAATAAAACGTCAGATACTGTAGTAGTACTGTTAGTAGGCTTGTGAGCATCAAAGGATTAACTCATTGCACGTGACGGTTTTGCTTTTTATTTGCCTTTTTTTTTTTTTGCCCATATTTAAAAAGTAGTCCTCTAGGGAAGAAAGAAAGGAAGTGATGTCACATACAAAGCAGCAGTAAGCGTTTTTTCTTTAGTATTAAGAAAGTCACATAACACGGAGTTGCATGTAAATCAAAGTTTGACCAAATTCCGCGTACAGTGCTCAACTGCTGAACTTTTAAGAGTTAATGTGTGCATTTCAACTGTGGAAAAAGCTTAACTCGTAAAGTTTTTCTTCTGACTGTGTTCACAAACAAACAAGCATTCCACCACCTGGTGATGTCATTATTGTGACATCTGGTTCTGCTCTAAGCATCCTTTTTGGCGCCAAGACCATACGGGCCCCCTCCTCCCTCTTTTTTAGCTGTTGACTCAGTTGTCATAAGATGCGCACACGTGAAGGAACGCATGAGAGCACCAATTACACCCCTTTTTGTGACTAGATTTGACAACTCTTCAGACTACCCAAGCGACTTTTTTTTCCCAAAAGGCACATCCAATCCGATCACATGATCAGGGCAAAAAGATCGGTTTTCCTTTATTTTCTGAAATTGTACACGTCACAAAGTGACCGATAATCCAAAGCTTTAAACAGATTGCGAAATGGAACAGTAATAGCAATGTTGCATTTTTGTTTATTTTACAGTCCAGATAGCAGAGGCTCACACACACAATGCTCTCCCTCTGGTCCGCAGCAGAACGTAAATTGTGTTTTGAGCAACAAGGAGTCACAAACGATGTGAAAACATTCAGGGTAAGCCAAAAGATACTTCTAAAATAGCCTTTGCTGTTATAAAACTGCCTCACTTGATGACATACCTTCAAATAGAAGTTTAACAATTGTAAATTTTGGGGGGACAAGCTTTGCAATCAACAAGTAAATAAAATTGACTCAATAAATATATATATATATATATATATTTTTAAATAAAATAAAATAATATAGGTCTTATTTTATCTTTTTTTAACCTGCGAACAGGTGAATCCGCGGGTGCCAAACCGCGAATATGTGGGGGTCCACTGTAGTGGATCAGGAGTGATTTTGAGCAAAGCCAAGAATTTAAGACTACCACTTCTGCCGTGTGCGTGTGTTTGTGTGTGTGTGTTCCACACGCAGCCCCTTGACGGTGATGTCACGATGTCTCACCGCGCTTCCCTATTACGCAAGAGTGACGTCACCAGCCGCCTCCAGCTCCTCAAGTCTCTTGAGTGGCTCCTCACATCTGAACTGTCACGCATGTTACATTTGTACCTCCCGTTGAGCCTTTAGTCTTTAACTTTAAAAACAGATATAAAAACAAGCCACTCTTGTGGTCTTTCCCCCACTTTTCTGATGTCTCCACGAGTTTTTAACCCCACCAACATGTTCACGTGCGTCCAAAGCGACTCCGTCACAATCATGCAACACAGACATTATTTGATTTGAAGGGATTTTAAAGAGAAATGCGGAGCACCTCCTGCTCGCAAAGGGCGTGTCACAGTATGTTCACAGCTCACTCTAAAAAAAAAATCTAATTATTATTGTTATCCATGTTAATTATATTGAGTGTATAATTGAAAGCGTCCACATCTTGACTGGTGTGCGCGCGGCTGATATTTACCTACAAAGTGACGCGTGGTTCCAACGGCATCCTCTTTTGTTTCATATTTTCCATCCTCTTTCGTTGAAGCAAACGTTGTTTTCGCGGTGGTGGCGACTGACTGCACCTTCAAGTCAACCTCTTGGCGACAGACCGTCGCTTGCCACTCCTCGAGTGGGCAAGGCGACTACTGTGCAGCGACCAAAAAGTATTATGTTAAAGTGATGGAGACAAACACATCCTATTAGTTATTTTCAAAATAAAATACACCAGTAGCATTCCCTATTCATTAAAACACTGCTTGTTAACAAGTGTCAATTAAAATTGATTATATTACGTATACAATTAATTTACAGACTTTTTATAACTTGTAAAAACGCAATTAAACGGGTGCATTTACTCTTATTATTTTACTTTGGCGTTTTGGTTTAGAATTACATTGCTTCCGGTGTGACTGCTTCTTACTTGATGGCCCATAAAATGCTAATCAAAGCGCTGTCGTAAGAGGATTCGCGCTAGGTTATTTGATCAAATAGGTAAAGGTGCTAAAGGTGCTATAAAGGTGCTTATGGCCGTGGGGGGTTTAAAATAACCGCTTTGATCACTTCCGGATCTCTTATTTTGGATTGTGTGTGTGTGTGTGTTAATTAAGCATTTGTGGTTTAATTTGATTAACAGCGTGATGGTAGAAAGAAACTAAAAAAAAAACAACACAGAAAGATCCAAACCGGTCTATCTGAATAATTACTTTCTTATTCGTGACATTTTAAACATTTTTATAAGTGGGGTAAACACACTCTGAATGTAAATCTTCATCCAGATTTGCACCAAACCTGTACTTTGAATCTTGCTATAAAGTTGCACTGTATTTGTGTATACTGTAAATCCTCCTATTGAATTATTGTACAATATATCCTGTATTTGGACTGTACACTGCGTAATTAAACTGTACATACTGTATAGTTAACATTAACATACTATCATACCACATTAATCATGAGCAGTGTTCATAGCCTGCGCATGCATGTTGAAATAAGACACTCGCGGTGACTTATTTCTATACCTTTTCATGCCGCACTCGCTGTATGTGACTATACAGTATGATATTTTATCATGCACTTCTGGTTAGACGATAAAATCTGCATTTCGTTGCTTTGCCCTTCGAACGCGTGTTCTAATCGTACCCTCATGTGATGAGGAAGATGAAGATAATTAAGCAGATGTGTTTTGTCAGCATTGTGTCTGCAGGCTCGCGGAGTTTACAGTCCCGAGGGAAGCTGCAGGGAAAATTAAACCCACACACCTTCCAAAACATTTGTGTGTTTTTTGCTTGAGCAGCATCTTTTGTGATGAAGCAGCAGCGCAACAAAGCAGCCTCGTCCCACCGACACCGCAACATCGCTGCATTGTACCGTTACAATATCGTCGCATGATAAGCGCTAACATCATTGTAGCATGCCGACATCGTAACATCAAACATTGCCATATGACATCATTTGACAATATTGTGTCATCGCAACGTCGCAATATCCCAACTGCCTATCGCACTGATGTTAATGCTATGATGTTGGGATGGCACGTGAATTTTGTCATGCTACAATGTTGAACGTTACGATGCTATGCTAAGATGTTATGACCGTGCAATTCTGCGATACGGTGCCGCGACACTATGATCACATTAAACATCGTGATATGTCATCTATGTGACAACATTGTAACGCCACAACATCGTAGCGCCGCGTCATAAAATCACAACATTGTAGCATGACAATATGGTAGCTTCTCATCACGTCAAATCCCTTCATACTTTCACAACATCCTAATGACAAACATTGCTGCATCAAACATCATAGCATGACAATAATAGCATCTCAAAATCATATTTGTAACATCAAGCATTACGCCATGACAATATCCGAACATCCAGCATCGAAGCATTACAATATCATTGCATCACATAATAAACAACATCGTGGCATCACAATATCGGAACATCTCATTTTAGTTTCACAACACCGTTATGCCAAATCATTGAATAACAACACTGTAACATTATAACGTTGTACAAACGCTCATTTTCTCTGCTGACTGTTTGAAAAGGGACTGGAATGTGCAGGGAAGATACACAAAAGGACTCTGCAACGTGCTTACATCACACACGCACACACGGGGGTATGACATCACCAAAATAAATCCAAATGTAATCGGCGCGGCCCCCCCACTTGGCCTCACGGCGAGGCTGCGGCCCCGCGGGTGTCACCACATGCTGAGAGGCCCACACCGAAAGCCCCTCCAGCCCAGCCAGGAGGCCCCGAAAGCCCCCACCGTGTGAGCTCCACAACAGCACGACACAGACCGTCCCTTTCACCCTGACCAGCAAGTTTGTCCCTGCTAGTTTCTCCTGAGTGAAAGGTTGTCATACACAATCGGTGATTGAAGTTGACCTGTGACTTTGCAGGCCCCCGACATAGGGGAAGTCAACCCCCAAAGATCCTTTGCAGTAATACGTTCTACGCGCCTTCACTATTGTAAACATGGCATTCTGTGGAATATTACGTTTGTGAAATCTGAGTTAAGCAGCAAAATCCAGCCGTTTTTAGCTATCTCCGGCGGCGGCCATTTTGTTACTTCTGTCGACTGAAAGTGACATCACAGTTGCTCAACCTGAGTAGTTGTGATGTCATTTTCAGTTGACAGAAAGTGGCAAAATGGCCGCCGCCGGAGATGGCTAAAAACGGCTGGATTTTGCTGCTGGAAAAGGGACAACAATTCTATAAACTCTTCGTTGTTGTGAAATTCAGGAAAGTCAACTTTCACAAAATCAAATTCCCCACATTTAAATTGTCATTGAAGTTTGCTGCCTTGAAACTTTGAGTTTGCCCAACGTTTTTCTGTACAATAAAGAATAATGCCACCAGTAAACCCTTTCACATTGCCCACCAAAGTCAACTTTTTCGTGGGATCGTTTATCCAGAATGTGACATTACTGACGTAGTATCACAAGCAAAATGCTGCCCGTAGCCCATCAGATAGCATTTGGCACGCCCACCACTTCAATCTATTTATTATTATTTTGGCAACCTTCAGGATGTGCTGAAAGTTACGGGAACACAAGGACAGGACGGCAAACAGGAAGTGGTCCATGTTCATGCAGACTTTGTGTTGTTGGCGCTGTGTCAAAGGACATCACCCCCACCCACCCATCCACCACCCCTTTTCCTGCAGATCCTTCTTCTCTAGCTATCTGCTATTACGCAACAGGTGGAACAGAACCTTCCCGGGAGTTCTGAGCGTCCTCGGTTGTTTGGATCCGAATGTAAACACTCAGAACCTGGACCAGGACTCACATGCAGCTGTGACACTGGAGTGAGGTCATCATAATGGGGAATTCTGGGAATCTGTGAGTAAGACGTCCATGTGGATCCACTTTACTGTGATTGCTGTCAGGAGGGGCCCCAAAATGAGAGGCTTCACTTTGCCAGTTGGTTGATCACGAACTGCGACATTCCCAACCACGAATGAGCAAGCACAAAATAAGGATGACGTCACCTCACTTAGGAAAAAGAGCAACACGGATCAATATGGGACTCGAGTAGCTCACACGGAATGTCATAAAAAATACAAGCAAATCTATAGACAAACAGTTACATAATGTGCTACATTACATCACGGCACATGGCGAAGAAAAGCTTACAGGGCTACACTAACGTTGTAAGTGATGATAATGGGACGGTTGCAAAAAAAAAACGGAATAGAAGCTCGTCCAAAAGTAGCGCAGACATTATAAATGGTGTGGTTGATAAATATTATCGCTGGTGGTGGTATGCATGGTGAACATAGGGTGGGGGTCTTCCCAATTAGTGTTTTAGAAACATGGACCAGGGTCGTGTCATTCCGAGGGTGGTATTTCCTGCGTTAAAGGTACGGAGACAGAACGAGGTGGAAGATTAGCAAAATTTGTCTCAATGTTTTTAGTCGACCATTGAAAAAAGCCACGGCAAAATAAAAATGGACAAACGGGTAGCGTCAAAGGGCCAGCCGAGATTCCACGTTGCACTTTTATGTTAGAGGCGCACAACTTTGCGTGTTGACTTCAACGGCGCATTTTACAGCGATACGCTTCAAGAGCTGCAAAAGGCGAAGCCACTTTTGACGCCCTGTGTGAAAGATTCCAACTCAGAATGAGACGATTAAGTCGACACTCAAAAGTAGGATCAAAGTCAGAATGTCACCTGTCGCCCCTTCACACTGCCCATCAAAACTCTCTATTCACCCCCCCCCCCTCAAGTGAGTTACATAAAAGCATGATATCACTAATTGAAGATGGGAAAAGAAGCTCCGCTCTCTCCCTTTCGCCGCCCTGCAGAGTCGGATGGCCCCGCCCCTTGATCCTTCATTCCCACAATCCGCCCTCCCCACAACCCCCTCCACCCCCACCCCCTCCACCTCCGCTGTTCTCGAGGCTCCGGGGTAGCGCGGAGGGTCAGTGACAAACATTCCGAAATAGATGAGGGGGAGGAAGACACAAGGGGAAGTGGCGACCAATCGGCGCTGTCGCGAAAGGGGATCAAGACGGGGTTCAAAACTCAAAACCGTTTTAGTCTGTGTGTGTGTGAGTTGGGAATCTTAGCAATTGGAAAATAAACCAACCAAACATCACATGACTTAGAAGTGTGTGTGACGACAATAACAAGTTCCTCGGAAGTGCGGGAGGGGTTTCAATCCCGCGTCAGCGTTCGTCGGGAACATTCCGGGCCGAGGTGGTTTCAAGCTGGTGCTTCACAACAGGAAGCGGAGATGTTGTTCTTGGACTGAAACGCCCAACAGTTGTCTTTATAGTTTATTGCTTGCAAGAAAGAGGCGAGATTTTGCGTAGTAGTCACATAAATGCAGTAAACAAGGTCTTGTGGCTAGCTCAGCAGTTGCGGGCACACTTGGACTAAAAGCTGTGTAAAATGAAACCCTGTGGGGCAGCGATCTCCCCTGCAATAGGTGAAAAAAGTGTATATATATATATATATGTATATATATACATACATACTGTATGTATTGTGCAAGGACAGCGACATTGGCGGCAAATTAAGGACACCTTGGAGTGACTCATTGTTTGATTTTCTCCAAATATGAGAAAATTAAATTTTTCGTTCTTTTGGTGAACATATGGGCACGGTTCTCCTCCCTGTGTGGGAGCTTCCCCGTGTCCTTATATTTACGACGCACAAGGAGACATTAAGAGATTAAGGCCTCCGCCAGAGAGTCACGTATCTGCTATTTGAAGCCATGGCAGGACGCGAGCCAACACCTAAGTGGCTACTTTTGTTCCCTCGGGTTAATCGAGATTAACGTTACCTCCATTCTCTCTCTTAATGTCTCATTTCAGTTTCATTTCAAACCAAAGTCACTGACTTTTAACCATTGTGTCAAGCATGACGTTTCCAAGGTCACTGTCGGTCATTATGAGAGTATTGCCAAAAATAACGACCGATCAAGTCTTCATCACTGTCTTTAATTGATTTCATATATTTTTTCACCTTGTTAACTTTAACAATTAACTTTGGTAATGCCATTTCCTTGGAGTTAAGGTCAAGTCCCGTCATAAACGAGTCAGCTGAGCGGCTAACGATACTGGATATGCATCTGCCAAGTTTTGAGATGATTGGGACCACGAACTTGGGGACCATGTGCAGCAGGCTGCACTATAAGTAGCCTATTTAAAAAAAAATTTTTTTTTTTAAATCATGTTGTCATTACTTGGTGTGGTGTGTTGATTTTCAAGAGAGAGGGGAAAATAAAAAAAAAGTGAAGGCTTGTGAATACTTCCCAGATGCCCTGTAAGCCTCTAAAGGTGAATATCGACTGTCGTGCTGCTTTGATTTGCGAGACAGCCAACTCCAAGCTCACATGACACCATCTCTAAATGGACTGAAAATGGCCACTATTTATACCCGGTCACTTGACTCCCAAAAACAGCGCCCCCACAAAATCACAGCCAGCGTGGCAGGCATGTTTGCCGTCGGCAAATCTCCAAATCCCGGCCAAAGGTTTAAGAGGATTGCGTGAGCTAAATATATATGTACACACTTCCCGCAGGTAGCGCCATCTAAGAAGATTAGCCATCAAAGACAATTACACATCAACCCAGAGTAGCATACAGTCACTGTCACATAAAAAAATGTAAAGATGCAAAAAAAAATAAACAACAATAAACACGTAAATCTTCACAAAAAGGAATTCACATTAGACACTTCTGAGACCATTCGAATGCTAACCAAAACAGCAGCAAAAGGCCCATAAAACTCCACCGATCAGAAAGTAGGGCATAGTTGTAAATGAGTTTTCCCTTGCAGTCTTAATGATCTTCAGTAGTGTTTTATTTACATGTATATTAGTGTTCCACTGTCATGGGATCACTGTTGTGAGCATTTGTTTGTTCTATTTGTTTTCAAACACCATCTTCTCGGAAGACAATTTGTACAATAACAGTAACATGGTTTACTGTAAGTCCAAAAATGCATTTTGAGTAACCATGTTTTATAAATAAAGTGACTTGTTTAGCACAGTTGCTTTGTGTAACTAATTTAGTGACCCATGTGCAGTGTTGGCGGTAACGCGTTGCAAAATACACTAATATATTACATTTAGGCAGTATCAAAGTCATTTTTTGCAATATTATTGGTTACTGAGTCTGGTAACGCATTACCAATTTCGGGACCACAACACAAACTTATTCACATAACTTAGCTTACATAACTTACACGGTAAAATATAATAAAAAAATAAAAAAATGAAAAGGAGAAAAGTAACTTTCTTGAGTAACGCAACTTATTACTTTCACATGCAAATAATTTGTAATGTGTAATATATTACATTTTGGAAGTAACTTGCCCAACACTGCCAGTGTGTGTATTACATGGACATTTATGGTAGATAACACAGATGCATTCCAATAAATATGAATATGGTTGCAGTTTATTTCCGTGGTTAAATACATTTTAAAAAAATCAAAACTCATATACATCAGTACAAAGTGCATCCCATTTCCCTCACCATGTCAGCGTTGGTTCATTGAGGGCTCAAAATTACCCAAAGGCGCAAACATAAGTGCGAACGCTTCTTTGCCTACACTGTATGTGCCCTGCCATTGGCTGGCAGCCAGTCCAGGGTGTATCCCATTTCTCGTGTCAAAAGTCTGCTTCAGTTGATTGAATAGTCTAAATTTAGCTACCTCGAATGTAGAGTTTTCCAGAAGGAGGTGTGGAGCAGTGAGAGGAAATCTCTGAGGTGCACTCACCAGTCCCGCTGGAGCCGACCCGACTAGGACGGGGGGCGGGGTTACAGGAAGCGGCGGTGAGGGATTGCAGTGAGAACAGGAAGCGGGCCGCACGCCGCCGGCAGCAGCAGCGCAGACCCCAAAGGCGCCTTTGGAAAATGATTCGGAACTCAGAACGCAACAAGGTATGAGCACAAATCCAAAGTACCTCACTCTGACGGTCAGTCGGAAAAGAAACGGAGAGCCATGGAGCTGCATTGAATCTGGTCGGAGTCTTTATTCAAATACTCACCGATGGTGTACAGTTTGAAAGTCCACCTCACCATTGTAATGGACAAGAAACAGCTCACATGGATATTGTTATTGCAAAGAAATGAAAGCAGATTTACAAAGCCCAAAAAAACAAAAAAAACAAAATGGAACGACAGAACCTAATAAAAATACATTGCTAAAACAAACGGTAAGTATGTGGAAGTATGTTTTAAGTATAAAAATAAATTAAAAGGAACATTTATTTATATATATATATATTTTTTTTTTTTACAAAAAAGGGTCCTGTTTGATGGAGTTGGTCTCAAAACAAAACTCACGTCTCCCGAGAAAACATGATCGTGTTCTCAATGGCGAGCAGCGGTAAAAATATTTTGATTGTCACGTCGCCATCAAAAACGCCAGAGACGCAACATTGAGGCTCCCGCTCAGAATCGACTGATTTCTCTTCCTCGGCAAAAGGAGCAACAGGACTGGGGCGGGCGGGGGTTTGTTGGGGTGGGGGGGGGGGGTTCAATGAGCAGAAGGGACTACCTTAATGATGAGAGACATTAAAAACGGGGTCCTCCCCTGGGAAGACAGTGCACGGAAGTAGAAAAATAAATATTCAAAAATGGAAACAAAGCTGGTTATGGAGAAACGGGCAGTGGTGCTGCTGAGTTAATCGTAACAACATAACACAAATCATGAAATTTCGGATTCCATCAGTATTCAATGCGTTGGTTGGAGGTGAGACGAGTGAGGTAATGAGCGGATGCTAAAACGCTGTCTGTTCTGTCCACACGTATACAACATTTCCTCGGTTTAAAATAGACATTTAACTCTCCCGCATCCCAAAAAGTCTTTCGCACTTCACGGCGTGCGTCCATGTTGGATCGACAACACGTCAGGAGTTGACTGGCATCACTGGCAGAAGGGCGAGGCGGTGGGATCGAAGCCCTTGAAAACGTCCTTGAGTGACCCGTTGTCCTGCTCGGCGGTGGGCTGCTCTGCCTGGGCCGGGCTGCTGCCCCCGAACGGGCTGCTGGTCCCGCCGGGCTTGCCGGCCTGCTTGACCACACCAAAGAGGGTGGACACGGGCAGGTTGTGGACGCCGGCGGGCGCCTGTTCCGCCGGGGCTCCAGCAGCGGCCGGACCCCCGGCGGGGGCCCCTCCCTGTGCGGCAGAGTTGGGCGAGGGTGCGGGTTTGGGTCGGGGTCTGTTGTAGCTGTTGTATCGGTCGGTGCCCTGCTCGCCGCTTTTATCCGGCTCGGGTTGCTCCAGTGCAGATTTGCGGACGAACAAGGGCTCCTTGGGTTTGGGTTTGCCGGTTGAGGCCTCGCTCTGCCGGGACTCCGAGTTGGGGGAGTTGTTGGGGCCGCCGGCGGTGCCGGGGCTTCCTGGTTTATTAGTCCGAGGGTCATACAGACTGATGCTGCTCAATACGTTGGCGCTCCCTGGTGCGCTGGGCGCCGCACTGCGTCCTGTCCCGCCAGAGGAAAGGAGCCTTGGATCATAAGGAGCGATGGTAGGTGGCGAGGAGCCGGATGTGGAGCTGACAGACGAAGAGGATTCAAGTGGGGGGGCCGGAGAATCCGACGGCTGCTTGAGGGCCGACTTCTGCGGCTGGAGGCGGGGGTCCGTGGGACCTTTCCGCGCCATGCGGGGGTCGACGGGCTTTTCTGAGGGTGTGGGCGGAAGAGATGGAGGTTGAGCCAACAGCGCCAGGGGGGGAGCGGGGGTGGGCGGCGGTGGAGGGGACGAGGACTGGGAAGGGCTGGAGCTGACCGTCTTGAGGATGCGAGACAGCAGCTCAAAGTCCGGGAGCGAGGAGGACGACGAGGGGGCGGGCGGCTCTGAAGAGGGGGGTGCCGCTATGGGAGGAGACTGCGAGTGGGGGTGGACGATGCGGGACAGACGCGGGTCAAGGGAGGGGACCGGAGGAATGCCCGGGGGGAGAGGAAGCAGATCCTGTTTGGGGAGTGGGAGCGGGAGGAGGTCCTCGGGGGACCAGGTGATGGTTTTGGAGAAAGCGGGCATGTGGAGAACAATGTCCTTCTTGATGTGGCTGAACTGCTGCAGCTGCGAACGGGGGTCTCTCAGGGCCATTCCCATCAGGGGATCCAGAGGGATCGGGACCGGCTTGTCCCGCAGGACTCGCTCCGTCTCCTCCTCCTCTGCTGCCGGCGCAGTGAGCGGTGGCGGTTTGTAGATCAGCGGCTGCTCGGCTTTGGGGGCGGCAGACCCGGCCGAGACGGAGGCCAGTCGGGCTAGCCGCGGGTCTGCCGGCGGGCCCGACGAGGTCACGGCCGGTGCCAGGTCGGGTCCGGCGGCTCGGGACAGACGCGGGTCGCGGGCCAGGCGCGGGTCGGCGGGGCGACTCGGGGGGTTAGCGGCCTTTTGGAGGCGAGGGTCGCTCGGCGCGTCCGTCTTTGGTGGTGCCTGCGTCTGCTGCCGCAGCGTCTTCAGGATGGACGTCACGCTGCCGCCGCCGTCCTCGTCCTCGCTGGAGTACCAGTTGCCAGAGTCGCCTGGAAACAACGCAGACAAATCCGGAAATTCAGCGCACCGCAGGGCTGGGACGTCTGGTCTAGCGGTCAAATTTCCACTTTGCCACTTGATTCGATATTTTCCCTTGCGTGACAATGTACGTGTAACGTTTGACGCGCTTGGAACAACTCAAATCGATGTCATCGAAAATGTACGGAAAAGGTGTTTTCAGACGTTTACCTTCAGTGTCTCTGCTCTTCTCTGTGCCTCCATCCATGCGTCGGGCTCGCTCCTCCTCCTCCTGTTGCTTTTGTTGGATCCTCATGAAAAGGACACGCTGTGCCGGAGGCAGGAGGTCCGAGACGGATATTCCTCCCTGACTCGCTCCGTTGGTGGAGTCCTCCTGGCTGCTTAACTTGCCAGCACCTCCTTGGTAGTTGTCACCTGGGGGGGGGGGGGGGGGGGGGGTGACATCAGACCTCAGTAAAGCAAATAATCCCAGTAATCAAATGGAACAATTGATAATGGCTTCTAAAAAGGCCGAAATATAATGGAGGGGAAAAAAAAAACAGATTTGATTTAAGGGCATATCGCCCAACCCGAACTGAAAGTGTTTGATCCTTGTGATTCTTCTCACCCTCTTCCACCACTCCTTCCATCTTCATTCCCTCTTGATTGAAGAATGTGTTGAAGTAGTTCCCTCCAGCCTGAGGAGGCTGCATGGCACCCCCGTGAGGAGGGCAATCGCCAGACGCAAAGGTGCCCATGTTCTCGGTGGGGAAGCAGGTCGGGGGGGCGCCTGGTGCACCAGCCGCTGGGGTTGCTGCCTGGTTGTTGCCGGGCGCCTGGCTTCTGAGGCAAAGTACCCCATTAGTGAATGCAAAACAATGCGCAAACTACTTAAGGGGACGTTTCATGGAAAACGGACTTTTTATGGCCTGTATACAGATAGTTGTCCCTCTGGCACGCCCAACCATCAAGTGTGAAATGAAAGAATCGAGTAAATCTTGCAGGTTCATGTGAAAATGTGGGTGCGAGTGAGCCATACCGAGATGTCCCAATTTGTCTAATTTACATAATAACCGCAGAAATATCATGTTGGAATGAAAGTACAGCTATTTTTCTCAACATCTAGGTCCGGGTAAACGTCTGTTTTTTTTTTTTTTTTTTTATAAATGATAATTATTTTTATGAATCAGTGTGTAATACAGTGGTATCGTTTTGGATCATTTTATATGGGAAAAAATGCGCCTTATTCACGGGGATTTATGGTACATGTCTCCTTTGAAATGAAGTAAATTTGTGTGGACTCACTTAACAGCCAATTTATGAGCCAGCTGTCCGGTTGGTTGCACTTTGATCTCAAACAAGGAGGGGATCTTCTTCCCGCCGCCCCCTCCAGCACCAGCAGGCGGGGGGACCATGTGAGGGGGTTGTCCACCGGGGTTCAGTGGTGCTCCTTGGAATGGAGCTCCCTCAGGATTTTGTACTGGAGGACCACCAGCGCAGGAATTGGGAGAGGGAACCATCCCGGGAGGACCTGGGGGAGCCATGGTGGCAACGGGCACCTGGTTGGCAGCCGGGATGCCCCCAAAGTCACCGGCCGCGGGACCTCCGAAGTCCCCCGCCCCGGCGTTGGCTTCGATGGGCGCCGGGCGAGGCGGAGTGGGCAGCAGTCCCACTCCCGGCGGCGGTTTGGGCAGAGGGTTGATCCCCTGCTTCTTCAGTTCCTCCACCTCCTTCTCATCCTCGGCCCCGGCCTCCGCGTCCTCAGCCAGCATCTGAGCACGCAGCAAAATGGCAAATATTATTAGTTCATCTCCCCTCTAAAAGTATTGGAATGACAAGGACAATTGTTGTACTTTGTTGTCAGACCTTGTTGAGCAACTCCTTGGTATCGTCGTTGAGGCCTTCGTGGGAGAACATGCACTCGTCGCCATTGACACAGTTGCCTGTGGTGTGGAACAGCTTGCAGGGGAATTCGCGTGGCGTCAGCGTTAAGGCGGTAATGCGCAAAACTTACGGACACGTGATACGAAATGCTTTGAAACGCGGCGAAAGGATATCATGCATGTAAGGGCAGTGGTTGGCTCGAGCACAGTAACCAGTGATGTAAAACTTGCACAGCTCTTTGTTCTTGGGCAACTCAATGTCGTGGCTAAAGTTGCAGTATTCCTCCTAGTGATAAAAAGAGGAATCATAAATTAAAAAAACTCACAACTATATGAATAATAAAAGAATGAGATTTTTGGGGGGCTCACCCAGGTGCATCTGTTTTCCATGTAATACTTGCAGATGGCTTTTCCTTTCTTATCTTGGTACTTCTCGTTCTGACTCCTCTTGCCCATTCCTGATCCAGCATCGCCTGCTCCATCCTTGAAAAATGACAAACACACAAGGAAAGGTCAAGACATCACGAGTTGTAAGTAAGGGACCGCGTCCATCAAAACTGCAAGCAGCAATGAAGCCCCTCACACCCACTTTGTTGTTCATCAAATTGTGAAGCTGTGCTTTGTACAAGTTGGCAGTTTGGCATCGCCCATCTGTCTAGTACAACTACTTGGGCTTGGACTTAACCTAAAAGAGCTGCTTCAAACAAAATGGAAAACTTCCTTCCTTTAATTTCACCAGTGGGTCCTTAAGACTTTTTTGTGCATTCTGTTCTGATAGCCTTGTCCACCCAGTTCCGGGTGAAATGGTGACCCTGGTGTTTGTGGAAGACATGATCAAATCACGTAGTCACCAAACGGTAACGAGTGATTCCCAATCACTATGCTGCAGCGCATTAGTTTGCTGTGAGAGATCATCCATTAAATGGCAGAAGGTACGTTACAAATGATGCATGTGTACCAAGCTATTGCCATTCGTAAAGCAGAAAAATAACAGGCCAAGACTTCGAACTGAGGACGTATATAAGTAAACTTGCGATGAGGTGTGGTACACCCAATAGCTACAAGCAGATGGGGAGCGTACCCCGTTGTCCACGTCTCCGTTGTTGTCGTCGTCGTGAGCAATGTTGTCTCCTCGTCCACGTCCTCGGCTCCTCATTTTGCCTCCTCTGATCATGCCACGTCCTCCTTTGCCTCGACCTCTTCCGCGGCCGCCTCGGCCTGGGGGACAATCCAGAGACAAGCGTTCAGGGTGGGCAATTCAAAAAAACAAATTTAAAAAAAAACAAGCTGAAAACGAGCTTGCAAGGGAGCCAAGGACTCACCTCTTCCTCTGTCTTTGGACCTCTTGTACTGATAGTCATCATAGTCGTCTTCCCCCATGTTGTCATAATCGTTGTCATACTGAAGAGAATCAAACAGATGAACGCCTTCCACTCGTCCACAGCAAAAGAGTCGCATGTGAAGAGCACTCACCTCCATGTCCTCCCCGTAAGCGTCGCCATCATCATCTCCCATCTTTCCGCCTCGCCCTCCTCTTCCTCGGTTGCCTCCTCGCCCTCCTCGCCGCCCGCCCCGCATTCCACCGCGGCCTCTCATGTTCCGCATGCGGCCACGGCCTCCTGGAAGAAGAACAGGATGACTTTCACTTGAAAACCAAACTAATGCCTCCGTTGCTGCTGTCAGCTCATCAACATAAAACTAAATCGTCACCCTTGTTCATGCACTCTACTTTAAGGTTGGATCAACACTACTGTAGCTAAACTAGTTCGACCTAGTTTATGATGAAGGTAATGTTGACTCATTTTGATGATCCCTGCTATGCTAAGATGCCCCAAAAACAAGAAATTCTTGCCAGAGAAACCATATCCATGCTTTTTATTTAGGAAGTCCGTTATTTTCAAGGCCTCTGAATGCCAAATTTAGTGAATGACTTTTTTTAAGGATAGTACAGGCCTTTCTTTATTTTGGAAAATCACTTTTTGACCCCTTTCTCTGTCATGTTTGCCAGTCGTGTTTGTGGGTCAATGTGACCCGCTGCCTGTTTAATCATCAAGCAAACGCAAAAATGAACGCATTGCAACACAATCACTACCTTTTCAGTCGATATTTAGTGGACGACAAAAATCTCTTTCACCGCTTTAGCCAACTTGGGTTGTGGTGAGTTCAATAAAAGGAAATGCAGCATCTGCTTGCAAATTCCCCAAACCATTTAAAAAATATATATAAAACAACAAAAATGAGGTCAGCAGAAATGTTGGGATTAAAAAAAAAAAATACAGCTACATCTAGATAAATCTAAATATTATGGAAATTACTCCATTTCGGTAGTTCAATGCAAAAACAAAAAGTCAAAAATTCACAAAACAAAGATTGACATATTTTCTTTCTCATAATTAGAGAAAAGAAAAACTCAAAATTCACCATCACAAGAAATGTGAATATTTTGTAATAATCTCAATTCTTTTTACCTTACAAATTAGACAGGAATTGGCCTTATGAAAAGTATTTTCCCATGTGTTGGATAAAACTATACTTAGTTCTACTTTTTTTTGGCATTACTAAAATAAATGAACTTTTTTCCAATTTATTGAGATGTGCCACAATTTTTTTCTAGCACCTCAAACTTTCAAATTGGCAATTTGTCGCACAATATAACAGGAGGGTGAAGATTCCTGTCCCACCCACCTCGTCCTCCGCGTCCGCCCTCCTTGGCCTTGCGGTACATGTTGAGCTCCTTGGTGAAGTCATCGTACTCCTCGCCGCCCATGTCCGGCTCCTCCTCCCCCTCGAAGTTGTCCTCCTCATAGTCGTCATAGCCGCCGTAGCCCTGCTTGTCCATCTTCATGTAGCCGCCCTTTTTGGAGCCGCCGTAGCCACCGCGAGACTGCGGGACGGATCGGCCAATCACGTGACGTGACAGGCCGAGGCAATGCTTTGTGTGTGTTGCTCGTTGACTTACGGTGGGGGGGTACTGAGGGCTGTACTCTCTGTACTTCCTCTTCTCGCTGGGAGAGTAGTCGGAATCATCGCTGAAGTCTGAGAAGTCGTCGTCAGATGAAGCGTGACGCTGCAGGGGAAAGTTTTAGAGTTAAAGCGGGGTACATACAAACTGATAATCGGGCGGAATTGAATTTTCTCACATTTCTGATCAAGCCAGGGAAAATCCAACTATGGGATTATTTTTTTTTTTTTTTTTAAAGATGATCCCGAGCAATTATGACCACTGCATTACAGTTATCAGACTATAAGGCTATCTTCTATTATTTCTACTCCTACTCCTTTTTTTTCTCGCATTCCACATAAGTCTGGGTGTCCTGCAGCAACATGCTGCCCCTCACAGGTCAGTCTTGGTAGGACAGCAGCCAGTGGTTACCTGTGGGGTGTGTTGTGTTGCTAATATAGATCAGTTTAACAACCGTTATTGCGGCAACAATTTTTGTAACTATATATATATATATATATATATATATATATTTTTTTTTTTTTAATCTCGCAGCACACCACTGAATAAGAAGGTTACAACAATTGACTGAAATACTGGTTATATTTCAATTCAATTTGCAAATGTCCCCCATTGTGGGGACTATCAGAGATAATCTAGAAAAGGCAGAATAATAGTGATTGAGAGTACTCAATGAATCCAACATGATTTTCAAGTTTAGGTTGCACTGATCTAGAGCAATGACTCTCAATTGTGGAGACGGGGCTCAAAGGTGGGTCACAAACCCATTAAGGATAGGTTGCAAAAAACTGAAATATTCAGTGTATTCCAGGTCAGCCTTTGATTTATTTGGAAAATAAGATTATTTAGACTTTCCTAAAAAGAAGAGCTCAGTGCCAGGATAAGTGAAATTTGATGGTCATATTGTGTGCAGTTGTGATAGCTATTTTTACTAAAGTCATTTTTGTACATGGGATTGTCATGTTCATCCTTAGTTTTCTAATAAGTTTCTGTGGAAGGCACTTGGAACGTATGTCATGTTTGAAAATATGCTACGCACATGATTTCAAAGTCACTTTGGAACAATTCATTATTTTTATTGTTCTCCACTTCTGTAAAAGTTGGTCGCGACTTATCAAAAAAGTAAAACGTGGGCTCCAGGGTGACAAGAATTGAGAAGTACTGATCTACAGTCTACCACATACTTTAAGAGCAAACGACAATTTTTCCTTTGTCGTGTGGGCTCTCAAACATTTTCACAATCAGTGAAAATGCAAAAAATCAGTGTATGTGAAACCTCACAGCAGTTTTTCTTACTTTGTGCTTGGACTTGCGTTTCTTCTTTGTGCGCCTCTTCTCCCGCTCGCGTTCCCTCTCCTTCTTCCTCTTGCGCTTGCGCCGGTGCGAGCGCTCCTCGTCCGAATTGCTGCTGGCGTGGCGCTCCCGACTTCGGGGGGGACGCTCGCCGCCGCCGCCGCCTCCGCCGGCGTCCCCTGCCGCGCCGGCATCACCGCCGCCTGCTTCCTCGCCCACCTCTGCACTTCCTCCTCCTCCGGCAGACGCATTGCCTCCCATCTCCACCTCGCCCCCATCGTCTTCAAGCTCGCCCTCCTCCAGTTCGCCATCCTCTGGCCTGTGTGCACACAACAAAGACACGTTAATGTAATTATATTGACTTTTCGCTCCATGTTTTGCAACACAAAAATGATGCATCGTGACCCACGACCATTCAATAGGGCGCAGTGATTCCCAATTTGCGTGCTGTGCAAGGAAAATTATTTATTTTTCTTAATTGGTCTGAAAATTATTCATTAACTACAAATAATGCATCTTTATCTTTACCACCAATGTTTAGTGACAAGTACGGTAGAATAATGAATTGCTCTTCCACTAGATGACAGAAGGTACCTACAACATTAAACTGCCTACCCACTTTTTGTGATGTTTTTCTTGGTGTATCAATACTGAAATAATGACGACCTTGTCTCAATTTACTCATAAATCATCCAGTGGGAAATCTGGGATTTTTTAAAATTCAACACAAAGTTGATATATTTGCAGGAAGGCATGGCTTATTCTGCTGAATGAATGGCAACAGGTGGATTCACGTTTATTTGTACCTTTTGACATCTAATGCATACGCATTTCATTGTTCTGCCTGTCACTATACATCAGTGGCATGGATAGGTGAACAAAGATGTATTTGTAATTAATAAGTAATTCTCAGACAAATCAGGTAAAATTGGATAATTCACACTGTGGATGGCTCAGGTAACAACATTGAGCTGCTGACCTCGCCAACAACAGTAGGGACTATTATGCACGTTCTTAATTCATATAATATGCATGACAGTGCAATGTTTGAATGGGACATGTGATGCTACATTTAAGGGATAGACAATGCTGGACCCTGCTGGAAGCGTGATAAATATAACATGGACCACATCAGATTGGTGCACCACAAGCTTGTGCCTGGGGTACAAGGAGGGGTGGGGGTATTAATGACTAATTAACAATTAAGCACATATGAGCAATTATTACCACAGCTTCACAAAAAAAATATGAAACTATTTATATCTTCAACTTAAAACAACGTTTTTGCTAGACTGGGGTGTGTATAAAATACAAAATAAAGAGCCCCTTTCACACTGAATGTTAAAGACAACATTTTCCAACTAGAATGAGGGCACAAATTTGACAGGAATATCAATTGAAAGCTCCAGCCGACAATTCTGACTGAACGCTTGGCTGTGTCTTTTTGTGGACATTTAGAAGCCAGTTTGGACAGCAGCAACAGCTTGACAGTCAACTTTTCACAGAGAATTATTTATCCTGAAGTTCAGGGATTCTGACTACCTTATAGAGAAATGTTGGCGTGACTCACTATGGACACTCGCCAATGACCTCTCGGGCCCACATGCTAAAGTGCAAACCAGGTTATTCTGCACCCTGCCAGAAGATTTAGTTGAACTGGATAAAAAGGTTCTGATTGCATCTCGGTGGATAAGCAACAAAGAACATCACATTTCTTCATTATGTCTAATTAGGAATCTGCAACACACCCTCACCAAGCTTCTAAGAGCAAACAAAGCACAAGATTCTTCTCTATGCAAAAGGCACCATGCACAATGGTTAAAGAGGCATAATTAATTAGAGAAGGGCCACGATTAGAAAAAAGGGGAGGGGGGATACTTACTGTGACAGGCCTTCTTCATATTTTGCACTCACAACCATTAAAAAGTCCTCCCCCTAACACTTTGGGGTCACTGGTGGGATTTGTGGGGGCTGGGAATTGGATTGACTAAAACATTCAAGCAATTTGCCAACTGGGTGGTTACATTACAAACTGATTTTTGTGTTTGACTTCTGGGATGCTTTGCAGACATTTTACACACAACATTGGTACATACAATTTTTGAACATGTTAGACAAACGGCACAATCTCGGGTGGGGGGAAAAAGCGGAAAAAGCTGCTTGACAGCTAGTGTGCCCTTTAACTTAATGTTAAACGTGACATCGTAGGAAGAATCCGATCCTGTAGAAGAATGTTCGCCAGGTTAAACGTAACCAATAGGTAGCGCTCCTTTGGTCACTGGGACATTTGTTGAATCAAGTTGGTATAGTGGCTCGTTGATCTATAATTGACAATAATAACACGTTTGTGTCGTGTGGGGTTAGTAGTGTTTAAAGAACTTTGAATATACGTTGGTAACGTTGACAATGTTACTTGTTCTATGACGTGAGGACCGACGATAAACAACGCTCAGATGTTTATGGGGGCGGGGGGGGGGGAGAAACACTCTTACGGTTAGCCGTTGCGAAGCTAATGTGGCTAGGCTAGCTGCCGGAGTGGGCACACCTAAAATCCACAAGTTTTGTTTTCGACACCAAAATAAAAATGTAACCCACGCACAGTTATTTTGAACAATTGGTTAGTTAGTTTACGGCACTCAGACAACCGGGAAAGCCACTCAACGATGGTTTTTGCATTCGTCGAGGTGGTCGACGGCCGTGCCAAAGAAAAGTGCGTTTAGGAGCGTCGGCCTGCTCTTTTGGGTCGTCATATCAGTCCGCGTCGAGCCGGTTCACCGTCGAGGTGAGATAACGTAATAAAATAAAGGGAAAACGTTATCTCCGACGTTATTTTGGCCTCCCAGTTGGCGCCGTCGTGTCAATGCACAAGTCCGTTACCGCTTTACCCGTTTTCCAGAAAAGGCGACTTTAATCCCTCTTTGACAAAAAGAAAAAAAGGTATCCCCGGGCTTTTTGTGTAAAAAAGCAGAGGACAAATAAATAGTTTCATTGAAATATGATTGTAGAATTACTCGACCTTTCGTCAGTCAGGAGACTGTTGTGTTCGTGGTTGGTAGTTGGGGAGTTTGGATGGACAGTCATGCTTTCCACAGCCATTTCCTCTCTCTAACCCTTAGCTAACATGGAGGTGCCCAAAAATTCACTCTCTCGACACTGGAAATCTACTGGCTTATGCGTCACTTCACAAGGATCTACTTGGTTTTGGATTTAGTTGAGTTTCAGTTCATAGGCAGTAGGCAATTCTCCACTACAGTTGTAAGAGAAATTTGATGAAATTGAGTCCAGACGTTCTCTTTCCGTCCTACTGAAGCGCTGTGAAATGACGACTGATGCACTTAAAATGGCCGACCGTCTTCTTCAGAGACAAACTGGGCGGGTTTTCCCCGCCGTGACGTCACTGCCTCAACGCTCTTGTAATGCGTCTCACGGACATTACCGAGTTGTATGGGGCAAAAATGAGCCCTTCATTTTGACTAGTAGACGTTTGTTTGTATTGCATCGTTTGTATTGTGTTTTAAACACTGTAAATTTTACTTGAATTAAGTCAGCGATTTTTTTTCGCGGACCATTACTGCTACTCGTTCCACACTTCGAGAATCACTGTACTAGTCTATCAAAGTGTATCATTTTAGTGTTTCTTTATTTTAAATTGGATAGTTTTTCTATAATTTGATCACAAATGTGCTGTATAGACCGGAGTGTAATATGCATAATCGGTCAATTAAACTTGCGTCTAACTATGTATGCTTGGACATAAAGCACACAACCTTGTCTACAAATACATTCTTTGATCTGACTGCAGACAGATTTTTATCCAACAATGTAAAATCAAGAAAATTTAGTCGTTTATCCTCTTTATTTCTATTTAGGATTACAGCGTTTTATTTGATATCATGATGCACACCATACTCGAAACATATTCAAAACATGATATGGTTCCCTTCCTTTCCCATGATGCTTCCAGTTGTGTCTTGATGCAAAGCCTTGTTGACAGCCTGTGTTTTTTTTTTATGCGTTGGTAAAAGTATGACAATTTAAGTAGCTGCTTAACAACATTTATGGTGTTAATTTATCAATTCATAGTATTCAACTAATACTGTTTTGAAGAAACACTTAAAAATTGTAGTAAGTCGACCCTCAGGGCAAAATTAGCCCATACAGCTCCTGGATCAATTTAGATTTAAAATGTACAATTAAACATGTATATGAATCGATCAGAGTAAATTACTTTCACAGGGAGGCCAGTGTCGAAATAACGTTACTTGAAAGAGGAAAAAACAAACAAACAAACAAACAAAACAACAGAACGAAAAGACATAAGTTGTTCTTGTAACGTCATCACCTTGCGCCCATTCAGCGGGACAATCGCGGCTTTTGAAACAATTGGTGTAGCCTCATCGAAGGATTACTTTTAAAGCTGTTTCTCCCCATTTTCCAAGAAATCTGACATGATCGATATGATCGAGAAGGAGGACCCTGTCATCACCGAAGAAGAGGCGGCTCAGTACGACCGCCAAATCCGGCTGTGGGGCTTGGATGCCCAGAAGAGGTAAGTTAGCTTGTCGTGCTAATGCTATTCGTCTCGTAGGGTTTCCGTCATTTGTCGCTATATTGTACGCTTAAATGAATTATTTATGCTACCGATGTCATTAAAATGCAATTTTCTTGCAGACTGCGTGGGTCCCGGGTTCTCCTGGCAGGTGTAGGTGGTCTGGGGGCAGAGGTGGCCAAGAACTTAATCTTGGCTGGAGTGAAAGGACTCACCTTGCTGGATCATGAGAAGGTAAACGCCCAGAATATAATAATACCTCACACAATTTTAAACTCTCACAGTATTTCAATGAACAGAGCACAAGTAACCAATTGTAATTATGTCCACTAAACTGCGCCTGTTGCAAAACTGTTCTTATATGTATGTAGTGAAACTTGTAGGGCTATTAAAAACGAGGCAGATGTTTTATTAGTCAAGTATATTTATCACCACACATTTCTATTCTTCGACTTTTGATCCGACATGAGACAGACGTTTTTCTGCTGTTTTCCGGTGTGTATTGTAATCTGCTTTAATTTATTGCTTTCACGTGTCATATTATTGCTATTTTGTTGTAATGTCAATGTAACAGCTGCAGCTGTTATGAAATGCGCTGTGTAATTAAAGTTAAATTGTATTAAGTATAGTCAGTAAGACTTTGGTAAAGTGAGCATCGAAAGTGTATCTTTTTTTTTTTTTGCGATGCCGCCATTGATGTGTACTCGGGGTGCACTGATCTATCGATCGAGACCGTCCCCTATTTCCTGATTGCTGTTGATGTTTGGTGTGTTTGTCTCACCAGGTGACGGAGGAGTCGTGTCGCGCTCAGTTCCTGGTCCCGGTGACCGAGCGGGGCCGGAATCGAGCCGAGGCGTCCCTGGAGCGTGCTCAGAACCTCAACCCCATGGTGGAGGTGCTCGTTGACACAGACAGGATAGAAGACAAACCCGACACTTTCTTCTTACAGTTTAATGCGGTGAGTGAGCGCGAAGTCGTTGGGTATATGGTGTAACCCAGTTTATCGTGAGGATATATTGTAAACCCACCTTTTGACAGTAAGACCATATAGTATTTATACATCTATATTTTTTTTTTTGCAGTTTTGATTTTTAGCAAAATGCAGCATCCTTTCTTTTTTCTTTTTAATACATGTTTCGTTACACTCCCGATGGACACTGATCATTTTGTTGAGCAACTTTCAAGCTACCTGTCAACCATTAACCGCATCTCTATTAGGGACGTTGGTAATACGTGTCATTGATTCCTGGAAGAATCGGCGCCATGGTGCTGTAGGAGTCTAACTAGCAACCTACTTTTTTGCCCTCAGGTTTGTCTGACGGGCTGCTCCAAAGACGTGATGGTGCGCGTGGACCAGCTGTGCTCGCAGCACAACATCCTGGTCTTCTGCGGCGACGTCCACGGTTACTACGGCTACATGTTCTGCAACCTCGGACCTGAGCACAACTATGTGGAGTGAGTTGAGAGTAAAAAGCACCATGCGTCAAGTCGCATCCATGCTGCTATAGGCTCCGCTTTGCTCTTCAGAGAGAAACCCAAAGTGGTGAAGAAGTCGTCGGGAGACTCCAATGATGGGCCTGATGCCAAGAAGGCCAAAGTGGACCCCAATGAGACCACCATGGTGAAAAAGGTTAGCAGACCACCTGTTTTGGTCATAGTTGTTGGTCAAAATTGGCTGTAAAAAGCTTGTTGTATTCATTTCTTTTGCAAATGTATGGAGTTTGAATGAATTCACCAAGTGTGTAAAAATGATGACGCGACGTCATTTCAACCAGACGTCCAAGTTCTGCAGGTTGAAGGATGCTCTGGAGGTGGACTGGACCAGTGACAAGGCCAAAGCCGCCCTCAAGCGCACGCCCGTTGACTACTTCCTGCTTCACGGTACTCACCCTTCCATCGTTTTATGTGGGGATAATTGACACATATTTTGTTTTGAAAAGCTTGAACCTTCGCAAGCATGTAGATATTTAATTTAAATAACAATCAACGGTTCTTAGTACTGCTGAAGTTCCGCACGGACAAGGGCCGAGACCCCGACCCACAACGCTTTGCGGAGGACAGCCAGCTGCTGAGTCAGATTCGCCAGGACGTCCTGGAGACTTTGGCGGTGGGCAGCGATCTACTCAACAACGACTTTATAAGGTACGCTACTCACCCATGAGGCAGAGGCCACGTCCTGTTTGTCGCCACCCACCGTGTCCTGGTGTGTCCTCCTCAGTTTCTGCTTCTCAGAGATGTCGCCAGTGTGCGCAGTTGTGGGAGGAGTACTCGGACAAGAAATTGTGAAGGTAAGCTCACGTTCACACATGTACACCCAGATCTGGTCTTTAATGCTAAACTAACCGGAACCCTAATGCAATCTAAATCTACCCTGACATCTTAATGAACAGCCCTGAATCCTGAACTGACACCACCCACTAAAATAACCCCAAATTAGCCCCCAAACTGTAACCCGCAATGTGTTTGTTGTTGTCCAGGCTCTGTCGCAGAGAGACGCTCCTCATCGCAACTTCTTTTTCTTTGACGGCCGCAAAGGAAACGGCATGGTGGACTATTTTGGACCAAACTGAGTGTGTGCAGACAGCTCGCCCTACCACCCATCCATCCATGCATCTCACATCCAATAGCGTTTGTGTATTTATGGCATCACTCATCATTTTCTAACTTTTGCTAATAAAGAATGCTCCAGAAAAGCATCCTTCCTGCCGACTCCATTTCCGGTGTTGTTAAAATGATTGTGATGAGAATACCTTGCTTGGTTATAGTTAATTAGCAGGACCACTGCAAAGCTGCTTAACCAATTTCCTGAAAATGCAACAAATGGAGGGTTTTAGTTACAGCTCTACTTTTTTTTTTTTTTTTTTTTAATGAAAACCACAGATATCTTTTGGTGAAAAACAAGTATGGAGTTTCAGTTTGGAATTTATGAGTTTCATTACTTTTGGTGGGGAGTGTATATAAATACAAACATTAGCAACCAAGACATTCAATTCACTTTATTATATAAAAGAAAGTAAAAAAACCAAAAAAAAAACCCAGTCTGCATCTCAATAAATTAGAATACAGAGAACCTCCGCATATTCTTGGAACTTCTCAATTTTTTTTTTTTCCAGTGAATGCTTTTATTAATCACTGAAAAACTCACCGGTTTGCCTTTTTGGTCTGCAGGTCAAAACTATGTCTAATATAAACATGTTGCTTTACCACCATCTTGTGGCATCAATAGTCAGAAACAAAACTTTTTGATTTTGAATCAATTAGTTTTCATGGCAGAACTTGGCCCCTACCCCCGAGAAGCGAGGGTTCACTGTATGGTAGAAAACTGAAATAGTTCAATTCAAAAAGGGAAAATTGTATACAGTAGATATTCATTGAATCATTTCTACCTTCTATCCACTATTGCCACACATTCCCGTTATTTTATAGTATCCAGTCATCCCCCGCTATGATGCATATTTTTCTGTTAATGGTGTTAGTTTGGTTTTCCTGCAGGGGAAGGACAATATCAGTGGGTGGCAGTAATGAGTCAATCTGGTTTGCCAATTATCATGAACAGAATTACAAGAAGGAAAAGGACAATACATTAGGCACAATCATGTTTTGTGCTTAATTTTATAGGTTTTTTTCCCCCCAAACTATGGGTCCTATGAAAGTTCGTGCTGAGAGGAAGTGTCTTTTGGCCACGGGCGATGTACCGGTCAAGTCGGGCTGGTTTTACAAAGAGGACCGGGCTTTCACTCCGTCATAAGGTAAAGCAGCGGATTACCACAAAACAGTTGCCAAAATGATAGCAGCCAGATGCTTGTTAGCTGACTCGAGTTCACTGCCACCATACATCGCTCGTATCTCAAAATTTTGCTCGCAAGTCTTAGCAATAAATTGGCCTAACGACACCTCACACCTCAAGGCAGCACAGTGTACTGTATATTTTTTTTGTGACATTTTTTGTTTGATGGCATCATTTATGTACCAGATATTTTACTTATGTAAAATAAACGCCTTGGCTCAACGGTTGGGGAAACACTGTCCTAATTTATTGAGATGCATCTGTTTGTATAAAACAGTCACATATTTGTGTGTGTGTATTAATGGTACTCTTACAGCAGACGACATGAGAGGTTCTCACACGTGCTCCTGAACCAGCAGGAACACGCTCACAAAGAGTTAACAAGCAATTGTGCTCATTGGCTGAAATGCAGTGACGATGCTTAGTTAGCGTTTGGTCATATTCATAATCAACAGGCACCCGAGGGCTTTGCTTTTTGACCACTTCAATGTGAAGTTCAGCAGGATCACATGATACAACTACCATCCCCCCCCGCACCCATTTTTAACCCCCGCCCCATGTAGGTTTGGCCGTCCCGACAGCGACTCACTTGCGTCGGCTGAAGATGCTCTTTTTGCCCGAGGTCTTGTCGGCGGCGCTGAGGCCAATGAGCAGCCGAGCCTTTTCGTCCTCCTCCTGCTGCTGCTGCAGGCCCGAGTCCGCCTTGCCGTCCAACGTCTTGCCGCGCGGGTCGGAGCCACCGGCGGCCGGCTTCAGGCGCAGCTTCTCCTTGATCATCTAATACGGAGGAAGAAATCAGGGCTGAAAAGTTTTGGAAAATGCTCTAGTAGCACTCGGTGAAATGCACTTCAAATAAAATCTCTGAAGATTTCCGACTGTTACGACAGTGAGTGATTTCCAACAGAGTGCCATGAGAGATCAATCAGCTGTGCTGCGGGAAATGATCCAATGTCAATTATTTGGCCGAAAAATTATTTCTACGATTTTTTTTTGTTTTTTTTGTTAATTGGTCTATGCCAACCACACTTTTAACAAAAAGAACAATCATCACAAGATGACAGATGGTACATAAATAACCCGTGTATCCACTATTATGAATCGTTTCACTAAGTGGTGTGCTGTGCAATTTTTTTTTATGTGAGATATGTGCTTTGGCTTGATAAAGGTTAGGAAACACAGAAATAAGATAACGACCACCATGTTAGCTTCTTGCGCGGGGTAGCCACCGATTCGTTAGCAGCCATAAGCCCGCCAGCCGTGATGTCATGTTTTAACATTGTTAGTAGTTTTATTGTAGTAGGTTGCTACTTCCTGTTTTTGTTGTCATTTCCACTGGCTTGCTGTGAGCGATAACCCCGAAAAAAAAAGCACTTTGTATGGACCTGGATCTAGACTGCAATGGTTTGTGTGCTCTTTTGCTAGTTTGCCAGCGCCATACTTGTGCAACCAGAGCCTTGCGGCTGTCTCTCTTCACGGCCATTGCGAAGTCCAACCACGTCCAGGTGTTGTTGTGGTACTCCAAGCATGGCAGCACCAGGTTGAGGTCCTTCCAGTCCACACTGCTTTTTTCTCCCTGAGGAAGATCATCGGTTACATTAGCTCAATCATCTTTTGTTTGGTGGTTGTAAAAACGGCTTGTAAACAAGGAGCCTAAGAGACAGGGGCATAGACTCTCAAGTCCAACAACTAGGGGCGGGCAATCGGCAAATTTTCCTCGGTTGATTCATTCTCACAATTAAATGTAGTTTAATAATAATAAATTAAAAACACACACAGAGTATTTTCCATCACACTTTTTTCCTCCTAGTTTGGCTGGTCTTTCGGCATACACTCAAGTGGGACTTGTATATAAGAAAATTAAAGCTCGGCCCTAAACCCCAAATCTCCGTTCCCGAATTGTGTTGACGGCAGCAAACAAGTTCCAGTTGGATGAGAAACCTCCGCTTGTAACTAGGGAAATATTTTTTTCTTTTTTTAAAATGGCTTGGCATTTTCAGATGTATGGCCCAGCCCAATTCTCCACCTTCATATTGTCATGCTTAACAGGTGAACCTGTTTTTATTTGCACCTCAGTTTATTTTGAACAAAGACTCAAACTTTGCTAGTTGTTCGATCTATATTGCACTTTTGTTATTTCATTACTTATAATGTAGTGTGTTTCGTTTTGAACTGAAATTGTCTATTGCAGAGTAACTGTTCTACCTTTTGTTAGAAATAAACAAGAGGTCTTTGAAATCAGCTGACATTGGTTCAATACAAATTGTCTGTGTCAAAAGTACGAGTGGTCGCAGCTACTTGGTATCGGTATGTGAGTACTCAAAAGTTGAGTACTTGTACTGGTATCAGTCTGAAAAAACAAAACAAAAGTGGTATTGAACATCACTAGCAATGAATGAATCAGCCAGTTTCACATAATCGATGCGCTCTGAAGCTATTATTACGTCCAGCCAACACCAGTCACCTTATAACTGACGCAGAGGGGCACTTGAGGAATCTTGATGTAAATGAAGGAGTTGTTCATGGCCGCCCGCTCCTTCATCTTGTCGATGTCGTCAACGGGATGCTGGTGAAAGAAAGAAGACACAGCACGTTACAATCTTTTGTGGTGAATCCCAACGCGCTCAATAACAAGTCTCAATACCTCTGGGGGTTTCCTGAAGGACCTCCTTACGCCGGCGCTGCGGTTCATCCCCTGGGCGACACCTTTACTGGGGCCCATCACGCCCATGGTGTCCTCGGAAGACTGACGAGTCTTGACGGGGATACCTGCCACGTGGACGTTCGAGATCAATAAAACAAATGAACGGGCGGAAATCTTAATAGAACGATTATCACAACGAATCAGTGACACGAATGGAACAACAAACCCGTGGTGACCAGTCGGAACTTGTCCTCTTCGTCGGCCACCTCCTCTTCCTCGACGTTCCTACCCGGGAAGAAGAATCCCATCATTCTCTTGAAGAAGTGGTACATGAGCTGGATGGTGAGAGGCACCACATTTATCTGAAAACATGAGAGCGTTTTCATTGTCAGTTTTTGGGGGTTTAGCCTCCTGACAAAACGTTGATGATAAGCTCATCTGTGACTTTTTTTCACCTCAAAGTGCTCCTTGACAGAGATCCCTCCCACTGGGGGGCGCACTTTGCTGAAAATGCGCAAGGCGAACTGACGTCCTGATTGGCAGGCGCTCTGCGGGCGAAGCACCACCTATTGGAAGAAGAAGTGTACTGAAACCAAAAACTAGGACTACTGTACTCTATCCCACTCAAGGCCATTCTAACTGTGCTTGAGCCTAGTTGACACCTAAAGTCGGGTACATTTGAGGAGTGTGATTGCGCTGATCCATGATTATTAACAGTTATTCATAATATCGGCCACCTTGCATCATTTCAACACGACGACTCAAAATAATCCAGAAATTCTAAAAATTCAACTGGCACAATGTGCGTGTCCCAAAATCAATGCTCTTCTTGCCCTTGTAACCTTGCACAATAGAAATGAACAGAATGACTAGAAATGATGGGCAAAATAAAAGCACCCGCCCTGGCGCATGCATGCGTGCAATGTATGCGTCAAGATGAATGATGACCGCCACCGTGCACAATATTAATAAACGCAATAACTAGAAATGAATCAGAGTAAAAAATAAGTTTGAACGTGGGTGCCGACATGAATAAAGCAATCGCTCCTCTTGGCAGCTATTCATGATGATTGCCACTTTGCATCATAGAAATAAACAAAAGCTACAAAAAAAAAAAAAAAATTGTCAAATAACGGCACTTGGTCACGCGCGAACACCTGCAATGCAAGATAAGATACATGCGATCGCCGATAACCTCCACCTTGCACAAAAGAAATACAGTATACACAACAAGAAATAATCCAGTCCAAAAAAAAAAAGTCCATGTGTAAGTCTATGAACGTTTCACTCATCTCTCTAGTGATTGATGATACCCGCCACCATTCACAATAGAAATAAACGACTAGAACCCAGGAATGGCCTCGTGTGCGTATGAAATGTAACACACATTTTCATGAGTAAGGCTGGATGATGACTCCTGTGCATGCGGCACTCAAGGACCGGCAGGCGATGTCATGTGGACAAACAAGATGGCATCCGCACAGACTGACAACGGTGTGCATACATACCCTCACACGCTGCATGTGGGGAAAGCAGGAAGAAAATATAAAGACAACAGATAACGCATTGGATTCAATATGTTTTAACAAATGAATTAAAATTAAAAAAAAAAAATCTTGAAATATTACACCTTTATTCTCTAAAGAATAGAAAAATACTCTTGGGAAAAAAAAAGACTTTTTTTTTGTTTCAGGAAAAAAATAGGACTTTGCTCCTATAATAATACAATTTTTTATACATGACAACGGAATTCATTGCAAAGACCCAAGGCTACAGCGAGCGGACTCTGGAGGTCCGAGAACCACTGCTTCTCATGACCATTTCGAGGCCGATGTTACCTTGTAGGCGGCATTGGGCAGCAGGTTGTTCATGGTGAACCAGCCCAACTCCAGCAGATGCTCAGCTGTGTCGTCAGACTTGTTGAGCTGCGTGTGGGGAAAACAAAACCATTTCAGAAATCCAGGTCAAAGACCGGCCTTGTTTTCCCTTAGCCTAGCGATTCATCGGTTAGATTTATGAATTCGATTTCATTTATCAAAGCGGAACATTTTGCTGGGAAAAAAATAAAAATAAATACGTTTCAAAGCTTGCTTGGTATCAGGAGAAATAAAACATATCCAAACAAACAAAAAACAAAACCTGTTTTGAATACTGTCACTGTTGCAGCAAAAAGAAATTCAATGAGAATTGGAAGCGGTGAGATTTAATTGCATTAATTGTCCCTCACCTTGCTGTACATGAACCTCTGCAGCTCCAGCTCAGCAATGCCCAACTGGCCATCCTCTTCGGTCAGACACCAGCGCGCCTGAGCAAAGTAGATCTCCGTCCTCCTCGCCACGCTCACGTCCTCCGGCGGCTTGCGCAGCTCCAGCTTGTTGGCCCGCTGCAGTTGGAAGTCCTTAAAGCACCTGAGAGGGAATGAGACGCTAAGCGCGGGTGGCCCACGTGCAATATTTGGCCCCTCCCTGATTTCGAACCGCCGACACTGAATCGCCGCCGATGTGGTGAGGACCTGATGAGGATGTTGAGCTCCTCGCTTTTCATCTGCATATCATTTTTCTCCTGGTTGAGTTGGTTCTGCAGCTGCGTGTTGATCTCGTTCAACTCGTCGATACTCAGCTCCTCGGGTTGCGCCTGATTTGGTGACCAGCAAAGAAAATATGGGACAGGGGTGGGGTGAGATGCATGGATAGCTATGAAATTGACATTCTCTCTCTCTCTCTTTTCCCATCTCTCTCTGACCATTCCCCCTCTCTATCTATCTATCTAGATCTCTCTCTTTAATTCTTTCCCTCTCTTCCTCCTCTCCCTTTCCCCTACTCCCTGTTTCCCTCTCCCCCTCCATTTCTCTCTTCCTCTCCCCCTTTCTTCCCTTCTCTCCCATCCCACCTCTCTCCCTTGCCCCTCTCTCTTTCCCCCCCTCTATCTATATCTATCTAGATCTCTCACTCTCTCTTTCTATCCCTCTGTCTAAATCTATATATCTAGATCTCTCTCTTTCTTTCTCCCCTTCCCCCCCAAAAACACATTGGCACCAAGTGCAAGGTGAGTTCAACTCACCCTAATGTTGGAGTAAATCTGCTTTTCCAGGCGTCTTATCTGGGCCAGGTGCTGCCGCACCGCCTCCTGGAGATGCAGGATGCTGCTGCGCTGCTCCTCGGGGTTACTGGAGATCTCAAGCTGGAAGCGCACGCGCTGCTTCTTCTCGCTATGCTCCTGCATCAGGAACATTGACGGAAGACACCATCAGCAAGAAAAAAAGGTAGCGAGAAGCAGCCGCTCTCGTGTCCGCCCACCTTGCGTCTGGGCTCCACGTGGAGCAGGAGGTTGTTCACAATGTCCAGGATCATGGCATACTGAACAGGGTTGGTGGATATCTCCAGGTCGTGGTGAATGAGTGTGAAGGTGTCCACAGCGCCTGGGGAATGCGTACGATGGTGAGCAAATTGAGGCCGACGACGCAGAATCCGGATGGGAAGCGCTCATACCGGCCTGTTTCTTCAGCAGGTCTTCCTTCTCGCGGTGGTTTCTCAGCTCTGGCGGTTTGATCTGCGTGGCCAGCTCCGGGTTGATGTCGTGACTGTAACTGATGTAGTGCATTCGGCAGCTGCAGCGGGAGATAATGCGCTGGACCTGCTGGGCCTCGTTCACCTGCGCCGGCTGGTTCCAGTCTGTACGCGCACAAAATGTTTCACATCTTGGTGGTTGAATTCTGTTTATATGCTACTCCAAAAAAAAAAAAAAATCTGGATATTCAGCTTTCAGGTGAAATTTTAAGACGAACCGAAAATTTACAGGTGAACTTAATTTGACCAGCTGTTCAATGTTTCAGTAATTGACAGCAGTGCGTGTGTGTGTGTGCGTGCGTGTGTGTCATCAGTCGTACCTGTAGTGGTGCTAACCATTCCACCCACTGCCTGGCCACTCTCCATCAGCTCCAGCACTGAGTCAAGATTCCGCTGCCGGTGCTCCTCAATGTTTTTCACCTGAAAACAGAAAGTCATAGTGGGCGGGTTCACGTGGAGCCCTGTATTCCGACAAAAATGAAATCAAATGGAATGAAAATACTCCAAATAAAATCTCAATCGGAATAAAAAGGCTGAATCTGAATGGAATTTCATTAGTATTCGCTGGGGTGGCATATTCCTTTGACTAATCTGATCAAATGTCATGTAAACGGTGCAATCGTAATAGCTCGGCTGTGTCTGGTCTGTGCATCTTGAGTAATGATGCCGTTTACGCGTCTTCTGGGACTGCGTTTTCTCAAAAGTCCAGCAAGTGCTAGGAGGAGTAATGAAAATTAGCCGCCATGCTCTGCCCAAAAGCAACGATAAAAATTAAAAATCCGAGGTGTAAATTTGGCAGGGGTCCGACCAAATCTCAAGGAATTGTCGGTCTTCGAAGCACCTCAAGTAACCGTGAAAAGGGCGCTTTTAGCCAAAATGGCCGACTTCCTGTGTTTGGCCCACCTCCAGCCACAGCTGTCTGTCCTCTTGCTCCGACGGGTTTGGCTCCATGGTAGCGAAGTACTGCATGCCATCCAGCAGGCAGGTCCAGGTGGTCTTCTGCTTCAGGGTGTCGTTGTACCAGGCCGGATGGTGCTCACACTGCAGCAGCTGCGCCTTGGCCGCAGACACCAGAACGCAGCCGGCCGTCTCTGTCCCACGAAGCATCATCTGTGTGTGCAAATAAGGGGGATCTTAGCAAAAAAAAACAACAACATTGCAATATATAAACACAAAACACGCCCGTCCACAGCGCACGCAATCTGTTGGGAGTCAACGTGCAATTTAGCGGCTGCCATTTGGGACCTTGGTAAATCAGGCCCTCAGCGTGGCCATGAAGGCGGTTTACCTGGCAGTTGACCAACTCGATAAACCAGTTTCGGTTGTAAACGTCATCGGTCTGACAGGCTGCGATGCCGCACAGCTGGTCACTGACCCCCGAGTCCTCTTCGGAAAACACCACAAACTTGTCCGTTTCCTCAATCAGCTTCTGGAGCATTGACGTTCCTACAGAGGGTCGCAACAATGCCAGAGGAATTACTGCCATTTTCCTTTCACGTTGCGGATTATTTCCAGTCGTCATGCTTTTTTCTATAAAAGAATAACGGCTGAGTGGAGTGTTTGCATTAGTGATATGATACGTTGCACGTGATAGCGGACTTTGGGGATTTTGTTACTTTTATAGAGAGCATCATGAATGGATATTGAACTGGATATTTTAGTGTGGTGTGCGCCCTAATCTTTTTAAATGAACAAAAGCGCAGTCCTCACCCTCATGTGGACTTTTCTCGGCTCGGCTTAGCGTGGGCACGACGGGTGTGGCGGGGGCGGCGGTAGGCGAGTAGCTTGAAGGCGAGCGCTTGAGCTTCTTGGCCTGTAGCTGCGTGTCAATGCGCAGGCCCTTCAGCGCCTCCGTGGAGAGGTTTCTCTTCAGGACCGAGGCCTTTTTGTAACCGTCGTACAGCCCGAATGCGATGTTCCTGTTGGTGGTGGTCCAGGAGGCGCGCAGGTCCACCAGGCGCAGCTTGTGAGTGTACGTGGCGTTGGTGTCGTCCTTTGGGTTCACTTCCTGCGACCAGCAAAACAAGGCATGGGGCAAAAGCAGCACAGCGGCCGGCTTGCTCGTAGATGCACGGCATCACCTCTTCCACGCGGTTGCTCTGCCGCTGGTAGCTCAGGGAGGACAGGCTGAGCAGGTGGGTCTTGTTGACCTGAGCGTTGATCTGGTGGTCGGCCGTCTCGTCCCACGTGGAGGCCATCAGGTGCACAGTCACCTGCGACAGCTCGCTCACCATCTGAGTCACGTTCCATTCCGAGATCAGCCTCCTCATCACAGTGCCAGCTGTTTGAGCAGACGGGTGTGATAATATATAAGAAGAGAGGGGGGGGGGAAAAAACAAAAAAAAGTTGAAGAGGTGCAGGACTGTTGTGTGTGATCTGGTTTTCTGTGTATTGTGCACCAAAAGTATACTACAGAATGTAAGTTGGATTTTCCCTTGATGGATGTCAAGCACTAACATTCATTTTTTTGGAAGTACATACATATATATATTTAAAAAAATAAAATAAAATAAGAAAATAAAATAATAATCAAACAGGATACATTCATTTGAAAATGATAGAAGAATACCCTGTGGAATTAGTCTCTGAGCCCCTCGAGTGAAGACGTGGCCTTTGTTACACTCCACTTGGATACCTCTATGCTGGGCAAAGGATGCCCAGTAGTGAACCTGCAGCACACGCAAATGCGTAGAAGATTCAGTCGACAAGGACGACAATTGGAAAATCTGTTTGCTTTAAAGGAAAACACATTATTCTCTGGAGTCTTAATACAGTGTTACCAGACACAATACAGTATACCTCAAGGATAAATAATTATAGCACATACACGCGCGCTTAGTCATGGGCAGAGAAACGAAATGTGGTGTCAGGATTATGTAAATTATCCCATCAGTTATGCCTCACTTCAGCAAAATTCAGAATTGCTCACTTTTGGAAATACAGTCGTGTTTTGAAATACAAGTTGAAATCATTCCGTGACCTCCGCACCAATTTTTTCACAAAACATGCGCATGCAATAATTAAGTAATCCTTTGAGCACGAGGAGATTTATGGTTGAGTTTTGAGTGAATAAGGCAGCAGCCGCTGTTGATTCATTCAAGTTTGTTGCCGCATGTGATGCCGGTCGCGATGTGTTTCACTCAGTATTTGCTAAGCCTATACACGGCAACCGTTTTGTCAAGACGATCGCGCGAAAAACAAATAATAGTTGATTAACGACTCATTCGGTGCCAAGGACTTGACTGAGTTAATCAATCAATATTGGCTTAACTCATTCACTGCCAAGGAGATATTTATTTGTCTTTTCACAGTCCAACCAATCAATCCCAGGAATTGATTTATATATTTTAAAAATATTTTTCAAACGTTAAGATAAAAGGAGGGTCTGAAAACGTCTGGCACTGAATGAGTTAAAAATAATATTCTAACTTGAATTAAAAAAATTTTTTTAAAAGGGCATTGGGAATTTTGAGTATAAAATAATTATATCGATTAAATTGATCAATAACTTATAAAAATGATGTGTCAATGTGTGGCCAGCTTCGATGTCAACTAGTCCAGCGCCGATCGATGTAGCTGGATCAGCACGGCAGACGCATCGACTAAACAGATGTATCGTTACACCCCTATTGCGCACATAACACAATGAGGACAGGCTACACATACTTGTAGTTGTGGAAAGGCAGCAGTGTAGGACATCTGCTTATAATGCTGACCCAGCTTCTTCCGCACGGGCCTGAGGCTGTGAAAGAGCTTCCCTCTGCATATGGGTCGAGACACGCTGGTCCAGGTGGCCCAGAAGTTCTGCATCCAGCGCAGAGTGCTACCGTACAGCAAGATTCTCGGCTGGGAGGATTCTGGGTAAAAAAAAAAAAAAAAAAAAAAAAAAAAAAGACAGAAGCATTGTTTTTAATGCGGCACGCACACACGCCTAAGCGCACACGCGCTCACGCTTACCGGAGCCACATTGCTGGTTAAGGTCCATGGTGATGGAAAGGTTGAGATTCTCCGAGCGAAATGCCCTGTAGGAGTCGTGAGGCTGTCCCGAGGTCACACTCGCAACGTTGTCGGCGGAGCAGAGTGTGACGGCATGGTGATCGTGAGGGTTGCCGTGACAGAGCCACTGCAGGTCGAGCGTCATGCACAAATTGGGAAGGTGCAGAAAGCAGATGTCGTCGTACCTAAGATGGCGACGCCGACGTTAAGAGTGAACATTCGCACTGAAACCCTGTCAAGCACGCTCTTATACTCATCATGTATCATGTCAAAGCCAAATGCTTTTGTAAATAGTCACTTTAAGGGGCGGGAAAAGGAGCTAAATATGGCATCAAATATGCCAAGCACTGCATCAAACTTGCTAAATATAGCATATAAATATACCCTCTCCCCCATCCCACAAAACCAAAAGTGGGTGTTGAGTAAGTGAGCTAAATTTCTTTGTGCATTTTCAGGAAAGAGCTTTCATTGAAACACCTGGGAAATGTTTTAAATGAAGAAAAAAAAAAAAAAAGTTCAGTTTGACTCAAACTAAAAACATACTCACTTTGATGCCGTCCTGACGTTGACGTTCAAATCTCCTTTGAAAACAAACTGTCCAGGGTTCCAGTCAAAGTTGAGCTTGCTCCATTCCCAGTGCAAGTTCTCGGTGGTGTTGTAAGGGTCCTGGGACCAAGGCAAAGTTCTTGTATTACATCGGGTGAAAGGACAGCGGGACTGACATTTTGTTCAATCTCCTGTTATGTTTTTGTTTCTCAGGAACATCATCCATCCGTTATTCGATCCGCCTAGCGTCATTATTAACTCATTCACTGCCATTGATAAATCTACTTGCCTTTTCACAGTCCAGCCATTCAATGGCAGGTGAACCTTTTTAGGATACATGGAAAGGCCTATCTTTAAAACTCAATGGTTTTAAATGCCAGTGACTATTTTTTTAGTGGGAAATGTTAATAAACATGAGACACCTCTTTTGTTCAGGGTCAAACTGACCAACCCCCGCCTTAAAATCAATGCAAATTATGAGGCTTTATATGAACGTGAAATAATCGTGCGTCAGCTTGGGTCGCAACACCACTTTTTTGTCCAGGTTGAAATCCGACACGCAAATGTACTGTATTTTCTCATATGAAGGCCCCTCCTCTAAAAGATGACGCGTCTCAATTAGTTGCTGGGTTGAATAAACGCTTCCCGCAAACACACCTCTTTTTTCCCCCCGAATCAGGGAATTAAAAAACGGCGTTACATGTAATTACCTCAATTTGTCAAAGTGATTGTTCAAACATTGACCTTTAAATGCTAACAGCTGAGCTCATTCGGACGCAGTTTCTCTTCAAAAGCACCGACCGCCAACCTCAATCAACATTGAAAATCTGGTTGTTCAACAGTGATGATTATCTTGTGTAGTTTTACCTCTGTGGCAAGCTGATGCAAGTTGGCCTGGTCAATGTCCATATCCCAGCGTCCGTGCAGCAAGAGGCGACTTTTGTCCCACCATGCGAGCAGAGGCGAGGGGTCCGCCGTCACTTTGGTGAGCAGGTCAACCGACTGGCCGATCAGGGTCCACGCCGGGTCCCAACATGGCCCCCAGACGATGGTGTAGAGGCAAATGTTGGCTGCAGACAAAAATCCAGTCTTCTAAATAGCAGGGTACACTCAATGTGATTTCTAACACCCCTCAAACCTCTGGATAATGACTCTTAACATACCCACAACATCGGACAATCTCTTAGGATCATGTTTGAGAGAAATCCGATAGTTTGGCCTTTGTTGACTTGGACCCCGCCGGGGAGGGAAAATGCTGAAATTTGTCCCGATTTCCGGTGTGTGTGTGTACTTGACTCAAGCTAGCCACAACGTGTGGGACATTGCGAAACCGCATGATGACTCACATTTGAAGTCGTAGTAGAACTTGAGGGGCGGCATATTCCTGTGCACCGTCACATCTCCCCACGGCGGGCCTAGCCGAACCGTTTCTTTCCGGTGGGCCCTGGCCTGTCCGTCCTGCTCTGTCCCGATCAGGCGTCCCGACAGCGACCAATCGCGTATCTCAAACAGGTAGCGCGGGTAGTCCCGAATTCTCACTGGAAAGACAGAAACAAGGTTAACTGTGAGGTATAAAGTTGAGATTTTGTCAAACTATCAATGGTGGGAAGTCATGAAGAGCAAATACTTTCTTTACTCTATTTTTCGGACAACTATTTACTCTTACACCATTCGTTTGAAAACGGATAACTGCGCTTTCTATTCCGTATGTGTCAAACTAGGCTTTTCACTTTTTCAACCTCCATATACGTCGACACAATTAAAAAAATCGAGAGTTGAATGCAACAAGTGATATACTTTCAGCATAAAAGCTGAATTTGTACTTCTACTTTCACCATCGTTTTGTTGGTTTTTTTTTTTTTTATCACGCAAGCATCTGTACTTCTAAAGTATAAAGCGTTAGAATTTTCGACACCTCTGGAAACGAACCCAAAAATGAAGCCAGTGTGAACTTGACAGCGCGGCACCACTGGACGACCAAGTGGAGCCCCTCTCTGGGCAAGGGGCTGATCCTGTCGATGTCCCTCAGCTGCTCCCTCACCCGCTCCGGGCCGTGAAGCGACTGGTCGGCCAGCACGAGCAGATCCAGGTCGGACACCGTCCACGTCAGCAGCGACTTCCTCATGGGCGTGTTGGCGTAGAGGCGCCGCGAGCGCTGGATGTAGATCTCGATGTGTTTCTTCTCCAGCGAGCTGTACAGCTCCTCAATCTTCCTGGCGGGCAGAAGCTCGCCGTGCTGCTTGCGCAGGTCGGCCACCTTCTTGTCCAGCAGCTGCAGGCGCTTGGCGCTCTCTTTGCTCTCGTCCTTCATCAGCTCGTAGTTGTCGCGCAGCTTGATCTCAAAGACGTCGTCCAGGAAGACGAAGGAAAACTGGCTGATTCGGAAGACCAGGTCCGGCGGTGGGCGCGGCGGCTGAGAGGAGGAGGGCGGGCCCGGCGGGCGGTGCAGGGTCTTGAGCCATTTCTGAACGCCGATAGCCCTGTCGAAGGTGTCGGAGAAGTTGTACTGGTAGGGGAACTCCACCGAGAGGAGCGGGCATGTGAAAACCCAGACGCGGTTGTGAGGCGTGACGAAGGAGGGGAAGCCGTTCCTGTGCAGCTGCATCTCGGGCAGCTCGCCGTGCGCCTCCACATCCAAGCCTTTGAAGGAGAGGATATCATGGCCGTCCAGGTTGAACGCCAGGGCGGGCGTTCGCGCGTGCACTGAGCCGGCGTGCTTGGAGAGGGACAGCGCCTCGGCGTGGAGGACGATGTAGTTGCGCTCGCCCACGTGCGCCGTGGCGCGAGCGGCGCCCAGTTCCAGCAGCACGCTCAGACCTCTTTGGTCGCCTTCGGCTGGTCCGATCGGGCGCTCGCCTTCTGGCTCGCCGCAGAGCATGTGCCAGCAATCCAGTGCTTCCATCATGTGCTGATACAAAAACATGTGGTCCGGGGGGGTCCATACCACCGCCAAATTATCCTCACACTGAACCTGTTGGGAAAAACGGTGACAAATATGAGGCGTTTTTCTCCAGCCATCTATCTATTTTCGACAGCAATTGTATTATAACATACAGTAACATGGGTATGACCTCTTTGCAAGGATAATTAATGGCGCAGGATGCTCCGGAATTCCATATCAGAGTGAGTACATAACCCGTAGAAAATCCACACATGCACAAGGAGCACTGAAGAGCGATTCAAGTAGTTAGCGTCTGTATTTTGTATTCCCTCTTAACTTTTTTTAAATATCAGGTCACCTCACAATGTTGTTTTTTTTTTTTTAGCAGGGCGACTACCGATGGAAATTAGCCTTTGACGTTTACATTTTATAATTGAAATGTTGATTAAAGCACATTGCCCCTTCCAACAAATAAAGAGGAAAGAAAGAAAGTGAGCGCGTGTACCTGCAGCGTGCGGGTGCTGACGTGGTAGCAGAGCGCCGTGGCGGCGAGCCCGACCATCGGCTCAGCGATCTGAGACGAAGGACAGCACGTCTCTGTGTTCTCCGTCAGCGTCTTGACGGCGGCGAGGCCGACGCCCTGCAGAGACGCCTGCGAGCTCTCGGCCGAGCTCGTCACTCGGACGCCATCCATTCGCAAAGACAGAGCTCCTGAATTGACAGCAGACGGGCTCGATTCGAAGGAGGATATACATGGAAGGCGGTTTGGATCGAACTTGCCTGCTAGATTCGAGACTGTGAAAACGTTGACTTCCTCCAAATGGAAGTTCAGTTTGAAAAGCAGAGGCGAGGACGACGAGTGTTGTTGTCCCGTGTAGGCAGTAGGGGGAGAAGGCGAGGAGTCATCTGACGGCCTGGCTCCATCTGGAATGCGGATGACGGAGAGCAGGCGAGACAAACACAGCGCGCACGTCTCCGACAGCTCCACTTGGAGTCCCTTCAGGCTGGACTCCACACTCAAAGACGGAGCGCTGCCGTTCAACTCGCCGCTGGCTCGATTCCAGCTCCCCTTGAGCGAGCGGACACTTATGCTTAATTCAGCGCTCGAGCAAATGCGTCGCCGCTCGATTTTCTGGAACTTGTCTCACCTGAAGGTCAAGCGAGTCGAGAACGAGCGCTTCACCCCACACGTGTTTGCCGGGAGGATGTGGGGCTTGCTGGATGTGAGAGCCCTGGCCCACTCGCCACCAGAAGCTGTCCAGGTTTAACGAGGCCCGCTGGTGCACGTTGCGGGACTCTGGGCTGTCTTGGTCCACCTTTAAGTCCAAAAGATGCTGTAGTTCTGCACATACAGAAGGAAGTAATAAGATCAAAGATGCCAGATTGTTTATCTAAAATGGGGGACCAAGTCAATAAATAAATAGAATAAAATAAATAGTAAAAGCAAAATAAGACAATAAAATTAATACATTTAAAAAAAAAAAACATCTTTTTTTATTTTATGAATAAATCAAGAGTAATAATAATATAAAAATATATACAAAATAAAGGGAAATATATCAATGATTTATTTGACTTTTTTTTTTAAATAATCATTTTTTAAATTTAAATACTGAATAACACGTTTTCAGATAATGTTCAATTAAACAAGTAATACTAAATTAAATTTGAAAAAGTTCTACAATAATATACTCAATGACAATTAAAAAATAAATAAAATCCATGACAAAAAAAATCTATAAAACCTAAATAAAACAATAAATAAATATTGTCTTGACTTGTATCCGTCAGTAATAAATAGTAAATGATGATTTTGAATTAAAATTATGATCAGTATCATATTTAATGGAATTTTTGTGATCAAAAATGTGTAAAATACATCATTTTATGTATCGATAATCACAAGAGTAAAAGAAAAGGATATATAAAACACAAACATTTAAACAGCAATACAAAAATGATACTTTCAGAAATGAATCAGATATTGAAAGTATAGATAATAAAAACAAAATGCGATAAATCTGTTTGTGAAACCATTGTGAAAAAAAATTAAGTGGAAGCCCACATATTTGTGGTTTGGCGAATTTAAATATTGTATTTGCTGCTGTATATTTTTTTTTAGCATTAATGCATCCACCGTTTTTTTGTGGGGACCCTTTCTTATGCGCTTTTTCTTCCATTAATACTGAGAAATGATTCGCACATTTGCTCTTTAGAATAAAAGTAAAATTTCCGCCTTGTTTTTTTTTTTCCCCCCATCACAGCTACAGCACGCCATGACATCAAGACCGTGCACTACCTGCGCTGGCAGAGAGGAAACCGAGGGTAAAGGGCGTGGTGTCTCCAAGCTGCACGGACACGTTGAGGTTGGACACTGAGGAGGAGATCATCACGGGGGCGTCCAGATGGGGCAGGCGCCTGAGGAAGAGGAGGGTGGGCAAAAAATCGAATAGACTACACACGATAGACAGAATGATGCGGGCGTGGATAAGAGACACACACAAAAAATGGATGGATTATAATTACCGCTGAGAATTTTTCTTCCCCCACCCCCCGCTGCCACTTGCCTTTTTCGACGTGACGCCTTCCTGTGCACCAGCTGTCCCCATGGCAGAAGGTCGAGCCAGTGGGAGAACTCCTGGTGACGATAATGGACGATGCAAGTGTTGACAGCGAAAGAGCCAGAAATGTCCATGGATGTGACCTACAATCAAAGAACCGCACGTTTGTAATCTTCCCGTGCTTTCCTCCGACGACCAAGAAAAGCGTCCTTGCCTGCAGGGATGTCTTGAGTGTGTTGACACAGACAATTCTTTGCCTGCTTTGTGACAGAAGAAGTCCGTCTGCCCAAAAAAAGGAATGTTACTTGTTGCTCTCTATGCACGTCACGTGAAGTCCAGCTGTGCACTGACCCTCCAGAAGGAGCCCCAGGCTACTCTGGGGAAAGCTCAGCTCCGGGGTGAAGCTCTTCAGAGGAAGCTGCTCACTGTCACGAGTGTAGCAAAGCTTTAAAGACTTCAGCGTCCAGTTCAGGTGTCTGCCCAAGTGAGGCAGCGGGGGTGGTAAGACTCAAGAATACCACGTTCCGGAATGCACAATCAAAGTGTGTCGCACCTTTTCTGACTGTGCATGGACAAGGTGACATTTGTGTTGTCAAACTCCACGTTGGCCTTGTGCGGGATGACGTTGTGGAATTGTTCAACGGCTTCCGTTTGGATGAATTCGGTGTCCAAACACTCTGAATAACACCCCAAAAAAAAAATAATAATAATAATAATCAACGGTAAAATGTACTCATCTCTCACCAGCTATTCATGATAACCACCACCGTGCGTCATAAAAATCACCTAACCTAGTTTGTTCAGTGGAATAACGAATGTCTTACCTTGCATTTGCTCACCAGACGGGTCTTGAGTCGTCCTCGGCGTCACCAATACGGGGCTGAGGAAGAGGCCCTCGTGCAGCTCGGCCAGCAGCGTTCTGATGCGCAGCGACAGTGAGCCGGGCCTCATCTCGGGGAGACTCACATCGCCCGACAGCAGCAGGTTGAACGCCACCTCTGCCAGACATATGTCCTGCAGAATGGACACCGCGTTAGGCACGCTGACTTAGAACGCAGGCCCTACTGGGAAGCTCACCAGCTGGCTGCTTTTGAGCACTTTGCTGCTTAATTGTCCCACCGAGAAGTCCCATGCTAGCCTGTAAGGAACGACATGTTGGTTCACGAAAGGTCATTTAACACATTTGTGTGACCGGGAAGTGCTTAGTCACCTTTTACTGTGGTGGTCCAACAGCAATGTGATGCAAGTGATCGTCATGTGCCACAGCGACTCTGACAGCGCCATGTTCAGGACCATCACGTTGACCGAGCTGATGTGGAAAGACAGCAGCTGCCGAGAAGGGCGCGGGAACTCAGTTGCTTTTTCGAGCCACTTGTATCATATGCTACTCATTAATAGTTACAGATCTTCAGCTTTCGGGTGATAGGACTTCAGCTGACTCTCAGTCAGCTGCAAAATAGATTTTAAGATTCAGCTACTGGTCTATAAATCACTGAATGGTTTGTGTGCTGAATATATTAAGAAAATGATCAATTAATAAAAACACAGTTAGGGCTCTGAGGTCTCCAAACTCAGGTCAAATAGTGGAGCCCAGGTTTCAAAGCAAACACAGTGAAGCAGCATTTAGCTGTTGTGCTGCCGCTTTTATTTCCTTTGCTTTTAAACATCATTAAATCTTTTGTTTGTAAATGTGTTTAAATATTGTCAATGTCAAATAAAAAAAGGGGGGGGGGGTCAATTAGAATCAGATAACATTTTTGTATTTCATTTTAAGGACAACTTTTTTTTTTTTACACTTGTATGACAGTTCAGAAGGGTAAAATGTTACCTTAATAAATTGCCTGACACTACATGGTCAAATAGTGTAAATGCTTGTTTGTTTATGGTGGCCCTGCGATTGACAGGAGACTAGTCAAGGCATTTCGTGACTCTCACCACAAAAAAATGGATGGATGGCTTCCATTGTATTCTGATACATACTTGTGATAGGAAGCGAAGTGTTGTGGCACTGATGTAAGCCTTTCTCGTTTTCTTCCCATGGCTCGTCTTCTTCATCAGTGGCCCGAGAGGCACTTGTAAGTCGAAGCGAACTCTCGTCTCGCCCACGCACAACGCCAGGTATTTCCTAATAATAATAATAATAATAATAATAATAATAATAATAATAATAATAATAATAGTAATTTTGGTCCCAGCACATCCGTGATCTTATGACAAGTATGTTGCGCGAGGTCATGTGGAGTTTTATTTAACTCTCTGGATGATTTCTAGTCATTACATTTGATTCCATTGTGTAAGTTGTATGTTATCAATAATAACTCACAAGGAACGATCGGTGCAAGTATAAGTATGCCCTAAAAGAACAACAATATAATGTCAACATGTTCAGTCAAAATGCAGAACATGTTTACTCACGGTAAATCCGGTCTCTGAAGTTTGCTTGAAATCCATATTCTGTCAATTTCCTGTCATGAAGAAATAACTGTTAGGGCCAAGTGCCCTGTACTTATCTTTTGAGGGACATTGTGGTGACTGCAATTTTGTCCCACATAGACAGTGTGTCACTTACCACAGTGTGCAGCGGGTGAAACTGGATACTGACTCCTCGGACTGAGAACAGTCCCACTGATTTGATCTTCAAGTCTGCATTCAGCTTTGTCTGGAAGAATCGTACTGCCAGAGTGTTGACCAGCCATCTTAGATGGGAAGGGGGAAATAATACACAATCACAACCAAGACTGCCAGTAGTTGGATGCTCCTAAACTTAAGAACACTTACCGGAATATGCATGACAACACAATGGCAATAAACAGGATTAGGAGGAAGGAAATGAGCAGTAAAGACATGACGTCTCAAGTTGTGTAGACATGGAGCTATTTTATCAGCTTCTGCCATGGAAAGAGAGACATAACGATGCTTTAACTTGACACCTCTTACTTTCAAATGTATTCAGAAAGGTATGACCCCACCACACAGAGTTACAGGTTAAAGTGTAAGCCGTAACATTTCCTTGCGTACAAAACCTGCAAACTATACATTCGGACAGTAGTAAATTATTGTGTACAAAAAACATTACAACGCAGATTAGCACCAAGCTAACAACACCTCGCGAAAACTTACTTCTAACGTGCATGTGAAAAATGACAGTACACAGTCAAGTTAGATAATGGCCTAAATGTTTGGTTACTTCTAAAACTCGGGTGCCGCGTCATCAAAGTAAAAAAAAAAAAGCAGCAGTAAATCTGTGCTAGCAAGCTAATGCTAAGGCTAATGCTGTTAGCTTCCACCAGGCGAGAGGAGACAACTTTCTTCCTGAGTAGAGAGGATGCCTTTGTTTTATCCGCCCAAAGTTTATAAACTCACCTTGCCTGGCATTTTTTGGGGTGTGGGCTCCGCGGCACCGCAAAACAGAGCGGTGACAGCTGACAGTTTAGCCCGCACAGAGACCGTCAACACTCCGCCCCTCTCGGCTCCAGAAGAGGCGGCGTTGTGGAGCATATAATTATACTTTTCCTTTCTTTTTTTTTAAACTTCTAATTTATTCTGCCTTCATCGAAATGACTAATAATTGGCTTGACACAAAACAACGGCTTTCATAGGGTTAGAAGTTAAGTTTGGTTTGGTGTTGGACGTTTTAAAAAAAGAAAACATTTATAAATGTCTTTATATACATTAACATTACACATTTCAACAATAAGGTCCGGCTCACTAGTTGACACAGACACACACAATTGTGACTCAAGTCAATGTCATGAATCCACATCTCTGTTATTTGGCCACTATTCTACCGATCATGAGCTTTCACTGCTGCTGTTCATAAAATCTAATGACAAATATGTTTGTTTTATTCTCTTTTGAATTGTAATATGAAAAACAAACTACGAATAATTCTGTTCTCCCCTTTCAAACTAGCAAAAGCTGCAGTTCTATCAGTCAATTTCCAAAAGTAGTTAAACATGCAAAGTGGTGCCAAATCAGTTTGCTATTAATACAAATCAAACAAAAGTAACGATATGATTTATTCTTGGATTTGAACAAGAACAGTATTTTCCAAACTCAGTGCAATGTATGTGGCATTTCAGACCCACATCCTTCACTTTTGCAGAAAATAATTGTCCATCTAAATTTATGGAATAACATAACCTGAAAATGAAGAGTTTTTGTCCTTAAGTGCTATGTAACTGAAAGTGAAGGGACCCAATGAGTAGCCTTTGTATTAAAGCGCTGTGAAAGTTCAGTTTTTCTAGACTGCGTCGCTCGCTTCATGCAGCAGCTTTCTGTCTGTTGTGCTTGGCAAACCACTCGTTGCTTTTGTCATCAGCCATTCCCTGAAAAATAAGTAAACGAAGACTGTAAGCATTATTAAGCATTTTCCATATTTATTAGGACACTTCCTTCTGAGCAAACTATGTTTGTTGCAATACAGGCCATAACAAGAAAGCCACCACCCTCACAATTTTCACTAGTGTTTTTCGTCTCTTTCAGCAGTTACTTTGTGCTAGAATAGTTAGAAGCATTAGTTCATGTGTCTGTGCTCCCTGCAACATGTTTTACATTATTGTGATACTGTTTATCTTACGCTTACAAATAACATGTAGTAAAAGTACTGACCTTATCAAGCAGCTCATTTCCTTTGGGGTCCACCACAGAAAGCTGTTGAAATGCTTCATCACCCACAAAGCAAATTTCATGACCATCCTAAAAGGGCGGGGAATAACAAATATATAAAAATACAGTGATACTTTGACTTACCCATTTACTTCCTTATGTTTGTAACTCTGATCACTCTTATTTTAAATCAACGTTCCAACGTTGGCTGGTGTTATTACCTTTATTGATTTCAAACTTTAATTCAGTGGACATCAACACATTCTTAGTGCCCATGTTTACAAAAAACTTACTAACTGGCAAAAAATACTTGCACAAAAAACAAAAAAAATAATATGTGACCATAAAACACAACATACTTTCAAAACATACTTTAAAATACACATCATTACAAGTTTGTTACTTGTAGTTTTGTGTATTTTTGTAATGTGCTTACCGGGTCGGCCAGAATCACCACCTCCACGGTGGCTTTTCCTGGGGTGTCCAAGCTCACTAAAGGCGTGAGAATATTCTGATTCTCCTTTTTCATCAAGGCCTCCAGATCAGGAAGCTGTGGAAATTGGCGGCAAATTAATATTGAAGAATAATATTATCAGCTGTACACCTTGTTTGCGTTACAAGTCGCCGCTTGGTTAATGTTATGCTTTGTGTTGCCATCTTAGCACTATCGCTGCTCAAATAAAGTGGAAAAACAAAGTCGCTAATGCACCTTCAGCCTTTCAATGAATGGGACAAGCAGACAAACACGCAAAAGCAAAATGAGAATTTGCCGTAGACACTCGCGTCGGCTGTCATGACTGATGCACAACTTTGACAGCAAGACTCATGCATATAGATAAAAAATGGTTTTGAATATCTGTCCACTGTAGTGACGGCAACGCATCAAAGAGGTAAGTAACTCATACATTAAATAATAGCAATAAAAAATGTATGTTACTTGATCCCGAGGGCATGAAAAGGCAATCCTTCCAAATGCTGTTCCATGGTTTACCGTCCCGTTGATGTCACGAAGCTCCAGTTTACACTTGAAACACAAACAATTATGTATGAAAATTCAACCCGGAGTCTTTTGAGATTAAAGTCCAAATTCAAAGAAAAAAAGTCTTATATTAAATGTGAATTTCCTTCACTTCAGCTTGTAAAAATACATTTTGATTTTAGTTATATTACAGCTGTTTTCACACAAAAAAAGACTGTATTCTTGAAGGAATTTGAATTAATTTTCATAGTATACAGTATGTAAATTGTTTCTGGAATATTATGGAAGAATAATGACTTTATTCTAATATGTCATCATCCTCTGTATTATATGCTTATTTTCCTCGACTTGATTCCCTTAATATTACACATATTTTCCTGAAGAAAGAATATGTCAATTCTGAAGAAAAAAAATACAATTGAATTTTTCTAATATTATGCCTATTTCTTAAAATAAATGACTAGCTTATTCCTTTAAAAATTATGACTTTACTCTGAAAAATTGCAACCTTATTTTAATAACATTGTCTTTTTTTCTTATAAAAAAACCCCACACTTTACTCTACAAAAATTTAAAGTTAATCTATGATCTAATCAAATATATCTATGAGCTACCTGTGTGTCTCCAAATCCCAGCAGCACTGTTTTCTTGTCCTCGTTCTTTTCCATCACTGTCATTCCCAACAATTTTGACCAGTAATGAGTGGACTTCAGGAGGTCCGATACTCCGAGACAAACTTTCTGTACGGGATCTGGAGTAAAGAAATCATGAAAGTAACGATAGAAATAAAAAAAAATAAAAAAGACGCCCTTCCACAAAAGAAGCCCGTGACATTCACCTGTGGAGGGCTGTTCTTTGTCCACCAGGTAGAAGCAATACCCTCCTGGAGCCTGCGTCAGGTACAGACTGTCCCCCACCTGAGTGATGGGCCAGCCCAAACGTTTGGCATTACTGACGGCCTGGCTTGACTGAAGGGTGAGACCCTGCAAAAACACGATACCACTAATAATCATAACTCGACTGCAGAGTCAGTTTGGTACATGCTTACACCCCAGATGTCATCAAACCTACCAAAAAATCATTTCCAAGTTGATACTCAGCCACCCCATAATTGTAGGTCAGCTCAGCAACAAAATGATTGTCCTCTGGACCAAAACCAACCATAGTCTTGCTCCATTTGCCGTCATAGGGACTGTGTGGAGAGTAGAATTTAAAACTTCATAATGTGCACACTCTGTGTAACTCACCCGTTGCATGTTGCTTTGCAGCCTTCAACAAACTCCTCGTGACGCAAAACCTGAAATTCACATGCGAGAACATTTGTGATGAAACTACTAGAGTTTTGAAACACTTCCATTGTCCACATTGTGCAAGAAGAAGATGGAAAACATAAATTACCCACCTTCATGCCTAAAACATCTCGGTAAAAAGTAGCGGTTTTGGATCGGTCGCCAACTTTAAAAACAAAATGTAGCGCTCGTCTCATGTTCTTTTTTAGAAAGGTGTTGACGTTGTTTCTCTGTTATTATGATTTTCTGGGTCACGTGAATGCGACTGAACTTCCGCTTTGATCGATTTCTCTGCCGTCGATTAGCTGCTGTTAAAGCGCCAACACGACGGCGAAATGTACTCGTAATGTTGGATTGCTGAAAGGCTAGCTCGTGATAATAGCACACAAGGATGAAGAGCTGAGGTAATATAATACGTAACTTTAAGAAAGCGTGATAATGTGTCGTTACTATAAAATACAGCAGTTAGGCTCGTTTCGGGCTATATGTAAAGTTCTCGCGAGACCTCAGCTATCCACGCGAAAACAGGTGGAGGGCGGTGGAGAGAGAAGACAGGGGTCATTTGATTTTGTTACTACATATCTTTGAGACATTTTATAAACTTATCGTGGTGATTAAATATTGAATCGTACTCACAGTCGTTACGAGTCGTACGTAAAACTCTCGCCAGACTTCAGGTGGCGCTGTAGGTTAGCCAAGCGATAACATTCGAAAATAGAAGAAGACAAGGCAACATGGCGACCTACATGAGTTGCCTCTTCTCGTTGGAACGAGCCGGTTTCTTTTCACGGGGGAACGTCTTCAGCGTGGAAACCAAACGATACGTACGCGGACTGAGAAGGAGACCGGTCAGGGTGATATTTCCAGAAAATGAAACAAATAAAGGAGACGTAAAACTGCCAATTTCGGGGGAGAAGAAGGAGGTAAAAGTTCCACCGAGAGCAGCAGAGCAGCACCCCGGAGACAGAAGTGTTGTGAAGAGCAGCGATGGCGAGATGTCATCGACAAAACGGGCTCGGGTGGATGGTAAAAGTGATCACATTGATGGAGTCTCCTTCGAGAGAGCTTCAGCTGGAGATAAGAGACTGGCGTGAGTGTCGTTCTCGCTTGGCTTTCTTGCCCATTTCTGTCAAATATTAGTAACATAATAAATATCATAGCGTCGTGTCGTTTGCCTTGCAGGAGGTTGGTGAGCGTGGCCCGCTCCAGAACGTTCCGGGAGCAGCAAGGCAAGGTCCTGCTGGAGGGTCGTCGTCTGATCTGCGATGCTTTGAACGCGGGCGCCATCCCGCAGACCATCTTCTTCAGCACCCCGGAGCGCTTACGGGAGCTTCCTTTGGACAGGCTGAGGAGGGCCTCGCTGGTCAAAGTCAAGTTTGAAGACATCAAGCTGTGGTCCGACCTGGTGGCGCCGCAAGGTGTCATAGGTGAGAATGGCCTTTACAGTAAACGTTATGAATCCCAAGGAGTACTTCTGCCATCTTGCAAATGAAAGTACATTTACATTATTTTACAAAAATAAAGTCATAGAGGAAAAAGTTCTATTTCTTTTGAGTAAGAACTTCTTCCGTGGGGGAAACTAGGGAAAAAAAAAAACTTTTCAAAATGTAACCTTGTTAAATGCACTGAAATTTATCTCAGATTTTAACAACTTCTTGTAAGGTGACCTAAAAAAAACGTTTTTCTTGTAATATTATAACCTACTCTCACATAAATGACTTTATTTTAATATTTTCTTTATTCTTGTAAAATTCAGACTTTTTTTCCTAGAGAAAAAAATCACATTCTCATAAAATTAAATACGAAATGTTGTAAAATTGCTACTTTTTTCTTGGTAAACATTAGGTTTGGGCGGTATCCAAATTTTGACACCGTTTTACCGTCTTTTCATTACACCTGGTGTACAGCAATACCGTCACTAGTTTTAGTCTTTTGTAGGGTTTTTTTTTCATTTTGGCCCTAATTATGAATTACAGGTTGTATTTATTTTATTTTATTTTCATTTTGGTTCTATATTACTTAGAAAATATGAATTTATTAGAAGCTAAAGTACACATCTTAACCATGGGTGCCAATAATTATGGAGTGCAATCTATATCATCTAATAAGAGAAAATTTGCATTTTATTTTTAGAGAGTGAAAATAGACATATTACATGAGTAGTTATATTTTTTTTGCGGGGGCGGGGTAAAAGTCACTTTAAGTTAAGTAATTTCTCTAAGACTTGGGAAAAATAATACAGCGTTGTCATGAAAATACTTTTCCCTCAAAATCCAACTTTCATAAAAGTTTTTATAAATTTTTCAGAGAAAACGGCATTCTCAGAATTAAAACACACACAGATTTACAACCTGTAAAAAAACAACAAAAAACTATACAAACAATCTGAACTTTCTTCTTATTTTCCCCCCAGTGTAGTACTGGAATCTGCATTGCTGTCGGTTTAGTTTTGTTTGTGTGCGCAGGTATATTTTCTCGTCCCGACGTGTCTCGACTGAGCTTTGCTGCCAGCAAACACTCTGTGCCTCTGTCACTCATATGCGACAACATCAGAGACCCCGGCAACTTAGGCACCATGCTGAGATGCGCCGCCGCCGCCGGCTGCCACCAAGTGCTGCTCACTAAAGGTGATACTAAAGGCATTCAAATGTTAATTGTCCTATGAAATAATTGCCTCCCGTCATCTCCAGGCTGCGTCGACATGTGGGAGCCCAAAGTTCTGCGAGCGGCAATGGGCGCCCACTTCCACCTTCCCGTTCGTTCGAGTTTGAAGTGGGCGGAGGTGGAGGATCACCTCCCCGAGGACGCCGGTGTCCACGTGGCAGGCAGCCAACAAAACCGGGAAGTGAACCCCTCTCACAAACCCAGCGATTTCGGCTGGATCAGCACGACGCGCGCTCGCCGCGACGCCGATTTTGAGGACTCCGACTCCGACCAAGAAGAGCTCTCCCTGCCCAGAGTGGACGCGGCGGCGTACCACGAGGACTGGGCGCGGAGCCCAGTCGCTTTGGTGGTCGGCGGAGAGACGCACGGGCTTAGCGTAGAGGCGCTCCAACTGGCAGAGAAGAGGGCGGGACGCAGGCTCTTCATTCCCATGGTTCCCCACGTGGACAGCTTGAACTCGGCCATGGCGGCCAGCATCCTGTTGTTTGAGGGCAGGAAGCAACTGTTGACAGCTACGCCAAACTCTGCAAGGAAGCGGGCGACCGATGCCGGACGACACCTTTCAGAATGTTAGACATTTTCCTCTGTACTCTTCCTCCAAATTAAATGTCTCTTATCTCAAGCGTGTTTCTGAATTAATTTGCTTTAAAACGCCAAAATTCCTTCGACTGACCACTGGAATGTCATTTGAGTCCATGTCACACATAGGGCTTTATTTTCACGCCCAGTGCAAGTCGAGTGCAAAGCGCAGTCTGTGTGCATGGGTAGAATTTTTTTTTTTGTTCTTTTATGGGCGCAGATAGAAAGGGGCGTTCGCGCCATTGTGGGAGCGAACAGAGCCTGCTTGTTTCCCAGCTAATGGAAGTAGTAACTTCACTTATTCCCTTTAAATTCAGCGCTGGAGTGCCGTGCACAGTTTTTGACACTGCGGAAGGAGAAAAAGACTCACTGGAGTCCATGCAGAGGATTGAAGCGCACAAAGGTGGATCATCAAATCACTGCTGTCAAGTGGGCTCTTGGATGGGGGGGGGGAAAAAAAATCACAGCAGTCACATGCATTGCAATGTAAGCGTCATAATGCAATAGCTCCTATTGCCAGTTACCACAATAAATGCCACTTTGCAGAATAGGAACAAACAAAATGCTGCAATCACTTTATTCTTTTTTTGTTTGTTTGTTTTTTCTTTTCAAAGTTCCATGGTCCAAATGTGAAAAAGACGTGAGTGACAAGTAGGTCCGCTGGGCTTCGCTAGAATCCAGAAATGCTATTTAATAAGGTCATGATGTGGGAAAAAAAACACAAAAGAATCTTTGTATATATTAACTGTAGGGGGCGACAGAGTCAACGCAAGGCACCACAGGAGATGGAGAGAGTAAAAAAAAACAACCAAAAAGTTAAAATAGTAAAAAGTGAAGGATGATGCTGAAGGAGTGCATTGATGATTGTGAAAAGTCCCGCTCTTGTCCATATTTGGACCTCCTGTCTCAGATGGGCTCGGGTTTGAGCTTGTCTGCCAGGAAGTCGCCCACGAACTGCTCCACCACGTCCGGCGTGATCTCCTCCACGTCCCGCACGTATTTGGCCCGCGCCGACATGTCCAGGATGGTGAGCAGCGGCGCCGCCTCTGGCAGATTGGTGTAATCGCGCAGAGAGTCACTCATGTCGTCCTGTGGAGACAAAGACGTTCGGGAAGCAATGAGCATTTGTCGGCAAATAGTGGCGCAACACGTAGCCAGACATTAAGACTCATTGGCTTGTATTCTTTATCTTCCGCGGAGAACGATTAATATTGTTGGGCATAATGAGGAGCAGAGACCATCTCTGTATTTCCATACACCTGTATTACTCTTCCCCCAGGTGGCCAATGTGTACACAAGGAGCAGCACGCTATCCATTGAATTGAAGCAAAAAAAAAAAGTGGCCAAAACGGTTGAATTCTTTGCATTGTAATTACGGTACATAATCATAAAGCAATATATCATAAACTTCTATTTTTCTTAATAAAAAAAGTGAATATTTCTTATTTTTTGGTAGCTGGAATGGATTAATGACGTTTCCATTCATTTCAATTGCTAAAAATGAATTGAGTGATTTGAGTTGTGAGCGTGGTGATAGAATGAATTACTCGTATCTAAAGGCACCACAGTACTCGCACAAGACCGGCCAACTAAATACAGTAACATAGTAGGTCTAGATGTTCCTAAAAATGAAAATAATACTACGGGCAAGTCACTATAACATTACACACAGTTTGAACATTAACACCGTGCCTAAATATGGGAAAACTGGACTAAAAAGTTCAGTACAACGTCTTTGTAAACTGTACTTGTGCAGTGATTTCGCCCCCCCCCCCCACCCCCAAGTATCGCTGGAGTGAGCCCAAGTACAAATCGTGGTAAGAATGACTGCATTAGAGATTTGAACAGTGCCAAACTCGAAACGCATTCCCCGCCTTCCCCATTTATTTTGCCCTGATCGGGAAAAGGAAGGCGTCTATTTGATGGAAGTTGTTTATTTGTTATTTGTTATCAGCTGGCAACTAAATGGAGCACCCGTGGTCCATGTGAGGACGGCCATTTCACAGGGCGCAGGAAAGCCAACAGCTTGCTTGGCACTGATGAAACGTGTGCGTGCGTGCGTGCGTGCGTGTTCAGGAGTGTGCGCCAAGCGTGTTTTCCCCAAACGTCCCGAGACAGGAAGTGAGATGTGAGCGCGATCAGGAAGTGAAAATGAAACTCGCTGATCTCACAGGCGGCCGAGGTAAAGGCAGGAAATTAAAGTGAAGGCCTTGTGGATGCAAAATATCAGATTTGGCTTACGAGGGATTCACATTTGGGGTGTAGTCACACAAGGGCGTTTGGGCTTACATCGTGCTATCTGGCGATTGTCATTCATGTGGACGTGCCAATCTTATGACAGCAAATTTATGGCTTGAGTGTACGCGCTAGCGTACCTTTTTGTAGGGCTGAACGATTTTGAAAAATAATCTACGAGTATTTTTTTTTCCACTCAAGATTGCGATTGCAATTTAATATACAGTTCTTTTTTCAAAGTCCTCTTACTCTGTATTATTTTCAACAAACACAAGCAATACATCTGTGTTCCAAGAAACAATATGAGGTTTATTATAAATAAATGTTTTGCTCGTATAGGTTAGGCTTATGCTAAAATAAAGGCAATTAAACCATGAATTCATATGAGGGATCGAGTTCAGTTAGCGTTGTCAACTTGCGAAACGCTTTTGCTTGCAGTCTTAAGTGCAACTACGGCAACTTCACAAACTTCGACCAAACAAGCGGAGTGCAAACTTAAAAGAGAAATCAAACCAAACATATTTTTTTCAAGAATATGTTCGCAGTAGGCCCACTAAATAAATATTGCGTTTGTGGAATATGAGTTAAGCAGCAAAATCCACCCATTTTCGCATTCTCAGGGGCGGCCATTTTGTCATTTTTGTCGACTGAAAATGACATCACTGCTACTCAGGTCTCAGGTAATGACCAATCACAGCTCGCCTGTTTGCTAAAGCTGAGCCGTGATTGGTCGTTGCCTGGTGAGCCCTGGTTAGTTGTGATGTCATTTTCTGTAGCCAGAAGTGACAAAATGGCCGCCTCCGGAGATGGCTGAAAATCAGTGGATTTTGCTGCTTAAGTCACATTTGGGTTGACTTCCTATTTAAGCCCGTAAATCGTATCAAATTGCAACAATATTGCAAACTAATCTAAGGCTTTATCACTTTAACTTTTCATGTTACATGAAACTATACATAAGGTATACTAATGAATAGGTATATAAATGCCATTTCCTCAATCATGGAAGGGCCGTTTTCTTTCTTTTCCTCACCTCTCCGGCCACAAAGAAGAGCAGCGGCGTCTCCTCCTCCTTGGCTTTGTACTTCGTCATCAGCTTTTCAGCGATGGGCCGGATCAGCTCCTTGGCCGGCTCCAGCTCGCCTTCCTCCTCAGCGTCTGAAGAGAACAACAGATGGTGCGCGTCAGGTTTTGCTTTACGTTTCGACCTGGACACACATCAGGAGGGTGTTGAATTTAGCCGCTCCCTGCAAAATACTCTGCCTTCTTCCACAATTTCAAAGACATGTCCATCATGAGCGCACCCCCCCAAAAAAAGGCTCAAGAAGCCATGCCAGAAAAGACACAGGAAGTCGGCCATTTTGTCTGGAGGCGGCCATTTTGGGCTCATTTTGTACATTTCCAGGCGTTCTTCAGTGATGAACTCGACCCAGATTTTGACAAATTTCAACCACTTGCAATACACCCGCCGTGTCATTCTACTACCCACACTGCTCTTGTCATGAATATTGTCCTATTTATGCAAGTTTTGGTGCATGTATAAATATTATATTTCAAGGTGTGCTCTGAGTAGCAAATGAAACCAAAGGGTCAAGAAGATATGTTGAGAAAGAATCAACTTCTACTGTTCTACTCTAATTTAAAGGTGTTTTATGACCAGATTTTCTAGAGACGATATCACATAAAAACGATCAGCAAAAGGCCGATATTCCCACAGAAATCTCAATTTTACCAGAACCCATCATCTGATTTTCAAAATTCTTGACGCATTACATTCTGGTTAAAGTGGCCCTTCCAAGACTCAGCGTTTTGACAGACGGTCATTTTGGGGAAATCCGGTCTCATTGCTCCAAAACATGAAATAAATTCGAATTTTGCTCTTTATCTGAATGTCAGTCGCCAAAACCAGTCTGACTTTGCAGCATCGAGCCAAAAAGTCTCAAAAAGCCAGGTGTGAAAAAAACAAAACAGGAAGTCTGCCATTTTGGTTTGAAGCGGCCATTTTATCCATTTTCAGGGGTCCTTCAAAAGTTGAATTGGCCTATAAATGTCGACGGACTGCTACCAAATTGGAAGTGCGCATAGTCGACGACGGGTGGCCGAGAATTAATTGCGAGAGAGATTTGACGGACAGCAACAACGGCCGTGGACTCACCCACAAAGAGGACGAGGCAGGGTCCCTCGTGGAGCTGCGCGGCGTTGGCCTCGCTGAGCTCCAGCACGGGCCGAGGGTGCCACGGGAACAGCCGGCACTCGGGGTCATTCAGCACCTCCACGCGGCCCTGGCGCGTGATCACGTGACCCTCGGCATCCAACAGGATCAGGGTGGGGATACCTGGGGTAAGACCAAGAGGGTTACGGCAAGTCCGACATTTTAGGCTCACTTTTGACATTTCTTAAAAAGATGACAGTTCAAGAAATGGTTTTGTTTTGGCCACTCCCACTTTTCTGCACACAACCTGAAAAAGTAAGAACAAAAAAAAAAAAGAAAAATAAGACCATTCATAGACCCCGAAGGCAACATTTATAGGTTTAAAAAATGAAAAATGTTACAGGGATTTTTTTCATTTTTATGTTTTTCTACAGTGTTTTTCTACTCACCGAAATGTTCGAGGCAACAAACGTCGATAACATCTTAAGTTGGGCAATTCAACTAAATGTTTTGCGGTTGTGAAAATTGGCTTTCTTGCATTTCACCACAAAGAAATAAGAATTGGCATGACAGTTGTCCCTCCCTTTTATGGAAGCCCAATAAAACAACTTGCTCGCTTTGTAGCGCACACTGTTGCTATAAATGTCAGTAATTTGTATTCTACAGTTTTCCAAATTAAATTACTGTTTGAGCCAATAAGTTGTTTTTTTTTGTGACGTTTTTTGTGCACGGTCCAAAATTAGATCACTCCAAAGTAGGCCTGATTTTTACTATGTTTATTTTTTGGTCATAGAAGACGACAAAGGTCAAGTGCATTTTGGATCCATCCATTTTCGATACTGCTCATCCTCAATCGGCTCGCTGGTGACTGGAGCCTGTCCTAGCTGACTATGGGTGATCCTTGCAGCAACCCTGACTGGTTGGCAATCAACTAGAGATAAAACACAAAGTTAAAAAAAAAAAAAAAAAAAAAAAAAAGTTCACGGTGCGCTCAGTCACGTGCACAACAGACGCGTCCTACAATGCCTTCAATGCAATCGCTCCTTGCCAGTTCTTCTTGCTAAGGTCCAACTTTTGCGCAGCAGAAGTAAACAAATAATCCCCGGAGTCGAAAGTGGCGCACATTGTCCCCCCACCCCCCCCACCCCACCGCGGGCCGCTTGCGATGGCTGCGATCACAATCTGTCAGCCTTATCAGAAAGAGCCGTGATGCAGGAGCACAGCCGGGGCGAGTGTCACCGACTGTTCGTCTTGTCTGCTCATGCGGACTCGAGGCGGGCCAGGGTGGGTGGAGCGGCGGCGGCGGCGGGTGTGCCGTGTTGACATCTCGCTGCATTCCTCACATGCCTCGCAGGAAAAACTGGCAAACCCCCTCCGCCTCACTTACTTCAGGCAGGGAACGAAGAGGAAGAGAGCTGAGGAGTGTCGAAGCGCAAACACGACGGCAGATCAAATGCGGGAGCGCATCAAAATTTCCGAGCTGCGCTGAGACAAACAATTCTGACAACTGAGGATGTCTACCCTGAAAATATAAGAGTGGATGTTGTAGTAGATAAGCGGTTCAAAAAAAAAAAAAAAAAAAAAAAATATCTCAACCCAGAAAGCTCAAAAGCTGTACGGCTGCAAATTTTCTGACTTTGTGGATTGTTTCTAGCCATTGTGTTTGTTTCTATTGTGCAGGCTGCCGCTACATTACAGCAATTACACCAGACGTGAATGTTGCATGCACACCTGTGTCCTTGCTTTACAGGGCATGCCGTGGACTTTTTTTAGACCGTGGATTATTTTGACACTTGTACTATTTATTTTCTTTGTCCAACATGGCTTGTTCGAATGAATAAGCGGCAAGCAGCGATGGCATCAATCATATAATAACAAGCACATTTCTCTTGTGCTCCTGCGTGAGCGAGCGTGCCATTCATTTCTTTGACTGCGGATTATTTTTAGTTGCAACTGAACTGCAGTAATAGTTGTTTTTCACAGCATAAAAATAACACATTAAAAAAAAAAAATTAAATCAGACATAAAAAAAAAATTGTATTTTTTTATTATTTAAAAAAAAAAAAATCTTAATTTTTCTAAAAGATTTTTTTTTGCACTGATTCCGAATCTGCCCTCATTTTTTCTCTTGCGCATCAGGTTTTCATATTAATAATAATGATGATGGGTGAATAAGGTGAATTATTTTGAGTTATTGTCATCTCTATAAATTAGAAATGTAGTAATATATTTAATATATTTAGTAATATTTATGAATTAACGGTTAGGCACAGCAACAGGTGCATTTCTTTCAGAACCATCATAGCTATAAACGAAAAATGAAAATATCCCAAAAACCTGATGTACAAAAAAAGTAAAGTCATTTTTTTAAATCGTTCTGAAAAATACATTTAGGGGCATCTAAAGCCATCTCTGATTAAAATTTGCTGTTGATATTGAATATATGACTGGGAGTATCGTTATATGCTTGGTCTATATGTGTTGCCTCACTGTTTGTATTCAAATATCAGTCGTTTGTTTGTTGTTTTATGTTTAGTCAAATTTGATCAAATTATGTCAAATCTTCATGTGCAACCGATCGTTGCTCCAAAAACCCGTCAGTTGGGGCGCTAGTGAGCCAAGGTGTTTCCATGAGAGGAGCACATCATTACCTTGAATCCCATACAGCCTGTTGAGTCGCGAGCGTCGAGCCTCGTCTGAATATGGCACCGCCAACCAGGGCATCTCGCTGAAGTACTGCTGGAAAGACTCCTCAGACCTACGGCGAGGAGAAATTATGACTATGTGTGTGTCTCCATACATAGACAACATAGTGTATGAGGCATAAAGCATCTTACCTGTCAGCACTGACGAACACGATCTCAAACTTTTGACCCGACTCTTTAACGGTGCGATACGACTCCACCAACACTCTTGTCAAACTGCGGCACGGTGGACACTAAAAAACATCAAGAGCAGTCGTTTTTTCGGAGACTAAAAAAAACAAAAACGCATTACACCTTGAGGATGAAGAATGTTTCCCATGGTTGTCGTTCATAAAGTAGTAATCTCTTGAGAACATTTTTTGCTGTTATTTAGCATGACGTAGTGATAAAGTTATCATTTATAGTGTATAATTACGAAATAAAGTTGTGTTTTATTTTTGAAGAAAGTCATCCTTTAAAAAAATAGTCAGAATTGTGTAAAATGAAGAAAAGGAAATTGACTTGTTTTTAACTGTTCATAAATGTGAGATTCCGACTGATTATTTTACTCTCCTTAGATTACGACTACGACATTGTAGTATAATGACGTTTCCCTCCCCCCCCTAACACGACAGGAAGTCCCAAATACTCAACTGAATTCCACAACCCTTTGCCAAACCTTGCAATGGCAATTTTTCACCACTTGGAGGCGCTTTACAGCTTATGACAGAACCTTTTTTTTCTGCCTTTGCACTCCGAATGACTTAAGCGCTTGGTGGTATTGTGGTGCAAAACAATCTTCTTTGTGCTCCATCGCAGTGTAGTGTGAGATTGTGGTTTGGTCAAGGCAACCCCCCAATAGGGGCTTTCTGGTTCTGGCAGTTTCAGGGCCAACTGGGACCAGCATCTGCGCCAGTGCTGGGATGCAAGCACAAAGACTTCCCGACTGTACTTGAGTCACTTTTTCATGTATTTGGACTTGAGTCATTATTTTTGGGACAATTTGTCACTTTTAGTTCCTACATTTCCACACGGGGATCTGTACTTTCTACTCCTCTCTTTGTCAAAATAGGCTTGTTACTTTTATCAGCCTACTCGTGGATGACGACACACTGTGAAAAAAGATGAAAATAGAGGTACAATCAACGGTGGTTGAGATCTTGATTCGTTGATATTTTCGGGAAGGCAAAATTGAGGAATGTGAACGAGAGAGCATTAAAAAACAGAAACAGGTTCAGAGTCGCAATTAGGCTCCCCCTGTCTGATTAACCTGTAATGTGTGCAGAAATGATTAGCGATAATATTAATTAAAAAAAAAAAAGAAAATAAAAATATTCTACTTAAATATGGAGTGGGAGTACATTTACCATCACTGGTCCGCCTTCGGTAGGAACACGTTCCCATAGGCTCCCGTTGGCCTCACACGAGCCTCACTCGCCGCCTCCGAGGCGAGAGTCAATAACGTGACGCAATAAAAGAGGCTCACCCAGTGCGCCGAGAAGTAGACCCCCACATAGTGGCCCTCCAGAGAAGCGCTGTCGGTCGACTGCCTGTTGCTCCTGAGCAGAGGCCCCGCCACCACCTCTGCAAACGGTTTGGGCCCCCAGGGGAACTCCAGGCCTGGGGAGAAGACGGAGGCGACAATATGAGGCAGGCCAAGTTGTCCAAAGTCCGGCCGGCACGCTGAAATTTGAACAGCTTAAAGACCCTTTGGAGTCAACTATGAAGTTGAAGTGGATGAATCGATGATGTCATTGGGATTTTTTCAGCCCAGTTTCACATATTGTTCTTTAAATGTAAACATTTAAATGAAAATTTGGCACACAAATTGCAAAGATATTTTTTTTCTACGTTGAATGTTACAATAGCCCGCTTTTTATTATTTCAATTTTTCAAACAGTCGAATGAAAATTTGTCACATTCTATCATTCAAAATTGCACATAAACTTGAATGTTAGACAATCGCACTTCACTAAAATATTTTTTTCAAGTGTAAAAAAGTTTCATGAAAAATTGCCAGTTGACAAATCTTTTAATTTTTAAATGCATAAATACTCACACAATTCATTACATTTTTAAATTCCGACGCCACACTAATACTAAGAACTTGCTTGGTCACCAATAAAACCAACCTGCGATTTTTATTTTTTCATTTTTTTCAAATGCTCGGCATGTTGATCTAAAGCAAAGTTGAACACGACAAGGCCAAGCAAGCCTTATCGCCCTCTTGCTCGTAATCGCGACCGACTGCAGCTGCGAGTTTGTTCTTTGCGAGCATAAAAAACAGTGCTTGCACGATCCACCAATACTTAGAACAATAGGAGAATTCCAAGGAAGTTGGGGAACATCTAGGAAGGTCAATTGCAGATTTGCAAGCCGAGTTGGGTAAAAAGTCTTTAGGAGCCTTTTCTCACCAAGTGCAGATTTCAAGAGCATCACTGAAAACAACTGACAGATCGAGCAATAAAGAACTATGTTGACATCCTAGGAACAAAGAAGGAGAAATGTAGATTTGCACTCAAATAGTTGTACATCAGAGAATTTGACAAAAGGCAAAAAACAATAAAGAAAGTTTCAGTAACACTGTGCAAATCTAAGAATGAGAATTGCACATTCCCACACTGCGGGGAAAGCCTTTTGGCGCTATTCAAGTAATTTGGACGTGTCAGCACTTCAACCAAGGTCTGGAACGACACTCAACATGAAAGACTATTGAGAGTCTTTGAAGATTCATTTAAGCAACATGTTTCCAAAACCATCAAAAACGAGTTTCTGCCTTTGAAGAAGCTACCGCACATTGTGCCGAAATCCGTTTGGAGGTTTCAATGGACTTGACATGGCCGTTGTTTTTCTAAACTTTGACGACAGAACCCAATGTGTTTTTGTAACCGTCAAGGACAATTTCCAGTTTTTCATGAACATAACACATGCATTTCATAAGCATCAAAGAGCATCTTCAACCAATTTGTTTGACGCCACAAATTGGGCAATACTCACAACAATGGGAAAAGTCCAAGGAACTCCGTGAAGATCTGGACCGAGTTACTGCAACTCTACATTCCCTGCGAGTTTCTCTCTGAATGATACTTTGAAGAATGGCCACACGGACCAGAAATTGGTCACTTCGCATCAAAATGGCAGACTTACAGTTATTACTAGTTGGGGGTCTTGTGGCTAGTCCTAAAACTTTGCCACCCACGTGCAATGAGACAAAGTAAAAATTCTAAACTAAATTCCAAACTAAAAAAATGAGCACCCATTTGTTTAGTAAATGTTGCTCAAATGTGGTAACTATTGAATGAAATCTGTCGTAGGAGTTTGTGTTTGAAAAATGGCCAAAGTGAACCTAAAATGGCCGCTTCAAATCAACACGGCTTCCTGTGTTTTTTCAGGAAGTACTTCTTGAGACTTTATTGTTGGATCTACTGATGATAGGCAATGAGACATAGCTACCAAATTTCATGTCGTTAATTAAAACTGGCTTCAAGGGCAGAATTTTCAAATAATTGAAAGAATGGAGTTGTTACTGGTTTTGTGTTTTACGCCGAGTCATCAAACTTCCCACACAAACACACATGAAAACCCCGAAAATCTTGTAATCTAGCGTTGCCCAGCTGTCAAGTATACGTGGTTCAAATTGAGTAGAAAATTGGACAAAATCTAAAAGAAGAATTTGTCTTTGAAGGAACCCTGACAAAATGAGCTAAAAATGGCTGCTTCGAACAAAGATGGCCGATCTCCCGTGTCCTTTCGGAAATGACTTATGATAGACATATCTAGCTAATTTCACGCAAGTCAAACTGCCGTAGGGGGCTTTCAAAGAAATGTTATTCCTAGTTTCATGTCTTCTCATCAGTCAGTCATCAAACTTTGCCATCACGCACATGCAAAACCTTTGCCATTAAACATCGTCACTCTATTTCCTATGCAAGGTTCAAATTCGGTAGCAATTGAACAAAACCCTTAGGACAGGTTAAGCCCTCAAAGGCGCCTCGAAATGGACAAATGGAGCCGACAATTGTCACTTTCAAACAAAATTTCCTCTATTGAGTATGGCTTCTTCTTTCATGTCACAAAGTCCAAAGACATTTGGGGGCGGGGTAAAAGAAAAAAAAAATATTAGCAGACTTACTATTTTGTGGAAGATTTGACCTGCCATAACACAATGATGAAAACTAAATCCACATTTAGTGCCGTGTCTCTGACTAGCACACATGCCTCAAATGCTAGCAATCAAAACATTTGTAAGACAAGTTAGTCTCCAAAGGATGATTGGATACAGCCAAATTGAGCCCAAAGAGGCCCCTTCCAGTCAAAATGGCTGACGTCCAGTGTCTTCATGCATGGCTTCTTAAAGGGAAGTCAACCTAAACATTTTTTTTTCAAGAATATGTTCTATGCAGGCCTGATTAATAATATGAGAAATCCACCCGGTTTTAGCTAGCCCAGGGGGCGGCCATTTTGTCACTTTCTGTCGACTGAAAATGACATCACAACTACTCAGGGCTCAGGTAACGGCCAATCACGGCTCAGCTTCAGAAAACAGGTCAGCCGTGATTGGCCGTTGTGAGCAGTTGTGATGTCATCTTCAGTCGACAGAAGAAGACAAAATGGCCAGCCCAGAGATGGCTAGGAACGAGTGGATTAACTCTTATTCCATAAAAGCAGTATTAATCAGCCTCGTTTCAACTAGTGGGCCTGCTGGGAAAAATGGTCTTGAAAAAAAATATGTTTGGGGTTGATTTCCACTTCAAGCCTTTTTTGTGGCTCTAAGTGATGATGGACATGCCCGCCAAATTTGATGTAGCCAGGCCAAATCAAAGTGTCTCGGAGAGTGCTGTCTACTCCAGAGATGTGATGCAGTTCATGCTCTCCTTCCTTCCAGCTCTGGTTCACGCTTTCACTTCCTTTTCATGGTGTCTTCATTGTTAGCCCCCCCCCCCGGGGCACCAGAAAGTGCCGTTGTACAGGGAGGGCGGCCAGCGGAGGTAATCCAAAATAAAGGCCCGTATGGCCGCTCCATAATGGCGCCTTTATGCGCGGGGCTTCATTAGGCAGGAACGACACGTCTGCAGCGGCAGCGCAACAGCCGCTCATTGTGGTCCCGAGGCTAAAAGGGCCACTCGCGCACTCTCCCTCGCTCGCGCCGGCCGCAGGCACTCCAGTCAGCTTTTCCGTCCATTCATCCGGAGAATGCTCGCCGCGCTCATTCCTTACACCCACGTTGGCTAGCATGGCAGCTGCTGTCACACGGTGACTTGGAATAAACTCGGGGCTACCTCACGATGACAACAAACAATTGTGTACGGCGAAACGCCAGGAGCCGTCGTTCTAGTTCTTCCCTCCTAATGAGGAGAAATAGCAGAAGTCGAAGGTCTTGTGACTAAGACGCCAGCTACAGTTGCACTTTTACTACACAAGAGCTGCCTTGAGGTGACAAACATACCATTTTTTCGGGGAAAACACCGAGAAGCAAAACCATGCGTTTCTTTGTTTTTTACACCTTGCCGGAAATGGGAGACACTGTGACGAGAGAATGCACGGAAAGCACGTCAAGGTGCTTTTACACTGAACATGAGAAAGCGAAGCAGAGACTGTGGAAATGAGCCACATGCTGCTTCACTGAGGCATTGTTATCCAATCATGCCTGGTTGTGGATGTTTTCACTTACATTTACATTTTCCTACCCTGCCATCACTGGTCCACAACATATACACACACACACATGCATGTGCACACACACGCAAGCAAAAAAGCATTTTGTTTTTTACGACATGGAACATTTTATTAATTTATTCTACATTCGAATTATTTTTTCATTTGTTTATTGCTAGATTATAATGTTTATTTTACTATAAATTTTCTCTTGATCTGTTTATTGCTATTTATGTTTATTATGATTAATTATGTAATACATTTATTTGTAGCTACTGTATATACGTTGATTTATTTGACATTTTTAATTATTATTTTAATTTTTAATAATTTTTCTCAACCATATAAATTTTGTTTGTGCTTTTAAGTAACCTTTACAAATTATTTTTTACAAAGGACCAAGTACACTGAATTTGGAATAAATGTGAAAAAAAAAATCCCGTTAAGCAAATAAAAACACAAAACAAGCAAAATAATCCCCATAAAATAAAAATACATCCACAATAGTAAGTAAGGTACAAATGCATCGTAGAATGACTGTTCTGCAGCTGGAGATTTATGTCGTCTCCTCCGCCAACTCGTTTGCAAGCGCAGTTAATGAATCATGCAAATAGCACCGCAGGGTTGTTCTGGCTTTCATTAGCCAGACACTAAAAGCTGTCACAAAGAAAAGAAATCCACTGTGGTTCTCTGCTGGGTCGCCTTTAGCATGCAATTCTCTCACATGACTAATCGCTTTTTAGTACACCACTAGAGCTGCCAAGGCGTTGGAGAGAATGTAAATGTTATGTTAATCTCAATACTCGACGAGTGCGATGGCCGTGTGCTACACAGAAGCCTGAAAAAGAGGCGCATGGTGAAGAAAGTGGCAAAATGTAACAGCAGTGTGCTACACAAACTCTTGAAAAAGAAGCAAAGACTAAGGGGGTTACAGCAGAGGATGAAAAAAGCTAGCTACAAAAAAAATAAAAAAATCGCAAAAATAAGCACTGAGAGAAATGACACAGTGAGAGTGGCATGTTAACACAAAATCCTGAAAAAGATGTACAGAGTGACAGTCTGACAGAAATCTGCTACAAAAAAGAAGAAAAAGAAGCACAGAAATGACAACGCCTAACAGCACAAAAGTCTGAGAAAGTAGCAGTGGCAGTGTACCATGAATGTGCTCCACAAAAAAACGGAAAAAGATCACAGACTAGGACAAGTTACACAAGTCAAGTCAGTTATTTATATATTGCAGCCCTTAATCACAAAAGAGTCTCAAAGGGCTTTACGTGCCCACAGTTGACAAATTAACTGCAGTGTAGCACACATTTTCTGCAAAAAATGTGACGCACAAAGAGAAACGATAAAGAGTGAAAGCGGTGTGCTACACAAAATTCTGAAAAAGAAGCACAGAGTAAGAGCGGGAGAAAAGTGTGTGACGGAAAAGCCCAGCAAAAAAAGCATAACTTGTGCATGACACAGAAGTGTGCTATATAACAGCCTGACAGACAAGCACAGTGTGACAACATAAATCTGAAAAAGAAGCACAGTCAAAGCAGGATAAATGCATGCTACAAAACCCCAGAAAAAAAGTGGCAGAGATTAGACGTGACAGCGTGACAGCAGTGAGCTCCACAAGAATCTCGAAAAAGAAGCACAGTGTGAGTGAAGTGGAGAATATCGCAGCAGAATTGCGCAATTAGCCAAATGGCTTGAAGCCAGTCGGCTTTCTTCCGTACGCCACCACGCAGGCTCACCTTTGGGATCGTCCCTGACCACCAGCAGGCCGTTGCGACACACCACCTTCCCCGTGGCGGCGTCCACGAACACGAGCGACGGGATGCTGGTCACCTTGTACTTGTTCCACAGCTTCATCTACAAACACACCGCAGGGGAAAAGCAATGGATTTAGTCGTCCGTTTTCAAACACACCGCTCGCTCGGCGTTTCCCGCGCCGCCCTCAAACCACTCGGACACGAGGCGGGGAGCGCGGACGATCGCTCTGGCGGTGAGGGTCCCTGGAGGAGGTGATAAGCGGGAACAATCACACGCCGTATTGATCCACTCCCACCCCCACAAACGGGCATTTCATTGAACGCGCTTACAGCCAAAGCAATGAATACAGCATTCTGTCTGCAAAGAAAACAAGCATCAATCCTAAGGAAGACTGTGTCGACTGGATGAAATATACTTTAACGTCGACAAAATGTCACTTCACGTGGAAAAAAACGACCATGACACAATTTGAGTGTCGAGCATAACTGACAGCAAGTTGATTTCTTCTCCTTCAGCCAGCCGCTGAGAACAACAACTTGCCTTGCTCATGCTAGAATGCTAGATGCTAACGTTAACGCCGGTGTTGCTACGACATGTTTTCATCAAGGTGTTAGCGGCTCAAGGTTGTTGTTGTCATTAAGCTTTGTCTGCTACTCCAGGGCAGAAGTCAGACTGCAGATTTGTTCGCCTTTCAGGCACAACATTTACAAAATGGGACTTTTTTTTTTTTTTTTTTTTGTAAACAATTTAAGGTAAGGTTAAGATTAGGACACACAAAATTATTGGACTGACATTGCCCTAAGAGCCTTAAATGGAATTGGGCGCTAGTTAACGTGGAAGCTAGGTGAACTGTAACAAAGCAGCCTACACATCACGCTAAAGTAGCAATTACATTGGCCAACCTACTGGAATCAGCCGATTCACGGCTCCGACGATTGACCAATCAGAGCCGTTCACGGCAAAATACCGCTAGCAAAAGAGTTGCCGGTCACGGCAAAAGAACCACTGCCAATTTAATATAGCCTTCCATCACTAGTTGAAGAAGAAAAAAAGTTTCATGACTTCCCATTTTTTTCTTTCAACAAAAGTACGATACACACCACAAGCATACGTATGGAAATGTGGAACTGCTAATGTGGAGTAAACATTTTTGACTGGAATGTTATTTGCAAAGTACGTTCAAACATATAGAATAAAATACAGACTAAATGCAAAAAACAGCATTTTTCCCCATAATGCCACAGGGCACTAGCTTGCGCGGGCTAAAGCAAATTAAAAAAAAAAAAAAAATGCTCGAACGTACTTTGCAAAATACACTCTAGCACCCCGCAGCCCAGGATTAACGCCGTCATGCCACGATATAAATAAATATATATAGTAAGTATATAAAAAAATGAAGCCTCCCATCCAATTGTTTGGCTTGTCATTCTACTACATTGCAATGTCGATTTGAATTCAATTCATTGTTCAGCTCATTGGTCAACGTGGACAGACACAAGACTTGCTGATCAAGGCTACAAAAGGGAGGATCCTCGCGCGAACTACCACTTCAGATTCCCCCCCCAGAGACGGCGACAACGTCAGAGGTCCTAACCTCTCTTCAAAACTCCATCTTGTCACGTTGATCCAAGCGCTATCACGCGGGGTGCGGACGGGGGGGCGGGGGTTGTTGGGGTTCTCCGCGCCTTAAATTCATCCTGTCATTTTAATCACCCAAAGAGCGGCGGGATAAATAGCATTTTGTGATGATGATGATGATGATGACTACACCCCCTTGAGCCCCCATGTCTAGCCACCTTTACCACCGCTCCTGTTGCCACGGCAACCTCCATGCCCCTCAGTGCCAAAAGAGCGCCAGACGTATTGTGTGCGCTTCCCCCGCTTAATAATTCAGTGATAAATTAATGGTTTTGTGACGGGAAACAGGTGCTAGAATGTCAGAGTGCTTAGGGGGGAAAAATTGAGGTGGAGGAGAGGAGAGGAGAGGGGAGAGGAGGGGTCCCAACCCCCCCCCCCCCCCCCGGCACCACCTCCGTGCGGGCACAAAAGCAACCTGCTTGAATTAGAGGCCTTAAACTTTGCCTCTGTATAGTGAACGGTTAATGGAGTTTAAAAAAAAAAAAGGTGGGGGTGGGGGTGGGGGGGGCATAAAGGCGCCCAAAAGCTCTCAGGAGCTGTGTGCTGCTTTGTGACTCGACAGGCAACCTCCAGTAACAAAGGCAGCGAGTACATTCTTCACTCTTATCTGCTCTTTGTTCCTCGGTTTGATCACAAAGAGCATGAAAAGGGTTACATGCAGAGTCATGTGGAAACTATTTGAAATCAACCAATCGGGCATGTCGGGAGGGTGGAGGTGCGCTGGAACAGGACGACTGCGTGTGAGCAGTAAGATCGCACCCCTTTGGAGTTTGGGGGTTTGGCGTTGCACGGACGGGCAATCAAAGGCTCGGCCCACATCCGTTGCTTTCAGGCCTGGGTTGGGCTTTCAAATTAAGTTAGGGCTTCAAATTTGTAATTCAAACTAGGGTTAGAGTGTTTACGAGGCAGGGTTGGGGTTTCAAATTAGGGTTTCAAGAAAAGGGTTGGGGTTTCAAAGTTCAAGATTGGGTTAGGGTTTCATATTATGGCTACAAGGTAAGGGTTTGAATTAGGGTTTCAAGACAGTATTGGGTTTCAAACTAAAGAGAGTAATATGGTTAGGGTTCAAATTAGGATTTCACAGTGAGTGTAGGGTTTCAAATTAGGGCTTCAAGTGCAGTTTCAAATTCATATTTCAAATTAGGAGTTCAAGAGCAGATTAAGGTTTCAAGTCAAGTTTAAGGTTTCAAGTTGAAAATTGTATCATGACAAATGCAATGTCAATTATCCATTTTCTGCTTCAGGTTAAGGTCGTGAATTGAAAAAAAAAAAAAAAACATTCTGGGGAGGGAGCGGGCCAAATTGTAAAAATAAAACAATTTGCAAAAGTAAAATAAATACATAATGAAAAGCGTCATTTGATTACACCACGAAGGAAGAAATAACGCCTGCTCCAGCAGCCGCGGCAAAGTCAACCTGGTTCTAGTCTGGACCGGCTGGAACCAGCCCACATTTCGACTTTTGTCTGGACCAGCTGGACTCTCTCCACGCCTTACCTCAGGCCCGAGTCTGCTGGGCCGACCCGCGGCTTGGAAAGCCAGGTGCATTCTTTGTGTCTGCCGGCAGTAACGTGAGCTGATTAAAAAAAAAAAAAAACACAAAAAAAACCTCCAAAGACTGAAAAGAAAAGCCAAACGTGGCCTCATTTATGCCATATTAATAATGGCACAAAACACATTCATGAGCTTTGCTGCTCAATTAGCCGCAGTCAGCATTCACTCCACGCACGCACGGCGCACACATGGCACGGCACGGCAGGGCGGCAGTAAGTGGTCCCCCGCTTTCTGCTACAAGAAGCGCAGGTTGGGGGTGGCTTGGAAAGCTTCCCCGCTGTGACCTCCGTTTGACCCTGAATCTAAAGTCCCACAGCTCCTCCTCCTCCTCCTCGTCCTCGTTCTCCTCGCGTGCTCTCGACATCACAACACATGAATATTGATGTCACTTTCAAAGGGGAACATTTCACACGCATTAGCAGTCTTTTGCGCCTCATTGCGACAGCGAAGGCTCATTTGAAAAAGATTATTCTCGCGCACGTTCCACACCAAAATGGCTGCCGGGCTTCAAATGTGGCAACCCTTAAATATGCTGCTAGCTTAGGGCTTCAAAGTAGGGTTGCAAGACAATGCTGGCTGTGAAATTAAGAGTTCAAATGAGGGTTTCAACCAAAGTTAGGATTTCAACACAGTATTAGGGCTTGAAACAAGGACTAGGTTTTTAAGATATGCTTTCAAGCGAGGGGTTAGAGGTTCAAATTAGGGTTTGAAGAGGGGGTTTGGGTTTCATGCTGTGTTAGGGTTTCAATTTAGGATTATACACCAATAGGGTATCAAAAAAGGATTAGGAGTTCAGGTTAAGGTTTCAAGTCATGGTTAGAGTCTCAAATTGGGTGTTTTACAATAGGGTTTCAATTTTCAAGACACTGATTGGTGAAGTGATTTAAGATGGGATTTCAAATTAGGGGTTGACCACGGTTAGGGTTTCAAGCTTGGGTTAGGGTTTCAAGAAACAGTTTGATTTCTAAGTGGAATTTCCAGCCTGGGTTATAGTTTCAAATTTGGGTTTCAAATTAGAGTTTCAAAAGAGGGTTGAGGTTTCAAATTAGGGTTTCAATTTAAGATTTTAAGACAGACTTAGTGCTTCATTTAGGTTTTCAAGACAGTATTAGGGGTTTAAACAAGGACTAGGTTTTTAAGATAAGGTTTCAAGACAGGGTTAGAGTTTCAAATTTGAGTTGAAACTCTGGGTTAGGGTTTCAAATTAGGGTTTCTATCAAATTGAGGGTTCACGCTGTGTTTAAGTTTCAACAAAGTTAGGATTATACAACACTAGGGTATCAAACAAGAATTAAGGCTTCAAGTCACAATTGAGGGCTTTAAAATAGGATTTCAAGACAGGTTGGAATTTCGAATTAGGCTTTAAATTAGGGGTCCGGGTTGTGTTTGGGTTTTAAGTCATTAAGTGGTTTCAAACCAGGATTACGGCTCCAAGCAGGCGTCAGAGTTTCAAATCAGGCTTTCAAGCCAAGCGTTAAACAAAGCACATTTTCCACAAACAGCCGTCACAATGTGGGATGGAGCTCATATTTGTGACCCACTTTTTGTCTGTCTTCCCACAGCGGACTGGTCGCCTCATAAATCATGGTGACACAGTTCTTTACTTGTCATAAAAAGAAAAGAAAAAAAAAAAGGAAAGAAAAAAAGAAGAGCACACAGAGAGCTCCGAGGCCTAGCGCGTCAACGTCCATTCAAAGCGTCTTTATTTATAGTCATGTCACCGTTCTGCTATTGCATGCAGGCTTCCCCTTTTCCCTTTCCTGAGGGCCAGGATGTTGGCTGTGCGGCGCATTACCCGAGCGCAGTGGCATTACGGCATCAAGTGACACCTTACAGCCGCTCGTTAAAGCCTCGCATCGCTTTTTTTCCAGCTTCGGTCCGCCTCATGCGTCGCCTTGCAAAGACTCAATCGTAGCGGCTCAAGTTCAAGTTTCAAGCTTGGGTTGGGGTTCAGCTTGTGACCGGCGGCACATACCACAATCTTTGGTCAGGTTGTCAACGTGGTGCTGGGGGATACGGTGCTGCATGCGCATCAAAGGATCCGCTTCACTTATTGACAAGTGTAATTCGGCTCCATGAGGGAAAATAAAGTCTCTCTCGGGGGTCTCGTGTGCTTCATTCGATTTTATTTATTTATTTTTTAGACTACGGGCTCTCAGTGACGAACAACCAACGAAAGCTGTACAAAGCATTGGCCCTGCCCAGGGGCGGGGGGAGCAGTGGCTCATTTGCATGAGACTGGAACACCTCCTCACAACAGGCTAGTTTCAGCTTGAGTTTAATGTGAAATTCTTGCTCCTTGTGGTATTCCAATGAAACCATGTGAGAGACATGGAACTCTTCAAATTGTGAAAAAAAAAATCATTTTTTATATTTATACATACCGGATATTCTACACATACTGACTAATGGAAGACCACAAATGACAACAGAAAATCAAGTGAAAGAAATTGGTAAGAAATAACTAACAAAGAAGAAATAATAATAAACAATGACCATCTGCAGCTTTTTTTTTTTTTTGGTTCTTTCTTGAATGGTGTCCACAAAAAGGATGTGCATGGTCTGCGGCAGCCCGGAATGTTCTGAGGCCTTACTCACTTTATAAATAACTAGGCCAAGGCGGACACGCACACAAACACACACACACAGACACACAAAAAAAAAAAAAAGCCTTGGACTCTCTGCATCGGTTCACAATGGACTTGTGCCACCAAGCTAGCTGTTAGCATAACAGCGAGAGCTTTAGACCCCAATTAGCACCATTAATGGCAATTCCAAAAAAATGTCATACTTTACGAGCCATGTATTATTGTTGAAGCCACGATCATAGTTGCGTTTTTATAACATCCAAAGCAATGCGTGTACCCATTTCAGCACATTAGCCACAGTAAGCATGTAGCACAACAACAGAAAACCAGCACAGAACGGCAACAAAATGGAAATTACTCTGAACGCCCACTATAGGGATTTGTAAGCAATTGTTTTTTGGGAACGGTCTACAAAAAGAGTCCAAATTTAGAGTCGTGCAACTTCAGTGTGGTGCCTCACTGTACGGCAACATGTTGGCCGGCACTCTCAGATCCACTTAACAGCCAGACGTGTAGAAAATTCATCTTTTGAAACACACTAGTTGAGCTGCCACAAAGCACTTTTTTCGTGTTTTAACAACCCTGCAAACCATTTTGAAACATTAGTGACTAGCATTTAGCCCAATGACAAGGAATGAACGCAGAACAACAACAAAATTGAAATGACTTAATATCTTTGTGGGTTTAACACATTTATAAAACATAAAACCATCTTACCCATATTTAGCCACTGTTAGCATTAAGCTTGACAACAGGAAATCGGCACAGAACGACAACAAAATGGAAACTAGCCGCATGGAAAACTGTGCATGACGTGAAGTAAGACTGCAACGTTTGAGTGCCGTTCCAGCGCACCTTTCCTGGTCAGAGGTCGGAAAAGTCCGACTTCCCACTTTCCTGGAATGCAGCTTACGCCATTGAGCTAATCGTTAGCCCCATTTAGCATCATCTTTGCTCACGTCAATCAGATTTCCCCCATTACTAATGTACATCTATGATTAAGAGCTCCAAATCACTTTATAAAAACGTCTTCTTTCACTCATATTAGCACATTAGCCACGTTTAGCTTTTAGCTCACTGTATTATTAGTCATTCAGTGCAAGCAGGTTTTCTTAACATGATTTTTGGGCATTTTCCTTCGACTTAAGTCCATCAGTCATCGCAAAAAGCAGGCTGCTAAGAAAAACAAGCGAGCGGCCACTCTGCATGTGTTTTATTGCGTTCATAACATTCATATATCTGCTTTATAGACACATTAGTGGCGCTGCTCCATATTTCCATGTCAATTGAAAATGCAGAGAGATTGGGATTTTGGAAAGAGTGACACAACTGGACAGCAAGGATGTGATCCTGGCCCGGAGGACGTTACGAGGCTAATCAATCTGCCACATTGCAAGCCTTCATCCCTCAAGACCGAGATAGACATCAGCCTGCTTTTTATCCGTCAGGCCCAACCGGCAAGGAATGTGCGGTGCTGAACAATAGCCAGTCACTGCCTTTGAATCATTCCCGTCGTACGAATGGAAAGCGAAGGCAAGGGGTGTAAAGTCCTGTTTGTCTCGATGTGGAAAATTGGATTGTGCTCGCAAAATGTGACCCACTTCTTCTCGCGCCACAAAACGGAGTAAGCACAGCCCTGGGATCGGCTCATTTTACCAAGGATTTTTTTAAATACGAAAAACGAGGCTGAAAAGACATACTACACACTTGTCAATTACCCTCAGAGGCCAGTCGTTGTTTTTCATATATAAATACAGTATATCATTCATGATTATTCCTAACCATTAATATGTCCTGAAAATCCGAAAAGCTTGTTCTTGCACCCCTTTAAAAAAGGTACAGGGAGTACCGTAGTCCATCACTAACCTACAGTAACAGTAGTATACGATAATTATAGTGAATAAGAATGGACAACTCTGAGTGTTTCCCAGCAAACAATTGTACGTTTGTGATTGCCAGACTCTGTTAAGTACATGCGTGGCAGCATCTGCAGTGCGCACCGTATGCCATGTTTCTGCTCTATGCAACTTCTCCTTAACAAGCATGAGCCTCATCATCCGAGGTCAATTTTTGTACTTGCCGTTCCAATTCACTGAAAACAATTGCACGTTTGTGATCATGACGTGGCTCCGTACAAGTGTCGGCCAGACGACCTCGTGTACTGCACTCCATATCTCCCTTGCGAAAAATAAACTAGAAAGAAAACTTGGTGTTTCCCAGTAAAAAAAAAAAAAAAAAAAAATATATATATATATATATATATATATATATATATATATATATATAAATATAAAAAAAAGCAGTTGTACCAATACCGAATATACGTGCTAGCATGACAAACTTGAACCGACTTGTAGCCTACGACTTTTCCAGTGAGACATTCCGTAACCATAGCGACATGTCACTGTAAACAAAGTTGTCCTTCTACACTCTGGTGGTCCATTGTGCTCTGGCTGTAGCCTGCCCGCAGTCATGGCGTTCCAGTGACGTTATACAGACATAGCGGCCGAATGCGAAGCGGATCTAATTGGTCGCTGTTCCACACTAACAGGATTGAGCGCTGCCGGCGCACTGCTGAGTGGCACTCGGTGTAATTCGTACGAGCAGGAACATGGTCTTTTTTGCCGGAATACACGCAACCTGCTGGGCAGAACGGGGCCGAACAAGACAACCGTGTGTCGGGGTTGCTCGGACATAAAAGGCCACGACGAGAGACCGTCAAGTTAATAATTGCACGTTTAGCTTTACTTCTTAATCCAGGGTTCTTGAAACTTTTTCTTGCAAGGCCTGCATATGGAAAATTGGAAGAATGCAAGGGCCACGTTAACATGGTTCGCCTTTATTCCATGTAACATGATAAAACCAATCCATCAGTGCTGGTAACGATATGCAAATAGAAATATTGTTATGTTATATAATGTATATAGCTGGTGTCGGACTGATACCTCCTACGTTATGTGTACATGTGTATTAGGGTGATGCGATATGGACAACATTTTACCTCTCTATATTTTTGCCAGATGATAATGATATTACTATGGGTTCATCAGAACTAAGCTTTTTTTTTAAGAAGACATAATATAATATAATATAATATGATATAATATAATATATGGAAATTTTATATTGGTCAGTCCACACGTGTGGGTGCTATTTTTTATTATAATATATATATTTTTTTTTAACAAATTATTGACCAATCTAAAGTGTTGAAAATGGCGTGCGCTCTTTGACGATGCAATGGTTATTATGGTTGAACAAACATGCCGTTTTAAGAGTTCCTGAAAAGCGTTCATTTTGGACGTATAAGGATTCCATCCGACGCCGGCAATATATTCTTTTAAAACCATGGCTAGGTGATAAAGCAAAGATTTTTTGTAGAACAGCAGAATTGATCCACCCATGTAGCGAGCAGCAGCAGAGTCCCATTTCCACATTCAGGACCAAAGAAGCAAATCCGTACAAATCTGACCTCGTCACAGAACAGAGTGGCGCAAACAATTTGGATTCTGAGGCGCGTCTTACCGAATGATGTGTGATTGGTTGAGAACAAGGAAATGAAAGATGATAACTAATAGTTTCTTCTTCTCTTCTCCTCCTTTGCCACTCAGTGTAGAAAGTATGTAAAACGATGCAGTCAAACCACACAGGCCACATCAATTGTTATTTTTAGTGCAAGTTGCAGGCCGCTGAAAAACAGAGGATGGGCCACAAAGGACCCTGGCGCCGTAGCTTGGACACCACTGGCTTAGTACAATTGCTTCATGGCATTTCATGTATCTTCTGGCCTCATTGCAGTTGAGATGTTTTGCCCCACAAGACGCCAACGAGCAAGTAGGAAGCTGTGGTGTGTCCAACACACAGTCGCGCCGCTGTGTCCATGCTGGCCCCGTGGTTTCCACGCTTTACTTAAGCCATGTTCACGCGTAGTTTTAGGGTGGCGTTTGCTAACCTTTATTGATCTAAAGGCTCACAGCACACCACCAAAGGAAAATGCCATAGAAAGCATATAATCCCGCTTGTTATCCATCCATCCATTTTCTCAACTACTTCTTCTCATTCGGGTCACGAGTGCTCAATGATCTGCTAAATATGACTCATAGAGAAAAAGTAAAAGGGGGGGGGGAGTGAAAGGATAAAATGTTCGCCTAGCTCTAATTTATCGAAAACATCAAACTGCCTTTTGATCACAAAGACACAATTGTTTGCGAGGAAACGCCAACAGTTGTCATTCGCTCACGCTTCGACTAAACGTCAAGCCACCTCGAGATTAAAAACATCAAATTGTTTAACGTGCAACAGGGGCGACAGAAATACTTGGGGTAACGAGCCTTGAGCTGCTCGACGCAGACGTTAGCATAGCAGCCTGCCCTGGTAAATTTCCACACTGAAGTCAATCTGTGCATTGATGCTCAATAAAGAGCCCCCGCCTCTCCCCTGGGGGTCTTTCTTTCAGCATGGTGGGATCTTGATGAGGCGCTCCGGGAGAGCGGCATTCCGCAACAATGCGCTCACAGCCACACACACATGCGCATACACACTTCCTGACGTTCAGACGTCACCTGGAAAAAAAAAAAAAAAGCACAAAAGCTCATCTCGCCGCCACGTCCTCCCCTCTCGGCGAACGATTCGACACCCCCGAAGCGCTAATGACTTGTTTCAAGTGGATCTCGACACCATGTTGTACTCGGAACGAAGCAGGGCGGACGCGCGGAGAGCAAGAAGCAGGGTCGCTCCAGTCAAGCATTTTTAGCTCGGGAGAGCCCCCTCCTCACATGATTAACAATTACCATTCAGCCAGCCTCAAAGGCAGTTTCACTTTTGGTCATTACGTTATGTGGGTGGGGCATGACAACGAAATGACTCTTCATGGTGCATCGTGGAATTTTTTGGGGTGTGAAATATTTTGCCGCCAAAAGTCCATTTGACTTAGGCCGGGTACACGCAAAGGCAATTGGGCTGTTTTTGCCCTGATTTTGACCCCACCCCTTCCGCCCAAGGATGTCAAACGCCCGACAATCTGATGTCTTAGAAGATTGTCCGATAAGATCATCCTTATGTCCAGAGGTGCACTAAAACATTTTGTTGTGCTTCTCCAACCAGCATCAGAGGTTGTTCTTTCGTGGATGAAGAGAGTTGAGACACTTCTGGGAATTTTTTATTAATGTGTGTAGTCATTTTGATATAAAGGAATAAACTTTTTTCATTTTGGGGGGGGGGGGTTTGCAGTTTTTATTTCCTAACTATAACAACCTAATTATACCAGAGCTACACAATGGCATCTTATTAAAAAAAAAAAAGCGGCCATTTTGTCACTTCTGTCGACTGAAAATGACATCACAACTGCTAAGGGCTCAGGTAACGACCAATCACGGCTGACCTGTTTTCTGAAGAGAAGCCGAGATTGGTCGCTACCTGAGCAGTTGTGTTGTCATTTTCAGTCGACAGAAGTGACAAAATGGCCGCCCCCCTGAGATGACTAAAAACAAATGGATTAACTCTTATTCCACAAACGCAATATTTATCAGAATGCCTCGTATCGACTATTGGGCCTGCATAGAACATATTCTTGATAAAAATATGTTTGGGTCGACTTCTCCTATAAATAAATGAACTGCAATATTTACGACCAAAAATGAGGCCATTGAGTGAATTTGCTCCGCTTCTCATGAGTCAATGATGACAACACAGTGGAGCAATGGGGGTAAAGAGCTGGAAGTGAAAGAGTGGCACAAAGAGGATTATGAGGGTCCAGCATTGGGGGGGGCTTTTGTCTGACTTTGAGAAAGAGTTCAGGAGTGCTACTCACACTAAATAGAAACATGAACAATTGCACACTAACCAAAAGACTCCAAAAGGTAAGACTTGCAGCACTTCAGTCAACTTCCATTTCTGTCATTTTTAAGGTAAGTATAAGAATGAATAAAGCTTCAGCATAACTTCCAGATGAATAATGTTCTAAATCAAGCTAAAGTTGAAAGTTTGACACATTGGGGCAGTCCATTATTGCAACCAGCCAACTGCCATTTCCAAGATGGATGCGGCCATGAAACCACACTTAACCGCTGAGTCGCAGAATGACAACGTTTCGCTTCCTCCTCCTTTGTCATCTGATGCACGCCGATTCGCCGAATGAGGACTTTCATCACGTCCTCCTATTGTGCAGCCAATCAAAGGACCAGTTCATGTTTTGTTTAAAGACAGTGTTAATACTCCATGTAAAATTGCGCATCGCGTAAAGCAACATTGACGATAATATCGGTGACGATATATATACACACATCACCCCCCGCCCCAATCCAGACTAGTAGAATAAAACTCAGGATTTACGTCCTGTATTGACTTTCTTGCTTCCGCCCCTTATGCATTAGACCAATCAGAGCAGAGAAGAGATGTTGTTCTTTAACTAGATCATTCGGCTATAAAATTAAAGCACATTAACGGCTCTTTGCCCCAATTCTCCCTATGGCAAAGCCTCACCATTTAAACTCTAAATACTTCACTTATGGGTCGTTTCAAACGGGTGATGGATAGCTTAATAGCTGCTTTTTGCTCTTTCGCCGCCTCTGCCCATCACACACACACACACACAAAAGAGATGTGAAAATGGCAGCGCATGAGACAGAAACCTGACCCACTTTGCTAGTGCTGTCCTCTTTGTGTCGCGAAGAGGAAGAAGAAGAAGAAATGACTCTGGGGGATTGACAAATATTATGACGGTCTGATTCAATCTCACACGACACGGAAATTGTAAATGTTTTAACGTTCAAGGAAAAACCCCGCTATGTAGCTTGGACTTTGCAAAAAAAAAAAAAAACAAACATTTCCAAGTCAACACTTTGAAATTCCTTGCAGAGACAAAAGAGACAGCTGCAGCCCAACGCCGTCGACGAAACGGGCATGCGGCGGCAATTATATCCAGCGTCCGCGTACAGCTGCTCGTCTCTCACAAAATGCCAGGATGTTGCCTCTCAGGCGTCAGCTCGACCGCGCGCCAACGGCGCTGAACCGCACCGGTTATCATCCAAAACACTCCAACAACAAAAGCCAGCGTGTTTCACTCCGGCTTGTATGAAGATACCATCTTCGATATGCAAATGTTCATGGTTTCCTTTCCTTTGTGCTTATAAATGTGGAATGAATACATGAAAGTGGTACAAAAGATCTTTGAGGCTTTCATTACTTAATTCCCTTGCCGATATGTATTTGACAAGTGTTTAGCATTATCTCAGTCATACTGAATCTACCAGGCAACCAAATTTGATTAAACTTTGTTATGTTCATGCTACAAAACAGACACTGCTACAAATTCTGAATCCTACGGATCCAATTTCATCCTAATCCAGACAGAAAGTTCGGAGTTCTTGGATCCGAACCCAGATCAAAAGTAAATCCATTTGGTCTTTGGTCACACTGACCAAATTTAAGACAAATCTGTATGAATGGAATTTGCGAAAGTGATCCAGATTACAAGACATTTGTCATCATACTAAAGCTGTGGCACACCATGCGACGCTTCTGCCTTTCAGTTTCGCCGGATTAAAAATATTATACATGCTTTTCAAAGTCAAAAGCAACCCAAAAGTCCCAAAATGGAGGGGAAAAAAACGGAATGGCGGACATTGAAGATCAACTGAGCAAATGTGTTTCGCAGACTTTTGTGTTAGAGCCAGAGAGTTAGCATGGGCTAATATTCCAAGAAAGCGCACGGTCTGCCGCTGTCTAATCTGCAATCTCGGCACACGCACACACACGCAAGTGAACACACACTCCTTTTTTTGCTGCAATAACATCCTGAGCTTTAAAGGCCCCCGCCAAACGACTGTGTTTAACTTGGCTCGAGAACAACGGCTAAAGTGTAGCGCTTTTGTTAAAAAACACAAATTGCGCTACATGGTCCTCTCTCTTAGCTAAGGGAAATGACAGCATGACTTCATGAACCTCCGCCATCACTTTGCACCACAGGAAGAACATCTTGCTGCTGCTGCTGATGATGATGATGTATTTCCTGGACTGTGCACCTGAAGCAACAAGGGAAGCGATGAAAACACCTTTGCTCAAAAGATTCCAATTTATGCAAGGACTCCTGCTCCAGCCGAAAGCCTTTTTTTCATCGTCTGTCTGCCAAAGTGCAGCAACCCAAGAGCCGGGCTCTATGAAGCGGGATTTTGCTGTGTTGTAGTATCTAGCTGTTGTCAGAGGTGGCAAATGAAAAGCCATGTATAGGGGAAGTCAACCCAAGCACACGGTAATTTTTTCAAAAATATGTTCTATGCAGGCCCACTAGTTGAAGCAAGGCATTCTGATTAATATTGCCTTTGTGGAATATGAGTTAAGCAGCAAAATGCACCCCTTTTTAGCCATCTTGGGAGGCGGCCATTTTGTCACTCCTGTCCACTGAAAATGACATCACAGATGCTCAGGGCTCAGATAACAAGCAATCATGGCTCATCTTCAGAAAACAGGTGAGCCGTGATTGGTCGTTACCTGAGCCCTGTGCAGTTGTGATGTCATTTTCAGTCGACAGAAGTGACAAAATGGCCGCCCCCCAGGGATGGCTAAAAACGAGTGGATTAACTCTTATTCCACAAACGCAATATTAATTAGAATGCCTTGTTTCAACTAGTGGGTCTGCATAGAACATATTCTGGAAAAAATATGTTTGGGTTGACTGATGTTTTCTGAAACTGAGCCATGATTGGTCATTACCTGAGTCCTGAGCAACTGTGATGTCATTTTCAGACGACAGCAAGTGGCAAAATGGCCGCCCCGTGAGATGTACAAAAACGTGTGGATTTGACTGCTTAACTCATATTCTAAAATTGCAATATTAACCAGAATGCTGTGTTTCGACCGGTGGGTCTGCATATAACATCTTGGAAAGACATTTTTTGGTTGACTTCCCCTATAAAAGAGTGTGTGCAACTATATTATCTCAGTTGTTAAGTTTTACTACCCATCTGAAAACAATAATACACTGTAGAGACCGATTTTTTTTTTTTTTTGAGTTGTGCCAGTTATAAGTCACAATACGATTGAAAGAGTTGTAAAAACATTTTTTTGGTCTAATTTTTAGTTTATTCGATTCCTTTTTTTTTTAAATCACAAAAAACAAGTATTTTACCAGGGACGTGTCATCTTTTTAATACCACGATACCCATTACTAGTGGGGCAGAACTGCGGAATAGTAACCAACTGCATGCCACTACTCGTGGCAATATAAAATTGTACAGGTTAACATCCAGCACTTCACCTGTCGTACTAGCAGTGCACAGATGTCGACTCATGTCCTTACGCACAGGGCGGTGAAGCAGTAAAAAGTCAGGAAAATGGTAGTCGACGGCCAGTGCGCAAGGGGTTACTGCCTGTAAAAGCCAACATTTGCCTGACTTCACAGAACAGATGGAATTGGGAAGAAGGCCAACATTCGTCACATGAAACATTTTCATGCTTTCTCCCCGTTAATCCTCTTTATCCCTGCAGGTCACGTGCGCGAGAGCGTTTGTCTGTGATTACACACGAGCACGCCGGATGATGCCGCGCCGCGCCGCGCCGCGCCGCGCTCACCAGAAGTTATCGTCCGCATCAGAGCAGAAGAGCACCTGCTGCCACCAACACAGCTCTGCTATCAAAGTGAGCAGGTGCTGAGTGACATCCAGGTGAGCTACCAAGCTGCAAAAGCGTCCCGTGGACTCGGCCTTTGTGGGCTTGCCGTGTTTATTTCAACTGAGCAAGGCGCCGGTTACAGTGAATGAGCGCCATGATCAAAAGTTCATTCATCCATTGATCATACTGAATACGTCATCATGTAATTCAGCAGGGTAAAAAAAAAAAAACTACGCGTGTGCGTGTAATCTCTCTTTTTTTGAGCCAACATCTTTAATTGGCCAGATGATTGTGCGTGTGCGTGTGTGAGTCCTCAGAGGCTAAGCATGAGACCTCTGGTGCTCCTTACAACAGGCTTAAGCTGATGAAAGCCTTTCATGCAACATGGCCGCCACATCACCACGCCGCGTGAACAGATCGGGCGAGAAAAGACCAATCGAAGCGACGATTAGCCCCCCGACGGGGCGGTGGAGGAGCCTCGACGGGGGGGCGGCTCCCGGGACTTGACAGCCATTTAGTGCGCTTTAAAATGTTTAATTGGAAGCTTCAACAATTTGGAATATGCGTGTGCCCTGGGCGAACCGATTATTTTGGCGATGAGTACATTTCTGTTTATTTCTATCGTGCATAGTGGCAACTCTCATGAACAACCGGCAAAAAAAGCTATGACAACACTTAGATAACGTTCACCCGTATGCTGATGTGTGACGTTTTTTTTTTTCTATATGTGAATTAGGGTTCACAGCCATTGTCTTGTGCACATTGGTGATGATCAAGAACACCTGGCAAGGGTTGTGCACTGTGCAGTACTGCATTTATCATATGACACACACATAAATTGCACTTGCGCATGACCTGGACTGTTCTTTACCTTTGTAGGTTATTGTAGTCATTCGGTTCATTACTATTGTACAAGGTGGTGGTTATTATGACTAACTGGCTAGAGGAGCCATCGCATTCATTCAATGACACATTAGACAGCCATCTGAAAAATAAACTGGATTTCTTGTTAACGCATCTTCATCTTTTTACGGCATTGGCTGGCTAAAGGCCAACCCGGAGAATGGAGTACTCTGGCCGACACACACATACATACACACACTGTGAGAAATGCCCACTAGTGATATTTACATTTACATTTCGTCGGTGCAGAGGGGTCAGTTTATCTCGGGGAACACGGCTGCAAATGCTGCTGTATTTTGACAAATACACCTAAGAACGCTAATGCATTCAATGATGCGTATTCAAATGCGTGTAAAATCTCAAGACTGTGTGTGTGTGTGTTTATTATAAAAATAATAACCGAGCAAAAGGCCATGATGAGATTATCTTTGGCTGGATTGTTTGTTGCTTTTTGATAACACAAACAAGCTCCAGCTGCCTTTTCTGGCAGTGCACTTGGCCCTCCTTGAGCCCCCATGATGGTACCATGCGGGGCCCCCGCTTGCGCCCCCACAATGGACGTCCGACGGGCCCGACTCGAACAAGAGCTCCTTTTCTTCTGCTGAATGCCCGGATGAAAGCGCCAACTGCAGCAGCCGTTCCGTTGGCCGCGGCTTGGAATTGATTCACACGTGACACTCCAGCGCAATGAATCCATCGTGTCAGCAATAAATCCATCATGTCAAGACAGTGGCAGCAAGCAGACAACTGGCCATCGCTGACGTCGCGCACGCTAGTTAGTTAGCTTAATGAATTGCTAAACTTTGCCGCTATGTCTAAGTCAAAATCGTTGCTATTTTGTCTAGCATACGTTACGTACCAATTTGGTACCAAACTCTTGAGGGCGGATTTCTTATTGAAAGAGACCTAAAATGGCCGCTTGAAAAACAAAATGGCAGACTTCCTGTTTGTTTTCAACCATAGCTTCTTGAGACTTTTTTGTGAGTCTATTCATGATAAAAATGTTGACCAAAGTTCATGGTGGCACATCAAACTGATTTCGGCGGCTGAATTTTCAGAGGAAAAAAACGAATGCGCCTGTCTCATCTTTTCTGGCGAGCTCTCAAACGTTGTTGATGACAAAAACTCAACACGCTCCCAATTTTACATCCAACCTCCATTAGTATATATGGTTTAAATTTGGTAGCAGTCAGACAAAATCTCTACTCAACTCAACTTTGTTTATAGAGCACTTAAAAAATGAGTGGCAGCTATTAACAAAGTGCAGTTGTAGTGTACATAAGATCAAGCATTCATCTTCTGATTTATCCTCAATAGGGTCAAACACAATACATATAATAATAAAAATGACTACATAAATACGCCAAAAATTCAATAAACAATATTATTTTCTAATTAAATGATACAAGAACAGCTCCTTTCACATTTGCATTTAGCATACAGGAGGTCCAGATTTTTATTTCCTCTTACATACACTACATGTGTCAATATATGAAGGCGCCAAAATGCTGACATTGTAATATCTCGATCACAGCGTGCATGACGTCACTCGCTGCGAGCTGAAGATGACTTGAATGTAAACAAACGCCATTTTCTAGATGAGGTTAGTTTGTCCGTTGGCGAGTAACACACATATTAGGAATGGTTTCAAATCTCAGGTCCCATTTACCCTCTCTCGTATTTTCACTTTACTTCATTTCAGCACTGGCTCTCCCTCTCCCTTTCCGTACCTTTAGGACAAGTTCGGCTTGAAAGGACCCCCGGCATGACTAAAATGACCCAAAAATGGACGCTTCATGTCAAAATGGCCAACTTCCTGTGTGCTTTGCATCATGACTTCTTCAGACTTTTTTTGGGTAGGCCTACTTATGATAGATATGTCTACCGAAATTCATGTTGCCTACGGCCTAATCAAACCGGCTTCAGGGGCTCAATTATTTGTCTTCACTTCATGAGCCAGTTTCCTGTTTCATGGCAAGAGGTCAAAATCAACTGCCGTGCACCGCTCTACATATGACAAAAATCCCTCGTAATTTAGCAGCGTCCATCTTTCTAATATACTGTTCATGCTTTACATTTGATAGCAAAACCCCTTCCATGAGTCAGTCTGTGAAGGACCCTTGGAAATGACCAAAATGATGCTAATACGGCATCTTAAAAAAAAAAAAAGGCCTGTGTGTTTTCACACATCTTTTTGAAACTTTTTTGTAGACCTATTCATCATACACATGCTTAGCAAATTTCATGTTAGCAAGTCCCACTTGAAATACATTTTAAAATCTGGTTTCAATTGCTTTAATGCAGTCGTACGGTTTTCTTTACTGCATGTAAACATGCTGAATGACTAATGTTTCCCGTAGTGGGAAGGCTTGGATGGATAACCCCAGATAACCTTGGGGGTGGAGGGGTTGTAGTTAGGGCAGGGCCCACAGAAGAAAGAGGAGGTACAATGTGAGATTCCAAAAGGGGGGTGCTGGGCAGTGGTGTAAACAATAGAAGATAAATTGCTGCGCTGGAGCTGAGCTGAAGAAAACAGAGAGAGTCTGGCCGGAGGCCTGAGGTGGTCACATGACCATTGGGTCAACAACAGCAACCACAAACTGGTTCTGTTAATAGCACACACTTTATTTTATTACACTAACTTGTAACTGAGGACTGCCGAAATGGAGACTTCCATCTTGGATGGAACTCGAATGACCAAATATGGGAATTTTGGGACGAACAAACAAGAATACAGTTTTAAATATATACGATATTATTTTTTAAATTTACTATACTACTTTGTTACACCAACAAAAAAATTCAAAAAAATTAAAAATGTAGGTTTAATGAAGAAAGTATTATTATGCTTTCATCTGAAATATAACAGAAAATTTTTGTATTTTATTTTATTTTTTTAAATCGCATTTTACAAAAAGTAAAAAATAAAAAAAATAAAATAGAATCTTGCAAAAACATTATTCCTTTCTTAAAATTATAAATACAATTTTATTAAAACAAGAAACAGTTGCAACACAGCTTAAATGAGCTATGTTATTATACTAACGAAATAAAAGAAAAATCCTGTAAGTTTATGAAAAAAAGTATATAAAAACTTAAGAAGATACTGTCCCGCAGTCATCTTAATGACAATTATATTTCAATATTTTAAAAATAGTTTTTAAAAATTGCATTTTAATTTTTAAAAATGTTTAAAAAGTCTAATTTTGACAAAAATCTACGTTTCACAAAAAAAAACATTTACATTTTTTTTCCCATACACAAGTCAAGTGAATGATTTTTTTCATATTAAAAATTGTTTTTTTTAAAAAAATCTTTTCCTATTTTTTTTTATAAATATCAAAAGGTGTGGCCTCAACCGGTGGGCTAGAATGCTGCAGTGAGAACTAAAAATCGCACGGACGAAGCACAAGTGAATTACACTAAAATCCATTCTAAATATACCGGTAATGAGCATAATGTATGCCGATGATGGGATGGAAATGGATGCACCACATGCTGTGGACATGCCACATGTTTGAAATATTGCTGACTGCTGCATTTGATTACAACAAAAGGCAAGTAAGGGGAAAAAAAACTATTAGGGCTGTGTATGAAGCGGACATTGTTCGAGTCCAGCAGGAGACCGACTACATCCTTCCACAATGGCTTCTCTGTCGATAACACAGAAATTGCCACAAATTCAATAACAAGTCGCTGGTGGTGGAGGTGCTGCTGCTCCAGAGCCGAACAACACAACAACAATGACTTAACAGCTTTGCAGTGTCACACCCCTGAAGCGAGACTTCACTAAAAACCATATCTTTGATCTGCATTTAAAAAAAAATAATGGGGCAGCTGAAAATACACAGTTTCTACTTACACTTGACATATGAAAAAGGACAGTTCAAGTATTTATTTGATATTAGTGTGGGAGTCTATACTAGCATCTATATATAATAAAGTATAGGATTTACAGAAGTATTTTTTTATTCAATTAGAAATTGCCTAAAGGTAAACACGAACAGTAACATTTTTTGTATGGGCCTCATTGCGTTGAGCATATGATGGCCTCCTTTTTTTCCTCTCTCTTTGTTGTTGTTATGGCAGTTTAGTTTGTTGCTTATATATTTTATCATTATAATAAAACGAGAGAAATTGTAATTGCATGAGGTTTCGAGTGAGGGAATAAAGGAGGATCCATTATATTCTTATAAAAAAATGTGTATATAGTATGCAGGTCAAAGAAGCAATAACTGACAGTAGGGTAGCTACCCAAAAGTTCTAGAGAGAAAGAAATACAAGTAATAGCTAATTAAAAACTGTATAATACATTAGAATATTTTGTTTCAAATCATCTTTTGCCTTTGGGCGTTTTACAGGACACAGTTTATATGCAATTGGTACGTGAACCATCTATTGCAGACATGTGAAGGCGTTTTCATGATGAAACAATCACGTGTTGTCTATTATTATAAATGGTTACTGTAATTTATTAGTTGAATTAATGGCTACAACATGACGAAAGAAAATGTGTTGGGGCGTGGGGGGTGAGAACAAATCAGAGCTCTCAAGTGTTTGGAATTGAAATGTCCCAAGTTTTCTGTAAGATTAGATGGAAGGGAAACAGACTTTGTGCAACTAGGATATTCAAATGAAAGCACCCATGCATGTAAAAGCTCCAATTCTTACCTTTTTATGTCTGTCTTTGAATGGCAAGGCGGGCCAGGGCATCTCCTGCAGAAAGTCCTGCCACTGCTTCTGCTCCTGGTCCGACGAGACAAAAACCACCTCCAACTGGTCTCGGTGCTCCGAAGTCTGCTTGAAGCGGCCGTAGAAGTCACACAGGCTGCCGTTGAACTGCCGGCACGGCGCGTTCAGGCCGCAGCCGAAGAAGAGGCCGAGCAGCGACACCCGCTCGCCCAGCGCCTGCACGTCCACCTCGGCTTTCTCGCGGTTGACGAGCCGCTCCCCGAGCACGCTCAGCAGAAGCTCCGACATCTCCGCTCCCGTGGCCCGCAAACCGCGGACAGGTCGCCGACGATTCCCCCCGCCTAGCTCCGCGCGGTCCGACGTGAGTTTAGTTTTTGGGGTGAGCTCCTCCGGGCCCCCTGCGAGCGAGGCGTCGCGGTGTGTCTCCCCCGCCTGTGAATCTTCGTCCGCGGGTACCGTGCACAGGAATGTGCCGCACTTAAACGCGTCCACTCTCGCTCACAGTGTGGCGTGACTCGATACTGGCTGTCGATATCCCGACACGCGTACTTAAATGACAATACAATCGATTCCCCTGGTAAAGAGCAATGTTTTGTGTATCTTTTTACATTTTAAAAATGTAATTATTCTTTTTTTTTCTAAATTCAGTCACAGGACTGTAACACACCTTGCTAGTAATGTAGTGTGGGTTCATTTTATAATCAATACCCATGACAAATTACTAACATTTTATTTCTTTAAAAACATTCTTTAACCCTTTGTGCGTATGTGTGTGGCGGGGGGGGGGGGGGGTTGTAATAAATTTGGAAGCAAAAATTTTAGCACTTTGGTGGGAGTCTGGGATGTGGTTATCGCAAACCATACCAAAAATATGATACTCTTGATTAAATTATAAAATGTCAAAGTATTTTGAATTGTAATAGCATCGTACCATACTGAAAGGTCGATATATTTTTTTGTAAAATTGTGTTTTAAATATTTTACTTCTCAATTATTTTAAAATGTAGTTACATACAGTAATCTCATCTGTACTTCTGCGCTTGTGAGGCGGGTTGATACTGTAATGTCGCTATCCCGATACCATAAGGAAATGATGTTACTTTGATACTAAAATCAATACTTGGATAAAATGTCGATATTTTATTCATTAGTTATTCTTGAAATATTAATTCGAGGGTATTTTCCTATTTGAAAGTGGCAAATTTCAAAAGAGTGACAATTTAACCACTATTGGCCTAAAAGTTAAATTGCTGGTCGGTGGGATTCCAGCCTCTTCCCCATTCCAAAAACATTTATCGAAAACTCTAAATTTGTCCATAGATGTAAAGTGATACTGTTGCGAGTGATTATGTTTTCGATCTTTAATAATAACTTGCAAAAATACTCATACTCGCTCACTCACTCACTCACTCACTTACTTACTTACTTACTGTCACTATTATTTCACTTTAAACTGAATTCCTGTTTAAACTATAATCCAGGCTCGAAATGCTAATTTGAAACCCTAATCCTGTATTGAAACTCTACAACTTTGAAGGGCTCATAATGGTGGGTAGATTAATACAAATAACATTCATAGTAACACAGGCAGATTGTATGTAGTGCTGCAAGTTTCATCATGCATATCAAATACATCTTTGAATTTTTTAGTTATTTACACTTAATACAATTTAGTTAGAAAAGTTTTTATTTTTATGTAGGAGTTTCCTAAGGTATCGACGAGACTGGCAGTATCGACCATAATAACTTGACTTCACAGCTGCGTCTGCGCGCTTCATCTACACTCACAAGACTTCCTGTCACGTGATGCTCCATAATGAAAGCACCTAACACGCAGTACACGCCATGGATATTTACATTAAAAGCTTTAATAACATGCAATAACGTTATTTTCGTGTCCCCTATGTCGTATTTTTTAGCCGTAAACAACTACAAAATACATTACAGTATACAATATTGTTCAACACACGAATGTACTCATATACCACGACGACAGCTCGCCATCTAGTGTTCACAGAAGAAACCTACACGTAGTAGGTTACTTAAAACGAACAAATACATTAAATACATATAGCCACATTTGAAAACAGAAATACATTTTTGAAATGCATCTTTCTTTAATGAGATTTTAATTTATTACATTTTAGTATTTCAATCACTATGATGAATATACAGCATTTAATCTGGAGGAATTTAATGAAAGTGTGCAAGTGTGTTGCTGTAGCGCTTAGTTTCATTATTAATTAATCATTATGAATGTACGCAAAAACAGATTGATGTCCATTGATACATGTATGTTCTTAAATTGTGATGACAAATACCTGCATCAGGCAAGACTTTATTAAATGCGACAACAAGACACGAACACAGATCATTACAAAAAAAGCGTTACATCGTCACTGGATTGCGTGTAATTAAGAAGTGCTTTACTGTGGGTCTTCGTTTATTCGATAATGGCTGAAGGCACATGTTGTCGCGCTCAGTCTTCAGTGAACATCATCCTCACTAGATCCTCTTTGAAACATTCCTCCTCCACCAACCTCTGAGGCTGAAAATACACACACATACACACAGACACGAAAGAAGAAGTGACTACAGTGTGCGCGCGCGTGTTTCTTACAGTGCCGTATCGCAGCAGGGTGGGCACCGCAGTCAGCTTCAGCGTCTTCTTGAACTCGTTGCTTGGGTCCTTCCAACTGCATAGAAAACAAGCGGCATTAACGTTCATATCCTACGCTTGAAACCCTACTCTGAATCCCAACCCAGGCTTGAAACCCTACTTTGAATCGTTGATGGTGTGTGAATCGTCTTTATCAGCTGATGTAAAGACGAGTCACACACCACCCATGTGACACTCTGAAGAAAGTGAAAGTTTTCGCCGAAACATGTCAGGTAAATCATAAACTAAAAAAATCACCTGTCGGAGACATAAGAAACAACGATCCCAATTGCATTAAAAATCGTATACAAGGGAGGAACACATATCAAAAATCCCGTGTAAACTTTAAAATAAATAAATAAATAAATACTGACTATTTCTTTTCACCAACTTGACAGTAGATGAAGACCGAGCCCTGGGGGAGTGCACTCATTGCTCCCTTTAAAATTGGCTCAGCTGCATTGGAAAAAAGGAGAACCGTTATGAACAAGTCTTTTTCCAGATTCCAATATAATAATAAAAATAATACATTCATACCTTTGACACAGTCTGGACACCAGCTCTTGCCCTGCTCGTCTTTGTCGCCACAGAAGTAAGCAAAAATATCTTTGCCAGGTCTGTCTTCTGCAGCTTTGCAGAATTCGCTATAACCATGCACATTCACTTGTTCGTACTGGGCCATGGTTCGGTTCGGCGAAGGTAGTCTTGCGTTTGACGAAAGTGAAGCGAAGGGAAGAATTGGCGTCTGTGGCTTGTGCTGTCAGCTGCTGTCGTGTTTGCCAAGGTAGGAAAACGACTATAGTTCTCCAGTGCTTGGAAAAATGTGACAGAAGCACTTCCGGTGTAGTGATGTATCCATTACCGTTTTGTTGTTGGGGTTACTGTCAACATCCTGGTCAAAACGAAATTTACAATCTTAAAATAAAATAAGAAGGCAAGGAATACCTTTAGTGGGTCATATACGCCTTTATATACAGGTTTGTAAAGACGTTTCTTTAATTTTGGAGCTCTGGCTTGCCGTACTACAGTTGAAAGAGTATTTTGCTTAAAAATGTGGAAATGGTCCTACTACTGGGTAATAATGCTGTAAAAAAATGTTGTAAAAAAAAAAATCCGTCGTTTATAGTATTATAAATTTAAGTTTCGTAAAATTGTTTTTTTTTATTCAGACATGACCCTTTCTATTTTCCGATTGAATCGATGTTAGAATATTTTAATGTCATGAACAAAATTCATAATATTCAGACAGTAATGCAACGTCCATCTTGTTATTTTCTAAGTGTACTAAACGCATTTATTACAATTGTAAATACAGTTTAAGTGATTTTCGTACTCTTTGACCTCTTTCGCTTTCCGTACTTCATACTTCCTGTCAGCGACGATATGTTGTCACGGCGGCGACTGTTTAAATTCATCGAGTAGTTTGGACAAGTTTAAATATTGGCTTTTAAATACTGAATATCTTTACTTAAGGACACAGTATATACTCAGGTTTCGTAAAGACATATCCATTTGGTTTGGATTCATTGGTTTCACAGAAAGTATCACACACGCTATTTTGAGGCTAGTTTGGCCCAATATGGCGTACCTTTTCGCTGTTTCGGATTAATTTTTACACTACAAGAGCGGCGATGATTTCCATTGGACAACAGACTATTGGCAGGGAATGGATTGTTTTGCCTTCAAACCGAAACTCCCACAAGGGTGGCTATTTAACTACTGGGACATCCCAAACCAAGGTAAACGATGAGTTCAAACCCTAACTGTCCTGTTGTCTAGTCCAGTTTTGCCCGACCTGTTTTGAGCCAAGGCATTTAATTTTCGGCACATTAGAAAAATGACCCTCAGAATATACATACTGAAATAGTAATAATTTCACCTCAATGTACTCACAATTTTACTTACTTTGTGAGTGGCTCATTCTGTTCTATAAATGGCAACAGTTTTCTTCTGCTTTCAGTTTTTTTCTTACATCTAGTTGAAGATAATCTATTTGTTTTGCCTGTCTGTATTAGTCGCTGTCATAAGTAGATGATGAAATATAATTTGTTGTTGGAAATAGCGATTCATTTAAAGACCAGATAAGTCAAATGGTACAATTTCCAGCCGCATACCCGATGAGCTTTCACAGAAGTTTACTTGAATACTTGAATGACCAATTCAAGCTTACTTTCACAATAATTATTTTTTCTTACTTTGTTCATTGCTGTATGCTTTAAATGTCACATTTTGCATCACAAGCTAGTATTTGCATATTACTCAGTCTCAAACTAGGGATACAAGTCATGTTAATATACATGTAGAAGTCAAATAACAAGCTATAAAGTAACTGGATCATTGCGACTGGGGCAGTGACATCATCCACAACACACTGTATGTAACAAAATTGTCAAGAAAGCAACGGTTCACGACTCCCCAAACTGACCAACTTCAGATTAAGCAGTATTTTGACAGAAGACAGAGACAAATATCCACCCATCTTCAGTCTCTGATCAATAAAATGTTCTTTTGTTTAGTCTCTCTGTGGGGACCAGTATCAGATGTTCTATGGTCCTGTACTGGTATCAGACTGATGATTGGAGACTGCTTTAAAGGCAAAAAAAAGGTCCACAATTTCAAACATTTCCCAGGTGTCTTTGGCATGCTTTTGACAAAATACCGCAAGGGTCAAGACTTATTGTCAAACTTCACAACTTATTTATTGCCACGGTGAAATTGGCTCATTTTAGCGGCGGATCTGTGTCTCATGTAGTGCACCAGCCCTGGTCACAGTTTCACAAATATGCAGATAAGTGAAGATGTGATTAGTTGTTTAGTTTCACACTTGATGGGTAGGCAGGCAGACTATTAGTTTACAAAGATTAAAAAGTATATTTTCCATACTATGTCCCCTTTATCGCAGCTGTTGTTCAATGAGGCCGTGCCCGCCAGCTTAAGGAACCGTGCCACAGCCGTGGGTCCTCCAGCCGCCATTGTCATCGAGAAGCTGCTTCCCCTGCCGCCGGGCGAGCGGCAGAAGGACGCGGACAGCAGTGTGAAAAGCTCGCCCAACTTTAGCAGTCTCTCCGAAGAGAAGCTGCAAGCTGCGGTCGACCTAGCCAAGAGGGATCTGAGGCGGAGCCGTTTCCAGGCCATGTGCAGGTCGTCTGTGGACGCCCTGGGAGATGCCTCCGTCTTGGACACTTGCAATAGGACGCTGCCTCAGGTAATCAACGTGAATAAACAATGTGTAGTGAATCCCCACCTACTCGTGGTTTGCTCGTCACAAACTCACCTGTTTGTGTTTTTCTTTCCTGGGGAACCTATTGAACTCTTTGGGGATCATATTTTATGGTATATTTATTGTTTAAAGTATTAATACAGTGGTACCTCAACTTAGCTTTGCGCCAACTTCTGAGTTTTCAAAGTTACAAGCCATTGCTTGGTCGATTTGTTTGTTTTGTTTTTAGTTGCGGGCAAAAATTTGAGTCACTAGTGAGCTTCAGATAAGCCAGTGCTAGAGTGGAAAAAAAGCAGCAAGACTTGCCTTGACTTGGTCACTTCTTCTTTCCCATGGAAGATGACAACCAAACTGAGTCTGAAAGAGAGACTGGCGAGACCTGGATCCAAACAGCCAGCTTCAAAGAGCCGTCCCGTGCCTTCCATGCAAAAAGGCCGTCCCCCCACCGCATCAAGGCCGATGGCAGGTGCGGACCAGCGCGATCTTTTAAGGCAGGAGGTCCGCAAGCTTCAGAATGAACTCAAAAGTCTAAAAAAGGTACCTGGTAGTCCTGGTACCAGATTTCCTGGTGGATCCATTCCATCTGGCATCTGGTCCCATATTTCCTCTTTCTTTGCAGGGTCTGAATCCCGAGGTGAACTCACCTGGAGCCAAACAACAGCAAGGCATGGCCAAGAAGCCCCTCACGGCATCCAGGCCGCACATTCATCGGCCCCCCTCGATGAGACATCCGATTCTTAGGACATCCGATGTCCCAGCCCAGCTGAGACAGGAGATATTCAAACTGCAAAATGACTCCGACAGCGCATTTGTGCAGGTACTTACCGCATTGTTATTTTATTGAATCTATAGAGTAAGAAAAAATAGTGGTATCGGTGCATCCTTGCAGTAATGCGGATATTTCTTGCCAGTCAGCCATTATAACCACCATCTTGCACAACAGAAAAGGCTTCAATTAAAAAATAAAGTCTATGGAATGCTTGGTCATGCATACACGCAATTTAGATGTGTCAGACAATCACACTGTCATGTTATTGTTCTTGCCAGTTATGAATCCGAAACACCACTTTAGTTTGCCCCGTAGAAATAATCACAATAATTAGAGTTAATCCACAGAGTCAAATCGGCCAAGTCCAGCACAGTTCAAGTAGAGTAGGCCCTTTGTGCTTATAGAATATAAGATAAGCAGTAAAATCCACCCATTTTTGTCCAGCTCAGGGGGCGGCCATTTTGTCACTTGCTGTCGTCTGAAAATGACATCCCAGTTGCTCAGGGATCAGGTAACAGCCAATCATGGCTCACCTGTTTTCTGAAGCTGAGCTGTGATTGGTCGTTACCTGAGCCCCGAGCAACTGGGATGTCATTTTTAACTTTTAACGTTTTTTTTTTAACCTTTAACTGTCTCGATAGATCCAATGACTGAGTCCAATCAATGACTGAGCGATTTCTTTGCTCACAGGACGGTGTGACCAATTGGAGCGAGGCTTCCCCTCCCAAGAAAAATGCAAATGACGCTTCCAAAAAACCTCCGGTTGCTTCCAAGTTGTTATGGACGCAAGATGCTGTCCCGAAGCCACCGGGGCCCGTTGGCCAGCAGGACCTCTTAGGCCAGCAGATGCACAAGCTTGACGCCGAGCTGGAAAAGTACATCCAGCAAGTGGAGAAGCTGTCCGACACGTCATGTGTTAAAAAAGAGCACAATGAGGAGGAAGAGCCCAGTGAGCAGAAGAAGCGGGAGGTGCGCTGGCAGAAGCAGTCCGAGCGCTCGTCACGGACCATCTATACTCTCCACCAGCAGGTTCTTCACTTTGGCTAGTCATGAATTCAAAACCGTCATTTTCAGAACCTAGAATAACATTCAGATTTGTTTTTTTCCCCTTCAGATTAAAGCGATACAGCAGTACATCGAGAAGCTGCACAACCAGGGCACGTGGGATGATAAAAAGGTTTGTTTTAAATAGCACTATAAGCATCAGGCATGAAAATGCTCAACATGTTTATATTGTTGTTAATAGGAATAATCCTATTAAATTTACCAGAAAAATATTTCGAAAATGCAGAAATGTAACTGCAATTATTGCCGGAGTGCAAGATAAGAAAAAAAAGGGTCATTAAGTATTATGTAATTAAGTAAAGTAACCTACAATTCTCAAACGACTTTTTGACCTTCCTTTTTCTGTACGGCCGTAAAGAAAAACCAGAATAAAAACATTTAAAATTAACCTCAAAAGCTCAAGTATGATATTATTAACTGACAAAGACGAAAACATTTTTGCCGTCACTTTAGTTAGTTTTATAAAAGTCAAATGTAGTTTCAGTTTATTTTCGTTTTTTTTTAAGGTATTTTCATTTTGATTTGATTTTATTAATGACTGTTTTTTCAATTTTAGTTTAAGTTATTTCATTAGTTTTCGTTAACTACAGTAACCTTGGTATTGACTAAGAAAATTGAATTAACTGAACCCCTATTTTATAACATTGAATAATTGTTTGTTGTTTTCATTAAAAATGTTATTTACAGTATTCTGGAATGTTTTTTTTTTTTTTGTTGAACATTTAAAAAAAAAAAGCCTCTGTATATCATTTTTGGACACAGCCAAAGGTATTGATAAAAACGTGATTCCCAAGAGTTCCGGATTGACTGTGTTTTTAATCCCCCAGTCCACAGCCATCCAGCGTCTCGCAGGTGCCCATCGCGGCACCCTGAAGGCCTTGCAGGTGGTCACCCGCCAACTCGCCGATCAGCGTCACAGCAAACTCCCGTCTCATTGTGAAGAACTGAGCCGACTCATTTGCCAGCTCTCTCTGTGCTCGGCCAGGATACAAGTAGAGCCGGGCTCGCCCATGCCGCAGACGGCCATCGAAATCCTGCGTAAACTCGAGGTGAAGGAAACATAGACGTAGGAATGACGGTGCCACATCGCAGGCAGGTGTAGCTGATGATTGTCTCCCGTTAGATTTTGGACTACGCTATCAGCAAACACGAGACACAGCAAGCCATGCAAGAACGAGCTTGTCCTTCACAGAAGAAGCCGTCCGCTTATCCCAGCATCAGAGCACCGAAGGGAAGCGGTGCGGCTCGCGGACTCCCTACAGCCACCAATCCACCGGGAAGTAACCATGGTGAGAACTCATCGAAAGTTTGCACTTGCAACTGTGTGACAAAATCGAATCAATATAAAGACAATTAATTCAATAAATTCAATAACTTAAGAAATAAGGATTCAAATGTAAAATAATCATTGACTCTATTAACCATTTTCAAATGTAGGCAAGAATTATATCATGGCCAAGTTTCCAATTAATTAATTAGTGACATTTTTCTTCATTTAATAGATTTTTAAATGTATGATTATGGTTTAATAGAATTTGAATTTAATAATTTTAATTGTTTTATTTATTCAATAGCGTTTTTGGGGCATTTTCATGCTTTAACATAATTTGTAATTATTTAATTTAAACTGAAATAACTTACTGGATAAATATATATATTTAAGGGCATTTGTACAATTTAATAGCATTTTTAAAATTTGCTGGTAATTGTGAAGTTAAGCGGTTCGGATAATGGATGGATGGATGGATGGATGAATTTCATTTGATTTTTTTCACGTTTTTGGACATTTTTGTTTGGTGATGTGCCCTTCCTTATGTGGAATATTTACTTTGGCTCAATAAAATTTGGGGAAATCTGGTTCAAACGCCTGGGGAGGTGGGTTGGGGTCTCACATGATTTGCTGACATGATGTATGGTTTGACTTTTGAGGCATCGTTTTCCAGAATGTTTTGGTTGAGCTCCAAATAGAATCTATTGGGGTGTTTTTTTGTTGTTGTTGTTGTTTTTTTTGTATTTTTTCAGTTTCAACTGTTGCTATACCAACTGTTCCTTCAAAGGTACTCCTGCTGTTGGTTCATTTACCTCCCCAAATGAATGCAGGCACCCCACTGGTTGTCAACCATTTGTTGTTGGCAGCTCGGAGAACGCTGGCGCAGAAGCGGCGCGGACCGGTCAGGCCAGTTGGCCTGCAGAGGGCGCCGCAGCATCTTAAGAGAAACTCCCCTGGCCAAAAAAAGCACCTGGCCACAAAAGTGAAGGTATTTGTTGGAATTGTGAATGTCACAATTATCCCATGCTGACACACAGCATATGAAATGGTTGATGTCTTGTTCGGGCAATCCGGGAACGAGGACGCGCACTTCAAGGAGCCCACAGTGTCCTCTTGCCTCCGAGTCAATCAGCTTCCTCGCAGGGAGCCGTCAGTGCCGTGGATACCGGCGTCGTCGCACTCTCTCTCGCCGCCACGGTGAGCCTCTTGCTGTCTATTCTTCTCATATGCAATGATTACGGAGTCTGTGTAGTGTTGAAGTTATGCTTACACTCTCAGGGGGTTCTTGAACTGCTCTAAAAGAAATTTTGTGTCCTTTTGGCGACACTCACTGGACACTTCATTAGGTACACCTAGACATAATGAATGGTTGCAAACAGGCGCCAAAAAAAAAAAAATATTACCATATGCATTATTATTGTGTTTTTGTAACTATTTAGTCAAATATTCATATTGCAAAAATGTCTTACTAATGTGGGTGTTTATAATAGAGCTTGTTTGTACGAATCGCGTGATGTGTCCCAGCCAAATGAGGAAAAAATGATTATAATGAAACATTGCAATGGATTTTCGATTACATTTATTTAAAAGGACTTTTGCATGAGCTGACCATTGGCACTTAATTTAATAGGTCTGAAACTGTGATTGCCACCAAAATTCATATGCACATTCCCCTTCTTGTCCATTTTAACCTGTGAAAACATAAAACCGATCTGCTTTTAAGAGCACGTATTTCGACCGTTTGCATTTTTTGTCATGCATCTGGTTAGGGTATGCATGGTCCTATGTCGTTGCCCATCCCGGTGCTGGACAGATGGACAATGCTAAATTGTGTTGATTGCGATTTTTTTGTTGTTGTCATTTCTGATTTATCGAAATCTCTGTCGCCTCCACAGCTCTCGTCACAAGACGGCAGCCGAGCCGAGATGCCTCTCGTCTCCCGCCAAGCTGTCGGCATCCTCGAGCCCCCAGAAAGCGCCCGTGGGATTCAGCGAAGAGGCTCACCCGAGCTCAGAAAAGAAGCGACAAGCCCAGAATGAAGCACTAAGGTAGCGTCAATTTTAATCTGCTTTCATGCTTAACAGAAACAGTATGTCTGGGTTAAATATTTACACAGGTTTGACTTGGGTTTTTACAACAGCCAGCCAAGAAGAACAATTCTGAAACAATGGACCGTTTAACAAGTCCCTCGTTTGTATTCCCAGTTATTTGCAACTCCTTTGTCAGATTGTACTAACCCGCAGCCGCAGGCATCGCTCCCCAATCAAATTTATTTTCTGGCCTCCGCAATAAATAAATCAAACCGCTCGCTCAATTCTAAATCGAGGTCATTTGTCTTTGTGGGGATTGATTCGGTTTTCTGCTCCCCTTGTGTTTTGTGTTTATTCAATCAAAACATGATTTCTGCAATTGGGCAAAAGAATCGGGAGCCTGTGAAAATCTTTACTTACTGTGCAGTATTTACACCTCAACGGTCAACTATAAAGAGAAGCTAACAGATGTATGCCACTATGATACTAAATTATCGTAAAACTGCTCACATCTGAAAGACAGAAGGGGAACATGTTTTCAGCACAATATAAATGTAGCTATTTGCGTTACATGCTAATTAAGTCACCACCTGCTTGGTCAAATTAATTATTGTTGCTAGTTATTATTTAGCCAAGTTCATTGCTCATGTTGTACTGAGGCGTTCCTATATCGCACTTCCATTTCCTGCTCTGTGGTTATCATGACAATTTCGGTGGTGACAACACAAAAACGTTTTACAAGACAAAGTAATAAATATTACTAAAGTAGTGCAAAACTAATTAAAAACTACTGCCTTTTGAAAACGGGGGGGAAGAAAATGCAGTAAAAACCTGCTAGTCACAAGCCATCTACATTTCACTCAGTCAAATGAATGCGTGTGTAATTGATGCTCTAATTAATTGCATTGGTCACTGATATGTAGTAGTACGTTCGCCCGTCTTGGGTGCAGACACCCGTGTGTTCAGCTCCCACTAAGTGACGCTGTGAATGTGAGTGCGAATGGTGGTCCGTCTCCGTAGTCTGCCTTTTGCCCGAAGCCAGCCGGGATCGGCTCCAGCATCTCGCGACCCTGAACAGGATAAGCAGGATTGTAAACGGATAGATTAATCAATTAATTGCATCGCTCATGTCGTACAGTCCCTTTCTTATGTCACATTAAGTTCGATTTCTTGTTCTCTGGTTATGGTCACACGTCTCCTTATGCTTTCACTGGTTCCCTCTGTAGTCACCAAACGGGGATTTGTCTGTATTATTACTGTAAAATACTGAACACTTTGCTCACCGTAGAGCCGCCTGGTTGGACAAGATGACCACGCAACGACTGAAGGACATTAACCAGCTGACACGAGAGGAGGCCGAACGCATTCAACGACTGAGGTACGTGCGGTTAAAGGCAATGGGCGGACGCATGCTAATCCGGCCTAGTTGTGACCTCGGAGTAAGGGAGCACATGCTCACAACCGGATACAAATGAAACTAATCAAGTGTTTTGGTGTACAGGGATGAGGTTGTCTCGCCGACTCAGTGGGCCAAGAGGGCTGAGCAGCAGGCGCGAGAGAGAATCGGCCCGCTTCTGGATGAGGCCAAGGTTGGGCGATGTCTCAATTTTTTACAATTTAACACAATTCCCAGGTGTCCTAAGAACATGTGTGGGCCATGCGTTCATCACAGTACCCCCAAAGATGAGGAATTATAGACATTTTTACTGTCTATTTAAGGATGCCCATTTGTCTCTACCAGCGCAGAGACTGTTCTTCGAGGAGTCCACTCACATTTACTATAAAACTTTAATAATGACAATTGGTAGATTTACAAAGCACAGTCAGTAGAACATTAGGCACGAGTCAAATTATGTTCAATTCAGCAACTGTCAAGATACAAGCAGAAGAGTGAAACGAAAACTAGACAAGCGAATAACAAACAGAGCTACACTACTTAAAGTGGAAGTCAACCCAAACATATTTTTTTTCAAGAATATGTTCTATGCAAGCCCAATAGTTGAAACACATCATTCTGATTAATATTGCGTTTGTGGGATGTGAATTAAGCAGCAAAATTCACCTGTTTTTAGCCATCTCAGGGGGCATCACAACGTCTCAGGTAACGGCCAATCACGGCTGACCTGTTTTCTGAAGCCGAGCCGTGATTGGTCGGTGTGAGCAGTTTTGATGTCATTTTCAGTCGACAGAAGTGACAAAATGGCCGCCCCCTGAGGTGGCTAAAAACGAGTGGGTTAACTCTTATTTATCAGAATGCCGTGTTTCAACTAGTGGGCCTACTGGGATCATATTCTTGAAAAAAAAGATGTTTGGGTTGATTTCCATCTTGAAGCATAATTTCACCATTGATCACAGGTTTGTTTTCAAGATAAGCTGACTGCTTATTGACATCATTTGTGGAGGTAACATGACATGGCTCGGTATTTGAAAGTATTTTGAATGCATTAGTTCTTGGTAAAGGCAAATAAAAAGTAGTATTAGAGGCTTGTCATGTATTAAAGCCATGGCTGTTACAGGTGGGCTGTAAATTAGAGAGCAGGCTGAAAGGCCTGTGGGGGGTCCAGAACACAGTCGTACAAACCAATCTGTCCTTGCCTTTCAGCCATGACAGCTTATGACGCGGTCCATACACATCTGTTTGAAAAGGGCACCCCGTAGCTAACCCAGCTGCCTGATTTTGTACAATCTGTCTTGTACACTGTCTTGTGTATTTCTTGCCCGGGTGAAATTGGCTCATTTTAGGGGCAGATATTTCTCATGTCTTGAGCCAGCCCACATTCAGTACTGCCGGGTCAACGGCAAGTCCTGCCTTTATTTGATTGACCAGCAGTGAGTGGGCTGGATCATTCCTGCCGCCGTTTGGCCGTCTCGGGCAGCGAGTGTTCACGGCGGCCAGCTTCGTGCTTTGTACTAGCTGAAGCAGAGCCCGACAATGCGAGCAAGCAGGACAATGAAAGCATTTTTCTAGCACATTGCCAACCACAAAAGACCCGCACCCACCCTTTCTTTTTGACAAGCCGAGGTCATGTCATGTAAAGTGAAACTTATTAGCGCGTGAGTGGGTGTTATGTAAATGAACCCCACTCTTACATAACAGTTTAGTTTAATAAACAAGCAGTTTACTTGGTTGTCTCACGTCACACTTGATGGGTGGAGAGGCACTCCGGAGACGCAACACAACAATAAAATCTTATGTGATATATGCCTTTTTACTCATATAAAATTCAAAGTTTGCACATCGACATCCAAGGCCTCGGCAGCATGATCAATCTTGATTTGCCAGCTGCCTTTGTTGACTTTTACGCGCGAATAAATTAGCCGAGTGATTGCAGAGCGAGAGTCTCGCTCATGTTCTTCTGGAATAAAGACAAAAAAAAAAAAAAACAGCCTAAAAAAACAAAACAAAAAATGCTAGACACAAAATATTTAACTGGTGGCTAAGAGCGTCACCGTTTCTCATCCAATTCAAATGCAATTAATTAAAAGACAAAATGTGACTCGGCTTCACAGCAGATGTGGGCTTGTAATTATTTCTCCCCAAACAATTGAATTTACAATCACTGGACTTTTTCCCTCAAAGGTCAAATACATGTGCCTGTTGCGTATCTTCTGCTAGCGTTAGGCCTACAAAAGGCGACTGAATAGTGGGACTCTATGATTCAGACACAAAAACATGCATAGCGTGCATCACTGAATTTGTACCGCTTGGCGAAAAAGTTGGTCCAATATAGACTTTTCCCACTTGAACATCAAAGACGGTAGCATGTCGATAAATGCCAGTGACGCGACAATGATGTCACGACATTTCAGACTCCTGGGAAGTCTGTCAAATGCCATCGTCCATTTCCGCTCTCAGCTCCTCGGGGGGGCATATTTGATGGTTTCCCTGGCTTGCTGTCATGCGTTATTCAGCGGTACGGTTTCTCTCGCTGGCTGTTTGGGGCGTTTGTAGCAGCGTCGCAAGTGCCGTTTATCTTCATTTGTGTGTTTACCTCAGCATCTCGGGGAGTCGTGGAGCAGGAGCAACTCGTCGCTGAGGAATAAGCTGTCAGAGCAGCCTGCAATGAGGGTGAACCACAAAGGCTATTCTTAGCCGGGCAATTAAACCAACCGCAGATGCACTTCAATTCAATTCCCTTAATGTGCCTTCACGGTTCGCGTTCCTCAGGTGGCCGAGCGAGGCCAGGAGGCGGGCGGGGCCCTCGCGGAAGGCCTCTTGGAGGAGGCAGCGCTACGGGTTCTGCAAGCCCCCGCCCTGGAGGGAATGCTGCAGCGCATGGAGGAGATACAGGTAAAGATCGCCGCGGAAACGCCCTGGCGGCGGAGAGCCTCAGCGCGTTTACCCAATGAATGTGTTTTCCGAGCAGAGGGACCAGGAGCAAGTGAGGAGACGATTCGCCTCCATCGCCTACTCAGACGCTCTTCGATGGGAGCAGCCAGCAGGTACTCGTCATCTCGCCATGCGCAAGCATTCGAAACGCTCCATTAACTGCGCTCAGGCAATTAGGGCGAGCTCAACCTGGGCCATGTTTGGGCCTACTTGACACCTCAACTCATCTTGGCTGGAGTGTTCTTCTGCCTGCTCAAGTGCGGTACACTTACCCGCCTCTGGCATGCTGTTGGGGCAGTTGGGACAGAAATAATCAACAGAGTGATTAAATCCACGCCAGTCGCACGCAAGCACATGCGCACATGCACGTGCAACATACACGTCGTATGATCTTCGCACCAGTTTTTCATGATAACAACCACTTGCACAATACAACAGAGTGACGTGGAATAATCCAGAGTCAATTAGAAATAAACAGAACCACTTGAAATAAACTACCGTAAAAAAAAAAAAAACTCCACGGCAGTATCGGTCACAACGAGGGCAGGTGGAATGTTTGCGTCATGACTAATGCGAGTGTTCCCCCTCACCAAGTTCTTGAGAATAATCGCCACCTTGCACAGTAGAAATAAACAGAACCATCTGGAAATAATTCATGTACTCTGGCCAAGTGTGAGTACGCGCCTTAGTTTTCCTCTCCTCTCGGTGGAGAACGTGTTATGCTGGTAACCCAATCCAATTATTTCCTCACACTCGCCTCCGCCGCTACCTCTGCCCTCTTTCTGTTCTTCCCAGGCTCTCAGGTCGAGGTTCCGCGCTCGGGGCCAAGCTCTCCTCAGCCCATTAGAATGAGCAGGCCCGTGCTCAGGCAGGCCGCGGCCGCTGATATTGTTCTGGAAGAACCCGTGGAGACAGGGTGGGTTTGTCTGTCCTTTCCTCCTTTCCTGCGTTCCGCTTTCGTTTGTCTCTTCTTCTCATTCATTTCAACGATACAGCCGATTTAGGAGCCAAGATATATCACGAAAGGTACAACCAGTTACGTTTGAATGCATGAATAATCTTTTGCTGTAGTGTCGATTGTGCCCTGAGGGACAGATGTGAGCTCTGAGTGTGCAAATGACAGTAGGAGGTATCCGGCTATTTTACCATAATTAGGCTTCAAGACTGGATGAAATGTTTTTTTTTTTTCCTTCAGCATGCAGTTTTGTTCCTGGTGAAGTGTCACTGTAAGTGCTTTCCCAGGAGGAGGCCTCGTTTCTTTCTTAGACGAACAAAAATGTTGCTTTGTGACTGTGCGAAGGACTGCCTTGGGCTTTGCCCGCAGCTGCCCAACTGCTGGAATTAATGAAGAACCTGAGAGAGGCACCGCTGGGCGAGGAAGATGTGACATGCCGGTAGAATGGGAAGAAATGACCAAATGCAGACTGTTTCTGATGGCAAAAATATGGACATTTAAAGCGGAAGTCAACCCAAACATATTTTTGTCAACAATATGTTCCCAGCATGCCCAATAGTTGAAACGCGGCATTCTGATTCATTTTGCGTTTGTGGAATGTAAATTAAGCAGCCAAATGCACTTGTTTTTGGCCATCTCCGGGGGCGGCCATTTTGTCTTCTGTCGACTGAAAATGACATTACAACCTCTCGCAATGACCAATCACGGCTGACCTGTTTTCTGAATCTGAGCGGTGATTGGTCGTTGGGAGCAGTTGTGATGTCATTTTCAGTCGGCAGAAGACAAAATGGCCGCCCCCGGAGATGGCTAAAAACAAGCGGATTAACACTTATTCCACAAACGCAATATTTATCAGAATGGCCTGTTTCAACTAGTGGACTTGCATAGAACATATTGTTGAAAAAAAAAAAACTCCCTTTAAATTCATCGCGACAGAGTAATGGGTCAGAAATTCTTCAAAATCAACAGAGTTCTTGAGTTCTGGTGAATAATCCCTCCAAGTTTGAAGAAGCTAGGCTTAAATTTGTGACTGGTAAAATCACTGGGCCTTGAACCTTTTATATGCATCAAAAGCAAAGAAACGCCAAAAGCCATTTCGAAATAGTGATGACAAATCCTTAATTTGAGGATCGTTTTGTGAGAATTATGACTGAAAAACCATGAAATTCAAGAAAAACAACAAGAAATGCCTGTTTGTAGTTGACCACAATGTATCCCAGCCGACACACCCCTTTGTCATGAATATGTCAAAATCAAAAAAGGAAGGTCATGTTTTTGCTGTGTTAGAAACATACAAAAAAAACCCCAGTAAAAATGATAATTAATAATATAAATTTTAGGGTGCTTAAACCATAGAAAGCGATGGATACACAAAAATGTATTTAGCTTATTACAGGGAATTATTAAGACGTGTCTGCATAGTTAATGTTTGCTTTTTATGTACCATCACTGGAATCGCTTTTAAGTGCTACTAGATTATCATCATTGTTAACATGCTTCCCATTCAGAGGTCTTATCAGAAGGACTAAGTGAAATAGATGACACTTGTTTTGACTGCAGAACAGCAGCAGAAGTGCTCTCAAGTCACGCAATGAAGCAACTTGGTTCGTAGCGAATGAAGTGCGTGCCAGGCTCCCTTCAAGGCAAATAAGTTGAACACGGGGAGTCATTAGGGCTGAGATGGTTGGAGAAAGTGTTTACCGTAGTTGGTGACTTTTGCATGCTGCACGTTGCCGCTTTGTAAGATTAGCGCGTGTACTTGAGTGCTCAAATCCATCAAACATTTGGCATACGCTGTCATGCTGGGGGGGAAAAAAATGGTAACGTATCCATCCTCAAGGAGACGTCGGAGTGCGCCGGTCCTCAAGAGGAAGTGATCGGACTTGAGTTTTGCAGCCGGAGGGAACGAGCTGCGGGTTGCGTGTGCGGCACAATATAATAGTGAGAGATTTCCTGTTGCAAGATAACATTTATGTATCCATGGTGAAGAGTCCAGACGCCGGTCAGGCCGCCACCCTGGCTGGCCCTGGGCGTCATCCAACAAAATCGATAGTAAGATGGAAGACCCACTCGGTAATATTCCAAACCTTTCGTGTGTTCTTTCTTTGTTTTTTTTCTCTTATTTGAATCCCCTCGCCTCTCTTGTTTGAGACTTCCAGTCAATGTGCTCTCCACTTGCACACAATCACTTTACGACATCATTGATTGCCATGCATTCAAGTGTTTGTCAGTGTCATAGACTGCCGGCTAGTGCCAAGATGAAACACTCGCCTTATTTTTTTTTTTAACCTTACATTGATTTTTTTTTCCCCCATTCTTCAAAGCTCAGCAGGCCTTCAATGAGCTGTCCTATCTCGAAGCTATCGTTGTCTTTATTCTGGCTGAGTCCTTTTTTTTTTTTTTTTTTTTTTGACGTATCCTTGAGTCAACTTTGAGACTGAATGCACACTTTCTATAATGAATGTCTACCACGGAAAATACGATTCAAAACTTGTGGAATTACTTTTTATATTCCCGTAAAGCACCAAAAGATGTATTTTTTGCAAGAAAGGGAAGAAATTGCATCAAGTAGGCATCTACTCTGACCTAGTGTGGAATCATTGCGGTAGCTGTCACAAACTAATCATGGGAGTCGCCACTTGATCACAAACATGCAGTTGGTCACTGGGAAAAACACAAGGGTTGTCTTTCTAGTGTATTCCTTGCAATAAAGACCAAAAAAAAAAAAGAAGGCTCACAAAATGCAGTCACTAACATGGCAACTTCTAGCACACTTCTATCAAACATGGCACCACTCCGTGATCACAAACATACTGTCCAAACTGGAAAACAACAATAGTTGTCTTTTGAATGTCTCTCTTGTAAGAAAGGAGAAATTACAAAGAGAAAATGTGCAGTATTTAGTACACAATGTCTGCTGACTCATAAAGCAGCTCCCGCCACTAAACACGGAGCTGTGTCCTGATCACGACCAAAGCACAATTCTTCACTAAAAGAACCTTGAATCGCATGCTGCTTCACCAAGACATTATCTGTTGGACGAGCTTGTATACTGCATTCCGTGGATCTGTGCTGTACATTGTCCCTTTCTTCCAGGGAATTAACAACAACAACAAAAAAACAGCTCTTGGTGTTTCCTGCCATGTTAGTCGTCGTCTTGCGTACTGCATTCCGCGCATCTACTCCATGCAATCTCTGCTTTTTCTAACATGGAAAGACAAGCAGCAAAATCCCCCCACCGCACCCCCCCTGCGAATCTGAAGCAAATTCTTGTATGTTTTGGGCCACAAGTCAGTTTTTAAGAGCACAAGTGGTTCCTGATCAAGGCGTGTGTGTGGGAACTGTCGCAACACTAAATATAGCTCAGAGAGCACAAGAAGCAGGCCGATCCGTCCAAGTAGGGAGGATTAGAAAGCGCTCAGATGTGCCCAGCTGAGCCCTCTGCAAACCGTTGCTTTCCGAATTCGTCATCGTGTCCTCACACAACACCACGCTTAAGTAAATTGACGTGTCGGACCCAGCTCACACTAAATGCTTCTCAAGGCCTTTATAAGAAACACTATATCACATATTTTGCATGCTATTTTATTTTTTTTTTTAACCTCAGCCACGAATGACTTGGTCCATGGTGATGAAAGGCCGCCACGACACACGAGCGTCTCTCTTTTTTTTTTTCCTCGCCCTAAAGGGTCCTTTCCGAGAGTAGCCTGATGGAGGAGGCACCCCGGGAAGAAGGCCTTCGGATATTCCCCGGTCCCAAGGGGGAGGGCGCGGTGAGGACGGTCATCAGCGTGCCGGGCGACATGCTGAGAAGCGTTCGACACTACCGCGACGACTACGATTCGTACCTGCGCCGCGCGGCTCGCGAGGGCGCCAGCAGCGACGTCAACTTCTGGTCAATCGCAGACAGGTAACAAGACTCCCAAATGCTTTTGGTGGCCTTTGCCGCAGGCTTCTGGTTGTAAACCTCTGAAATTCTCTCACGAGTGTCGATATGAGATATGTAGTTGGCACATTGAGGCATCCATCAGTGGCCAAGTGGTTATCAGTGTTAACCCCTACCGCTTAAACTTAAACTTAATGGAACACACTTTCTAAAAACATCATTCACATATTTGAACACCCAAGAAATGAAAGCACAGGAAGTGGGCTGTGGTCAGCAGCAGCTCCTGCATGAGTCTCCTCATTGTGTTTTTTTTGGGCTAGTCTCCTGGCTTTAACGAAACAAGTGGAATTAAATGAAACGCAATTTAAATGTGGTACATTGGAGACGTATTGAGATTAAATATTGACACTGGTGACTGGAAACCTCCTGTTCAAAATATATTCCTGTTCTTATTCCCCCGGAGTTGACGGCTATGTGTATTTAAAGGGTAAATTAGAGCTGCGCTATATAGACATTAAATGGAATGTTAACATATTCCGCTAGAGGTGTATTGGTATTAATAAGATGTAGACATGCTACATTAGCGGTGGAAGGAACATTCAATAAGGAAGTCATCCCACTCCGATTGGAACCTTACACTATATCATGTTTAATATTTGTGTAGTATCGTTTATTTCTGTGTTGTCACCGGAGGGACTAACTTGCACTTTGAAAATACAGTCCAAAAATGGAATGTAGGCCTGAAAATCCGAGTTGGGCACTTGCCCCGCAGTACAAACCCAACCTGTGACACATATTTTCTGCCATACTTTCCCCCTCTGCGCTTAGCGAAAACACTGTGTGTGTGGTTCTCGTAGTTAGACGTGTATTGAACTGCACTGCCGGTCTGTTTGTTGATGACATGGCGTTCTCATTCCCAGAGAGGATGAAGCGCATTTTTATGGTTCGCTCGCTCTCTCCCCACTCTCCCATTTACATACTCAACAGATTTGTTGAGTTGCTGCAGTGCAGAAGACGGCTCCCACCCCGTCGCCCATCTTTTGATATTCAAATGCGCTCAAAGATTCATCATATTGTTTTATCGGCTGTTTGTATTGGAGCGCATACGGACCGACGAGTCCTTATTACGAGTCCCCCGCTAATGATTGGAGAGACGCGTCTGTGCCGCGCGTCACGCTTAATATGCAGAAGCATTTCAATAATGTCAGCACGTCACATCTGCCTGCTGCTCGCGTATGCAAAACACTCATTTGCGTGCTTATTTCTTTGGCTCCATGATTATTCACAAACACTCTCCTAGGCGCGGGGCTCGGGCAAACAAGGGTGTTGCGTAAACACACTGGGAAGCTCATTTCAGCCGTGCTATTTGACTCGCGTGCGGCTTGCAGGCGTAGCCGTTGTCGATTCGTCTTGAATAATTGTGTTGTAGATCCAAAATAAAAAGATCCTCGTAAAACGTTTTCACCCGCTAATGCAGAGCTAAAACTCAACTGAAAAAGATATGAAATCTTTTACAGAGGGAACATAAAATTAACAACCGGGATAATGCGGTTGCCCGAATGTGCAGATTCTCTTATAACCGGGGATGTGGCTGTGTTCGGAATGAATCAGTCACGTTCAAATTCATGTTAAATGGGAGTCGGCACACACCTGCCAACATTTGAATTGCTTCTGATTAACCCCAAATAAAGTTCAGCTGTTGTGGTAGACATTTTCATTTTTTGGGTCATCTTATGGCCTGCAGAGAGATTGCACCGCATCAGAGGGATCTCATTAATTAGACCATACTATACAAACAACTGTGGCATGTCCCTCCAAAATTTACTGGTCCAAGCCGATAGCAATATTGAAGGAGCCGCAGGAATTTCTGGCAAGTCTGGCGATGTTTCCTTCATGGGACAACAATCTCCCGTCGTCGTCATATATCTGAGCTATGAGGTGGGGTGGCGAAGCAGAAGCCTAAGACACACATTCAAGCCCAACATTTTTCCAAAGCAGACTTAAAATCTCACAGGCAAATGTGGGGAAAACGCGGTACGGTCCGATTATTTAGCACAAAACCTTCAAGCTTTTGCCGAAAAGCAAAAGACATCTCAGAAAAAGCCTACTAAAACACCTGAACTTAATTTGGGGTCAATCCCATTTAAAATGGAGTTTAAATGTGATTGGTTAATTCCAAACCCAATAATAATTGTGCAACCACATTATCCGTTCATTTCTATTCCCCCTCTAAAAGATGACATTTTCCCCCTATTAAATTGGACAGGTTATGGTGGGAAACGTTTGGAAACCATCGATCTTGGTCTCATTTTGTAACATGGCATTTGAACAGGAGTGTGCAGACTTTTTATATCCACGGTACGTAAACAGCGTGGAATGAAAACACCGCAAATATTACTATCAGCAGTGGTGTGACAAATACATATGAATAAATCGCGACTGGTCACCAGCAATTATATGGCGCAAAAACGCGCGTATCAATAAAGAGTCTATACGGAAGCAGTTGAGAATGAAATCGACACAAGCGCACTTGTTTGCATCTCATCATTGATTCGCGCCGAACGTTTGAACTGCCTGTGCATCTGTGTGTGTGCTTGCGTGCGTATGTCGCCGTCTCCTTTGTCACGCTGCAGCCTGGCAGACGAGCTGTTGCGGGACGCGGCGGGCGACGTGGCTGCCGAGTTCCAGGACGTGATGGAGGAATGCGCCGAGGCCGTCTTCACCGCCGAGTTCCTGCAACTGATCCACTCGCCTCGCGTCGCCTCCTCTTCCTCCTCTTTGGTCAACCAATAGGTGCTCGCAGCTCGCGCGATTGTCTTTTTAATGTATTTTGTACATGAGGGAATTGAATTAATTGGGAGTATGTGTGTGTGTGTGTGTGTTTTATTATTTTTTTTTTTTAATAAAATAAATCTCCCAACGGGGAAGATTGCTGCAGTCCATTTGATGTGGTCTTCCCGCACCATCGGGTACGTGAGATTGTATTCCGCCGGGAAAATTAGTTTAGATAAGCTTGGAGAGACCATTACTACATTATGGCGGAGGGATTATAAGATTACTGGATCCCTCGCGCGGATTACTCACACTTTCTATTTCCGGCCGGGAATAACGGGAGTGTGTGATTGCGTCGTGACGTCGCATGTTAAATGACTTTTGTCTCTTTGTCCACCTGTCAGGGAGGGGCAACTTCTATTCTTTTTAAATTCTAGAGGGGGCCAAATTTTCAACAGGGGGCCACATAGGACCACGCACTTCCTAATCTGATGTATGACAAAAATGCGTATGTACAAAATACGTGTATTTCATTTTTTTTTATTTTTTTTTTTTATTTTATTAAACCAAAGTACATCATAGTATCTAAATAGATTTCATTTCTCAGAATACATTACTCCGAGCATTTATATAAGATCCAGCTTTCAACAACAAAGGGTTTGAACAATCAGTCAAGCTTTTTATTTTATTTATTTATTTATTTATTTTTTGCACCCATGTGCCCTTCATGGGAGAATGGCCTGGTTTGAGAGGTGAGACAAACTCCTCCAGCAAATCTTCGTTACTTTCTCTATTTATTTGAGATGAATGTCCTCACAGCGACTGTGCGAGTGTCGTTGCAGGCTTGCCAGTGCACTTCATGCGGATCAAAGGGTAAATAGAAGAATCCTGTCACAGGCAGTGCTTTTACTGTACAGCCATTCCAGTGGACGATCTAGCGAGTTAATGAGCAAAAAGTCTGCCTACTCAACTTTAATAATTAAGCCGCCTACAGGCACACACACACAGGAGCCCTCTTGGAATTGCTGTGTGAATTATTCAACTGCCGTTGCCTTTTTGGGGACATCATGCCTTGAAAACTCACTAGTTATTTTTAAAGCTGAACACAATCCCCAAAGCGCACTCAGTAGCATCTCGTGGACTATTAGAGAGAAAAAAAAAAAAAGACCCTAACACCAGTTCATCGAATGGACACTCAGTTGGGCGATGGCTGAAATTATACTGGAGTTAGCCGTTTTGGTTTGAAGCAGCCATCTTCCAGGACTCCAGAAAATTGTAATTCTTTGCATTTTCACATCATCCACGTGTCTCATGAGTGGTTCAAATGTGAAAAAATGCAAAATGGTCTTGGCGGAGCCCATTAAAGTACTAAGCGTATTTTTTATCCTCGCTGAACATTTCTTTATATGCGTATGTACATTTTGTATATATATATATATACACACACACATATATATATCATTACAAATATATATATATGTATAAATATACAGCATATCATTATAAATGCAGTATGTAAAGCCCACCAGCCTTAAATATGGGGCAGTGCGATTCAAGCGTCTGCAAACCCTTTTAAAAAGTTCTCTGTGTGCTTTTAATGTTTGAATAAATTATATGTTAATGGATACCTATTGTGTGTCTCCACGTGGAGGAAAAGAGGCAGCGGCTAATAGAACGCCGATTGTGTGGAGACAATACAGGGATATTTATTTCAATTATCCCTCCTTTGCACTGGGCTCCAAGAACAAGCTGTTTGGTGAAATCGAAATCGAATCAGAATTTACTAGCCAACACACTACATGTACACGTATACATGCACTTTTATCGTACTTTATCAACACCATTTGTCGTCCAGAGCGCTTCACCAAGCAGAAAATTCACATTTTTGAAAAGATACGCAGCTAACGGCAACGCAGCAAGTTATTTCAAACTCCAAAATCCCTCACCGTACACCGGCGAACGGCAGAACCCACGGGGTTCTTCCATCCATCCATCCGTCCATTTTCTGAACCACTTATCCTTTTGGACCAATTTTGAATCCAGACAGTGTTTATTTTGCCGTGACCGGTTAAGGCAATGTCCGTCCGGTTATTTTGTGTTCCTTTCTGCAGATTTGCCGTCGTACATTCTAATTCTTTGCAATTTTGCGTCGTCTATCTATTTGTATACGTGGGTCAAATTTTGGAAAAATTGCCTGTGAAGGAGACATTAAATTGGCCAAAATGACCTGAGAACAGTCTTGTGTTTTCCCTGCTCTAGCTTTTAGTGTTTGTTTTGTTCACATTTCTTCCATGGCTTCTCCGTCCTGTTGTGCTGATGAGGTGAGACGGCTCATAAAAAAAGGTGACATAAGCTCACTTTGAGGTATGTCGGTGGTGGTATTGAGGTTCTGGACCCTTTTATTTTACAGCCCGTGCGGGTCGATTGTGGCAGCGGCCATAAAGTGTCATGTCAGATGAGTGCAGAAAGATCACTGGCAGATTTCATGCCAGTCATCTGCTCCATTATTATTTCGTCCCTAGAAAGCGCAAGAGACAAATAGCGGGCTTCGTGCTGGTGTTATTTTAAAGCCTTTCATACTTAGTGAACAGAACAATGGACTGCTAGTCAAAAGCTGTTTTGTTGAATATTCATCTGTCACGCCAGTGGACAGCATTGAGTCTGGTTGTCAAAGTTACACATTCGTCACGACAGTCGACAGATTATTCAAACGCTTTTGTCTTCCATGCCACGGCCGCTCCAGGAAACGGCTCGTTTAAAAACACAGTTTTCGTCTTGTATGGATCAATTGATATTAGAGATGTCCAATATCACTTTTTATTTGATTCACTCTTGAATACTCACGATACCTAGTACTGATACCACTTGTACTTATGATACATAAGTAACATTCAATCAACACAATGACAGATCATTCCAAAACAAAGAACTTTCTGTCTAAAGCGATTTTTCAACTGGCCACAATGTAGCACCGATTCCTGGCAAGGACGACTTAATGTCAGATTATTATTTTTTTTCTTTTCTTTAAGTATCGGGGGCTGGTATCAGCATCCTACATGAGTACCTGACACGATACCTGATAGCGGCACTCCCTCATCCTTGATATCGACCGATGTGCAACGCTGACATCAAAACTCTTGCATATACAGTCGAAGTAAATGGCTCTTTGAATTGCCGTTCACTGTAATGACTGATGCTCAGCTTTGACAAGACTCATTCATCTGGAACAGTCATTTATATAACAGGCATGTCAATTATTTATTTGGATCTACCGCCCAAAGACAGCTGAGATAGGTCCCAGCATGCCCGCGCCCCTCGTGAGGATAAGCGGTTCTGATATTGAACGAATGGACATTTTAAATGCATGTTAAATATTTATTTTCGAGGCAACGTGTGTATTTTAATGCTCAATTTCAGTTAAAAAGAAGATAATGCCCGAGAATTCAATGTCGTCGAAATAAAATGACTTTCATACACTAATCAGTTGTTTTCCGTTCTAGTTTTTGGAGGTCATCATCAAGCCGTGTGAGTGCGGGGGTCCACGGGGTATGACAAAAAGGGTTCTGGGGTATACAAGACCAAAAAGGTTGCGAACCACTGATCTAGTAGAAAACAGCAGTTGAATAAATAACTGCAAGTGATCGATATGTCGTGTTGCCATCAAGACTTAGTGAGGGAAACCAACATTTAGAAAAGCAGTCCTACTGCAGTGAGCAAAATGCTCTTCGAATTGCTATTCACTGTGGTCACTAGTGAGTGATGCTCAACTTTGTTATCACGACTCAGGCATGTAGAGATTAACATTTTTAGAATAGCTGGCCAATTAGTGACTGGTGCACATACGCGCACTGTAGTCTTGGTGAACGCGCGTGATCGGCTGCACTTGATTGACGTTAATTCGAAAGGAGCTTTCTGCATCCAGGGACTTGTGAAGTCGGACCACCGTTCGTGTTTTCGTTTGTTTCTTTGCGGCAGTGTCGCTGGTGGTGGTGACCGCCGAAGGGACGGACGCCCTTCAGCCGCCTCGGACGTGCGCACCGCTGGAGGCGGTGGCGCTGCAGACCTGTTCTCGTTTACACTCTTCTGGATTAACAAACGGGGAGAGACGAGGACGACGACGACAAGGAGGAGGAGGAGGAGGAGGAGGAGGAGGAGGAGGGAGGAAGCAAGCAAGCAAGCAAGCAAGCAGAAGAGCTGCTGGGTGGCAATGTGAGCCAAGTCTGCACAGAGACAACAAACCCTCCCCAAAGTATGCGCGGCGGCTGCGGTGTCGCCGGTGCGGGCGGGGGCGGCTGGACGTCCGCTTGACACAGGTGGATGCGGAGCGAGGAGCGCGGCAGCTCATCGCCGCGAGAGGAGGCGCACCAGGCGGCTGCGGCGTCAGCATCGCGTCGGTGAGTTCCCGGAGCGTTTTTCGAAGCGCCGCTCGTCCCTCGTCCTCCTCTTTTTCTTCTTCTTCTTCTTCATTTTTCTGCTCGACTAGTCGAGTGAGGACGAGGAGCTCTCTTGGCGGAGGACAGCATGTCTAAGGAGGCGAGAGGAAGAGGTAAGGCAACATCTGCATGCATGCCCGCCCTGTGTGCTGTTAACAGGTAGCCAGCCAGCCTACCGCCAATCTGCTGGAATGTGAATTGCGTTCTGCTCAAATGCCAGAGAATTTAAGGTTAAACAAGGAGAAGTGGCCGAGGCGAGATGCACAGTTTTTTTTTTTCTTTTGCTCTGATTTGAATGCAATAAGTAACATTGTTAACCAGATGGTGATGAACAAGCTTGGAGCCAGGGGTAAGGTTTCAAATTTAAGATTTCAAGGTAAGGTTGTAGATTCAAGTCTGGGTTATGGCTTAGCGGCGTCGTTAGTGTTTGAAGGCAAGGCAAGGTTAGGGTTTCAAATGAGGCTAATCACACATTATTAGGATGCCCAGCCGAAGTTAGGGTTGGATGGCAAGGTTGGGGCGTCAAGACAGGGTTTGGGTTTGAAAGTAGTATCAGGGTTTTAAATTAAGATTCCAAAGCTTCAAGAATAGGGTTAGGGTTTCAAATGAGGGTTTGAAGGCAAAGCTCGGGGTTCAAGCTTCAAGACAGTTTTAGTGTTTGAAAGTAATGTTAAGGTTTTAATTCGGGCTTCCATAGCACGATTAGGGCTTCTAGACAGGGTTTGGGTTTCAAAACAGGCTTTAAAAGCAAGATTAGGGTTTCGCATTAGAATTTGAAGGTAAGGTTACAGTTTTAAATGAAACTTCTCATTATGATTAGCGTTGAAAGATTAAGGTTCACAAATAGGGATTCAGAGAAGGTTAAAGGTTAAAATTAGGGTTTGAAGGTAAAGTTCTAGTTAAAGTTTTAAATTGGGGTTTTGTGACTGGAGTAGCAGTTCAAATTAGTGGAAGCTTTTAAGGCACACTTGGGTATTCAAGACAGTGTTAGGGTTTGAAGGCAACGTTAGGGTTCCAAATTAGGATCTGAAACCTGTGTAAGGTTTCAAACAAAGGTTCGAGCTTGAAATTATGGTTTGACCTGAAAATGAGGGTTTCAAGTGATGTTTTTTTAAGACGGCGTTTCCAAAGAATTGGGGATTTCGAGATAGCGTTAACACGGGTTTAGGGTTTCAAACTAGGGTCTCAAGCCAGGGTTTGGATTTGAAATGACAGTTCCAAACCTGATTTAGGGTTTTGAGGTAGGGTTTCAAGGCAGGGTTAGGGTTTGAAATTTCAGTTTGAAGTGAGGGTTCGGGTTTCAGCTGATTGATTGATTACAAGTGATGCATCTTTGTTTATCTATCAATGCCAGCGCCGTTTAGTGACAGGCACAGCAATTGCGTGCTCTTCCACTAGATGGCAGAATTGTGTTCCAAAGTACATGGAACCTGTGTAGCCACTGACCAGTTGCAATTCCACCTAATCAATAGCCTTAAGTTCAACTACACTAAGGCCGGATTTCACACCGACGACATTTGCGAGTCAGTTGAGACAAGCTCATTACTTCCGTATTTTTTGTTCGGTGGTTTCCCGTGTAAAACGTTGCGCCTCTCTTGCAACAAATGTTGGTCGGCACTGGCTGTCTGCTGTTGATGTTGATTACATCAAACGTTTGGTTGTTTGGTGTTTGAGTGTCCTGGGGCGAGGCCGTATCCTCTCAGTGTGTTCGACTGGCCTTTCTCCCCGCGTGACATTTGCGCTCCGACCTTTTCCGCAAGGCGAGAGCGGAGGAAGGAATCTGCCGCGAGGGGGTCCATATACTCTAATACAATTCCTCCACCTTATGACTCGCTGCTGGGACGGACGGCTTTAGCGGCGCGAAGATAGACCGATACGTTGTTTTCAGGGCCGATAACGATGATGATTATTAGATGCCTGCGATTTGAATATTTGTATTATCGTTTGTAATACACTCAAACTTTGTGGTTGAAACGGATCGAGTCGTGACGGTACGTGATATTAAACATTGACATTGACATGAGGTGCATTCAAATACAGTCGGACATTTCAAACGCAAACAGAAAAAAAAGTCCCTTGCTGCATTAAACGCTAATAGCTACAAATCTCAAAACGATATTGGCTTTCTATCAATCTATAAAAGCGGATGCCTTTCAAGAAGAATGATGGGGGTGAAATCACTTTGCTATTTGACTTAATTACAATCAAAGGCGGCGGCACGGTGGGCGACCGGTTAGCACGTCCGCCTCACAGTTCAGAGGTCGCGGGTTCGATCCCGGCCCCGGCCTCCCTGTGTGGAGTGTGCATGTTCTCCCCGTGCCTGCGTGGGTTTTCTCCGGGTACTCCGGTTTCCTCCCACATTCCAAAAACATGCATGGTAAGTTGATTGGATACTCTAAATTGCCCCTAGGTGTGATTGTGAGTGCGGATGTTTGTTTGTCTCTGTGTGCCCTGCGATTGGCTGGCAACCAATTCGGGGTGTCCCCCGCCTACTGCCCAAAGTCAGCTGGGATAGGCTCCGGCACGCCCCGCGACCCTTGCGAGGAGAAGCGGTACAGATAATGGATGGATGGACAATCAAAGGCCCATCTTGTCACTTATGTTCTAATTAATCAAATCACTCGGCTTCCGTCCTTCATGCTAGTGGTTGGGATGTCAAATACTCAATGAGATTTTATACTCCCCAAAGGCGTAGAATGAACAACATATTTTGGTGTCCCAAGACTTGAAGTCCCGGATATAGATAAAAAGTAGCGTGCAAAAAATGTTCATGTTTTTGTGTTAAATTGTGTTTATTGGGAGTTTATGGTGCATTCTAATTTGATCCATATCGTGTGTTCAGTGCTTTCCGTAACAAAATGCAGACAATCTGCAACGTTTGGCAGCCCTTGGATCAAAATAAAAGGCTTGGCGTGCTCCCGTGCTGCTAGCTACATTTTAGCCACAAGCTTTTGCTATTTCACTCACAAGTACGCGACATTAAAACCTGCTTTAGCGCGTTTATGCCATCATGTGAGGACAAAATAGACATCCTTATCCTTTTTAAGTGACTGATCAGCACTACGAAGCTTCTCCTCAGGCCATATTTCCTTAGTTTAGTCAATACGTCTGCCAACGACAAACAATATTAGCTTTTCTTTCCAATTTGCTCCCAGTCATCGCCGCAGCTCGTCCTCCCTCTCACTTCAACTTAATAGCGTGAGTTAGAGCCCCCCCCCCAAGCATTTTATATCCCTGCCATTAAATGAAAGGCCATCGGTCTGGGAAGTTTTCCTTTTTATTTGTCTCCCAATTGAATAAACAGGCACGGACTTGTCGTTCCGTTCTGCGGCTGGCTAAAAATAGCGGCGCCTATAAACGCCCGTCTGTGTGCCGAATGCTAAGGCGCCACTTGGGCTTGACGCCGCCCAGTAGCGAGTGGCGTATACAGGTATGTTGCGTGGTATGGTATGGTATGGTATGGGCGCGTTTAACATGGCGGACGCCATTCCGCTAATGCATTCAGCCGGTGATCTTTGCCGCGTTGTGTCAGAGCACACAAAGCCGCCTTAATTGAAACGTAACGGAGGTTTGTCATGCCGAGGCCGATGTTTCGGGTCACGGCCGCGGCACGCTGGCGGCAACCCTTTTCGCGATGGATGGATGGATGGATGGGTGTCGGACGGCCGATTCGTTGGGTTCATGTATGGATTTAGATGGGTGGCTGGTGCGATGGATGAGTAGGTCGGCGGTCAGGCGAATGAACGGTTGATGATTGATGGGCGGCTTCGCACGAAGAAAGCGACGTCGGGGACAAGAGGGCTAACGCAACCCAACTGTGGGCTGTTTGCAAGCGGGGGGGATTCAGCGAGGAGCGAGACCCTCCGTTCCGCGGCCGCCCGAGGACGGACGGCGTCCAGCGTAATTGCGTTCCAATGCATGCCAGTGTGCGGTTGTGTTATAATGTGCGCCACTCATTTGACATTTCTGGAGGGCAGATTAATGCGGTGTCCGCCTCTCATCGACTGCAGCAATTGATTGTGCCGCGATGAGTTTTGATCGAATTGGAGTGCGGGCTATTAATAGCGAGTTTTGGCGGCTCACCAGTGCGAGTATCGTCATCCTCCCCATCCAGTCAGATTTTCACCGATTGCAACCCTCCCGTGTTTTGTTCGGAGGCCTGCGGTGCGTTTGGCTTTACGAGGCCTCCTCCCAAGGGACTCCAAATGGGAACTGTCCCATTTGTAATCTTGCTGAGTCATGCTACAGCCCAGGCATGACGATTCCAAAATTCAGCGGGTTAAAAGAAACCACGTTCTGTTAAAGTGAGGTTACGCCTGAATTTTAGATGTAATATCACCATCCCAAATTTTTTATCCTACAAGAAAATAATTCTTAATTCTTTTAATATAACAGTAGCGTCAAATGTAATACTAGAATACTTTGAGGAAAATATTCCATTTGTGATTTTACAATTGTTTAAGCAGTTATTTTAGTTTCATTACTAATGAAGTGACTTTTATTATGAGCATTATTGCAATATTACTGGGGAAAAAGCTGGAAAGTTATTTTACGATGATCCTGGAAGGGGGATTGCCCCATCTGTGGTCCCTTCTCAAGGTTTCTCATTTTTCCACATATGACTTGACTTGACAATGTAAAAGATGTCATTTTACAATATCAGTAAAGTTTGTGGAACATTAGGTGAAAAGATTCATAATATTACAAGTTGTACAGTATGTAACTGAAAAAATAGTACCCAGGTAAAAAAAAAAAAAAAAACGTATCAGAAGATGAAATGCATTTACAGCACTTCAAAATGAAATACAACTGAAAGGCACTCAAACAAATGCACTGTACTGGATCAAAAAGCAGTTTCCGTCATTGCCACCATATTAACCGTTTGAACATTTACATCATTTGAATTTCTATTCCTCCGCGCACCACTTGAGTTAAGCGTCACGCACTTTGTGAATCATGGTGTTAGTTGACGCAAAAAAATCTGCAACCAGCTGAGTATTGAATGCTTGCTGCGTCCCTCTTTTCATTGCAAAGCTGAATGAGTTCCAGGGATTTATTGAAGTGTTTTCATGTATCCAGTGCACGCGCGTGCTGCAGGCAATCAATAGAAAACACCCACCGAGTGTTATTTTTGTTGCCATTGTGACCGTCATCATAACAAATGGTGTGACGTAGTGTTTACCGTTTGTTTCTTTCAAGCTTTCGCTTCCAGAAGTACACACGCGGCTAGTCATAAAAAAAAAAAAAAATAATCAAAAAAATAAATAACGCGCGAGCCGGCGCTGAATAATGATTTGATTTCATCCATTTCCAAGCCAAACACTCTTTATTGATCCCACTTGTAATCCGCACAGAATGTTAACCTTCTTTGCAGACATCCCATTCTGATGATATATTTGAGGAATAAAACTATGCATTGTTGTATTCTACACGAAAAGAATCGTATTCAATGATCAAAGAAAGCAATTGGAACTGGCTTTGAATCGAAATATACTTTTATGTTTTTTCCACATTCATTCCAAGATTTTAAGTAAATCTCGGTTCCAAGCTTTGTAAAAAATTCATCACGGAATTTTTTTTGGCGATTAATTAGATTAAAAGATTGCGATTAAAAATTGTAATCGGTTGACAGCACTAATAACATTCAAATGGAGCGTTCAGAATTCAATAGTTTGAGCATCATGATTGTGAACTTTGATGCCCATTGACATTGTACCCCTTGTGGTGTGCCCGCCTTGGCCACTTGGGGACAGTATAAAACAGACATACAATACATAAAGATGAGTAACTAAGTGAGTCGCTAAGTTGCAGTAAAATGTATCCTTTTTCTGCAATCAAAATATGCTTTTGAGTATTGTTATATTGTCTGTGTTGCTGCACCGTTTGTGTTCAATTATCCGTTGCTTAGAAGATGTTTGCTTGTTTGTGTGCTCCCAAAGGTTCGTCACGCAAGCACAGCGCCACCCACTGGTGCCTGCAGAATATCGCGCAAGAATCTGTGGACAGCTCCGATGAAGAGTTTTTCGACGCCCGAGGTTAGTGTTGCACTTACTTCCTCGTGTTGCCTTTTGCTTATTTCTTGCAAAGTGTGTGCCAAAAGGTATTTGGAAATAAAAAAGAAACAAACACAATGTTTGCGTTTACCAGTAAAAGACATTTTGGGCAATGCAGCACAGAGGAAAACGGACTACCTGTAGGATTGCACATCTTTCACTTTGCCTGGCACGTAAATAAGGAAAAAAAAAAAAAGGGCCCCGGGGTGCACGTTTATCGACGGCTTTGCCAATCAAGAAAAACAAAGCTGACGATATCAGCGGCACGGCCGGGTAATTAAACGCAGCGCAGCGCGGTGACGGAGGACGCGCTCGGCCAATGATGAAGCGGCGCTGGCGCCAGCTGGAAGCGGGGAGAGATCCACGCGGGGTATTTACACTGCCGATGGCACGCACCTCGAGGCTAATTGACGCCGTTAAAGGAAGACGTTTGGACATGAATTAAAGGAGGCAAGGCAACATGAGCACGCTGCGAGGATGAAGTTCAGCAAGGATTGCCTCATTGCGTGTTTGAGGTTTTTTTTGGGGTTTTTTTCACTTTAGCTTAAGTTGTCAACTAAACGTTTCTTCTTCATCTGGCCAATAGAACATATCATGGTTATGTTGTTTAATGTCAAGAGTAAACCTCCGCTTGATCTGCATGTACATTTTCAATTTTTTTTTTTTTAACCAAACACTTTGAAACCAGCTTTCTTCAATCTTAAACCGAAGGTTGTTTTTAACAGAATTACAACACAGATCAGTCCCGCACATAGATCTTGAAAAATTAAACAAAATGTTTCTGGACCAAGGACGTTCATGTCATTCGCTCCACGGAAACACTTTCCAATTGATTCTCCCCGCTGCCATTCTAAAAAAAAAAAAAAAAAAATCCATTCCACAGCCCGAACGTTTCACATTTCCGTCAGCTAGAGGCATTATCCTTGAATCGCTACCATTGGAACAAATCTATGGACACAGAGAAGAAAGCACCTAATAGCTCTATTTTGTTTATGGCACCTATGGCTTTATATTCTTGAGTTCCCCACAGCCGGCCGGGCAGCATCATTTAGAGTAAGTGAAACGCAAACATTGTACATGACGGGATATGAGGCGGAATAATCAAGCTTGAGGATATTTGAGCTGACACTCTGTATGTCAACGCTTGCATGCAGACCTCCAAGGTCCAACTGCTAATGAATCAGTCCTACGATGAATGCCGTAGCAAAGATGCATGACGAGATGACATTGGACATCATAAGACTGGTGGGTTTTTTATTTATTTATTTTTTTTTTTTTTGCAAAAGCTGCACGTGTCGACCCCTGATCGGCCACAGGTCGACACCGACGTCCCCGGTGGCTACTACACACACGCACGCACTGAAACGCCATCACAACACTCTCTCCTCCATCTCAGCATCAGGAATAATGAAAAAAAAGGAGCTCCATTGTGTCCGCATGCGAGAACTCAAAAGAAAGGCGCCAAACAATAGTGTAGCAAAATAGGAAGCCGAATAATATTCTCTTTTTTTGTAAGGCGGCACCTCCATGGCAGAAACGACATATGGTTTCGCTTTGACTTCGCCGAGCTGACTTCATTAGCGAGTGTGGCGAGTCAAAAGTAACATTTTAAACAATTTCATGTTGTTATTCTTCGTTCAGCATCCGCGGATCGAATTTGGAAGCAATTGGGAAAAATCTCGAGGACAATGGCCAAAACGACTAAGATGGCCACTTTGACCAAAAAATGGCTAACTTGCTGTGAGTTTTCAGGGTGAGCTTCTTGAGGCTTTCTGCGGCTCTGTTTGGGATTGACGTGTGCTACCGAATGTCATGTTTGGAAGTGAAACTGGAGGAGGAAACCTTGAAAATTGACATCATGGCTCTAAAATGGCTGCTTCAAACCAAAACGGCAAACTCCATGTGTGCTTTCAGCAATGAGATTTTTTTGGGTGACTGTTTCGTGGGTCTGCCCATGACGGACATGCCTACCAAATTTCACGTTGCAATGTGAAACTGGCGTCAGGGGCTGAATTTGGTTGGCTTTTCAAGGACCCCCGAATATTGCCAACATGATGCAATAAAATGGACGCTTCGAATCAAAATGACAGAGTTCTTGTGCGCTTCCAGGCGTGTTTTTTTTTTTAGTTATTTTTTGTGTGTGTGTGTGAGTCTACTCATGATAAACACGCCCACCATCTTTCAGTAAAGTGAAATTAGCTTTGGGGTCTGAATGAATTTTTTTTCTAAAAGACCCTGGAAATTGGCAGCACTACGCTTCAAAGCAAAATGGCAGACTCCCTGTTTATTTTCAGGATTTGCTTCGCGAGACTTTTTTTTTGTAGGTCTGCTTCTGACTGACATGCCTACCAAAAGTCATGCTGCAAAGTGAAACTGCCTCCAACGGCAGAATTGATTTATTGATCATTTAATAAATTGATTCCAAATTGACAGCCGTCCTTTGAGTTTCCACCCATTTTTATCCATCTCAGGGGGCGGCCATTTTGTCACTCGCTGTCAACTGAAAATGGCATCACAGTTAGTCAGGGCTCAGGTTTCAACCAATCACGGCTCACCTGTTTTCTGAAGCTGAGCTGTGATCGGTCGTGATCTGAGCCCTGAGCAGTTGTGATGTCGTCAGAAGTGACAAAATGGCCGCCGCCTTAGATGGACAAAAATGGGTGGATTAACTCTTATTCCACAAACGCAATATTAATCAGAATGCCCAGTGAAGGCACATATAACATAGTATTGCAAATACTTTTTTTTTGTGGTTGACTTCCTCTTTAAAGGACACCAAGAAATTGCCAACAAGACTTAATTAAAACGGAGGCTTCCAACCAAAGTGTCTGCCTTCCTGCCTTTACGGACATGAGAGCGGCATGTGCACGTGACGCTGCACAATTTTTCCACACCGCATTATACGAGCATTTCCTTGGCTACGCGGCATATAAACATCCATTCCCGTGCGGCGGATTTCCTTTCACGCTCCGTCTGTCAATTCGCCTCATTATGCAAATGCATGCCATCAAATTTGGATTAACAATGCGGCAAATTTGTCAAGGACTTGCGCCGATCGACAACGTGGCGATTGAATTGGCAGCGGCGGGGGCCCCGCGGTGGCAGCCTGTCAAGATCAAATATTAGCATGACTCGGCAATACAAATAGCGTCTGTAGCGACAAACGGGACGTCTCGTTACGCGCAAATGAAAGGCCCCTTAACTGATTCTGCAGCGCGCGGGAACAGACTCGACCGCAAAAAATCCATTCCGGCACACCGCGCAGCAATGAGCCGACGCCTCACCGTGTTAGGACAAATATTGAAAATTGGTCTCTCGCTGAGCATCTGATGACGATGAGATGCTGCCGGCGGCTGCGCCAAGCTCCGAAAGAAGAATACGATACACGGCGGAGCCGGACAAATGCGCGGCCGCAACCCGTCTGCGATTGCGTCGTCATTCTGAGGCCGAATAAATCATTTGAAATGATTTTGAAATCCAGCCCCCGAATGCCAGATGAAATTGGTCAGACAGGTCGATGGCAAGCAGGCCCACCTAAAAAACAAACAAAAAAAGTCTCTCAAAGTGGCCATTTGAACAGCAGGCGGGTCATTTCCACGGATCCTTCAAAAACAAATGGCTCTCATTTGATCTGATTGCCGCTGAATGTGAACCAGGTCTGCTGGATAGACGCACAATTGCAAGGGATTTGAGTTTTTTTTGTTTTTTTCATGCTTGCAGGGTATGGCAGGAAAGTTTGCTTTGTTCCCAGAAAACACGAAGGTCAGATGTTGACAAAACGTCCCGCGCGGGACGGAAGGTCTTGCGCTCGACAGACTCAACGAGTGCTGAAGTCCAAAATCGGAGAGGATGGCACAATTTGCTGCTTTCGTGTCCTATTCTGTTTTTGTTTTTGTTTTTCCCCATCTTGTTCCTGCGTCTGATTATTGATTAGAAATTTGGGGAGGCCCTGGCTCAGGAGCTCCAGTGAGTCATGCAGAAAGCGAAGTTGGAATCCCGCTCTGGCCGTGGCCCGATTTGTTTCCTTGCGCCTATTGTCACACTTCATACCGGTAGTGAAGGTTGGCCTTCTCCTGCAGGCGTTTGCCGACAACACGTTTGCACACCGTGTACTTTCTCCAATCCAAACACTCAAAGAGAGCTCGAGGGAGAGTTGTCCAAAAAAAAACAAAACGTTCCAGGCCTTGTAGAACTCGTGTTTGTCAAGAGACTTTCAAGCTCTTGTCACTCTTCTTTTGCGTCGCACCTCTAAGGACACTTTGAACGTCCTCTCGTCTGTTCTCCAACTTTCGGGCTGTGTTGTAAATTTGTCAATAGATACTGGAGGAGCTTTCGTTCGGAGCTGCTGCAAACTTCAACACCTTTGGGATTTATTTGCAGCTGAACGTGTTTTTCTGGGGTTGGGGGTGAATGACATGAGTTTTTTTTTTTTTTTGTTTTTTCCCTCTGGCTTGATTTAATTGAGTAAATTGACACCTAAATCATTTGAGAGCGGCAACTTCATTCTGCTCACCAAGGTCAAGATGCGACCTTGTAGACTCGCGTCCGTAGTGTTTCCTTTCTGTGGTGTCGGCGCAAAGGCTTTGCCATTTCGTTTGCCCGTCGGCGTCGGATACCTGGCTCCAATCTGATTTGGCTGAATAATTTAGTAGGTGTTCCTCAAAGTAGGAGCCCTGGAACGCACCCAGAACAGCCACTTTCAGCCCGACTTGCTTTGCCTTTTGGGGAAAGCGTCTTGAGACTTTCGGTGCCTCCTCTTATGATAGACCTGTCCAACCGATTTAGTGTCAATCTGTAAAATTGGTGTTGGGGGCTTATTTTTTGAGTTAAGATTTGACCTTGTGGAGATGAGTCATCTAGCTGTGTCTACATACAATGATGACAGCTACAGATTTTTTTGCAATTTAGCATCATTCATGCCAGGTTCACATTTGGTCACAATCGGGTAAAAAAAAAAAAAATGTGTAGTAGAAGTTTGTCTTTGAAGGACCCTTGGAAAGGGCCCCAAAATTTGCCGAACCGAATTGTTTGCCGCTTTGAACCAGATGTGTCTTTTCAGCCACCGCTTCCTGAGTCGTGTTTGCGCGCCGTCTTTTTATGACAGATGTGCCTGCCAACCAATGTTAAAATGTGGTGACAATTGAACAAAATCTGGAGGACGAGTTTGTCTTTGAAAGACCCCTGAAAATAGCCAAAACGACACTAAAATGTCTGCTTGGAACCAAAATGGTTCCCTTCCTTGCTCTTTTCAGACAACTTTTTTTTGTCTACACAGATGTGGCCACAAAACTTGGCTTTGGGGGTTGAATGTTCAAATAATACGCTAGCAAGAGGAGTCAAACTTTGCTGCCATGCTCAGCTCACGTGCGTTGACGAAAACGAAAGATTTCATTTGATTGATTGATTTTACATTTTTGTCGCACCGGTATAAAAAGTTTGTGTTTGAAGGACCCGTGGAAATGGCCGGAATGAGGATGAAAATTGCCGCTTTGCGCATTTTCAGGCACAGCTTCATGAAACCTTATTGTGCGTCATTGCTAATGTACGCACCAACCTTCATGTTGAAACTGGCTTTGGGGGCTGAATTTTCACATAATACCTACCAAGACTCTGCAAATTTTGCTACATGCTCAGCCCGCATACAAAGATGAAAATAAACATTTTTGGGGCAATTTAGCCTCATCCGTCTGTCACCATCATATAGATGCTTTAAATTTGTAATCTAACAAAATCTTTAATCCAAGTTCATCTTTGATGGACCCCTGGAAATGGCCGCAATGACAACCAACACCTCCAAGGCAATCATTTCATGCAGGTTTTTTTTTTTTTTTCGGGGGGGTCTGTTTGTTAAATACATAGCAAATAATGCAAAATGAAGCGCCTTGCGGAATTGCAGCTGTAAAATAAAGGTAATTACAACTCCCCAGTGGTCCGACTTAACCAGTGAATCACCGAGCGAGGCCTTTATTTTTCGGCGCACGCAAGCTGCTGTTGTGTCGGGAGTCGGGTTAAGGCCATCGGAATACTCTTTTTATGGCCGCCATAAGTGTCGCAGAGAGACTCCCAGCACCCGTTTATCGGCGGTGGCAGCGGCGTAATGACGGTTGGACTCCATCATGGGTATCGCGGCGCCGTCGGTGACGACGTTACATCATTGAAATGACCCTACCCAGGGGGCTCGTTGAAGTGGATGTAGACGCAAGTGTACTGTGAAATCACCAAGAAATAACACTGCAACGAAGACGCGCCAGTGTGTACATTGTTAAGCTAGCTCCGGATGCCCCCGTGACGACGTGGCTTTGCTGGCCTTCGTTGTTGGGAAGTACACGGCAAATTATGGCTACGTTTAATAGACTAAATAACGGAAAAATACTTGAATATTTTTTTTCAAAGCAATACCCTCCTAACGCGGGGACTGTCAAGCTTATTCAAGCGCTAAAGCTAATCGTTGCTCTCAGTAATGTGTAAGGCATTCTGCTGTCTCGTTGTCATTTCTCTGCAACTTTCGCACATTATGGGGAAATCAGGCCATCTCATCTGATTGCGCGTCATCAAATGTCGAACGACGCTCAAACAAAAGCTGTCACATAATTGCAACTGGCGCCCACTAGATGAGATTGAGGAATTCCCACCATTTTTTTTTCTGGTCCTTTAACAATCACGCTTTCGCCCCCGTGGCCGCTCACTGTGAGCTGACAGCTTGAGGGATGTCTTGAAATCTTTTTTTTTTTTTTTTGGGCTAATCCCTGGAGGCAGTATGCTACTAACATGCAGGGCAGCGCCTCACCCTTCTTGCTCCTCACCTCCACGTCAAAGCACTTTCCCGTATTGCCTTTCTTTCCAAGGCTGCTGTCAGCCTCCCTGGAATGTAAAAAAAAAAAAAAAAAACATAAAGAGAGCTGCCAACAGCAGCTTCATCAATCAAGAGAAAATCGAAATTTGGTGGGGTTATCTTTCATGACAGACAGCTCCAAAAATGATCAGGGGCCTACTCCAATGGGATTTTCTCTGACGGCAGGAAGTGTGAAAAAGTCTCAAGGATCTGTTTCCCAAAATGAACAGGAAGCCACTAGGGCCGGCGGGCTGCAAGTGATGATGAGGCCAAGGAAAAGGTCTCAAGGACCCATGGCCTAAAATAGAAAGTCAACCATTTTTGTTTGGGCGCTTCCCAAAGGGTCGTACTTCAACTCCTCTTTTTTTTAATCCATTTAAATGAGCCATCGTTGGAATCGGGGAGACCAGACCAATAAGCCATGAAAACGATCAAAGTGGGCGGAGCCTTTGATCAGTCACGGTGGATTTTGAAATTTTCTATTTAATGTTCTTTGTTTTGACAAGGTAGATAAGTTTAACGAGTGCCATGATATAGCGGGGTTTGTTTTTGTGACGAAGCTTGTAAATCAATTTATTTTTATATTTAATGAATATTCCCCCATTGAAATGAATTGCAAATAATCCATTCTAGCTCCCCATTAAACGTTAAAAAAAAAAAATATATATATCAAGTAGAAATAGCACTGTGTTGTATAAAAACCTAATAAAATAAAACGGAGTTTCTAAATTGTAATTACTGTTTATACTGCTTGTGTATGCGTGCCTTTAAGAGGCGTGTCCTAGCGACTGATGCCAAGAGTCTTTTAGTCTGCGTCTGGCCGCGGGTTGGCAGCCTGCATCACCTCCTTGCGAGCATTCTCCTTTTGTGCTTCTGTTTGCCTTTTCATTTTGTTCTTGATTCGGCTCCAAGTGCATCAGCGACCTTGGCTGTCCTTGCCCACGCGGTGCCTTCGTTTGCATCAAAATCCTGATGCACTTGCAGCTAATTGTTGTTATTCTTAGTTGAAAACCTGGCTCGGCTTGCTTTCCAGTTGCTTTCTCTCTCTGGATTTGCGCGTCTGAATTCATTGCGGTCACTGCCAAGTCCATCCATCAGGCCTCCAGAGACTACGCAAACAAGTTTATATCGATCAAAGTCCACGCAATGGACAAAAATCCATCGTTTCATCCATCATGGCGATCCCAAAGTCAGTTGGCAGCCAGATTGAGGCACCCGGCCGAGGGAGGGGCGCATATTTGCGGGGCGCACTGACCAAACGGCGATCCGATCGCGAGCGGCAAACGCTGAGCATTTGAGCCACGCAAACGGGCAGCACGTCGGCGTCCGTGGGAGGAAGAGTGAGAGCTGAAAGAATCTGTCATTTTTCTACTCCCCCACCACCGTGTCATGACTCATCCTGAGCGAGCAGACGAAAACACTCCGACCAGTCCAAGCGGTTCCGCCGGTCCTCGCGCTTTCAGCCTCGCAAGCATTTGCTGTTTTGTGTTTAGCCGCCGCCGCCGCCGCCACCGCCGCAGCAGGGGGTGCTCTCCATTTAGGCCGCACCGCAGACACAATGGGACGAGCTGAAAACAATTACTGTAGCTTTCGCACGGTCACAAAAATCAGGAGCTGTTAAAAAAAAAAAAAAAAAAAGAAAAGCTTCTGCCAAAGCTTCTTATTTAATCAACACAAAATTAACCTGTTTTCTATGGTAAAACGCATTAAAAAAAGTGTCAAGGACAGGACGTCAGCCGTTTGGGTTGCAATATGGCAATTTTGGGCCAGTTTCTTTGATTCCTACATGACAAGATGCAAGGAAAAGTCTCAAAGAGGCGTGCTGTAAATTGGACAGGAAGTCATACAATTTTGGGCGGCAGTCCAATGGGTTCTTCTACTTTTAAAGCGGAAGTCAACCCAAGCATATTTTGTTCCAGAATTTGTCCCATGCAGGCCCACTAGTTGAAAAACGGCATTCTGATTAATATTGCGTTTGTGCAATATGAGTTGAGCAGCAAAATTCAGCCATCTCAAGGGGCGGCCATTTTGTCACTACTGTCGACGGGAAACATCACAACTGCTTAGGGCTCAGGTAAGGACCAATCACGGCTCAGCTTCAGAAAACAGGTGAGCTGTGATTGGTCAACTTCAATGTCATTTTCACTCAACAGAAGTGACAAAATGGCCGCCCCCAGAGATGGCTAAAAACGGATGGATTAGCTCTTATTCCACAAACGCAATATTGATCAGAATGCCGTCTTTCAACTAGTGGGTCTGCATAGAACACATTCTTGAAAAAAAAAATGTTTGGTTTGACTTCCGCTTTAAGCAAGTCCTCCGAGGTTAATTCAGCCAAATGAGTCCAAACTGGAATCAGGGTCGGGCCACCGTAGATTGGGAAGGTTTTCATTCCCCGATGTAGTATGTGGGCGGAGCCTTTTCAACGCTGGCCATGACGCATGATTTGAAATAGTCATCACGACGCATCTTTTACTGTATGCATGTTCAACCATGTTTGCGTTCCTGTGAATCACCAAAGTGGTATTTAGTTTTATAAACATGGTTTGCGGGAAGCGCTTGACATTTCTGTTGAACCCACTTCAATTATTCTCATCAAAACCGCGCAGGGAGAAAACGTGACCAAAAAGCGGTGGACAAACGATCGACGGCGCAATGTATCCCATCACTGTGCTGCACATTTGGCAACCGGCATCAAATCACTCAGACCATAAAGTAGTAATCAGATTACGCATTTGTCGCCAAGTTGAACGGTTTGATTTTGTGTGAGTTTCACAAACGTGTTTGTGGTGTGCCCTAGCAGACGTGATGGAGGGGAAAAGTGCCATGCTGCTGGGCATGAGTCAGTGGAACTCCAACGACCTGGTGGAGCAAATTGAAACGCTGGTTCACATGGACCCGTCTCATGGTAAGCGCGCACACAAGATTGCGGTGGACAACCAGTTCAACAGCAAGAGTTCATTCCTTGCTACGAGGGGAGACATTGCACTGGGCAAACACAGAATGCAGTGCACAAGTTGGCTCTGACCAAATGTCCAACTGCTGTCACGCTTAAAGCGGAAGTCAACGCAAACATATTTTTTTTTTCAAGAATATCTTTTATGCAAGCCCACTAGTTGAAACGGGCCATTCTGATCAATATTGCGTTTGTGGAATAAGTGTTAATCCACTCGTTGTTAGCCGTCTCAGGTCGGGCGGCCATTTTGTCTTCTGTCGACTGAAAATGACATCACAGCTGCTCACAACGACCAATCGCGGCTCAGATTCAGAGAACGGGTCAGCCGCGATTGGTCGTTGTGAGCAGCTGTGATGTCATTTTCGGTCGACAGAAGACAAAATGGCCGCCCCCGGAGATGGCCAAAAACCAGTGCATTTTGCTACTTCATTTATATTCCACAAACGCAAAATGAATCCGAATGCTGTGTTTCAACTAGTGGGCCTGCTGGGAACATATTCTTGAAAAACAAAATGTTTGGGTTGACTTCCGCTTTGAAGTCAACATGGAGTGGCCTCCTGATCACAAACCTACAATTGTTTGCAGCGACGGCAATAGACGTGAGCCACATGCTGCTTCACCGCGTCAAGGACACGAGCTAATCCCGTCGCAGCTTGCTCTTTTCTCAGTCAAAGTGAACAATTGTCATGTCATGTCATCTTCCAAACCGCTTATCCTATATAGGGTCGCGGGGAGTTGCTGGAGCCTATCCCAGCCGTCAATGGGCGAAGGCAGACTACACCCCGAACTGGTCGCCAGCCAGTCGCAGGGCACACATAGACACTGTCACTGAGCGGGAATCGATCCCACGCTGCCCGCACACAACTCAGGCGTGTGTACCACTACACTATCAGCGGACTGAACAATTGTGTGTTTGTGATTTTGAGTCAGCGCTTTGTCGAGTTGTGCACGTGCAGCTGTCGGGTTAGTCCGAAAACCTCGCGGACTGCATTCTGTGTGTGTGTGTTTGTTCGGCAGGCTCCCCTCAAAAATCATTTTGGGGGGGGGAGGAAAAGTGAAAAAAAAGCGTCTTTCTTGCAAAAATAAAGACATGTAAGTGTAATCCAAGGTTTTCGAAACTATTTCCACAACAGTACAATAGATAAGACTGACAGATGACGAGCACCATTAATGTGCTTGAAGTGGTTTGGCTTTTTCTTCCCAGGTTTGTTGTTTGCTGCTGAAAATGCCAAAATGCCACGGCCCTCCCGCTTCATTTGAATACCACAAGCAATATTCCAAATGTCACTGGCCTCATATCAACAAGCAGCCCGGTGGTGGAGAGGAAAAAAAATGAAATAAAAAAAAAAAAAAAAGCACATGCGAAACAAAACGAGGATAGGGAAGCTTACAGTCTGATGCTTTGAGCGGATTCTTTGGCGCTTTGGAATCAAAGGAGCTTGAGCCTAGTGAGCCCAAGATGAACAGAAGAGGGGGGGGCAGATGATGACATGCAAAATATGCAATCTGTTTGAACCTTACAGCGCTTTCCCGCTTGCTCTGGCCGACCGCGGGCTTCAATCGCCGCTGCGAGTGGGAAAAACAGCTCGCAGCCGTCCGTCCCGAGCCGCTGGAGCGAGTGCAGGATAGTGTGCGAGGTGTTGCGAGCTGACTGACACGGCAGCTATTTCCGCATTTCAGCTCGGCACGGACTCGCCGCGTCCTCACATGCGATTAGCTCACAAGGCGTCGGTCGGCGATTCCCCGGGTTGCCTTTTGTGCGGATTCCGCGCAATTTCGCCAAATTGTATCGACCGAGCGCAGACGACGCGGCGCACCGAAGATTTGACCTAAGCGCCGACGGGAGAATATCCCCTCATGATCGCACACATAACAATCGTTTACAGCTTTTGCTTGTGCCCGAATAACCTTGGCCATTGAACCTCGTTACTGTTAAAAAAAAAAAAAAAACACCGCTCAAGCGAAGCAGCGTGTGGTTTATTCCCCGAGGCTGTTCTCGTACGCTCCGGTCAAAGTTCAACAATTGTACGTTTGTGATCGCGAGGCGGCCCCGTGTTGGGCGTGTCAGCGTTTGTCCGAACGCCTTGCTTGCGCACTCCAAATTCTTTCTGCAATTTCTCCGCTTTCGTGCACGCAATCAATTAGGAGGACAACTGCGGGCGTGAGCCGCGCATCCCCAACGTGGCGTCCTCACGAAGAACGCAAAGACAATCCATTCGGCCAAATCGGAGCCGTACCTGAGCGGCGCACGCAATGTGGCGCTGACTCAATGGCAAACTTTTTGATTTGTTCATAAATCAGCCCGAGCTTTGATGTAGATTTATGCAGCGTGTTTTGGATTTTTAATAGCAGCTGCCGAGGGATTTGATCCATCGCTATGAGGGAGGCATTGCTATGAATAAGAATCCTAATCATGTTCATGCTTAAGCCTTTTGTCGTCTGTACTTAACGTCTGTCAAGTGTCGCTTCCGGTAACGCACAACGTGCTGCATTGGCGCCGTGCCGCTGCAATCGCTCAATTCCAAGCCACGGAACCTCAGCTCGGTGGGCGTCGCTACAAAGAAGTCCTCTTGGGTGTTGCGTGTGTGTGCGTGTGCGCCACCACAGAAGGGGTCGTTTTAAGGCCAGGGTTCGAGTTTCAAGAAATAGCTTAAACCCAGGTTAAGGTTTTAAATTGGGGTCTCAAGCTTGGTCTTAAAGTTTTTTTTTTTTTCCATGAAGGTTTCAAAATAGGCTTCGGGTTTCATGTCAGGTTTTCATGCTAAGGTTAAGGTCCTAAATTAGCCAGAGTAAGAGTGTCAACCCAGTTTAGGGTCTTTAATTAGGGTTTCATGCTTGGTTTTTCCAATGAAAGTTTCAATCTTGGGTTGGGGTTTCAAATCAGGTTTTAATGCTAAGGTTAAGGTCCTAAATTAGGTTTTAAATCCAGGGTTAGAGTTTCAAGGAACCCAGGTTAAGGTCTTAAATTAGCTTGCTCTAAAAGTTTTTTTCATGAAGGTTCGAAATGGGCTTAGGGTTTCATGTCAGGTTTTCATGCTAAGGTTAAGGTCCTAAATTAGAGTTTCAAGTAAGAGTTTCAACCCGGGTTAAGGTTTTTAATTTGGGTTTCAAGGTTGTTTTTTTTTAATTCAAGTTTCAAACTTGGGTTAGTATTTCAAACCAGGTTTAGGGTTTCAAATTAGTTTCAAAATAGAGTTAGGGTTTCAAATCAGGTTTTAAGGCTACGGTTAAGGTCTGCAATTAGGGTTTCAAGACAGGGTTAAGGTTTCAAATTTTGATTTTCGACTACAGACTGAAATTGGGATTTCATTTTAGGATTTGGAAGCATGGTTAGGATTTCAAGACAAGTTTAGGGTTTGAAATGAAAGTTTCACCGCAGCGTGAAATTAATTCATTTGTAATTGCTTTGTCATGATTCCATCACAATCAATCGTCTTAAAGTTGTTGGCGACAGTTTGAGCCTTCCCGTCATTTTTTTCCCCCAAAATGAAAACAATTGGAGCTGCACAGGTCAGCCGCCTTCGCTTCCGAATCAAAGCTAAGCGGAAGCTTTCAGTGACTGAACTTCAGTGGGACGCGTCCGTCAGTGTGCTCCCGAGGAGATCAAAGAAATATCTCCTGCCGAGATGCCCCGCAAAGTGCCTTTCGTCCACACACACACACACACACACACACACACACACACACGGCAATAGGAGGCCACTCAGGAAAACATTAAGGACCTGTGAAGTGCCCTACTGTCGCACAAGTGCTGGCCTCTTTTGAGCATTTGATGCGCACGTGTGCCCAAGCAAGCGTGGCCGAATGTGCAGTGGATTTTTTTTTTTTTTTTTTTTTTTTTGGGGGGGGGGGGGGGGGATGATTTCATGTCATCGCTTCGTTTTCTTGCGCAATCCCGTTAAAATGATCGTATGGCATGTTCATGACGTGCTTTTTTTTTTTTTTGAGGGGGACTTTAAAAGACAGGACTCATCTGCACGTTTTTTTTTTAATTTTTTTTTTTTACTCTCCTGCGGATGATTCAGTTTGTTTCGATTCGCCCGATTCTCATGAATAAGCGGCAAGCGGAGTGATCGCAGTAATAGCTCGCAGCTGTCCATATTTGAGTCCCATCATCATCATTTGCGCGCGCTGACATTAGCGCGGGTCACATGGAGGTGCGGCGCGGCTCGGCGTGGCAGCTTGAAGGGGAAATCCGGCCGCAATTACCGCCTGAAAAGTGCGGCCGGGCTCGTCCGGGGCAGCGCCGCCCATTAGAATGTCGGGCTCGTCTATTTGTGGCTTCCTCTGAAGCCTCGATGGCTTGCTAACCTCGTCAATTAGTCCTTCGTCTCCATTTTTTCCAATTGTGCTCAGCCTGCGTGCTCTCATTTTATTCCCCCACTCTGGCCTTTCCCCGCCTGGCCTTTATCGCCATTATGTCCCCCCCCCCCCCCCCCCGTCCGACGTCCGTCTGCATGCGTTGCATTTGCCACCGAGACACTTTGACTCAAAGCAGAGCAACAAGAGATGGAAGACCTCGCGCGCAGTCCAACTGGATCGCCGGGATAGAAAGTACTTGGAGTGGGTTTTAAGTTGGAATGCGCAAGTGCCAAGAACAAGCGTCGGTATCGCGGTCTCGTGGAGGCTGCCGATACCGGCCGACGATACTCGAGGCCCCCGAAAATCTGATATTGAGTAAGTCCTAATCGGCAGTAGTTGGCGCAACACTGCGGCAGAGTGACACATCATCGGCGTCAGAAAGAAAGGTCTTTATTCACATTTTTTTCCTCATTGTGATGAATTTAAAATGTTATATATTGAAAATACAAGAGGTATCGTACTCTGTGTCGGTGAGCTCTCCGAGTCTAGTTTTTGGTTTCAAACTAGGGTTGTTGTTTGGCCATAGTGAGTCACGTGTATGATTTGTTTTGGTTTTATGGTGGATGCCCCTTTTTTTCATTCATTTACCCAGGTAAGACGATCAAGAATCGATTCTTTAGCAGCAGTTCGAAATGTCAAGTTTTTAGCCACACTAGTTTGAAGAGATTTTAAGCAGGGCTTTGGCTTTCTAATGAGCGGTCCAAGACAAATTTGGTGTGTCAAATTAGGCTTTCAAATCAGGGCTTCAAATTTGAGTTAAGGCTTTGAAATTAAGTTTCGGAGCCAAAGTTGGGGTTTCAAGATGTCGTCCTGTTAGGGTTTCGAATTGAAGACGCAAAACCTGGGTTAAGGTTGTTTTCTCCCGTCAGATTGAGATATTCAAGTTCTGGTTTTGAATTACAGATAGGGTTGTTAATTAGTGTGCCAAACCAAAGTTAGGATTGGAAATTAGGGTTTCGAGACAAATTTGTCAGTTTCAAAGTTGGTCTTCCTGTCAGGGTTAAGGTTTCAAGTTACAGTTTTGAATTGGAGGCAGGGTTTCAAATTAGGATTTGAAAACAGGGATTGGGTTTCAGATTAGGATTTTATGACAAGGTTAAGGTCTTAAATTAGGGTTTTAAGACGGGGTTAAATAGTGCAAGCATTTTAAACATTTTGTCTCTATGGCACCGAAAAGAAAGTCGGCGTGCGTCTCCCGGCGGAAGTGGCAGCGGGCAATCTTTGGAGATGAGGAAGGCGGCTGGCTCGCCGGCTTCCCTCACGTCTGCGTTCTCCTGCGGCGCTCGTTTTCCAACCATCTGCTCGGCTACACAAGATAAATGCGACGCGGCGGCAGCGAGACACCTGAGGGGGAAAGAGGCACGCTGGAAACGTCACGTTTTAGGAGCCCGTCGTGAAGGCGATATTTCACACGCCGCAAATCCCGGAAGTCCTTTGGACTTCAACCGCCCGCTCTCCCTCACTGACTAGCTAAAAAAAAAAAAAAAAAAAAAAAAAAAAAGAGAAGAATTTGCAGCCTTTTCCCATCACAGTGTGTGCTTTGTTCTCGGTGTTGTTGTTAGCATTAGCATGCTTAGCACACAGATGCCCTGAAAACCTTCTTCATGTGTTTTGGCACCTACAGGACTTCAAGCGCAAGTCAACCCAAAGATATTTTTTTCAAGAATGTTTTGTATGCAGGCCCACAAGTTGAAACAAGGCATTCTGATAAATATTGTCTTTTTGGAATAAGAGTTAATCCACCCGTTTTTAGCCATCTCAGGGGGCGGCCATTTTGTCACTTCTGTGGACTGAAAATGACATCACAGTTGCTCAGGTAACGACCCATCACGGCTGACCTGTTTTCTGAAGCCGAGCCGCTACCTGAGCCCTGAGCAACTGTGATGTCATTTTCAGTCCACAGAAGTGAAAAAATGCCCCCCCCCCCCCAGAGATAGCAAAAAAACGCGTGGATTAACTCTTATTCCACAAACGCAATATTTATCACAATGTCTTGTTTCAACTAGTGGGCTTGCATAGAACATATTTTTGAAAAAAAAAAAAAAACGTTTGGCTTGACTTCCACTTTAAGTGTGTATACATACAGTAAACTGTGGTAACGGATAGTTGTAGAAGCCACTTTTCACCAATGACACAATTTTAGCGCCAAATTGAAAGGAGAAGATGTGAGTGAGAAGGCAACTAAGATAAGCCAGTGGCACATAGTTGCGGCAGCTTTTGTCCGTACGCTGGACACTCTCAATTTGGCTTCAAGGCAAAGCGCTCGACTGAGTCTTCATTTGTTTTGAATCGCATCCGTGTTTTATGAAAGTGTCGTCGTCATTTACCGACGACTGGGTATCAATACCAAATATTGCAGTAGCGGATCAATTTGCTGTCGCAGCAGCCTCTCATGACTCAAAAGTGCGGTCGGTGGTATCGGTATGAGTATCAGCAATCCTTTTCCTCGGTATTGGATAGCGATAGCAATGCTTGCCATTTCGCACAGCCTCTCGACAATAACTGCTGAATTGCATTTATCATGCGTATGTGGACAGATGGCCGCATGATGACTTGCAGCCGTTCAACCCGGCCTATAACTCCGGGCATGTACGAGCTCTCCTCTTCAAATAGTCCTTTTGCGGGACCCGACAATGTTTTGCCTCCTGGGAACTTTCCGCTTTCCTTCCTTCCTTCCTTCCCTGCCGCTACTTTTTTTTTTTTTTTTTTTTTTTTTTTACAAGAACAGAAAACCTCCCTTCATTGATTTCCTATTGCTTTGTGACCCAAAATAGAGTTGCCGCGCAGCGAGCTCCCTTGTGTGCCAGGGCTGGGAATGGGGGGACAGAATAAAGCCAAATCAACATCCAATTCAGAGAGGAAACGGAATGAGATGACGCGGTTGCGCAGACGGGGGAAAATAACGCTTAGCAAGTGACCAAATAGGAGCAGCAAGAGAGAGTCTGCAGAAGCAATGAAGCCAAATGAAGAGGCACGAGTTGGACCACGTTCACAGATCGATATCGGTTTGCGGTGGTGGGAGTAGCTGGCGTGCAAGTCTCAGGTAAATGTCAAGTCGTAGCCTTCGGTTTTCAAGCAAAGGCGGCTTACTGCGGGGAAGTCAAGCCAATCAAGCGCCGTCGCCCCGGCAAATTTCAAGCAATTTGAGTCACGTCCTGACTTTCGTGAAGCCGAAAGTCAAGTCGTACAATCTTGCTACGAAACAATGCACGCTGCTCACCAAAAAAACGACGTTTGGCATTTTCAGCCTGTAGCTGAAATTGCAGGGTCGACTTTAAAATTCAGCCTAACTTTTACACCCGAGCCTAATTGGACCTTCTCTCAACTTTTGAATGCCAGCCCTTGTTCAGTGCTGCGGTTCTTTTTTGCATAACTTGCCATTCCCGAACAGCAAAATCCACACGAACGGACCAATGGACTTCTTAATTCATTGATCATTTTTTATTCAAACGGCCGTCGCCGTCATGCTGTGACGTTACGACCTCGTGAAAGCAAGACGACGTGTGACAATTGGTCAACGGCGCTTGGCCATTGCGCGGCTTCAAACCGAACGTTTGGTTTGCAACGGAAAAATACAGCAAAACTGGAAGAGGACGTTTACATTTATTTTTATGTTCCACTCTTTGTCGGAAACCGCAAGTGGTGCCGAATACTGAAAGGCCGAATGGTTGGACGTGTGCGCTCAACCGTTGAGAAAAGGTCAACTGAAGTAAATGTTCTCCCTCACACAAAAGCTCAAACTTTTTGTGTTTATTCACACATTAGCCGCTTTGCAATCGGTATGGGCAAATGCAGTCCCCTGTTCCATTTCGTTCAAGTCCTCAAATCGCCGATGGACTTGTGACTCCAGTCAAGTTACGCGACTTGAGTGCCCCGCCTCTCTCTGTTTGTGCCCTGACTTAGCTTGTTTTTTTTTTTTTTTGTATCACCCCTTACAGAGGCTCTCTATCAGCTGGGCGATCCACGCTGTGCCCCACAAAGCAGCATCGAGGGACTGGAGGACGGAGAGGTATGATTCTCTCAACGCTTTTCCAAAACGTTGAACCTCACCCGCGGATCGCAAACACAGAATTGTTTGCGCTCACTAGTTAGCGCTTAGCATTAGCGTGCAAGAATAACCACAAAGTGCAAGTCGACGAGGTCTAAGCAGAACCAGCTGGCGATCGCTAACGGCACAATTGTTTTACTTGGAAGATGGCGTACAGCAAGAAAAAAATCTTTGCTAACGAGCCACAGCCGATCGGTCAAAACTTTGGCTACGTATATGCCGATTAAATGCCTGATCGGGATACAAACGCTTCATGTACACTCCGCATTGGGGAATATTCCGAACCGATCGAGCCCATTCAGTTTATGTCAATTTTCCGATTTGTTAATCCGATCGGCGCGCACCAAAACACGTATTCCGGCATTTGTGAACAAACCGTCTTTACCGTGCATGTCTGCGCCGTCATTATACGCGGTTCTGTTATAAACTATAAACAGTGCATCCGATCGTGGTTTGAACCCGAACCGCGATGGGATTCAAGCCATTGTGTCCATGTCTTGTGTAGAGCTCCAAGTGCGGGACGCACGTGCTGCTGCTGGTGGTGCACGGCGGCAACATCCTGGACACGGCGGGCGGCGACCCCGGCGCCAAGGCGGGCGACGTGGCCACGCTGGCGTCGGTGCTGGACAAGGTGACGCGGGCGCACTTCCAGGCCGCCGCCGCCGAGCACGTGATGATCAAATTGGTGCCGTGCCCCGCCGTGTGCGCCGAAGCCTTCTCGCTGGTGTCCAAGTGAGTCTTTCCTCATCCCGCTTGGAATTTGCCACCCCGCATAAATGTACGATTTGCCTTTGTTTTATGATCTCGCCCTGTGTCCCGACAGCCCCCTTTTTCTCGTTATTTCTGCTTGCGTTTGCACTGGTTTGGTCCCGCTCCAATGCGGCAGATTGAACGTTTCTTACCGGCGTCGTCTTTTCAATGATTCATTTCACCTTTGGACGTTTTTAAGCAGAGGTTGTGAATTAATGTTCCCTGGCAGCAGCGCTGTCTTTGTGGACTCGGTGCTAATTGATTTGAGTTTGATTTGCATTTGCCTTCCATTTGTGGCGTTCTTCTCCTAATGGATGCGGACGGCTGCCGTCAGCTCGGCCCCTCGCTGCGAATTATCATACAGCCTCGCCTTCAATAAAACAAGCTTTTTTCTGCGGCGCGGAGCTCCTTTTGTTGAATATAAGAGGAGAAATAACAGCTTTTACGACATTCTGTTTGTTTGTTTTTTTTAGTGCTCATGATATCGTTTCACATTTGGACCGCGTCGTTTGAGTTCGAAGGCTTTGCGCGTTGCGGTCGAATGGTGCCGACAGAACATTGAACGACGTTCCGCGGAGCAGAAGGAACAGAGCAGCCCCTTCGGGTGCGCAGGTTTGACGCTTGATGGGTTAGGGCTTCAAATTGGTGCTAGCTTTTCAAATCGGGAAGTAGACGGTCAATTCAGGGTAAGGTTTTCAAAAGCGGATTTCAAGCCTTGGTTATGATTTCCAAGTAGGGTTTCAAGCCATGGTTGGGATTTTAAATTGCAGTTTCCAAGTAGGGATTTCAGATGGAAGTAGGGTTTCAAATCAGTCTTTATCAGACCAGGGTTAGGTTTTCAAAGTAGCATTTCAAGCCACAGTTAGGGTTTCAAGCAGCCGCAGTTAGGGTTCCGAGCAATGATTCATTTCAAAGCGGTGTTTAAAGCCACGGTTAGAGTTTCAAAGTTTGGGTTTCAAGCCCCGGTTGGTGGGGGGTTAAATTGGGGTTTCAAACCAGTGTTAGGCTTTCTTGGTAGGGTTACAAACCTGGGCTTGGATTTTAAATCGGCGTTAGGGTTTCAGACAAGGATTAGGTTTTCTAAGTAGGGTTTCAAGACATGGTTAAGGTTTAAGACAACTCCATATAACTACTTTATGTATACAGTTGAATGATCAAATTTGAACAGATTAAAAAAAAAAATCCAACATAAGACAATTGAACATAATATTGTTTAAAAACAATGAAACAGTAAAAAAGTTAATAACAAATACAAGCAGGTTGAAATTTCAAAGTGTGACAATTTTGTGGACCCGAAGCTACGTCTCGCAGGGGCCCGCCCGGGAACCTCATTTTGAGAACCGCTGTTAGGAGAAGCGATCTCTGCGATGACGTCATTCTAATCTTGAAAGCGGCGCTATCTGGTCGGCCATTGTTGCTCGGCCACGCAAACACAAACGTCGGCCCAACGGGTGGGAAGCCGTCGCTGGCTGATTTCCACTCGCCGGCGGCCAACGCCTTGGCGCGCGTTAAATGCCGTCCGCTAAAGGGAAACGGTTTCACACCAACATGGCGCTTTGGACGCCGCCAGAGGCGGCGCACCGTCGGGCATCCCCTTGGAGACTCTTCTGAGCTCGTTGCTTTGTCGGAGACAGCCCGTCGCACCCCCGAGAGGCCCGCCGTTACCATCCAATTAGCCACAGGAGCTGCTCAAGGTGAACCGTCAAAACAACACACCAGGGGAGCTAGCTTGCCACGCTCTTCAGATTTAGCTTTTCAAAACAAGGTTAGGATTGGAAAAGGGTGTTCCAGGACTGGATTAGCGTTAGCGGGGGTCCGACGTTGCGCCTTTTTGGGTTGCTGGCCCTGACTTCAAACAATAATTCAGGAAATTGACAACTCGATGGACCTGTGGATGCAATAGTGACGCGTGGAGTCCCAGAGGCCGAAATGCACTCGAGTACGAAGGCGGCCGCTGGAACAAATAGACACTCCCTCCACTCGCCAGTATATAAATACTGCGATTGAAAACATTTTGGATGGATGGAATAGTTGAAGCGCGTCGCCTCTGCGGCCAAAATACGTAGCGCACACTTGATCATGTGGCCATCTGGCAACTGTTAATGTCGGACTCTGGTTAAATTGGGGTCTTTAGCCTGGATTAGCGTTGCAAATGAGTTTTATACATCTGGATTAGGGTGTGAAATTGGGTTTCAAATTCGTGTTTTCAAGCCAGGGTTTGGGTATGAAATGAGGGTTTGAATTGAATGTTTCAAGTCTCGTTTTGAGTTTCAAACTAGAGTTAAGGTTTCAAACCTGTCTTAGGTTTTCAACTGTGAGTTTAAGGTTTTGAGTGTTAAAATAGGGTTTCGAGTCAGGTGTCGGTTTAGGTTAGGTCGGCCGAAGGCTCCATCAGCTGCATTCCAGTGTCTTGATTTTGGGGGGAATGTCGGGAATCGATTGGCAGCTGTGAGAGAGCGAGGTTCCTATTTTTTTTTGGGGGGCATGTTTATTTGGCAACTTTGAAGCAGTGTGGTTAAATGTACAAAACGTAAGGCGCAAATGTAAAAAAGAACGCGTCTGTACGTTGCGATGACTTGACTTGTACTGTCGCAGCTGAAAAAGCCCTGGAAAATCATTTCAAGAAATGAGCGGGACGTTCCAAATGAGCGGGACGTTCCAAATGAGCGGGACGTCAACGAGCACTGAGGTTGAAAAGCCAAGGTTAGGATTTGGAAATGGTGGCGGGCGCCTGAGCCCGAACAGCGTGGTCAAAAAAGGCGGCACGGTAGGAAAATGCTGCGCGGCCAATTAACGGCAAAAGGTCTCCACGTTGATTTCCTTTGACGCCCAGCAGCCTACGGTGCCTGCCCGCCGCCTCTGTGCCACCTTGATGGAAAAGAAAGACTCGGACTATTAAAAAGCCGACGTGAGCGGGAGGATGGAGAGAAGCCCCCCGGAGGACGGATTAAGAGGGAAGAGGAGGAAGAGGAGGTTTATCTCAGACTCTCATTATTCTGGCAGGTAGCGCGTAACAACTGCGACTATTTACGCTCTCGCGCTGCTAATGAAGAGACGCCGAGGAGCACATTAGCTTTTATTTCTACGTCCAGAGTGCAATTAAGCCACAAGCTGACAGTCAACGCCCCCCCCCCCCCCCCCCTTGTGTAAGATGTTTTATCTTTTAACAGCAGTGAGGGTGTCCGGGTTGATTGCTCTTGTTATCTTCTGCTTTTAATGGAGCCCCTTGGTCAGAACGCCTTCGTCGAACCTGCGAGAGCATCTCCAAAGGCGCTCCAGAATGACAACCACGAGAACCGAATAGAAAATAAGACCGCGATCGAGGAGCTTGGCCACCAGGGGGCAGTGTCAGACATGACAGAGAAGGATTTCACAACTGACTCGGTCAAATGCAGTATTGTTAGTCGATTTTCGCAGAGGATAAAGAAGATATGCTTGTGGGTATTGTTATATTATCTGACAAGCTGTTCAAATAGCCGTTGCTGAAAGGCTTAGAACTACCGCAACCTCGATGCTAGTTTCGTTAGTCGGCGTACGTGAGACGGTGAGATTTGAAAGTGGAAGGATTCGATTCGGTTTGACTCGATGGGATTACGATTCGATTCGATATGGTGCGGCTCAGTTTGCGAGAGTATGAGGCAATGACTTTTTGGGGTTGTAACTTTACTTACATTTGAATGAACACGTCAATACTGTTCAAGTGCCATTTTCTTTTATGAATGGAATACGATTCGATATGTATCTCGTTAATTTTTCCAAATTGGAATGCTTTGGTTCAATTCTATCTTTGCATCTTTTACCGGTAAATCATCAAAAAAGATTTTCTGACTCAAATCATTTTTTCTCACAGCCCTATCGTTTATAAGTGAAACAAATCATTCATCTCCACCCCTGAAATGGAATTTATTTATAAATCTAATCTAATCGGAACTTGGTTCCGTTTTTCGTGTTTTCTGAAAAAAATGAAAAAACGACATTATTTTAGGAGGGTGACGATACTGAATTGTTCACTATCTGCTGCTTGCTGCGAAGTTAGCGGCCACCATTTAGCGCCCGTACCTCAAATTTTGCTGTCTACTCAAGACAAAAAAAAAAAATCGTCCTCGCGTCTGTTCGGATCTTGAAAAATGCGCACGTCAAATCGCTCGTAAATCGACGCGCCGCCGTATTGTCACGCATTTGACAAAACAACACAAACATGACATACTTACTTAAAATGAGTGATGCTCACAAAGCCTTCAAAAGTTAAAGGCTTTGAGTATCAGTAAAAGGCTTTTACAGCGCTTCCTTTCAAGTATTCCAGAGTAGCACTTGTCTGCATTCACATCACATTTTCCAATATGCGTGTTCGACTTTATCTTACAAGTGTGCCGGGGCTCGGCTTTAAAAAATGAAAAATAAAAAAATAAAAAGGAAGCAATCTCTCACATAGGAGGCCTCAGAGAGCGCCAGTCAAACGGCACCTCCAGAGGCTTTCGGGTGCCTCCTGCATGCTAGACAGCCGCACAACATCACGCAGTCCACCCATCGTGACGCATCCCGAGCCGCTTCGCGGCTGCGCGTCCTTCTTGATAACTGCTCCGCTGGGACGCCAGCCAGGCTTTGAAAAAAATGTGAATACATTTGCTCACAGAGTATTAACAAGCGGAAGTGACAGGAGACGGTGAGCAACTGACAACCGCTCTTTTCATGGCCATTCGTGAATCTGCCTGCGCGCTGTTATTTGTTTTCGCAAGTGTCTGCGCTCGTTAGGAAAAATGCGTCGGCAGCGTTTTTTTTAGCTACATGAATTGAGGCGGTACATCCAAAAGAACACGGGAGTATCGAATTGTGCTGGAAAGTGGATTGAGTAGACTTTGATCTGATTTGAGAAGATCATCTAGAAGTGTGTTTCCCAAGCTTGTCAGGTGTGCTGCGGGGAAATTATTAAATTACTTAAGAAGAAAATGATCTGCTATATGCCAGCTAGCATGCAGTAGCAGGCAAAAACAAATACTCGCAATTACTCCTTTACTAGATGGCAGAAGGTACAATGAATGTGTGTATTCACCTTTTGGCTTTCGTTCAGTAAAATAAGAGCTTCGTATTCAACTAAACAGGCCCAAAGTGCTTTCATTAGTAAATTAAAAGTAAAATCTTTTTGTGACATTTTTTGTTTGCTGGTGTAGGATGCGTTTTTTTCAATAAAGGTTGGGAAACACTTGATTTATATCAATGTTTTCTTCAAATGTTAAAAGGGCCACTTTCTCCACTTTTTGAATAATTTCATTTTCATTTGCTTTTTATTGAAGGGGGGGAAATGGTTAAAATTGGAAATCAGTTTTTTAGGGGGGGAGAAAATCTTGAGGTTCGGAGTAGGACTGGTGTCATGTTGGGTTATGTGAGTGTTAAGTTTGGGTTAGTGTTAGGGCAAGCATACACTCTTAAAAAGTAACCCAAATTGGGTGAAATCCCATTGCTGGGTCCAAAAGGGACAGATTCAATGCTGGGTTATTTAAAAGGTAACTTCGACATCGGTACAGCACAAAAGTGTCTGAAATGGCTACCGACTTCAGCTCTTAACTCATTCACTGTCAAGCCCTCTTTTACCCTAACGTTTGAAAAAAAAAAAGAAATAATTTCCTGGAATTGACTGGCTGGACTGTGAAAAGACAACTAAATCCGTCAATGGCAGTGAATGCGTTAAGTGCAAGTTACATGGGCTTAGATTTGCTCCAACAAAGTGGTGATTGTTGACATCATCTACAGCACCAGCTAAGTGCTGAAAAATATTGCATAGCTCCTTGAATTTGCGGGTAAAAGGCTAAAAGTTTCATAAAACAAAATGTTAACATTGTTTGATTAGGATTCTTTTGTACATAGGTGACTGGAGTAAGGCCAAAGTCTCACTGGGACCTTTTCCCCTGGCTCGCCATCTTCCTTTATGTCGGCACCCTTGCGCATTTACCAGTTAAAACCAGCTATGACCCTAATATATATATATATACACATATCGTGGTAGCATGTTATTTTGGTCCATGATCAAATCTAGAGTTCCAGATGGCCGACTCTGTGGATGATCCTTATTGAGTCGTTAACTGACTGAATCGGTGTAGTTACGTTTGTTTTTATTGATGCATCTGGCACTAAAGGTAAAAAGGATCCAAATAATTCATTGCAAATTATTCATGGGAGGGAGCCCCAGTTTGAGAAGCAACGTTATCGATGCTTGAACACGCGCACGTCGGCGGCCTTGGAGCGAGCTTCGCTGCCACTTCCTGTGATCCCACCGACTGATGGATGGCGCTGACAGCCAGTCGGCGCAAGGAGAGCGTGTCGGCCGATGCCATCTTTTCACCGGCGCTATCACACCCCCGCGCGCACACATCCATTCAAATCAAGTTGGCTGACACGCACATGCAGGCGCTCACTGGCGCAAGGAGCTTCGAGTCTTTGTGACACAACAAAGCTTTTTCTCCTTAAGCACCAGCACCCAGACCAAATTATTGGGATGCCTAAAGGAAATTCAAATGTGGACCTTTGGATTGAATTTATATGTATTTTTTTTTAGGCTCTGTCATTATAATTAATATCCATGCTGCTGATTTAAAATTTGGTTGAAGTTTTTTTTTTTTAACTCAATTAAATTAACTTGTATTATCTGTCATTATTAAAAAGATAAGTGTTGACAATTCATTTTTTTTTTTTTTTCAAAATAAGTGTAAGATCTATTTATGAGCTCATGTTCTCATGTTATTGTTAAAATATATATTTTTGAAAGTCAGTGACGTTGGATAAAATACACATTTGAACTATTCTTATTGATTCATTTAATAATAGATAGTAAGATAACGATAATGCACATTTTGGTGGAATAGCAAAAACACTGAATTACATTAATAAATAATAATCTACTTTTGTCATTATTTTTTAAAATGAAAAAGCAAATTGAAAAGAACATGCGGCGCATTGAATTCAAAGAGCAGTTTGATAAGAATGCTCACGAGAACAACGTGTCGAGCTGATGACGGTTTGTTGCTCCCGCAGTCTCAACCCATACAGCTACGACGAGAGCTGCGTGTCGAGCAGCGTGGACCACCTGCCGCTGGCCGCCCTGCCGCTGCTCGCCATCGTTTCGCCGCGCTACCAGGACGCCGTGGCCACCGTCATCGCCCGCGCCAACCAGGTCTACCGCAGCTTCCTGCAGTCCGACGACGGGCAGGGCTTCTCGGGGCAGGTGCGTGCGTTTGCTCTCCGGACGCGCGTCGTCGCTTTTTCTGCCTCCTTTGTTCCCAAATAGGTCAAATTGCACTTTTCCCTTTGTTCCACTTTTTTGTCCACTGGTTTTCGAAGCTGAAGTTGAGGGATTTGACAATATTTTACTCGACAATTTGACCTAAGATTAGCTCAGTTTTGTAAAGGGAGCTTGATTTTATTTTATTTATTCATTTTTTTTTGTCGCTTTTAAGTTTGCTTGGCAGCGGTTTTTCACAAAAAAAAAAGCCTCTCGCGGGGGTCGATACACTGCCTATTAGCCAATCAACCAAAGGACAGAATCAAGAGCTGCAGGTTAAAAGTGGCAAAGGTGATTACAATAACGGTATAATTACAATCTCACCAATGGCTATTACTCTTGATTAGTTCGACTTTTGTGGTCTCAGTGACTGCACAGTATATTTTGGAGACAACAATTTACTCTAATGGAGGGAAATTAGACTCTGAAAAAGACTATTTGGTTCCAGTCTAAACCGAGTCAAATTTACACTCGGAAGAGAGTCAAATATTCAAAGTAAATTCTGAGTGAAGGGATCTTGATCAATTCTGAAGATTTATTCCCGCGCTAGTAGCCGGGGAGGTAATTGTACTCCAAAATGTTTAAATACAACTCAATTAGAGAAAAAAAAAATGTGACTGAAAAAAAGGACTCTGTGTGCATGTGTCCGTTTCTACACAACTAGCGCAGAGTGTTTCTACCCAATAATTGGGTTTTAATGAAGAGAATTGATTCTTGCATTTGTCGTTGCTAATTGTTGTCATTGTGATGGTCCTCCCAAGCAATGGGGACAGACACCAGGAGATTACACAAATGATTCATCGGAGAAGCTCATTTCAAACTGATACCTTGGAACCTTGACTTGATGTTTAAAGTGGCTAGTCAAAGTACACTGCAGTACATTGCAAGAGGAACTTGCGGTACTTCTTTTGTAGGGCCCCGTGTCGTCAAAATCCAAATGTTTGCACTGTTTTATGCATAACGTAAAATGAATCTGTGACACAAAGTTTGACATTTTTGCGGCTTGTCATTTGCACGCCATAGCCTTTGAAAGACAAATGCCTGAACAAGGAGCAGATCTGAATTCTGCCCTGACGTACGTTCGTGACTCATTCAAGTACCTGCCCACTCAACTCTGGAAAAATGTCTGACAGTAGCAAGGCAACTGCGTCTTGTGCAAAGTTCAATTGTGCTGCGCAATGAAAGAGAGACCTTGACACACATGTACTTTTCTGCTTTCAGAAAAACAAACATTTACAGCCCTGGAGTCTCTTAAAATCCTTCCATTAAAGATGTGGTGGAGGCTGATTAAAGGCTATGTATGCGTGTTGTATGCAGGTGTGCCTAATGGGCGACTGCGTGGGTGGCGTGTTGTGTTTTGATGCGTTGTGCTTCAGCAACCAGCAAAGGCCTGGCAGCCCCAACAACACCAGCGGCAGCAGGAACAACAGCACGGAGAGCCTCAAGGTGATTGTAAATCCTACTCAGTTAGGCACGATGCTAACAATTAGAATGCTAGCAAGATAGCAACCTAACTACAAAAAAAAACCCACAAAAGGAGGTCCAAAAGGATTTTACATCATGCCCTACCGTCGGCCACTAATAAAAATGACACTTGATTACATGCTAATATGCTAACAGCTGCTATGCTAACAACCAGCTAGATAGCAACCAAAGTGCAAAAAGTGCTAACGTGAATCGACGCAGACGCTACATCTTGCCTTGTGGTCAGGTACTATTTCAAATGATCAGTGATTAAATGCTAACATCTTACCAGTTGGTATGTTGGAAATTGTCGTACAAAAAGTGCCCCGCAGTCGGTCGCGACTATTTCAAATGACAAATGATAAGATTCAAGCAAGCAACTTGGCTGCCTGAGTCCAAAATCCGCCAAGGCGGATCGGGTTATTAAATCACGTCTTGTGGTCAGGTCCTATTTATATAACAAGAACAGATATAATGCGAACACGCTAACAGTTTGTTTACAAACAAATGGCTGGATAAGCTAATAAGAAATGTGCCAAGGCAGATCGTAATGGATACGACACCATGTCCTGTGGCCAGTTAGAATTCATAAAATGCTAACAGTTGCTATGCTAACAAATGGCAAATCGTACCATACTCTGTGGCCAGCTACTAATACAAATTACAATTGACTAAATGCTAAAATGCTAACAGATGGTATGCTCGCAAATGGCAGGATAGCAACCTGAGTGCAAAAAGTGCTAAGGCAGATGGCTCAGGATTGAAGATCTTACCCTGTAGACGGGTACTATTACAAACGAGAATTGATCAACTGCTCACATGCCATAACTGTGTCGGTTCGCGTTCTCCTCTCAGGAAAACCCGGGCCTACTTGGAGAGTCCAGTCCTGGTCTAAGCAAAAGGCTTAGTAAGAGCAACATCGACATCTCGGCCCCCAACGAAGGCCGTTGCCAGGGGCCGCCGTCCCTCAGCCGTAAGCAGAGCGACTCGTACGACGGCGACACGTCGTCCGCCGGCCAGCACGTCTTCTTCTCCAGGTGATCCTTATTGCGCTATTGGATTAAGCGTAATCCCCAACCCTAACCAAAAACCGCTAACTACTACTACAGCTAACATCTCAGGGCTTTTGGATAGGAGGCCCAATGCTAAACCTCAAATCCCAACCCGAACCTTTTACTATTACTATTTATCTATTGCCGTGAACCAACCAACAATCCTTGACGGCGTGGCAGAGAAAGCTGAGACAATGTGTTCGACGAGTCAAAGGGGATTACTTTGAAGGAGAAAAAGTTGTGGTTTGCATTTGAAATATTTATCTTTAGTGACAACAGTCGAGGGCTTTGTTTGACACATCTGCTATCCGCCGCCCAGCACTGCCAGCATTTCCTCCGTCGCTCTCGATGCGCCCGTGCGCGACGAGCGCGTTTGGTATTCACATTCCGACCTCGGCGTCGCGCTCTCATCCCCGTCCGCGCGGACCGTCTGGCTCCTGCTTTTCATCAATATTTGCAGCCTGGCTGCTTGCATCGCAGCCTCCGCCATCGCTCACTCGCCCGTCTGCCTTTGCTATAAATAGTCACTTTGTGTCAGCCGTCCTGTATCGGCTGCAGATGGCATCCCATTAATTCGCCGGGAATGTCGCAGCGCTCACCTTTTGGCTCGTGATTACGTAGCGAGCAGGTTAGCCTCTGCTCTTTTTCCTCTCGGTGGACACGACCGCTCGCACGTTAGCCGCTCATATATTAGATGCCGCCTCCCGGTTGCCAATCTTTTCTAAAGGCGGCATATTATGGAAAAGCGACCACAAGGAAGCGCGATCGTGTCAAAAGCACAGCTGTAGTGTTGTTGGATACGCACATTAGCGTTAGCGCTACTTAGTTTCCGATAACGGGCACATGCTGTAAATGCCCGTTGCGCACGAGCCATAAAGCCCATTTTAGACGTCTTCGTCTTTTGGCCTCATTTCACTTGCGCACTTGTCAGAGAGCTTTTACAATTGAGTCCGTGATGGCCTCAATGCAAAGTAGCTCATTTGTTGTTGTTGTTTTTTTTTGTTAGCTGCAGACATAGTGCCGAACTAGTGTTGACCAAACTTTTTAATTGGTTGTGTTATAGCCCCAAGTGGTTTGCCACCAACAAACACGAGGACAGACGCTCAACTCACAGTGGACTCGTTTTTCTCACCCCGAGGATTAAAAAAATAAATAAAAAAATGCTACAGTCCAGACGTCTAGCGTGCGTGTGGCTGAGTCATGGAGTCGAGACGCTGCCGACTGCCAGCGAACGCTAACGCGAGCCACCGGCTTGAAGAGCGAGCACCAGATGCTCATCTGCACGACTCCACCGTGATCATTAGTCATATTTGTAGTTGCGCACGATGAGGCAATTTACAGTACAAACAAACTCGTTTACATTCAGTCATTGAAGACCTTTGGCTTTAATAAAAAAAAAAAAAAAAAGAAACATCAACAACTCTACTTTATTTGTAGAGCACTTGAAAAACAACCAAAGCTGCATGTAAAAAAAAAAATGGTTAAGGTTTCAAATTTTTTAATTAGAGTTTTTAATTATGAGCCTGGGTTGAAGTTTCAAATTAGGATACGGTATTAAATTAGGGTTTCAAACCAAGTCTTAGGCTTTCAATTTAGAGTTCCAAACCTGAGTTAAGGTTTCAAACAAGGACTAGTGTATCAAATTAGGGTTTCAAGCTTGGGTTATGGTATCAAACAAGGATCAGGGTTTCATATTAAGGTTTCAAGCTTGGGTTAAGGTTAAAACAAGGCTTAGGGTATCATATTAGGGTTTTAGATTCAGTTTGGTGTTTCAAACAAGAGTTAGGGTTTCAAACCTGGATTAGGATTTCAAATGAGGATTTTAAGACTGTGTTAGGGTTTCAAACAAGGGTTAGGTTTTCAAACCTGAGTTAAGGTGTCAAATTGTGGCTTAAGGCAGTGTTACAGTTCAAATAAAGATTCAAGCCTGCGTTAAGGTTTCAAATAAGCGTTAGGGTTTCAAACAAGGCTTAAGGTTTCAAATTGGGGTTCCAAATCTGAGTTAAGGTTTCACACATGGGTTAGGTTGTAGAATTAAGGTTCCAAGATTGGGTTAGGGTTTAGAATTAGGATTATTCGGTTTCAAGCCTGGGTTAGGGTATCAAATCATGGTTTTAAGACAGAGTTTGGCTTTGAAATGAGGATTTCAAGCCTGGGTTGGGGGAGCAAATCAGGGTTTTTAGCCATGTCGAGGGTATCAAATGAAAGTTGAAGGTTTGGGTTGGAAGCTGGGTTTAGGCTTTGAAACCATGGTTACGGTTTCCACGGCAAAATGTCTGGTTCGAGGTTTTCCCTGGAGTAAAAATGCGCCGCGTAATGTTGAAGCGTGCGAGCGGCGCGTGACGGGATCTTCCTGGCGCCTCCTTTCTTTGTGTGCAGTCTGATGAAGGAGAGCGCGGAGGCGCGCGCCTGCAGCGGCGGCGGCGGCGGCGGCGGCAGCCTGCTGCTCAACCCCGGCCGCTTTGACTTTGACGTGTCCGACTGCTTCCTGCTGGGCTGTCCGCTGGGTCTGGTGCTGGCCATGCGCCGCACCGTGCTGCCCGCCGTCCAGGGTGAGAGCGCCGCCGCACTCGCGCGACATTTTCCACGCGGATGTGTTCCGCCCCAGCTGCAGGCAAAGAACGTGAATTTGAAAACTGCGATTATAGTTTCAAGCCCGCATTTGGGGTTTCAGAGTCGTTTTTTAATGGCAGGTTTACGATTTCAAATTGGGGCTTGAGAGTAGGCGGGGTTGTGGTCTCAAATTAGGACTTCCAGTTTGGGTTAGGCCTCATTTTTGTCGCGGGCCACATCATAGTTCTGATTTCGCCCGCAGGGCCGTTACGACCCGTGTAAATGTATGATCGCCTTATGCACAACTAATTGATGGATGACTAGTTTGGAAATCAGGAGCCAGTAAATAGTTTGTTCGAGCATTTTTCAACGTATTTTAAAAGGAAGGATTGGGAAGGAATGCTTGAAATATCAAATTTCAATTTCAAAAAAACACAAGTCAACACATGATTTGTCTTTGCGGGCCACGTGAAATGATGTCGCGGGCCGGATGTGGCCCCCGGGCCTTGAGTTTGACACCTGTGGGTTAGGGTGTCACATTAGGGTTTCAATGTGGGTTTAAAATTAGGTTGCAAGACGGGTTTAGTCTCTCAATTTTGGGTTTTAACGTCAGGTTCCATGGCTGGGTTACAATACGCGTTGCATACGGGCAAAAAAAATTCGCAATTGAGCTGCAATGCGAGCGTAGCCTTCGGCCTGCTTTCACCTGGTCGAACCTCGAGTCTGTTTTCTGTCACCAAATTGCCAGCTGCGCCTGTCTACAAAAATAAGGCCTGAGTTAGGGTGTCAAACAAGGGTAAGGACTTGAAATTAGAGTTGAAATCCATGTTTAGGTTCTCGAATGAGCATTTCAAACAAGTGATAGGGTTTCAAATGAGAGTTACAGGTCTGGTTTATGATTTCACATCAAGGTGTCAAGCCGGGGTTACGGTTTCAAGTTAGGTAGGGCCTTGAAAATAGGATAAGACCAGTCTCAGGCCTGTGTTGGGGCATCAAACAAAGATTTGTGTCACCCTGCCTTTCCAATGGTATAAGTACTGTCATTGATGTAACGGTGTTTATGATTGCGCTTGGCCAAGGGCTCATCTCAATTATTGAAGTTGTTTGGTGTGGGAGGAGAGAAAAAAAAAACAACAACAACAACAAAAAAGTGACCCATGATGATGTGCAAGGCGTCTCTCTCCTGTCAGTGCATCAGCTCCACCCAGCCTGCTCTCAGATCTTCAACCTGTTCTTCCCGTCGGACCCGTCGGCCTCCCGGCTGGAGCCTCTGCTGCAGCCGCTTTTCCACAAGCTGCCCCCCTTCGCCGTGCCGCGCTACCAGCGCCACCCTCTGGGCGACGGGCGCTCCTTGGTCATAGGTGAGACGGGACCTTCCGTGACCGGGGTCAAGTCATATGACTGGAATCCGGAAACGCCGCCCGGATGGCCTAGTGTGACTACAGCTGAGTGTTTTTGCATGGCGCGTTAGCTTGACAAGCCTCCGGCAGGACTCAAGGCCCTAAACGACGTTGCGCTCTCCTCCCCGCTTAGGTGGTGGTACAAAGGATGAAAAGCCGGCAAGGGCATCAACAGCTCGCCGCTAAAGTGTCATTAAAGTTGAATAAGTGATGAGCACGGTCAAGTGGAAAATGAATTAGAGGATTAATTTTACTGCACGGCTCAAAGTAGTTTGAAGGTCTTTCGCGCCCGCAAACTTGAGCGGGTCCTATTCTTCGCCGTCTTCAGCACGCGGGCAAAGTTGCGCACGCGTCTGCAGCTGAATTTAGAAGCATGCTGAGAAAATTGATTTATTCGGAAAGGTTGTCATTTGATGTTCAATAAAACGAGATTTTTGCTGTCAAACGGAGGAGTTCTTCCCGACGAAACCGATTAACATGGTATTTGATTATTTTATTTTTATTTTATGACATTACATAGTTACATATAACAAAAACAGACAATAAGGTTCTTTGTATTTGAATTTTTAATTAATTAAATTACATTGTACAAAATAAGATAGAGCGGAACCTCCGTTTTTGTATGCCCTAGTAATCCGATGATTTGGTGTACGACAATTTTTTAAAAATATTTTTGTACAAAATAATGCATGAATTTCCGGGAAGCGATCTGCGTTCACCCGAAACATTTCGTAACTTCGAAGGTTCAACGGACGTCGAGGCGTATTCCATAATGCAAACTTTTCTTAACAATTCAAAGTGACAAGCCTCCCGGGCAACATCCGCGTACCACATCCTGTCAAAAGTCAGACCTTCAAAATAAAAGCATACAGTATAGTAATACAGTTTCAGCACACTGTCTTGGGCCACATGGTGGCTTATTTAATTAATGTAAAATATCGCCGATAAAATGTCGCCATACTGTTAATATAATTGCGAGCTTTTACGCCGACATTACGCCGATGTCACTCCAACTTGTCCGTGTGTTGCCGAGCAAACCGAGAGGCTTCTTATTGCCTCAAGTTGCTAGTCAAAGCTTTCAGTTTGGAATATGCTTTTGCCGTCTGTTGAACATTTTTCGCACAGTACGACAAAAAGTTGTAAGGGCCAACCAATTGACCAGAAATACCGTTGAAAAAGGAAAGCAAGAATTTGGAAAATGGTTCCCCTCACTCCCCTTTTCGCTATCAAGAATCTTCAATCGGTGTAAAAGTGATGTTAAATGTTGATTGATTTTCGTTGGACTTTCTGGACCGGATGAATGACGAAAAGCGAGGTCGCGTCATTCCTGTGACTGCTCCTGGAGCGTCCATTGCTCCGTTCGGTGTCAGGGTAAAGAGACTCGCCTCCCGGGCAGCGAATGCCTCAGCCGGTCAATTGCATGTGAAATTGTTGGGCGTTTGATCCTTTTGGGCCAGCTGTCGAATCCGATGGCTGTGCGATACGCAAATGAGCTGCGGCGACCAATCGCGCGGCGGCTGCGATCCGCTTTGACACGCTCATCCATCCTGGGTGGAGCTTTGACGAAGATGAATGCATGCAATAAGGAGCAGAGGAAGAACCGCCGTCTCTTGTTGATTCCAGCGCTGCGCCAATGAGGAGTGAAAAAGGAAAAAAAAAAAAAAAAGATGATTAGTATTGATCACATGGCTGACAAGGCTTTATGATGAAGGTCATAAAGTGTAAAGCACGTAATGACTTTCTAATAAGATGAGCCCATGAGCCGAGATTCGTTTTTATATTAAATTGTGTATTTTATGTTTGTGCTTCTGTTTAATTTATTTACGTAAAACGCATTACCATTTAAAATGGCTCCTACTTGAGTTATTCTTGGGTGGATTTTAACATTGATTTCTTTCATTTTTGTATTTGTTTGTGAAATGACTCCTGGCTTTAGTTAATCATTTATTCTTTTTTTATTCTGGTCGCGTCAGCTATTTTTGCAATGGATTTATTCTTGTATTTGAATACTTACAGACCAAGGTAATGGTTTTTAATGCCTCTCGGTTTTATGTATTTATTTAGCTTGAAAATTATTTATGTCCTCGGCTTTTTCGTCCACTCCATTTACTTTAACTTTTTAATTTTAAAGATCAGACTAATACTTTACATTCTTTAATATTTCTATTGATTTACCTATTCCTTCATTCATTTTTTCTTTTACTCATTTTTTAAGACAGAGATAGTTATTTAAATGAAAAACATTTTAAGACAGAGAGTTATTTCAATGAATAATCACCAAAACAGTTCCGTATTCACTTGTCCATTTGATAAGCAAAGGACTTCTTTCAATGACTCTTTGCTACTTTATTCGTTCCTATACTTTTTTTTCTTCAATTCTTTGTCAAAAGCAGGGCAACGATTCAAATGACTCATGCAGTTATTGCTTGTTTATTTATCAAACATCTCAATAATTAAAATGGTTCAAATTGTCAATAATTGACGTCTCTAAGCTATTATTTCTAGAGACCGTTTGGAGGCCGCGGCGTGCTCAACTCAACTCAACTGGGCTCATTTTTTATCTCTTTCTTTCTTTTTACAACCGGTGCCACAGCCTCTGCGTCACCCTCCAATAAAAAATGAATCGGCGGCCTCATTATTTCTTCCTCTGCCTCGATCTTGTGGTTTTTTTTTTTGTTTTGTTTTTTTTTTTGTCCGCGCTCGCCTTCCTGCCTTTTTTTTTTTGTTTACGTGCGCGCTGGAGCACCGAGGCGGCGTGGCGGAAATGTCGCTCAGGAAGCGGAGTAACGCTCTTGACGGGTGTCCTCATTAGCCGGCGTGATGCATTTGCAGTCACACGCGAGCGTAAGGCGGGGAGAAAAAAAAAAAAGATGAACCTCAAGGAATCCGAGCGAGGTGTTAATCTGCCTTGCGCGCCTTCCGTCTTCATTAGTGTAACAAATCCACTTTGAATGGGGCCTGGGTTGAGAGGATTTCCGCCTCCCACCTGAGGCTCGGGATCATCTGTGTACTCGGGGTCGTAACAACGAGCACATCTGCTGCTTTATTTCCACAAGCTCCAGCTGCCAACTTGTTTGCCTTGTTTCCAGCTTGTTATTGTGCTCCAGCACGGACGTTAGTCGGCATTCGCGTGCGCCGTCAAGGCAAAGGAGAGAGGCAGGGGGAGGCTTTCAAATTAGGATGCAAGGCAATGCAAGAGGGTCTGGAGCCTGATTTAAAAGCCGAGGACAAGCCGAGCGTATTTTTTTTCAAGAATATGTTCCCAGCAGGCCCACTGGTTGAAACACGGCATTCGGATCGATATTGCGTTTGTGGGATAAGTGTTAATCCAGCCGTTTTTCGCCATCTCCGGGGGCGGCCATTTTGTTTTCTGTTCGACTGAAAATGACATCACAGCCGCTTTACAACCAATCAAGGCGGGATCTGTTTTCTGATAAGCAGCGATTGGTCGTTGGGAGCAGTTGTGATGTCATTTTCACTCGACGGAGGTGACAAAATGGCCGCCCCCAGAGATGGCTAAAAACGGCTTGATTAACTCTTATTCCACAAACGCGATATTTATCAGAATGTCCTGTTGCATAGAACGTATTCTTGAAAAAAAAAAAATGTTTGCGTTGAGTTCTGGGGGGCCAAAGTTCTACTTATAGGCCATATGTAGTGTTTTGAGTCTGGGTTGCGTTTTTTAATTTATTTTATTATGTTCAACCTACTGCTGATTATAAAAGAACGGATCAAGGCTCGTATTCACCAAAATCAACTGCGACATCCATGTCAAAAATGTACTGATCAACACCCGAGTGATCAATTCCTTTCTTTGGTCCCGTGTGAAGGCGAGAGCATCCAGGGCCAAAATGTACTGATCAACACCCGAGTGATCAATTCCTTTCTTTGGTCCCGTGTGAAGGCGAGAGCATCCAGGGCCACCCCGACGTGTTTCTGGAGGGCGAGCAGACACCCGTGGCCCCTCAGTCGTCCTCCGAGGACGGAGGTCGGCGGGCCAGCGTGATCAGCGTGGAGAGCCAAATGTCCATTGGCTCCATTGGCCACCACCTGGGCGATGCCATCGCTAACAGTGAGTGCCGTCAAACGCCAACCCCATCAACACCCCCCCCCCCCCCCCCCCCACAGCTTGTCATCTTGTCCGGGCATTCTCGTCTGCTTCGGTGTTTGAAGTTTCTAGTAGCTGGTGGGGCTCCAAGAGGCTGGACTATTCCCTCTACTGCCCCGACGTGTTGACCGCCTTTCCCACCGTGGCGCTGCCGCACCTGTTCCACGCCTCCTACTGGGAGTCCACCGACGTGGCTGCCTTTGTCCTTCGACAGGTAGGCGTCGCAACGGATTAGCTGAGGGATCAAACACTTGACTAAAACACAATGTTCATAAAGTTATTCTTTGTTAGTTGATCCATAATCCTTATTTTGGTGTACTTAAAGCAATTAAGCACTTTTATAGACGACTGCTTCTATTATACTATTCCTATTTATAGTCGCAGCAGAGAGTTGGGGGGGGGGGGCCCCGAAAAGATTTTCTTCTCCTTGGTGGTTGTCCCAATGAGAATAAATAGGAGAATCGAAAATGAATCCGCTGGATAAGCAGTATCGATAATTGACTAGGAATCACTAAATTGATATGAAATTCCCGTCTGTATTTATGATGCTATCGAAACACTCCTAATGGCATTTGATATGGCTTTGGCTCCATCTGAAGAGCCCGCCAGAGGCTGTCGAAGCCATTTCGGCCCGGAGCATGAAATCGGTCAATTGAGACTTTCAAATATGTTTGGATTTTAAGTTGGCATTTCAGGCCTTGGTTAAAGTTGTCAACGTTTTTTTCAAATGAGTTTTTTTGCCGTTGCCTTCATTCTGGTTACCGTTGTATAATAAGTGTTCACTTATTAATAGCTTCTTCTGTGCCACAAAATGGAGCAGACTTGATGTTCCGGCATTGTAGTAGTTGCTGTTGTGTGCGTGCGCGTCAGCCCTCTTCATGAATTTATTAAACTTCCCTCCTGAAATGCGTTCATTCATCTGTGAGGACTTTTCACATCCATCAAGTGCGAAGGCTAATCGACAACATTAACAGCACGAAAGCCGGCAAAAGCTTACAAGTTTAACGCCGCCTATCGATCCATCACGGCCGACGTGCACAAAATCAATTATGCGCTTTGATTTTGCTTTCCTTGGGGCAAGTGGCGTTCTGTGCAAAAAAAAAAAAAAGGCCTGCTGTGTTTACAGGCTTTGACGCGGAGGGACAGATTTAGATGATATACGAGAGGAGTCCACTCTGACGCAAAAATGAGGACAAGAAAGTGAGCGGAACAAGGGAACAATCGCAAGTGGACCAACAGGGGGGACGCGAGGGACAAACACACGAGGGCACTGCAAAATAAGGCACGTGGGAACAAACGGCACGACACGCGGGGGAATGCGCACTGGAACGCTGCAACAAAAAGGGAACACAAGGGAAGAAAGAAAGGAAAAAAGACCAGATCCATTGAAACAAGGGAACAAGTAGTGCAACAAATGAGAAAATGTGGGAACCAACAGGGTAACTAACACATTGCGGCGCGCAAGGAACAAACACGGCAATGAGGGGACAAACTAGGTAATACATGAATCCAAAGCAGAAAATATGGGAACACGAGAGACGGAACGGGGAAACGAAGGAATAGAAAGTGTAGCGCAAGGGAACAAAAAGGGGAAAAGGAGGCGACAAACGGGGGAACAGACGGAATAGTGGGGTAGCGCAAGGCAGGCGAAACCAAAGGAAAACACTGGCTAACGCAAGGGAACAATGGAAAGTCACTACAAGAGAAAATGAGGGAACAAACAGGGTTACATAAGGGAAAAACTGCCTAACACCTACTTATGGATAACAGAGGGGAGCAAACAGGAAAATGAAGGAACAAAAAGTGAAACAAATGGGAAAATGAGGGAAGAAATTGGGAAACGCAAGGAAAAACCAGGGTAACACAAGGGAACAAAGGGAATAACATAAGGGAAACAAATTACGTAATGTGGTAACAAAAGAGGAAAATGAGGGAACAAAAAGGATAATACAAGAAAATAACCAGAGGGCAAAGGTGTCAAACTCCGTTTTTTTTTCCCGTTATGTCTGCCAACCCATACAAATGTATGATGGCCTTATATCATCACACAAACAAAGTGATGCGTAACTCGTTTTGAAATCATCAGCCAGTAAACAGTTTCTTCAACAATTTTTCCCCTTCCAAAAAAAAAAAAACGCCGTTCTTGACCGCGAACGAGTTTGCGGCCTGGATGTTTTTGTGCAAACCGTGAGCGGAATAAGGAATGAGTCAGCCAAGCCAGCATGCTATCCGCACTATTAGCGCGCTAATTTAGCGCGCTAATTTAGCGGAATGCTAATGCAGCTCTCAGCAAAAGGCTCAACGCGCGACTCGAGGACCGCCGCGGCAGACGAGCTAATTTTTGGCAATCAAGCAGAATCATGTCTTTTGAAAAAAAAAGTTTTAATCTCCTCTCACTCTCTCGCCTCAAAAGAAAGCGTCAAGGTTCAAGCCAATCATCAAACGCTCAGCCTGCGTTTCAAGTCGAGAGCCGCAATTTTCATCAAGTACATTCAAAGCGTGGCTTTGACTTGTGTGAGTTGCTTTCAAATAAAGCATCGCTTCAAGGTTCCTCCAACACTCGGGCATCATCCAACCACCGCACCACTGGAGGTGCGCCGTCGCTCTCCGGATCTTAACATTCGTACATTCCTCCTTGAGGCAAAATGTCTTAAAACAAGCATTGTTGAGCGGCGGTGCGTCCACGTGCGGTGTGTGAGGTTGAAGGTTGACATTTATTTTGCTTTGATTTGTTTTTGGACTATTTTGGGCAGCGACGCGTTGGGTTTGAGGGGATGCGCCGTCGCTTTTGAGATGATAAAAGGGATGCGTAGCCCAAAAATATCTAAGCTAGAGATAGTGAACCCCCTCTACCCCCCAACCCTTTTATTTTGTTGGGACAAAAAAACAAATGACTTGTTTAAAACATTTATTTGCATGAAGAGGCTTTAAGAGTTTTTAAGCCACGCACCATGGCGCACCCCCTGCACACCGGCTAAAAAAAAGGGAAGAACATCAAAACAAAGTGAACCGACCACAATAGAAACAAAAAGTTAACATGAGGAAACACAATGCAAACACAATGTAACAAATGGTCACAAAAGGTCCATATTTATTTGATCACACTCCGGCCCACCATTCCACTTCTCATCCGGTGCACCCCAAGTTTGGCAATCTGTGTTTTAATACACTGGCCTGAAGGTATTTTGCCTCGTGTCACCTGTGATTATTTGTTTCGCAGCTCATGCGCTGCGACTTTGTGAAGACGCAGGAAGCGGACAATCTGGACTCGGCGCCCTTCTCGCCGTCCAGCCCGCGAGAAAAGTGGCTGCGACGCAGGACGCACGTCAAGCTGAGGGTACGCCGCGCCGCGCCGCGCCGCGCCGCGCCGCGCCACGTCACGTCACGTCACGTCACGTCACGTCACGTCACGTCGCCATTGTGTTGGATAAACGCGGCCCACTTTTCTTTGCCTCTCTCTGTGCCCTTACGTGGTGAATAGAGTCCACACAGACGACAAAAGCAAGTAGCTTAACGGCGGCCGCTAACTTAAAATCGTTTGGCCTCATTCGCGATTGTTCCCCACCTCCGAGGTTGCCCGACGTCTGTTGTAGCTGCCCGTTTAAAAGACGGGAATGTATTTAGCCAGGCTTTGTCCTCCTCACTCTGACTTCTATAAATAGAATTGTGTCAGCGGGAAACCATGGTAACGCGGCTGCCGTTTCCTCCCATTCCCCGCAGGAAATCAAAGACAAATAGACAAAGTAAAACTTGGTAGACGGGAGGCAGCTTGTTGTTCAGTGCGAGTGTGTTAGCATGTTAGCGTGTTAGCAAGAAGAATTAGCCTCATGTTTGCGGACGCTTCCAGGCCCAAGTGAGCCGCTTTCGACTGCCACGTTGTTTGACCACGTTTGGCCGCCGCCCGCTCAGCCGCCGCCGCGTCCGGAGACTTCTTTCCGTTGCCGACTCCCGGCGCACTTGTTGAAAGGGTTCCTCGTCCCAGCTGGAGGCGCCGGCGCGCTTGTTGGCTCGTGCTCCTTCGCAGTCAGGGGTCAGAGTCGCCCACTTCTCGCTCCCTCCCTCCCGCCGCCGCCGGGTCGTGCGAGCTCGCCGACATGCCGTTCGACCGAATGAAGGAGGACAGCTGGCCAAGTTGGACTTCCCGGTTCCATGTCACATCCTTGAAATCAATTCTTATTAGCGGTGGCGGTGAAATGCGACCCGGTAACTCAGCACTTTATGGCCCATTAGTGTTTAGGAAATCTGTGAGAATGGTTGTCAGTAAAGCCAACTACTAGAAGAAACGGGAAGTCTGACACGGGGCGTTTCCAGGGGGTCCATCAAAGTCGTTTTTAGGGATGGACCGATTATCGGCCGATATTTGGCTTTTTTATCGCCATGGGCATTTTTAAAACTCTGCTGGCCGATAATAAATCCATTGAAAACGGTGGAAATCAAATATGTGAAAGTTTGAACATTTCTGTCATTTTGAAATTCGAAAACTACCCGTACATGGAGCTATTATTCAAGTCTTCATTTATCCTTTTTAAAACATGCTGACAACCCCGGGTGCTCCCTGAACTTTTTGTTAGAATTTCATAACAGAGATGTATATTGTCAACATTTTCTTTAGATTTTGATGCCAATATTCTCCTTTTTACTAAAAACGAATATCGGTTATCGGCCTCCTTGACTACTAATAATCGGTATCGGCCCTGAAAAAAAAAAAAATCGGTCTGTTTGGCCAAATTAACCGCCGTTTTTAATGGCCTTTTGATACTCAAAAACGTGCAATATTTGCCAAGGCCATTTTCCATCAGAAGATGAAATTTGCTAGTCAATTATGAGTTGGACCTGCGAAAAAAAAAAGTCTCATGAAGCCATGCCCCAAAACGCACGGGATGTCAGCCATCTTGGTTTCCGGTGCCCATTTGGTACCAAATTTGCACCAGACGGATTGCCGACGAAGAATTTTATCATTGCAAAGTTTGACGATTAGTCATAACGCTGCACTTGAATTTTCTTCAAATTTAAGACAGTTTCCCTTTGGAACATGAAATATCAATCACCCCGAAAAATCCCAAAGTGTTCATGTTCAAAAAGACACCAAAAGTCTTTTTCCCGTTTTTTCCCTTAAGGTAGCCAGTATAGGCTCATTTGAGACATTTTTCCAAGCGTCTTTTATAGACAAACCAAATTTGATTGACATGAACTAGACAGACAGGCGACGCAAATTTGTGAGTGCGCGTTGAATGGCTCACCATAAAACATGAAACTAAAATGAACTCGGCTCATGATTTCTTTGGCTCCCGGAGCCAGTTTCCCTTAGCAACATGAAATTTGGTATGTAAAAAAAAAAAAAAAAAGTCTCACGAAGCCATGCCTGAAAAGACACAGGAAGTCTGCAATTTTGGTTTAAAGGGACCATTTTTCCAGATGCTCTTCAAATCCTCCTTTTCGAGATTTTTCCCAACTGCCTTGAAATTTGACCCACTCTGACTAAACGGACGGCAAAACCGACATAAATTTTGAAAGCAAATTGGCCATAAAACCGGAAAAGTCTCCTTTATGACGACACGGTCACCCGTCCGCGTTTGTGCTCTCGTTAGAACGTCACCGGCAACCACCGCGTGAACGACGTGATGGCCACCGAGGACGGGCCGCAGACGCTGGTCGGCCGCTTCATGTACGGCCCCCTGGACATGGTGACGCTGACCGGAGAAAAGGTAACCGGCCGAGCGCTCCCGAACCCGGGCTGCCGGCTCACAAGTTTCGTCTCTCGAAGGTGGACATCCTGCTGATGACGCAGCCCCAGTCGGGTCGCTGGGTGCACTTTGACACCGAGGTGACCAACGGCAACGGCCGGGTCACCTACACCATACCCGACGACAAGAAGCTCGGCCTGGGAGTCTATCCGGTTAAGATGGTGGTCAAGTAAGCGTCTCCATAGCAAGAGTGTACATTTTGGAGAGTCCCAACGATGCAATTTAGCCTCTCACCTACCGCTGCATATCGTTTCGATCGTTTAAAAAAAAAAAAAAAATGGAAGACAAAAAATGAAACGGCACCGCATTGGCCCCGAAGGACGCCGGCCCGCCGGGCATCTGCCCTGTATGCCAGATGGACAGTCCGGCCCTCGTGTCAGCAGATAAAATATTTTTTGTTCGGTGCAGTGGAACCTTTACTTACAAACTTCATTGGTTTGTAAATTCATAAATCAAGGTAATAACTCCCATTGAAATGAATGGAAATTGAATGAATTCATCCCAGACCCAAAATTAAAATGATACTTAAAAAAAATATATATATATATATATGATAACTAGTTATGTTTATTAAATTTAGCAGAGGAGGTGAAAATGGGGAAGAGGCCTCAAGCTCCTCAGTTGAAAAAGAGTCGTCTTCTATAATAACACGGAGACAATCCGATTCAAGTGTTTCTTCTTAGGTCTGTTTCTTTTCGTATTCATTGGTTCATTTTGGCATATCAATTCAGGAAGAAAAATAGATATTTATAATAGATTGGCATGTCACATTGTCGTTGAAAAGATTCATTCGCTACAAATTTCTTTTGAGTGCATCACTTCTAAGGATTTCACGTCAAATTGAAGGAAAAAAAAAAAAAAAGATTCCAAATCCAACTTCAATCAAAACGCGACATAAGATTTCTCACCTTGAAGAGGTGAAAAAGTCCTTCATGCAGCCTCCTGAGCGCGCAAGAGGAAAGGCGCTTGGATTTGATGCCCTCATTTCATTCTTAAAATGTGTAAGGTTGGGGAGTATCCCGCCACCTGACATTTTTCCCAGCACACACTTTGAAGATTGCAAAAGTGCGCAGCCGTTGTTTCCCCTCCGTCAAGGGGAGATCAAACGTCGGCCGAGGCCTACCTGACGGTGTTGCCCCGCGGCATGGAGTGCGTGGTCTTCAGCATCGACGGCTCCTTCGCCGCCAGCGTCTCCATCATGGGCAGCGACCCCAAAGTCCGCCCCGGAGCCGTGGACGTCGTAAGGTCCGCCCCTTCTCCTCCCGCGCTCGCCGGACACCCGATTGGGGACACCCGCCTCTCACCGAGCCTCGCGTGCGCACAGGCACTGGCAGGACCTGGGCTACCTGATCATTTACATCACCGGTCGCCCCGACATGCAGAAGCAGCGCGTGGTGTCCTGGCTGTCGCAGCATAACTTCCCTCACGGCATGATCTTCTTCTCCGAGGGTCTGGTTCACGACCCGTTGCGACAGAAGACCATCTTCCTCAGGAACCTCATCCATGAAGTACGCCAGACACTCCCGACCCAAACTCCACTCCACTCGACTGCGCACGCACGTCACGTTGCTTCTTTTCCTCTAGTGTCACATCAAGATCAACTCCGCTTACGGCTCCATGAAGGACATCTCCGTTTACAACATGCTCGGTCTGGGGCCGCCTCAGATCCACATCGTGGGAAGACCTTCGAAGAAGTACCAGAACCAGTGCCAGGTAGCACGGTCGATCCGTCATCGAATACAACGCCGCTGACTATTCTTGCTGCTCCCCGCGTTCACAGACGATTGGGGGTGTAACGATGAATCGAAAATCGAGTCTCCCCGCGTTCACAGGCGATTGGGGATGTAACGATGAATCGAAAATCGATTTAAAATCGATTCTCCTCACGTTCGCAGACGATTAGGGATGTAACGATCCATCGAAAATCGATTTGAAATGGATTCGCCTCACGTTCGCAGACGATTAGGGATGTAACGATGAATCGAAAATCGATTTTAAATCGAGTCTCCCCACGTTCACGGATTGGGGATGTAACGAAGAATCCAAAATCGATTTAAAATCGATTCGCCCGATTCATCGAAAATCGAGTTAAATTCATCTAGAAAATGATGTCTTGAAACGTCTTTTTCGTTCCAGATGCGTAGCACATTTTGAATGTGTAGATCAAATGATGCGCTCGCGCCAAACGTCATTGAGTTTGTGGATGGCTGCAGAACCACACTAGTGCACAGAGACAAGCATGGTTAGCCATTTTTAAAGAATCGAATCGAAAATCGGGAACTGAAAATCGCATCGAATCGGGGCTTGAGTGAATCGTTGCATCCCTACAGACGATATGCTTTTTTTTCTCCCGATTCTTTCTCTGCGGGCTCGGTGTAGTTCTTGAGTGAGGGCTACGCGGCGCACCTCTCCGCCCTGCAGTTTGGCCACCGAGCCCGACCCAAGAAGTCGCCCTCGGTCCGCATGGTCCTCAGGAAAGGCTCCTTCGGTCTCACCGCCAAACCGGACTTCCTGTGCAAGCGCACCCACCTGCGCAGGACCATGTCGGTCCAGCAGCCCGACCCGCCCTGCACGCCCAACCCCAAGCCCGAGCGGGCCCAGAGCCAGCCCGAGTCGGACAAGGACCACGGAGGCGGAGGCGGGCCGGGCGGGTGGGGGCGGGGCGTCATGCATCGTGGGGACACCACTCCCTGACGTCGGGCCACGAGACGGATGGATCGCTGGAGGACGGCGGAAGAGTCGAGGCTGAGGTTTGATCTTCAACTTTCATTCCAATCCTGAGGAAAAATGACACCCACGCATTATCACGAGCGTATATAAATACATTCAAAATGTTCCCCCGAAAGCTCACGCGCGATAGTCATCGGCAAAGACAAACATTTTCACCCAAAAAAAGCAGTTACTTTTCTAAATGTTAAATGCGGTTTAAAAGCACTCTTGTTTTTATTTTATTTCAACAATATCAATTTTTCATTTTTTTCTTTTCAAAGTTTGTGTTTTTCATTCGTTTTCGGGGACTACTCAACTCCCCAAAAAGTCTCAAGAAGCCTCGTCCGAACAAAAGGTCTGCTGTTTTGCCCTAAGGCGGCCGTTTTAGGGCCATGTTGGACATTTCCAGGTTTCTCTTGAAAAATGAACTACTTCTTTTCCACAGCTATACAAATTTGAAGCACGTAAGCACTAGACAGACGCACAATACTAAATTGGGAAGGATTTGCTTTTGACATTATGTTTTCATGACTCGCCATTGAAAGGAAAATATTACCTACCCAAGGTCAAATCTTGTTTGGCCATTTCACTTAGCGGCACGAAATTCGGTGGGCATGGCTATCGTGAGTTGACCCACCAAAAAGTCTCACAAACCCATGCACAAAAATTGTGGTTTGAAACAGGTCATTTTCCTTGTAAATTCTGAACTCAATGTTGCCCATTTCCTTTCCCCCCAAAAAAATCTGCATAAGGGTTTTGCATCTACAAGAGAATTTCCCGATTTAACCGTCAATTTGTGTTCTGAAGCCGACAAAGTCAAAGGAAAAAAGTCCGATAGCAACCTGAGCGAGAAATGCTATTATTAGCAGCGGCACCTCCGGAGGCGGCCAGAATTCAAATGCGCTCATGATTATGTAAGAGCTGCTCCACTTGTTTCCAGATCCGGGGACGACTGCGACTGCGACGACGACGGCGGCGGCGGCGGCGACGCAATCACGGGCCATGGCGGCGCGCTGCCGAGAGCCTGCGGGAGCAAATAGCGCTGACGCGGCCACGCACATTAATCACAACTTTGCCGCCGATGTGACAGACTTCATTAACTCGCGCTCATATTCGCAGCTCGGTGCCACTATATCCGCCATCCCCCACCCCGCCCCCCCCCTCCCTTTTTCGGCGGATGAAGCCTCACTTTTGTCTTTTGGCCTCGACTCGGCGGGCGTTTAGCACCAGTGAGGTGTCGATTCCAAAGTTGGCAAAGATCCCCGCCCGTTTGGAGCGCTGGACTCAGAAGCACTTTTTTGGCCCACTCTTCTGCTGAATGTTGTGCTTGGCTCTGCCCCCGAAGGTTGCACTACCAAAGTCTCATGCAGTCGTTGATGACTGCGCGACACTAGAGCAGCGGCTTGTGTTGTTGTTTTTTTGTTCATTTCAAGGCAGCACAGTGCCCATGTGGCTGGCGTGCCTGCCTCACCGCTCTGAGGTTCGGGTTTTGAGACTTGGCTTGGGCCTTGCTGTATGGAGGTTGCATGTTCTCGCTGTCCCCCATGCGCATCCGTTTTGCGGGTATTCCGGCTTCCTCCTACATTCCTACAACGTGCAAGTTAGGTTCAAGGACTCTAAATTGCCCATTGAATGGTTGTTGGCACTAATGACAAACACAACAGATCAAGGATAGGTGGTTTGGATTTCTTTTTTTAAATTTTATTTATATATATATATATAAGATGTTTTTGTTAGGTATTAATTTATTTTATTGACATTACCTGAGCAATGAAAGGACTATATGAAAAGGGCAATGTGTATAATTCAGCGCCATCTAGTGGTCAACTAGTAGAATGCAAAATGAAGGTTTTTTTTGTTTTGTTTTTTTTAATAATCATTGAAAAATCAAAACATTCTACACATTGTCCTTTAAAGGCAGCGAGTTGCCATTTGAAATGACTTTAGTTTTGTGTCTTTTGCTTCCCCCCCCTACAAATTAACAGAGCTAGGCATCGCCTAACCGCCACCGCGTTCCGTCCTGCAAATTCAATCAAACGCGTCCCGGTCCCGCTCTCGTCGGCGATAGCCAATCGGAGTCGAGAACGTGTACTACGTCACAGGCAGGCGCCGTACGAGCAGACACTCCGCCAAACAAAAGAAAAAAAATGAAACAGAAACAACTGACACACAATATGGGGCACGTGTCATTTCGTCTGTGAGCCCGCAGGGTACACAACACTGTTTTATAATTGATTTCTTCTTTTTTTTAAAAATGTTTTAATTTCTTTCCTTACTCGGCCGCGTGCCAGGAGTACGGCACCTACGTGTGACGCGGCACAAGTTAAATCCGTTCTCGACGTCCTTTGGCTGATTGGTCCGACTGGGACCACGTGGTACGATTAAATATGCAGACGGGAAATAAGCGATGCTTAGCTCTAGAAATTAGACACAGGAATGAACATCCTCTGAGACCGTTGCACCTCAGTTAGTTTTATATCCCTCTTATTATTGTTTTCCTTATCGAGCGTTGAAAAGAAAAATGTAGCAACAATGTTTTCAATTGAGAGAGATTGAACGCTCGTCATCCAATCACCTTGCTTTGATGTCACCCCTGCGCGTTTCATCTGGAGATTGTTGGGGGTAAGCTTTGAAGTTGTCATCTGTGTGCAATTCAGGTTTTGTTGTTGTGTCGCAGCCTTACATGCAATGTCGGCTGCATTTCCACCCCCAATTATCGTTGTGGCTTAGTAGCTATTGGCACCCGTGTGAGGAGTCAGTCCGTCCGACTGAGTCTGCCTGTGAACACGTGACCACTCTGTGCAAACCTATTTTTCTAAGAGCAAATATTGTAAATTAAAAAAAAAAAAAAAAAAGAAAATATTTTCATCATCTTTTGGGGACTCGGAACAGGTCTCAACTTGTCGCTTCTCTTTTATTTTTTGTTTGTTTTTGTTTTCCTTCAGTCGTTTGTTGTCGTTTTTTTGACCAAAGTATTTACACTGCTGTGCAAAGTGTGTTTTCTAGTTGATCTTATGTGATCGTGTGTGTGCGTGTGTGAGAGAGAGCGAGCAGGTGTGTGTGTGTGTGTTGCTGGTCTTTTTATAGCTTTGAAAGGAGGTTTTGTGAATTTGAAAAAAAGGTGTAAAAAGAATACAACAGGAGGCAACAATCTGTATCTCCTGTACATGTACTTAATGTTAGTAATTAGCTCTTTCATGTGTGTGTGTGTGTGTGTGTGTGTGGGAGAGACTCCCTGGAGTCTAATTGCATCAATTAGTGTTGCACGTACCATAATGTAGAAATGATTGTAATTGAGTGTATAAAATGTTGCTCTAAGCAATTACACAATAAAAAGATGGCAAAATGAAACACTAAACGGTGCGTTTAATTTGCTAATGTCCACTTTACTGACCGTCGGCTGTCTGGTGTAAATACTCTTGTGGTGAAAAATGGCTTTATTTAAATAAATGAAGAAATAAAATGCAATTTCTTGACATTCTGTCTGAAGACATTATGCTTGCCGGACACTTTATTAGGTACTCCTGCAAAATCTAATGATGTATGGGAAACATGATAACATTTTTTAAATAGTTAATAGCGTTGACAAAGCTAACAGTCGAATGTTCTTGCTGTGTTGAGCAAGGCGATTGATTGCGCAATGTCTTCACATGACCTTGACTCATTTATGTTGTGCAAGTGTACCTAATGCGGTGGCCGCCACCACTGCTGTATTTACAAATATGAATGCATTACAGATGCAATGTAATGCAAAATCACCGCCCTGTTTTGTTCAGTATCTTTCATTATTTCAAATGGATTTTTTTTTCTTTTTCTTTTTCATATTCTTTGTATAGTCGGACGGAGCCTTACAAGGGAAGGACGAATGTCATTGTTCAGTGCTACCGTTTTGTTTTTACTGTGCATATACCAAATAAACATCTTGACTCATCCATTTACAATGTGATTGATTAATTATGAACAAAGTGGTGTACAGGCTTGTGCAATCTCAGGATCTCACTTGTCTGGTTTTACTTCCCCTCTCAAGATTTAACGTTTTTTTTTCTTTGCATTTGAGCGGCAGTGGATCAAACCAATTTCGAAGCAAAAGGGGTGTACTCTACTTTTCTTGTTAAGTTTGCTGTATGTTTGTTTTTATTCTGTTTGTCCGTTTTTACTTGTTTGTTAAAAAGAATACTAAAAAAAAAAAATTGGTCGGGGGTGCTTGGATCCCCTTTAGGAGTGCTTCAGCAATCCTAAAAATGGTAATGAGCTCCTAAATTAAAAAAAAAAATGGGCTGGACACGACCCAGGATGGATGGACGAATTGTACACGGTATAGGTCACATTTATGGTAGGAAAGGTTTTTAAATGATTCATTCGTTGTTCCATTTTTAAAACATGACACAAACCTGGCAATTGAAAAGAGGTGTGTAGACTTTTTTTTTTTTTCACCCAGTGTATAAAGAGTGGTATCTGCCTATAGCAGTGTAAAGTGCCGCAATGCTTAAATGCTCCCAGTAATGAGATGAATATTCCGTATGTGAACAAAGCATTAATCATTAATTACACTTCATGTGTTTTGTGCACTGGGACCACTTTCTTGGAGTCATTGTGCGTTTTTTCCTCACCTGCTTTTACATTCAAAGCCAAAGTATGGGACGTTCCGTCAAGCTAGGCTGGCCACCTCAGTAGCTTGATAACACATCGTTTGGTTTGGTCAATTATTATACGAGAGCACGTAGAAGAAAACAATGCGATTGTGTCAAAGTTGATTGGACGACTTTGATTGCGTAACTTTGTAGAGATTAGCAGCCGAATAGGATGCTGTATACAAGCAAGCAACTGCTGGAGAAGCAGAATGTGCCACGCTGGACTTTGTGCAGGTGCACCTAATGAACTTTCTCGCCTCTGCATCTATTTTGTGCTCGCTTCACATTTTCTTTGACGTTGGCGTTGATGGTTATTAAATTAGCACAGAAACGGATTTCCAATAAAACTGTTCTTTTTTTTTTTTTTGCAGTTCTTAAGTGTTCTTGAAGTGAAGGCGTATTTCGCAACCAGCCGAAACACATTTTTGTTAGCTTGTTAGCCTGTTAGCAGGTATGTTAGGTTGGGTTTAAAATGGCAGTCAGGAAAACAAACTAAAATACTCCAAAATAATTCAGGCATGGTATTTACCTTTTTTTTATTTCTATTTTTTGCGCTACCTACTGCCTTGTTTTTTTGGAGAAAGAATGGCCCCTGTTTGGGGGGCGGGGTGGGGTGCTCTTTATGCTGGTTGGCCCCAGTCCAGTTCTGAACATATTTTGACTTTGGCCTCATTTTCCTGGCGTTATCTTTATGCTATGGATGAAATTATAAGAGAGCTCTTTCAATGTTCACCACGGACCTTGCCCTGGCATCATTGCGAGGCCATTGAACGCAATTCGATGGCTCCAAAACCAATCCACCGAGAAACAGTGATTTGAATAAATGGCGAGGAAATATCGAAAACATAAATAATGTTAAAGATCAGAGAGGCATGTTTTGTACTGTAAATAAATGTGAGGGCACCTATAGGATTACTCCAGAAGAGACATGTTGAAAATGCAATCAAAATTATACAATTTAAGAAAGTTGTTTAAAAAAAAAAAAAAAATTATAATGTAATCATTGTGCTATTATTTACTATCTCCTGCAGACAGTAAATGGATGGATGTCCGAATATTCATCATGTCTTTTTTTTTTTTCAGCATTTGTTATTGAATTAGTTCATAACACCATGCGGGCTTCTTAAGAGAAGATGTACAGCAAGCAAATCCTGCAAACAACGGCGAAAGGTGCCATATTTTGCTAGCGGGAACATCCAACCATCCTTTATCTGAACCGCTTGACCTCACGAGGGTGACGGCACGCTGGAGCCGATCCCAGACGTCTTCGGGCAGTAGGCGGGGGGGACACCTTGAACTGGTTGCCAGCCAATCGTAGGGCACACGCAGACGAACAAGAATTCACACTCACGGTCACGCCGTTTTAGAGTATGCCATTAACCTAGCATGCACGTTTTTGGAATGCGGGAAAGCCACGCAGGCACGGGGAGAAATTCCACACAGGAAGGCCGTTTGCCCGGGGTCAAACGCACTTGTGAGGCCGATGCGCTAACCAGTTAGCCACCTGGTGGAAACATACAAATTTCAAATTGAAATCACCAACTGCGGTTCAAAACTTAATTGTTACCATAAATCATTGAAGGACAACATTTTCAAATGATCTTGAAAGGCAACTATTTTCGATTCCAAGGCACACACTGACCGAAAACAGGAAAAAGGCGCAACATTTTAAAAAGTAGCGCCATCTGGTGGAGGAATGTGAGCATGGAACGCTAAATAGAAATGTTAAAGGATAGAATTAATTTATGTTAAGGTAAATGCGGGGGAAGGAAAAAGACAAAATGACATTTTGAGCGGGGCAGGTTGTGCGCGCGTGTGTGTAACTTGAGGCGGAAAGGCGCAAAACGCTTTTTATGGAGTGACAAAGGCGAGACACGGCACGCTAGCAAATGACAAGTGACGGGGTCCAAATGGGCGGAGGTGCTCTGTGCACATGGCGGCCGCGTGGCTTTTATCACAGTAATTGATTTGAAAGCCAGGTGGTCTTCGGCCTTGTCACACTCATTGCCTGTCAAAGACAAAATGCCGCCAGTGGACGTGTTGTCATTTCGCGCTGAGCTCAGGCGTCAGTTCCACTCGGCGTCTCTCACTTTGCTCTGAGTGGGCGTCACGCTGCTTGTTTTTATTATTACTATTACTAGTATATGGGCTGTGTGCATTGCTCTTGTTATCAGACAATCACATGAATGGAGTTTTTTTTTTTTTTTTTTCTCAGTTGGTTACCGTGTTTCCTCAATTAGTGGTCCTCGCTCAAGCATGAACAAATTCCTTTAAGTACCACATATAAGTCTTTATATAACTATGACTAGTCCCAACAAGTGTCGTGCCAGCTTAATAATAATAATAATAATAATAGCCTGTTGCCTGAGCCCTGAGCAACTGTGATGTCATTTTCAGTCGACACAAGTGACAAAATGGCCGCCCCCCGAGGTCCAATCACGGCTCGGATTCAGAAAACAGGTCAGCCGTGATTGGTCGTCGTGAGCAGTTGCGATGTCATTTTCAGTTGACAGAAGACAAAATGGCCGGCCCCAGAGATGGTTAAAAATGACTGCATTTTGCTGCTTAACTCTTATTCCACAAACGCAAAATGAATCAGAATGCCGTGTTTCAACTAGTGGGCCTGCTGGCAACGTAATCTTGAAAAACAAAATGTTTGGGTTGACTTCCGCTTCAAGCAGTGAAGGTGCCTGAATGCTACCTTTAAAGCGGAAGTCAACCCAAAGATATTTATTTCATGAGTATGTTCCCAGCAGGCCCACCAGTTGAAACACGGCATTCTGATGAAGATTGCAATATGAGTTAACCCACCCGTTTTTGTCCATCTCAGGGGGCGGCCATTTTGTCACTTCTGTCGACTGAAAGTGACATCACAACTGCTCACAACGACCAATCGCGGCTCAGCTTCAGAAAACAGGCCAGCCGCGATTGGTCGATACCCGAGCAGTTGTGATGTCATTTTCAGTCGATAGAAGTGACAAAATGGCCGCCCCCGGAGAGGTGGCTAAAAACGGGTGCATTCTGCTGCGTAACTCGTATTTCTTATTAATCATATCGCCTTGTTTCAACTAGTGGGTTTGCATAGAACATATTCTTGGGCTGACTTCCGCTTGAAGGCCCCTTTTAGCATAAATTATGTTACTTCTGAGCAAGCTTTATGAAAGGATCTTAGCCACAATTCTGTACAGCAGAAACATTTGAAGCAACAGAACACTGACGGAGTTGACAGTTTCACACTCAAGACTTTAAAGAATTCATGTTTGAACCAAAAAAAAAACACTCATTGAAAAAAAATTAATAGGAGTAATGATTTTTCAGGGGTGGCCAGTAGGGACTTGCGTCAGCAAATGCTCGCTGTGGCGCGATGACGTCAGTTAGGCAAAGTGGAGTCGAATTCATTTGAAACGATGCCGTCCTTTCCTGTGCTGCAGCTTTTCATCATTTCATTTTCATTCGACAGCAAGTGCCACAATGCACTTTTTTTCTTCTTGAATTAGGGTGTTGCCATTTCGCCTCCCCCGCCCCCCACCTTGTGGTGTCTCTGTTGCCAAGGAGACAGCGAGGCTCCATATTTGGACCCTTTACTTGTTATTTACTTGATATTGCGCTGACGGCTGAAATGACGTCCTCCATCACGCACCGCTACACATTTGTGCCTATCCAGTGAAAATGAGATTTCTCCGGGGGGGGGCCTTCAAGGCTCTTTGGAGCGCATCTCAACGAGAGCCAATCCGACGCGACAGGAGACGGCACTCGGTCACGCATGGAAATCATTTTGTGCATTTCACAGACACCTGCGAGGAAAATAATATTCCCTGAAGCTGCAGCGGGCGCCGGATTGCATCGGCGCTGGTAAAGCCAGACACCGATTGGCAAGAAGTGGAGTGCATCATCATCATCATCATCATCATCATCATCATCATCATCATCATCATCAATAGGCCAGATGTGGAAATGATGTTTCCCTATCAAGGAGCAGGCCGGCGGGCCATGACGGCTCGCCGTCGCTTCACGTTTGCGTCGTGCGTTTACCCATCTGCAGATAATAACGCAGGTTTCACTTTAGAGCGGCCAGAAAAGGGAAGCCACATTGTTATTAGCAAATTATGTGTAATGTAGTCACAGGAGGGGCCAGATTTCCATAGGCAGGTGCAAACACTGGCGCATCTTTATTTTGGTGGCCTCACTGGGAGTTACGGAGCGTGGCGTGGAGCTGCCGCGCCACACGCGGACGCACGGTCGCGGGTTCAAGGCAGGCCCCAGCTGCCCAGGTCACATGCGCGGACGACCGCGTCATCCGCAAGGGGGGGATCTTGCAGTTGACCCGCCGGTGTCCTGCGCGGACCCCAGCGAGTCGATTTCTACCGAGCCCTGCGTGCGCTTGGACCGCCCTGATTGACATGCAAATGAGGGGATCGGCCACTTCCCATCCCACAATGGCGCACGACGGTGAACACGCCCCCTTTGAGCTAGACTTGCACTCATCGCAAAAATAGCTAACATGCTGCCCTGCTAACAAATGCCATACCCATGAATAATACTCTTTTTTTTTTTTTTTTAATCATCCCAAATTGAGGGAAGGGTATTATACAGGGGACCTAATAAGAAACAAACATTTTTCACTTTTAGAAGTTCACCAGTTCCAAGCGGTTGTAAAAAAAAAAAAAATAGAATGATTTCTACCACGTCATACACAACGTAACTCAATATGCTTCACATACTGTAATTAAAAGTACATTTAAAAGCAGTTACAAATTGAGCTGAAGAGATTTAAAAGCAAAGTGAAGAAATAACAAATAGTTTACCAAATTTACTAGAGCGTACAGCGCAAGAACAAGATTTGCAAAAACAGTATTTGAAAAAATACTTTGAAAGTGTGGGAAAAGAGCGATCGATTTTTAGCTGGATTTAAAAGCATTGACCCTTTTTTGGTATGTTTTGAATCTTTATTCTAAAGTGCACCAGCAAATGGGGGGGAACACAAGTAGAGAGGATTTTTTTTTTTTTAATAGCGGAGTCAAGCCAAACATATTTTATTCAAGAATATGTTGCCAGCAGGCCCTCGAGTTGAAACACAGCATTCTGATCAATTTTGAGTTTGTGGAATATAAATTAAGCAGCAAAATGCACTTGTTTTTAGCCATCTCCGGGGGGGCGGCCATTTTGTGTTTTGTTGACTTAAAATGACACCACACTGCTCACAATGACCAATCACGGCTGACCTGTTTTCTTAATCTGAGCTGTGATTGGTTATTATCATGTTCCACAAAGGCAAAATTAATCAGAATGCCGTGTTTCAACTAGTGGGCCTGCTGGCAACATATTCTTGAAAAAAATATGTTTGGGTTGACTTTCTTTTTAAGGGTGATTTTGTGGTGGGCGTATTTTACACGGGTGCGTGTTGATCACAGGATGTTATGGTATTCACTGAAACTGCTTAAGGAAAAAAAATGCCTCCCTTAGGTCATTTGACCTCTTAGAAAAAAAAAAAAACAGGTTATCAATATATGCTACAGACTGGGGGGCTTAATTTTAACTTTGTTGCTAACCAAAACAGCAGCACTGAAGCCTATAAGGTGAACTTACGAACTACGTGTGAGGTAGTAGTATTAAGTTCCAGTAGTTAGTGGCTTAGTTTTTTATTATTATTAGTTAGCATATTTCCTCAAATGGTGTCGACGAGCGTCACGGCTCACCTGTTTTCGGACTTTGGTCATGTGACGCTTGCAAGCTGAGCCCTGAGGCACTGTGACGTCATTTTGAGTGGGCAGCAAGTGCCAGTACCACAATGCCGTTCTGTGGAAATGAGTCAAATGAGACAATTCTGCATTTATTTTATAATTGCCCTATGCCGTCAAAATTTTGGAGAGATTTTCAAAGGTATATATGTGAAAAAAATGGTCATACTATTGCAATTGCTGTAAAAGATATTGTTACAAGTTTTATATATAATGACAAATCTTTGTCCTTTGTAATCGATCTTATGTTGCTACTTGGCAAGTTTTATTTCCACAAGATGAGGATATCCAAATCCCATCCAAATGATCAAGTACTCCTTAGTGAGTTTCGACGATATGCGGATACCTTAAAATTAACGAAAAATGAGAAAAGTGTTTGTACATCAGAGTTTCTTCGTGAATTATCTCTGATTGATCTCGAATGAATGTTTATTGTGCTTTACATTATTTTTTATGTTGGTTATGTGTGTACATGGATATTTTCACTTTGTTACACAACAAAATTTGTGAATGTTTTGAAAGCATCAATAAAAAAAAACATTTGAAAAGAAAAAAAAAAGTATCACAATGCCGTGTTTTGACTACAGGGGGCGATATTGTAATGACAATGTTTGACATGACTTCTCCCTCAAGCAGTATCATTATATTGAAATCAATAAAGAGACTACACTAGTAATATTGTAACGTAATGTTTGCTCGTATTCAATTGTAGTTTGAAACGGGATTGCCGACGGCGGCAGAATACAATGACCATTGAAGTGTGTCAAAATCAAGATTATTTGACGGCTTGCCGGGTTAGCGCGGCGGCTAACTGCCTGGCGTCCAGCTGATTAATGAATAACCTTTAAGGTTTGCATAACAAGAGCCGATGTCTTTGACAGAGTTGACAAAGGGGCGGCACTCGAGTGTCGAGCGCTCGACACAACCATGGAGAAGGAGAAGGCCGCCAGTGACGAGATGTTCTGCTGCAGCCGGCCGCGCCGCAAACGCTCCGGGGCCCTCAGGGAGGAGGTGGACCACCTCTTGCGCATGATGGGGCCCCTGGTAAGCACGCCCGCTTTTACTCTGCAAGCCATTCGGGGGTCGCTCATCCTCCATCGCGTCTTCCTAGTTGATGTCTCGAATCCTCAATTATCTGCTTCCGTTCGTGGTGACCATGTTCTGCGGGCGCCTGACCAACGAGGTGATGGCCGGCTACGGATTAGCGTCTGCTGTAAGTAGTTGTATCATTACATGAAGGGAGGCTTTTTTTCCCCGCCACCTTGCTTTCACTGTTTTTGTTTTCCCCAATGGGGATTATTGGGATTTTTCGCTGTAAAGTGTGTACTGTATTTGTCCTTTTTTTTTTAAATTTTATTTTATTTATTTATTTATTTATTTTAATATCCCAAACCTATACACCCCCTAAAGTGACATAGGGATTGGGGGGCAAAAAGTGAAATACGTTTTCTCGTTAGGATGAGAAACTTTGTCGTCCAAACGATTGAGTACGGAGCTCCCAAAGTGACATGGGGGGTGGGGAGGAATTAAAATAGTTTGCTATCTCTTCCGTTGAATAGAGACAGCAACACTAGAAACTTCCTCATTAGAACGAGAAAGGTTTTTCTTAGGACAAGAAAGTTTCTCGTTTGGATGAGAAAGTTTCTCGTCCTAACGAGAAACATATTTCATTAACCCCCCCTTTGTCACTTTACGGGCTCGTATAATGTAAATATTTGGCAGTGTCCAATGAAAAGTGTATCCTTTAGAAAACCAAGGAGGAAACTAAAATAACTTGGACATACATGTTTTTTATTCTGAGATGCATGATTTCCATTGAACAATTTTGTTGTTTTCTTTTAAGTAAAACCAGGACAAAATAACTATAATTATTTATTTTAAGAAAAAATATTTTCCTTTTTTGGGAGAATGTTTTTTTATTGGACAACACGGTTTTTTTCTTCCGAAAATGCTTGGAAAAATGCTTTTCCGTCGGAGATGCCTGCGTTTTGTCGGATACAATTGTGATGCAATCAAATCCGTGACTTTTGTCACCATCGTTGCTTTGTGACTCTCATCAGACCTCATCAAGTCTTGTTTGTCGTCTTTCTTTTGTAGACCATCAATGTGACCACTGCATCAATAGGCCTGGGTTTGGGCTGCGCGCTTGATACTTTGGTTGCTCAGGTCTGGGAAAACTCACTTAACACATTGCCACCCCTCGTACCCAAACTGGAAGGCTAAATCAAGGCAACGTGCGACAGACCTTTGGCGGCAGGAACATGCTGCTCGTGGGCGTGATCCTGCAGCGAGGCGTCATCATCCTGCTGTTGTTCTGTCTGCCCTGCTGCGGTCTGCTGCTCAACGCCCAGAGCCTCCTGCTCCTCATGGGCCAGGACCCCGAGGTCACCCGGTAATTACTGCGACGCCATCACCAACGCAGCCTGCCGTCCAAGCGCGGTGGTCCTCACGCTGACCTTTGTCATTTCAGAATCGCGCAGTTATATATTACGGCATTCCTCCCAGCAGTGCCGGTAAGTTGTTTTCAGTGCGAAGTCCGTTTCTACGATTGTGACTTGGAAGGTGGTGGTCTTAAGAGGTGGCTTAAAGCGCAAGTCAACCCAAACGTATTTTTTTTAAGAATATGTTCTACGCAGGCCCACTAGTTGAAATACAACATTCTGATGAATATTGCGTTTGTGGAAGAAGAGTTAATCCCCCCCTGTTTTTAGCCATCTGCGGGGGGCGGCCATTTTGTCTCTTCTGTCGACTGAAAATGACATCACACACCCTCAGGGCTCAGATAACGACCAATCATAGCTCAGCTTCAAAAAACACTTGAGCCGTGATTAATCATATTGCCTCGTTTCAACTAGTGAGCCTGCATAGAACATATTCTTGAAAAAAATATGTTTGGGTTGACTTCCCTTTTGAGAAGAAAAATCCCCCCGTTTTTAGCCATCTGCGGGGGGCGGCCATTTTGTCTTTTCTGTCGACTGAAAATGACATCACACACCCTCAGGGCTCAGATAACGACCAATCACAGCTCAGCTTCAGAAAACAGGTGAGCCGCGATTGGTCGTTATCTGAGCAGTTGTGATGTCATTTTCAGTCGACAGAAGTGACAAAATGGCCGCCCCCTGAGATGGACAAAAACGGGTGCATTTTGCTGCGTAACTCGTATTTTCTTATTAATCACATTGCCTTGTTTCAACTATTGGGCCTGCATCGAACTTATTGTTGAAAAAAATATGTTTGGGTTGGCTTCTTCTTTAAGTCAGATGTTTTCCCACTGCAGGTACCAAAATCACGGCCTGCCACTGGTTGCTTTGTACGCACAGTTGAGCCTTTCAGTCTTTTACTGTCTTCTGATGTGACTAGTCAATGTCTCTCTGTCTTTCTGTTCTTTAGGCAATGTTTCTATATCACCTGCAAGTGTCCTACCTTCAGAATCAGGTGCACTAACACACCTGCTCCCATCGTCTTATGAGTGCCTTCATCAAGTCAGATTTTGTGGGCTTTTGACATGCTATCACACTCACCACTTTTTATTACACTGCGACACCAATCCTTTTCGCAAAGTCTTTAAGGGTGTTTCACATTGTTTGTGATTGTTATGAAGCTAAACGGACTTACCCAAAGCAAAGCAATGTGGTTGTTTGAAGTAAGTGTACCGAAGCCGCTTGAAGCTTCTTTTTTGAAGAATCGTTCATTATCTGCCAAACTGCTTTTTGTTGTGAAGTAAATTGAGTTCACTCCCACCACACAGCTTACAGCGCTACAATTTTTGCAAAAGCAAAAAATCTGCCAATTATGGCGAAAAACCTTCAAATGGGGGTCGCTGGTGTCTGAAGGCAGTGGTGCGTTACAAACCAATGCCATCCCTTCTGAGTCATTTTACTGCGCTGTGGTCGTTTAAGGGGATAATACTACCGCAGATGTACGCCGCCGCCCTGGCAAATGTGGCAAACTTGCTGACAAACTACATCTTCATAAGTGTGCTCGATCTCGGGGTGTAGTAAGTCCAACGCGCACATACGCATAACACGCACGCACGCACGCACGCATATACCGGATGCGTTGCGCTAGACGACATTTCCGATATTTCCTTTCAGTGGATCTGCTGCAGCAAACACCCTGTCAGACATCTACATCTGTACCTTCCTGTTTGCTTACATCTGGTGGAAGAAGCTACACAAAACGACCTGGGGAGGTAACGTCAACCATTTTTACAAGGACAATGATGCTCATTTAAATCTGATTTCAGAAAGGGCCTAGACAAATACATGGCAGCATATCATAGCAATTTCCAGATGCTTGAGCGGCCTGATGCCATCCGGCACGCGGCTCCGTAAGTGCGTGTCTTGCTCCCCCTGCAGGCTGGTCTGTGGAGTCGCTTCAGGAGTGGGGCTCCTTCATGAAACTGGCCATCCCCAGCACACTCATGACCTGTTTTGAATGGTGGATTTTTGACTTTGGCGGCTTCCTTGCAGGTGAAAATCTCATTCATACTTTTCATTTGATTTGATTTGACACTTTCAAGTTTATTCAGTGCTTTTTCATGAATTTTTTTTCGCCCCATTTTTTTGCTGCCCAATTATTTTTATTGTATGCTCGCCAATGTATTTTTTACGGAAGAGGATTAGGGCCAGTGGGGGGGAAAAAATAAGGTTGGTAAGATTCTCATTTTTATTTCAGAATTCTGACTTTATTCTCAGAATTCTGACATTAAAGTCAGGATTCTTAATCCTATTCTCTGAATTCCGACTTTAAAGTGAGAATTTTCACTTTAATGTCAGTGAATTCTGACTTTAGTGTCAGAATTCTCACTTTAAAGTGAGAATCCTGATTTAATTCTGAAATCAGAACTCTCACTTTAATGTCAGAATCCTCACAATCTTGACTTTAGTCTCAGGATTCTGAAATCTGACTTTAAAGTGAGAATTCTCACTTTAAAGTCAGAGAATTCTGACTTTAAAATGAGACTTCTGACTTTAAAGAACAATTCCGACTATAAAGTCAGAATTCTGAGAATAAAGTGAGAATCTTGCCAACCTATTTTTTTTCCCCTACTGGCCCTAATCCCCTTCCGTAATTTTGTGATGTCCACTTGATTGTATTTTATGCTTTGCTATTCATTTTGAAGTCCAATTTTAATTTGAAATATTGCTGATTTTTTTGTATCGTGTGTGGCAGGGATGCTGGGTCATGTTGAGCTGGCGGCCCATCATGCCTTGATAACCGTGGGAAACTTAAACTACATGGTATAGTGAGGAAATCTCGCGCAGGACTTTATTTAGCCAGCGCCACGGCGTGCGCTTACGTGTCATCCCAAATGTGGCAGGTGACGCTGGGCATCCATGCGGCGGCGTGCGCCCGAGTGGGCAACGCGCTCGGCGCCGGCGACACGGCGGCAGCGCTCCTCACCTGCAAGGTGGCGCTGGTGCTTTCAGGTCCGACCATGCTGAGCTGCGGCTAGCGTCCCGTGACGGGCGTCACGCAATGTTTGCGTTCTTTGTTTGCAGTCGCATTTGGCCTTGTTCAAGGTATCGTGCTCGGAGCGACTAAATCGGTCATCGGCTTACTCTTCACCTCTGACCCGTGAGTCTTTTGGATAATTTTACACCTTGCGTAATTTCACAAGATTAAATTGTAATTTTATGAGAATAAAAGAAGGAATAACAACTTCTGTTTTTTTCTGTGAGAGAATTTCATAACAAAGTCGTAATATTACAGAGAATGTTATGAGAATAATTTGCAGTGATATATTGCTTAATATGATTTTGTCCTTTTAAGAAAAAAGTCGATATAAATTAAGAAAAAATGGTAACCTTACGAGGGGGAAAAAGTCATCTGACCGGAATAACGTCTGAATTTTATATGGGGAACTGCTGTACGATTATAGGAAAACGTTTTTTTTTCTTTTTTTTTTAAATCAGAAGTTCCAATAATACACTGAATGTTTTGTGAGAACAAATTTGCAATATTGTTACAGCCCACCCTGTGAAAGTACAGATTGGGTTGCTTTGAACCCATAGTGGCGTAATGAAAAATATTTTCAAATAAAAATGTCCTTTCAGGAAGATCATCACTTTTCTGTCCCCCTTGATGAGCATTTACAGCTTCCTACAGTTATTTGATGGCATTGTGGTGCGTAACAAAAACTTCCCAGAAACCCAGAAAAGTATTTTCAAAAGTGCAACAAGATGGAACTCTTTTGTTGTCGTTGTTGTTGCTTGCCTTGCTTCGCTTCAGGGTGTGTCCGCAGGCATCTTCATGGGAACGGGGAAGCAAAAGATAGCCGCCGTGTCCAATTTCATCGGCTACTACTGCATCGGCCTCTCCATCGGTGTTGTGCTGATGTTTGTCACCCAACTCAGTATTTTAGGTATTTACCCGATGACTTGTTTTGACGCAAACACCGCCACGGACGGGGTCATCATCACTCCGACTTGTTGTCGTTGTTTTTCATTCCGCAGGCTTTTGGCTGGGGCTCCTCATTTGTGAGGTTCTCCAATCGGCCTTCTTCGTCGCGGTCATATTCAAACTCAACTGGAAGAGCATCACAGAGGAGGCGCGTGCGCGGCCCGGCCCGTCCGTGAGTTCCGACAAACAACAAGTAACAAGTAAGTCTCGCTTGTGCGGTCGGCAGGCGCTGGCACGAGCCCGGGCGAAGACAAATGTGCCGTTACTGAACACAAGCGATGCAGCGGATAACCAAAGCGGAGAGCAGACGCGACCGCGGCAGAAGGTAAGTCAAACCTTTTTTTTTTTTTTTTTTTCCGACTCGGACCAACTCACCACTGAAATCTTACTGACTGTGGCTGACTGACTGTCCGACAAACTGACGAGCAACCTGGCGCCGTATCTGTTGATGCAATAATTCTTCACCGTGAACGTTGGCCTCCGGAGCTGGGCCGGCCGGCTAAATACGCAGACGGGAACGCGGCGGCGGTTCGGGCCATGCCCGGCGGGCAGCTGTGCTGGCCTCACTCTGCAGATGTCAACAAGAGTGCAGGTCACATTCTTCATCATATCATCAACATTCGGGGTGAAGGGGCCAATCCCTTCCAGCCGTTAGCTATAGGAGGGGATCGCAAATAAGAGACAGTCCTCCAAAAACAAAAACAAACAATCCTAATGTGGATACAGCCAACTCAGAGGGTCGACGGGTTGCCAGATTGACTTGGTGAAATCTCGCGCTGCGGCATTTGTCATGCAAAGCTTGCAAGAAAAAAAGTCCTCCTTATCTGCAAGCCTGCGTCAGCGGAGTCGTCCTTGACCATTGTCAACATCCAGCTGTCTTCTTTTCCGCCAACAAGAGGGGACCTGATCATATTCACCGCAGCTATCGAACTAAGACTGAAAGGCTAACTCACTGAATGACTGACCAACCGCTTGGCTAACTAGCTAACTAATTCTGACCGATGTGACTAACACCCGACTTGCTGGCTGACTGCCTGACAAACTACAACGAACTGACTAAATGACCAACTGGTCAACTGAATGACCAATGACTCTCTTAGTGACTGACGAAGGGACTGGTTAACTGACTAAAGAACTAATTAACTTTCATACTGTTAGTTACCTGATTAGCGACTGACTGGCTAAATGACCAACGAATGACTTACTAGATAACTAACTGACTTACTAACTATTACTAATATACTGACTCGCTGGGTTAAATGACAACATCATACTAGCTAAATAATGGAGTTGAGTGACTGATTTATGAACTGTCTGACTAACTAGACAACTAACTAACATACCAAGCAACTAGCTAACTCAATTTTTGATTTAGTGACTGAATAATGAATTGACTGACAGACTCTTACTAACCGATTAATTAATAATGATCCTGCTACCTAACTTAAACTAGTTAAACTAGCAGACATGAGTGGCTCACAGACTTACTATCTAAATGAGTGACTGACTATGTAGCTAACTAAATAACTAACTGACTGAATGACTAAATCTCTGACTAACTGCTGAACTGACTGTCCAATTAACTGAATAAGTAACTAAATGGCTGAATGACTGACTGATTGACTGACGAGCTGATTAACTACTTAAGTCACCAACTGACCAGCTAAGAGATTACAGATTGAGCATGTTCAATCTGTGCCTGTCTCCTGCTAAAAAACGATAGTCAGTTGAGGGCTTCATGCACGTGAGCGGCCAGCGTCCCGACGGCGGCTCCAAGCGTCTGCCCGGCGACAAGGAGGACGCCGGGCATCTCTCCGTTTCCCAGCTGGTCCTCCGCCGAGGCATCACCATGGTTACGGCGCTGGGCCTCCTGGCTGTGGGCATCTGCGTGCACTTCCTGGTCCCGCCACCCGCTCGCTCGCTGCTGCTTCAGGCCAACCTCACCAGCATCAATGGCACACAAAGTCCCCTGCAAACTGTTACAATGCTGGACTGGTGAAGACAGACGCCAGGAAACTTGCGCACTCCGCAGCGTTTCTTATCGAGGTCATACAGAAGAGAAGACTCTCAGTATTCATCACTTTATTCTCAGCGCTGCTTTGTGTCACTTCAAGGTCACTTTAAGTGCATTTTTACTCGTTTGATTTGAGCTTATGTTTCCTTTCTTTTTTCTTTTTTTTAATTAAGTATGTTTGGCTTGAGCAAAATGAACTAATGGGACTGAATGTCTTTTCTAATTTATGAAATAAATAATACTGTATATGCTTTTTGCTATTGGGAAATGGGAATTTAACAATGGCCACTTCATGTCAGTTGTGTGAACCTCACTCCACATAACCGAAAGCAACGAAATCCAAGAAAAAATATGGGGGGCGGGGTTATTAGTAATTGACGCATATATTTCTGAAGGTCTTAATAGAAGAAGGGTAGAATTTTTTGGGGTCTGCACTTGTAAACAAGAAACATAACAACACAAGCGCGAATGGCTATTCCATGAAGTATTTTTAGCCATTTTTACATGACGTTTTCTAACAATGCTTCTTTTCTAATATCAATAGTTTTATAGCTGTTAAAATAACAGCAAACCGTTTGTCCAGCAATTTCCAATTCCTAAATGTCAGGGTGACGCAGCCTTATCCGTTGAGCTTTTACACACCAGTGTGCCGCGAGATATTGCCAGGTGTGCCGTGGGAAATGATCTAATTTGTGTGCTTGTGCGGTCTAGCGCCTCGCAGCGTAATCATTGTAGTACTCTTCCATACCAGTAGGTAGCAGCAGCCAGGTAATTGTCTTTGTTTAGCGACAAGCGAATTAGTAACGCATGTTCCAAACAGGCCCTTGTTTCGCACTGAGTAAGTACTGCAGCAATATGAGACATTATAAAATGCTTTTTTCTTTGTGTTTCTTAAATTCCTATTCAAGACGTTATAATATAACGTCATTCTTCAATGTTAAGAATGCTTATATAAACAATATAACACATATTTTGTTGAAATAAGCTTTTTTTTTTTTCAGAATTTCAGATGGTGGTGTGCCGCGGGATTTTTTCAATGAAATAAATGTGCCTTGACTCAAAAAAGTTTGAAAAACACTGAACTAGAGGACCATATGTGATGTGGCCCTGGCCCTAACCTAGTTGGGACTAAGCTAAAAAGGCTTATAGACCTTTGTCAAATACCAATAACGACTTTCAACTGTATGTAGGTGGGTAGACTTTCCATTTCAGGTGGTCCAACCAATGTAAAACTAGAAAAATGCAATTTTATCATAACACTCTTCACAAAAAAGTGGTCAGTTTGAACTTGATTGACAATGGTAGAAGCTAATGCTAGCATCCAAAAGAGAAGCCTGTTTAATTTGAGATTAGTTGCAATAGTCTGATGGCACAACTGCAAGGAATGTCACTACAGACTATAATGCTATTCAAAGCTTGAAAACTTATGAAATACTTGCAAGTTTTGAATTTGCAGCTGTGACTCATTTGAAAATATTTTCAATGAGAATGTGTACGTTTTCCATGCTATTATCATTTTAAGAAGAATCAGCATGACACGGTAAGCGAAGCATTTCTTGAGGTAGGAGAAAAAGAAGAAATTCTTGCCTCTCTGCGATGACTAGTTTTCAAAAGTATATATTAAAAAAAAAAAAAAAAAGAACGCCACAATGTTTGAGTTACCAAACTGCTTCTGCCAATTTGGTATTATACCTTAGATTGCGATCATACGCTGTTGCGCACTAACTTCAAAAATCATGGCTTCAATTGCAAATGTAACGCACTCAACACATTGACAACAATAATGGAATTGTCACCAGTTTGCAGCTTTGCACTCACCCAAAAAGTCTTTCATACTTCGCAAAAGCAATTGAGTGTGTTACATCATCTCCACAAACTCTTATTCAAAGGTCTTATGGCCAAGTGTGCGGATTAGGCTAACCCAGTAAAAGGAGCCCTGAGGGGCACCGCTGGGGATCTCTTGAGTCCTCCCGAGCAAACAAATGAGCCGCCCTCTTCAAGACCTGAGCGGCAAGCTTGGCAACATGACCGCCATGTGGCCAATGTCCCTCAGATTGGTGGAGAGGAAGCTCAGGTCTCCTCACACTGAGTTGGAAGTAACTTGCGCATGTGGTCACAAACTGATATCATTTACGATGATAAGAAGGATGTGTTTGTATCAGGAAGGTGTTCTGTTTGTTATTGCAGAATCTGAGCTGACTGGATTCAAGTTCAAGTCAGCGCCTGGAGTCCAGTTAACTGTTAGCTGTTTAGTAACTGTTAGCTATTAATTAAACATGTAAAAACCAAATGGAAAAAAAATCCTGGTCTCAGAGGAACCTCCTCTGGTAACGGTTACAGTTCACAGTGTTACTTAAACAATGTACAAGATCCGTAATGCTCAGTAGACATGTGCAAAATCTTAACGAAAGCTTGTTTTGCATTTTATTTTTGGTGGCATTTATTGTTTTTGGATCTCTGTATAACTTCATGTCATTTGGTGCAACCAATCAACATCTAAGCTGAAAAGCGAAGAATCTGCTTTACAGAAGAATAACTGCAAGAATGCTAGCTCAACTTAAATGTACAAGTACTATATTCAAAAAATGTTTTCTTGATCTCTTCCTCGCTGAGCAGACTTACAGCTTGTTCAATGTGAGAATAAATGCGAAAGCTCTTTCATTCCAAACAGTGCCCGAGATGAATTCTTGTGAGCTATAGTTTGGATTGCAACACGCACTCTGTGGTCTTGTTTTCAACTTTCTCCGTTGTTACAGCTGCACTTGGCGGGGCTCCAAAGGAAGCAAGCAAGCAAGCGCTCCATCCTTTGCGCCACTCTGGAAGTGGCTTTTGAAGCGACAGCAAGAGATGAAAAAAGTCAAAAGACACATGAAGTGTTGTGGTGTCGAAAAAGACGTGGCGGCGGGATCGAGCGACCATCAGGGATCCAGGTGCCCCTGAGCCACAGAGAAGAAGTCGACCACATCTTGAAGATGGCCGGGCCTGTGGTGGTAAGGTGGCATGTATGCACGCGTGTATATGGATGCTTTATTCTGCATGCATTCATTGAGCAGAGTTATCTATTGGAAAACGTTTTGGTTATTGTGCTTGAAGATTGCAATTTGTTGTTTATTCGGCACCGGACTTAAATCGCACCTTCGCGGGAGCCCATAACACCAAAGAAACCCAATCTCCAAAAAAAGCGATCCAAATTCTTAAATAATTAAAAAGGAAAAATGATGAACATAAAATATCACATTTTAAGAGTTACAAATATGATACCAGATATAATAGAATATCATGTATGATACATCCATACGCAAAGCACAAACATGAGTTTTATATATATTTTCCATGAAAAAAAATAGAACTTTATTCCCTGAAGAATACTATGTTATTTTCTCTAAATATGTATAACATTTTATTCTCATACCTTTGTGTGTGCGTGTTTCGTGTTTTTTCATATTGTGTAGCTTACACTGGCTCCATCTAGGAGTAAAGTAAATCCATTTTAGTTGAAGTCAATCCATAACAATTCGCACACACTATTAGTAGTGTGCGGTGGTGCGGTGTGCGTGCGCCCCCTAGTGGATCCGCAGCTGCCAACACACTCTCGGGCTAGCATCTGTGCTTCGTTGTTTGCTTACATTCGCCGGAAGAAGCTGCACGTGTCAACTTGGGGCGGTGAGTCTTTGGTGACCCGCGGTCCATTTCACAAAGCATGTTCATCAAATTCTGAGTCTAATCCTTAAATCTGAATGTTTCTACTCTGAGATAGGAAACTGTGTGTTTCCTGTTCCAGAACACCTGATTTGAATCAGTTTACTCAATTCGGAACACTTCAACTTGGTTAAGTTAGTTAAACGCGTGCGCCACATCTATGAAAAGACAGCACGAATGGAGCCCCGATTAAAAGCATTGTTGAAAACGAACATGACATGGACTCCCTGGACTTTTTGTGTCCTGTCGTGATCAAAATTTTGAATTCGTCTGTTTTTAAATGAGTTTTTTTTTTTTAATACACTGATTGTTTTTCTTTGTCACATCAACATTTTCTGTCATTTGTTGCTAGGCAGAAGGCTAATCACAACCGTGTAGGTGTGTGTGTGTGTGTGTGTATATATATAAATATATATATATATATATATATATATATATATATATATATAAACCCAGTGTGTGCACGTTTCTGGACTGATTCAAAACATTCCAACTTTGAAATGTTAAACTCATTCAGGAGATCTTGTTGACGTTACATCACATTCCACAAATGTTTTCTGTAAAATTGCCAAATTTAGAGATATTTGCCTATTCACTTCTGTACATCTTTATCATATGAGCAAATTTCCCACGTTTTCACAGTAAAATTCCTGAATTAAGAAATGTTTTACATACTCAAACTCCTTCCACATTTCTCGACAGATTCAAACGTTACATTCCAAGTTTGAGTCTCATTTTGCAAATGTCAACAAACCCATTGCACAGCTTTTCAGTTCAACATCAGCTCCCAGTATTCAAAGGCAATTTGTACAGAAATTGCATTCTCTAGTATTGTATTGTTGTTTTGATATGTGTCTTTGTTTTTCCAGGCTGTGAAGCGCGCCCAGAGGAGGAAACACTTGACTGCACATATTGTTATGGAGAGAGGGCCTCTGGTATTGTCTGTGAAATGTATCCTTGTTTTTCTTCTTGGGCATAGGCTCTTGTGTTCAATTCCTCACTGGGCCTTTTCCTCATTGCAAAGAAACTTTCCAAATACGTCTATTCATTTGACTCATTTGCTAGCTTGTGCATTTAATATTAGCGTTAACGCGACCGAGACAACTTGACATGCGTTAACAGTCAAAGATAACAGAGAGAATCGGGTCGCATTTCCAAATAAAATGTTTTTCAGCCTCAGATAATAAATAGATTCGGAAGGACTGCGCCTTTTTGTGTGGCCCCCCGCGGCCCGGTCCAAATTGGCCTGCGGCCTGGTACCGGTCCGCGGCCCGCTGGTTGGGGACCCCTGATCTGTCTGTCTGCCTACCACAACTGATGTAAATGTAAAAACTTTGATACAGTAAAAGGAACAAAACACAAGAAAATAAAATTGTAATATTGAGACTAATCCTATCGGGTTTCAAAGGAGCTTCATAGACTGCCAAACGGATCATGTGGCCAGGTGGTTGGTCAACAGCAGGTTGACCACAATCCCAGCAGCCAGAATAAAGATCATGAGAAGGACAAGAAGACCCCGACGCAGGATTAAGTTCCCTTGGTCTGCAGCGCTCACTTCCGCCGCCGCCTCCTCCTCTTCCTCCTCCTCCTCCTCCTCCTCCTGCGTCTCCTTCTCCTTGGTGAGCAACAGCTCAAGTGCATCACTTTGATGCTGCGAGTCTACTGTTGGGGGGGAGCGATAACTAAGTCAAAAACAATGTCTTTTATGGATGCTTTATTTCAATTTTTATTTGAAATAGATTTTTGTGTTTCTTTTGGGGATGTTTTTCTTTGTATTTTACTCTTGTGTTTGACATGCTTAATGTTTAATTGATAGATATTAAGAAGCGTCTTTTTGCATCTTACCTGAATTCCTGCTAACTCCAGCTCTGATCTGAGCCTGGGAAGCAAGAAATAAATGAATAACAATGAGAGGAAAAAGATTACTGTGGTGGTGGTGGTGGTGCCTTGAAATACCTCTGCCATAGTGTACAATTCTTGAAAAAAAGAGGCTTCAATCTATTTATAACCGTTGGAAGTTGAAGTGTCCCGCCAAGCTAAACATAAAACAGACTAGCGAGAGGCTGCGATGATGCGCAGCCAATCGGCTCACGGGATAAATCCACTTGTGCTCTCGTTGCCGGGAACCAATCACGCGCTTTTGATGAGTGTACAAAGCCTCCGAGTCTTTCTGCAAAATGGCTGTATTTTTCATTTTTATTTTTTGATGAGTACTTTTTGAAAACCCGCAATGCACTGAGACCGCGAAACTCGAACCGCAAAGTGGCGAGGGGTTACTGGAATGCGGAGGAAAAAAAATGGGCACATGCATGGCTGTCGGGTGTCACGCGAAGTGGCAAAAGCGTCAAGCTCCACAGATTTCCCCGTGTGTAAGGAAAAAAAACTAAGGGGGGGAAAACACTCAGAGAAGCAAAATACGGGCCGAGAAAGTGCGTCGCCAGGACAGTTGGAAACCAAATGCCAACTCCTATCTGTGTGAAGTTTTTATTCTCTCTGACGTAATGAATAAAAATGAATAGAAAAAGAATAGGTGTTGGTTTAGCGACGCCACCACATCACATAACCCCCTCGTGTGATGCTTTGCAGCAGTCTTTTTGATGTCTGTCCACCTATAAAGGAAGCGACGATTAGTTCAGCCGTTTCATAAAGGGTGTGTTGTGATTCTTACTGGCTCAACGTTCCGTTTGAGTAAACAAAGCTCAGGCGGGGCACTCCAGTCTTTCGAACAGATTTCGTTAATGTCATTTTGAGAAAGATTGAAAATAATGGTCTGAGTAGTAAGACAATTTTGAAATTTACAGTGCTCAAAAAGCCCAGTTCAATTTGGATTATTTGTAAAGTGCTTGTACCGCAAATGTACTTGTTTTGTGGTCACTCATAAGAATACTATAAACAATCACTATTGGTTCTTGGTCTTCCCGAATAAAATCAAACCAGAAAAAGGTTTGCGGGCATTGATCTTCTGCTGCCCACGGCCCGTTATGACCCGCTCATTTGTTCTAATCGGGCAAAATAAGAAAAACCAGCGGCAAGATCGCCTTCCAGTCCATATGTATGGCAGTTTTCATGATGAAATTCTGATTATTTAGGGAACAGTAAAAAAAAATTAAAAAGGCACACCGGTAAGGTGTGTACTGTCGAATCGTGTGCATCATGCAGGCTGGGCTGCAAGATGGCGCCGGTCGAGCGAGTTGGCCAAGCTCTTTTTAGATATGGTGCTGTCTTATACTGCCCCCAGTTGGCCAAGGCACATACACCTGAGGGGGCAACTGTTTACATTCTATTTAATTATGTTACTACTGTGTTTTTATAATGCAACATTAGTGTACCATTTTTTCTTCAGAAAAAAAAATACTTTTTTTATAATATTTTTTTGTCGTAGTCTGGAATGGACTAATGGCATTTGCACTCATTTTCAATGGAGAGAAATGATTTGAGATGCAGCTGTTTTGAGTTATGGGCGTGGTCACGCAACTAATTTAACTCGTATTTCAAAGCACCATTGTTGATCAAATTTGCAGACAATTGATTACCTCAAGTGTAACTTGCTCCCAGTTTATCCTTGCCAAGTAGACAGCCATGAAGCAGCACTGAAGCAACAACGAGCAACAGAAACCTGTCCACAGACCTGCAAACAAGTCGTTAAAGACAGAGAGTGAAGTTTGTCAAAATAATCCAAAACATATGAAGAGGACGTACCCTTGATTCCTAATTTGGCTGCAAACATCAGCGGCACTCCGACAGGTAGACACACCCCATAATAACCCAGTATGGTGCAGAGTGCTCCGACTTTTTGCTTCCCTATTCCTCTGACAATCCCTCCTGCGGCCGCCTGTGAAAACACACTCAACAATGCCGCTAAATCATAATTTAATATTTAAATAAGTTAAACATGCTTACCACAGTTGCATCCATCAGGATGAACGGAGTGTAAAACATCACAACCTCAGCGACCTTTAGCTGTATTTGTCTGTTGGAAACACAAGCTGTTAGAAACACAAGGACAATGACAACATATGACAATCAAAATATTAATGACATTAGATATAAAGAGAATGAGTAGAAATAACCCAGAAAAAAAGTCATGAATGGACATACAGGTGCACACTGTACTTATCATATAATTAATGTGATGACTCTTCTTGCTGGTTATTTATAATAACCACCCACTTGCACAATGATAGAAACAATCCACACATTTGTAGTAGAGCTGTGGTTATGAAATGGGGATGGGGATATGAAACCCACATGAAATGCGCTATGTAAATAAAGTTGTATTGCATTGTAAAAAACGTATGATTGTAAAACTTTTGTATGCGCTTTGGAGGTAATACCGTATTCCTCCACAAGGTGGCGCATATCTCTAAAACATGGTTAAGGAGTCACGTCTTGTCAGCACCGTGATCAAACAAAGCAATCTCCCGTGAAAATCAGATAAAACAATGATTAATTCGCTCATATCCGAATTTAGTGAGTTGCTTGCTTTTTAGGACAACAAAGTGTACATGTATATTGACGTGAGGAGCTGTTTTCCATCGAATAAGCCCTTGAGCTCCGGCAAGCAAGCCCTCATGTTTGCTACGAGGCTAGACCTCTACGCTAATGTGCTATAATAAGATGTTTTATCTTATCTATGTCTTGGTAAAGAAATCTGTCAAAACCCACCAGAGTCTTATAAGTGCTGAACTCTGTTTCGCTATGTTGTGTCATATTTTACTGTGATAAAATGAGTAGAAGGGGATGCTAATTGTTGATTAGCAAGATGATAACGACAATCGTGGCTAACCGCTATGCTAGCACATACATTACATGTACTAAACTGGTTACTTCTTTGGATGCTAATTGTGAAGGTAGGTAAGCTGAAGTGCTATTATTGATGTTACCTCAATCGCTTTGGTTATATAACATCTAAAAATGTTCACTGCTCATTGAAAGTGATTCATTTCAATTATTAAAATACCGAACGTGAAATGCTTTACTCCAATTTTGTCTACCAAATCATTTTATATATTGTATTGTCTGTGATGGTTAAATTGTACATGATAGATACTTTAAGTAATAGAAATATACATTGAGTAATACAAGAAATTTGATTTTAGGATATATGACCAACATAATTGATTCATAGTGATTATATATTTCTGCACGATATGTTGATTGCTTTCTTTGGATTATAATTGATCTTGGATTAACCTTGAGTAGCTAATCAGCAAGCCAAAACCAAGGACAAAGACCGTGGACAGCACTGTGGCGTGGCCAGCCATGGCATCTGCCCTGAGTAAGTCAAACTTCACATTTATCCTTCTCATTGACACAGATAAGAGGGAGGGGAAAAAAATCTTATTTTGCAGCATTGGTTCTCCTGAGAATGTCTTCCATATGAGAGTAAAATTGGTACCGCATGAAATCTTGAATCGAATCGAGCCTTAGTGAATTAAATCGAATTGATTTTGGAAATCTGAATCGATACCCAGCCCAAATTTGAAGGCATGGTAACGGTTAAAATAATCAAGTCTACTGGAGATAAAAGCATGGATAAGATCCTCCTGGTCAGCTTTGAACACGCAACCCTTCAATGATGTTTTTCAGATGGTAAAAGGCTGTGTTAGTGATTGAAAAAGTCTACGCCGCACTCCGTAAATGTACCGTATGTGTCAGCCTACAATTAATGCGATAGCTCCTCTTGCTAGCTATTCATAACCATCACTGTGCACAATAAAAATAAACAAGAAAACAGTGGGTATAAAAAGTCGGTACACGCCTGTTTAAATGCCAGGTTTTTGTGACTTCAAAAATTGGATCAAGCTTTATCGTTTCAAACTTTTCCCACCGTGAATGTGGCCTTCAACCTGTCCGACTAAGTTGATGACTCCGATTAACCCCACATAAATTTCAGGCTGGATGACTTGCAGGAACCTGTTAGAGCTGCTTAGTTGCTGAACTTTATCAGCATAAATGTTAAATGCTATTTGAACTTAGTAAAGTAGCTGCTAGTAACTGTTATTTTGTCCCATGTGTTTTGCTGTGTTGCCTCTTGTGTAACGTTTGTGCTTTTGTGACATTTTGTATTTTGAAACATACATAATGCATTGTATTTAGCATAATTACAGACTTCCTAAGTTTTGAGTGGTGTTTGTATGAAAAAAATAGAGGGACCTTGATCATCTCTTTAGTGTATGATTCAAATCTTACAAAGTTTCTTCAAGTTCGTATTTGATTGAACCCCAGAAATGGCCAACATGACTTGGTAACTTCAAACTAAAATAACTAAAATTAGACTTTCTTTCAGTCTTTCTGGAACTTTTTTTGTGGTGTCTCCTCATGATACCAAATTTCCTTCTGCCAACTGTGCCGACTTGATGTGACTGTTCGGGCATGACTTCCGGAGACTTCTCCTTGAGACTTTACTTTTTTACTTTGTCAAACATAAACTCAGCAATTCAAATACAACTAGTGGTGTTTTTTTTATGTAGTTGGGTGGTTACATTTTATATGCACAAAGTGCTTTGCAAGCATGAAGTGCACAGAGTCTGGGGACAGAATTTGAATGACCATGTAACAGAACGGCAACCACAACCTCTTCATCGAACGTGACAAAAATAATCATGAAAAGTATGGTGTGATCGACTTACCCTAAGTATGGTTTAAGTTGCCCTTTTGAGACCATTCAAACATGGTATATAGTTGAGATTTTGCACTTTTGACAGAAGTTTGAATGGAAACTCTGCGAGGCTTCCTTGCAAAGCCGACAAACCGCACTCGGCAGCTTTGGATTTTGGAAAGATGCGCGGCAAAGCGGCTGCGTAGATGTGGCGCGCTCCGCGAGAGCGACAAATTGGCCAACTCGTCACATTTTTGCTCTTGTTTTTTTTTTTTTTTGGGGGGGAGGGGGGATTTTATATATATATATATATATATATATATATATATATATATATATATATATATATATATATATATATATATATATATATATATATATATATTTTTTTTTTTTTTTCTATTAAATTCTCTTGAAAACTTCTTGGGCGGCACACCCAAGTATTAACATGATGTGGGAAAGTCTGGGCAGTGCCTGAATAGAGTGACTAAATTTCGCTCTATCCATGTTTGTAAGTGAACCAAACAAGTGAGCACAGCTGCCAAGGGCAATCACAAATGAATATTTACAAGAATAAGTAAGCCAAGATCAACATATCGCAGGGAAAGCTGCATGCGTGTAACCAAAGCGTTATCATATTCAATAAGAAGAGTCATTAATTATGTACTCACTCGTCATACGTGAAGATTAAAGCAATGTGATGCCTCAGGCTGCCAACAATTACCGCCAAGCAAACAGAGACTGACACTGTGGGGAAAGGTGGAAAGTTCAATCCGTTTGGCGCCACTCCAATACACACTGTAGTGTATGTACATACAAGTCATAGCCACCCTCCCAAAGTTCAAAAACACAACTTAAAGAAATGAGAAAACAAATCATAAAAAGGAGAACAGTATTGCTTAATTTGAGCGAAATCATCTGCTAATAGAGCAGGCAATGTTGTCTACGTAAGGTTTATGAAAACAAGTACACAAAGCTACCCTTATGAACACGGATGTTTTAAAACCAATGTATCTATAGCAAAGAAGTAGATCTGTACTCATACAAGAAAAACTGCTTGAATCGATCATAGCTTAGTGCAATAATGCAGTCAGCCCCTTAATTTAAGCTAAACTTGCAGTAATAAAAGCTCGCTAACAAAAATTGCCCCTTTGAGAAAAGAGATCCGACAAAGAACAAAGCATATTTTGCCTTGACATGCTGAATCTTTAGAAAGTCGTTTTTGCAGTAGCATCTCATATGGCGTCTTAGGAAGAAAATATCCATACCCGCCACCAGTGCATCCCATTGATTCGAAATCCGACACGCATGTTCATCCTGACAGGATGCACGAGAATTGGCAAGAGTAAAATTAAGAGAGTAATGTAGCACTTTTTGGTACTGTATGTAGTAGCCTGGTTGGCCCAAGAAATGCAGAGACAGAAGAAGCAGCGTTTGCAGTCAGACTAACTTGCGCAGAACATGCACAGTTTTGCAGACAACTTGGCCAGCTGGGAGTCTCCAGCTCCCAGAGCGTTTCCCACTCTTATGGATCCTGCCACGCTGGTGCCCAGAGGAAGCTGACAGAAAAGCACAACAGTACATTAGTCATCCCTCACTGTCGATATCTGACATAAAGTTGAGTTCAAATCACCATGTAAGCAAAGTTTGAGAGTTCATAGACGACTGACTGAGCTCCAAGTTCTACCTCACTTACGAGACCTGTCCAGACGGGGGGGAAATGGATTTCATTTTGCTGCTGACCAAATTTAGCCTGCCAAAATATGGTGGTTGACAATACCTGCTAGTAAAATGGCAATCTCAAAGGACCACCACTCCACGCACATCATGACCATGCCAGGGAGAGCCAAGTGGATGAATGAGCCCCAGTCCTGTAGGCAGTCTTTGGACCAACCTGCAGACAAGTACTTCAAAAGCTTGATTTGGATTCATATCAAAAGATTTCATCCCTCCGTGCTGCGAGCTCTACTGTCCTACTCTGGTCTTCGACTCAGACTTTGTTTTCTGCTGTACATTCTCAAAATTACTCTGTTAAAAGTAACTCGAATTGACTCAGCCTGTTGGGGGAAGATTTTGATCCAGGAGGAGTAAAAACCTCCCATACTGATGAGTTTAGGATCTATAACGTCTTCACCCAGTCTGCTGCGTCAAAATAATTCATCCAAAATGGGTCAAAGTAACCCGATTCACTCAAAATCCACAGCTACCCAGTGAGTGGATTGAGGAAAATGACCCAGTGTTTTTTTTCTGTTTGTTTTTTTCTTGTCAGATGACTCTATATGAAATTTCTTCTCAGCCTTCAACAAGTGTTGATTGGAAGTCATACAATCACCCTCCTGAAAGAACGCCTGGTGGATATCAATGACTTGACATCTCCACCACAGCATGTTGCACTCACCTCCCCAGGTGACCTTGTGAAGACCTTTCCACAAGATGAAAACGAAGAGAATGCCAGCCATGGAAAACCGTGTCACGGTATTGGCAAGAGCAGAACCTCTGCCAAGGACATTTAAATTAGGGGATTTAAATTTGCAGAAATGAGTCGAGCGTCAACATTAGGAATGAACGAGCAATGTCAACTTTGAAGAAACACCGACACGTTTCTGACAACAGTCTATGGCAAACAAGACGGTTGGGCGAGATTGGACTTAAGTGGCTTTCTGGGTTGTATGGTGAGTGATCAACCTTTGCCATCATGCTCCGCTCACACGCTATGACAAAAACTCTTCACGCCTTGCAATTTAGCCTCATCCAACTGTCTCGTACTATGTATACAAGGTTCAAATTTGCTCGGGATTGGACAAAAACTGTTTGCTTTTAAAGGATCCCTGGACATTGACAGCATGAGTGCATAACTCTAACATTGTTTCGAGCCAAAGTGACTTCCCGGATCTGGAATTATAAAATTGTCTACTCACAATTGACATTTACCAAAATGTCATAGTGATGAGTGACATTGGCTTCGTGGGCTGGACCAGTTTTTCCAGTCACAACAAAACATTTCTAAACTGAATATTGTTAGTAACAAGGAAGGAGAAGCGAAGCAGTTTCAGTGCTCAATACTTACACAACTCCCATGTTTAATGCAAAGAGAAGGACGTAGTTTATGAGGGCGTTGATGAGATTGGCCACAACGCCTGTGATCACTTGTGGCCAGACGATCCCCTGAAATAGAAGATCAAGATGTTTTGAGAGGTTTACAGTATATTGGGACGCCAGTTCAGACTGAGCACAAGTTACCTGGTTTTGCAAGTATCTCGACTGCAGTTCATACATGAATGTAACCTGTAAACAAAGATATCTACATTTAACGGAACACAAAAAACAGAAGAGTACTACTTCTGGGCACCATGTTACTACAGAAGTTTCTTGACAAGAATTTATGGGTCTCAAAAGCCAGAAAAAAACAAGGACACATTGGAGGGACGGCCTTTAGAATTTTTGGATGAAGATCCTGTACTGAATCTCTTTTCCAGAATTATCATTATTCAGGATTCAGTCATCGTTTCTGTGACCTCTGCGAATACTCACAGGAAGTGCTGGCATGAAGATCTTCACGTACAAGTGCGTCAACCTGAGGAGGAGACGATGACCACAAAAGTGACAGACACCGTTTTTAAAAAGCTGAACATAAAGGAAGAAGAAGAAGAAGAAGAAACGCCGCCGTCCGCTGACCTTGCCACCTCCGGTTTCTGTCCCAAAACCAGCAGAATGGACTTGGTGTTGATGAGCAAGGCCCAGCATGGGAAACACGTCAGGAGGAGGATGAGGATTGCTTTCTGCAGGATCACCCCGACTCTCAGGAGATTGCGGGCACCGTATGTCTGACACACAATTCTATTTTTAATACTTTCAACAGTGGGCAACTATTCACTGTTGTCTTCTTTGACCACAAGTCTCGACATCATGGTTGTGCACCAGTCACTATAGTGGACGGCTATACCCAAAGCTTCCCCCCCCCCCCCCCCCCCCCCCCCCCCGAGTCAAATGACTCCCGTCGACTCAAGTCGCAGACAATATGACTTGCGACTTGCTTGGCTCTAAAACTTGCGTAAGACTCGACTTGACTTTGACTCGGCATTCATGACACTCAACATGATGTTGACTTGACCTCCATGGCTTCATTCTGTGTACATTAGAAAACCTTTTTTTTTTTTTAATTTACTCTGCCTCTTGTTTCTCAAAGAAAAGTAATTTTTTTGTGTTGACCTGTTGACCTGACAACCAGTAAGCTACGCTATGATGAGACGAGTGCTAAGTCTGACTTGATGAACAAGACACGTAGGACTGTCCAAAGGTGAATACATTTGGATCGAAGGATTATCTTTTTGATGAAATCGGGATAAAGACAATAGCAACATGCAAGGTTTGCATCTAATCTGCTAAGAGACTTGACCTCTAGGACGTTTACCTTCATCTGTCAGATGCAGGTTAAGATAGCTGTGTGAACTGTTGAGTGTGAACCAAGACAGCTAGATTAGCTTGACATTCTAGCTCCCCTACTGCTGGCCAAATATGAACTAAAATTCACGTCGGTTAAGCATTTAGTTGGGAAGACGATAGATTAAACACCATGGAGTTAGTTAGTTAGTAATCTTGAAACTATACCAGCGTAACCATAGACATGGATACAAAAATAGACTCCACTTGAGTTACTTTATCCGGTTGAGTGTCTGTCATATTTGATTTGGCGTGGCCCTCCTAAACTAATATAGGTGAACTTTGCTGAGCGTCATCAAGCGAACTCCTACAAAGTGTACACAATGAATGCCTCTGATTCACCCATCGACACACACTAATATATTTGGGAAACAGATTTTGCGCCGTAAAAATCTTGTGTAGTTTTAAATGTGATGATAACGGTACGTTTAATATCGTTTATCATCACAGTAACAGTGTTGGATACATTGCTCGACGTCAACGCATGCAAATGTTAGTAAAACCAAAAAAAAAACGTGCATTTTTCGAAAAAATACAAGTATATATGAATTTCTTTCAAAGCCTTTTGTTGTTTGCGTCATTTTGTAAATGTGTCATGTCATGTCATTTTCGACACCGCTTATCCTGCACAGGGTCGCGGGAGCCTATGCCAGCTTACTTTGGGCGAAAGGCGGACTATGCCGTCAACCCGGTCGCCAGCCAGTCACAAGGCACACGGAGACGAACAACCGTACACACCGTCACTGTGCGGGAACTGATTCGATGCTGCCCGCACACAAGTCAGGTGAGTGTACCGCTACACTACCAGAGGCGTGGATGTACCGGTAAATGTCAAAAGATGTCATTGTCAATTTATTTTTTGGTATTACGATCAAAAAAAACATCATATCACTCCCAACATATTTTGTGCCGAACAAGCTCATATAACTTGACTTAAGACTTGCTAGAGATTTGGTGGCGATTCGACTTGTTTGATTTCCCACAGTAACTTGAAACGTGAAAAAACCACCTCTGGCAAATACACTGCTACACATTGGTGTATATATCCGTCAATTCCTTCAATATAGGAGACCAAAGCGGGTGGCACAGACAGTAGATGTCAGTCGATGGAATTGCAGTGACTGACGCACAACCTTGGCATCAAGGCTCTCGCAAATGGATGGAGGAGAGTTCTCATACCTGAGAAATCAAAGTATCACACGCTGATGACAGCCCGACACCGATAGATATGCCTGTGACATTCACAATCTGTGGATGAAATGAGATCATGTCCATTCACGATGTGCAGGTCAGTGGCATAACATGACACTTACAGCTGTGGCCAGAGCGACCGCATCCAGCTCCACCCTTCCCAAATGGCCGCAGAACGCAGCGCTGACAAAAGTCACAGAGATCACCAGGAGCTGGGTCAGACTCTGCGTAACGGATGAAAGTTGTTAGGCTTGTAAACCTCAGTTTGGGTTTCGAGCAAGGGTTAAGGTGTTAAACAAGGCTAGGGGAGATTTGGGTTTTCAGCCTGGGTGCCTGGTTTCAAACCTGAGTTAAAGTTGTAAGTTAGGGTTACGGTTTTAAACATGGAATGAGGTTACGTCATGTGTTCGAGCTAGGTTAGTTTTTTTTGTTTAAGTTAAAGGGCCGGTATGATGCTATTTTAAACTTTCCACAGTTAAAGCGGAAGTCAACCCAAACATGTTTTTTTCAAAAATATGTTCCCAGCAGGCCCACTAGTTGAAACACGGCATTCTGATAAATATTGCGTTTGTGGAATAAGTGTTAATCCACTCGTTCTTAGCCATCTCTGGGGGCGGCCATTTTGTCTTCTGTCGACTGAAAATGACATCGCAACTGCTGACAACGACCAATCGCGGCTGACCTGTTTTCTGAATCTGAGCCGTGATTGGTCATGGTGAGCAGTTGGGATGTCATTTTCAGTCGACAGAAGACAAAATGGCCGCCCCCAGTGATGGCTAAAAACGAGTGCATTTTGCTGCTTAACCCATTAAGAGAAAGAAAGACGCAACGGCGCTCTCAGCTCTAGTGGTAGAAACGCGGTTATGCGCTCCCGTCCTTAATGGGTTAATTTATATTCCACAAACGCAAAATTAATCAGAATGCCGTGTTCCAACTATTGGGCCTGCTGGGAACATATGCTTGAAAAAAATGTGTCTGGGTTGACTTCCGCTTTAACTTTCGGTATGATTACATATTACTTTTGGCACAATGGCGATCTAATTTCTTATGAAACATGAGTTATTTTGGTGGCTATTTTTCCAAGAGTAAAGTGGCATCCTTTATACAGCATTGATGTACTATCCATCCATGCTCATGATCATGTGTGTAACAAGTAAGTTTTTTTTTTTTTTTCTACCACAAAATACATCTGACATATCGTGCTTGACATCGAAGCAAAGGTTAGTGCATTAAGGCTAATATTATGTCATCGTTTAGCTTTAGCTAGCGGTTTGATTTACTTACAGCTCTGGCCTCTCCAGCCGATTTGATTGTGGTAAAAAATGTTCAATGTTTAATCTCGCAGCCAATCCACTTTTGTACTGGCCAAGGTTCGCCATGCAGTCCTCTTAGGAATGACGATCACAGACAAACAGCCGCTGAATGGTCTGCCACCTCGGCCGAGATGACCGCTCATAGCGCCGCTTTCCCGGATCCGCTTGTCGGGGTGTTTAGTCTGCAGGGGCGGTATAAGATTGAGGAGCCAATCGCTTTCTTGAATTGGGCATTGGTGTTTTGAAAGCAGGAATGCTCAAGAGTTGGGTGGAAGGGAAGAAAGCACCACTTTGAGGGTTTTTGGTGAGGAATTAGTATTTGAACCCATTAAGGCCTAAAGCGCCTGGCGAAGCGTCTCTCAAGAACCTAAGGTCGACTTTGGAATCAACCTCTAAAAACTGACGTTTTCCCAGAAATTCAACACTTCCAAAATAATTAATATCTCAGCCCCTGTAGCAGATAGAAACATCATTGCAAAAGAATTTGAGAGCTTAGACGTGGCTTTCACACAGGACTGAGTTTGTTATTTTTCACTGTTTGAATCAAAAATGTAAAAATAAAGTGTCAGCGGAAGAGAAGCACTAGTTTTCATTTTTTTAAAAATCGAGTGGTAATTACCATCCTCTATTCTGTTACAAAGTCGTCGATATCGTCATTGTTTATAAACATATGTCTTAACTATATATCACGTTCGACTGGTTCCCCTGGTTCAAAGTCGACAAGCGCGTCGTCTTTTTCACTGCCATTACTTATTTCAGAGCTCCCGCGATTGTCTGCATCCGCCATTACTGCCCCCCAAAATTCCGGACATCCTCCAAGGGCATACGATCTGCATGCTGTGCTGCGCCCAGTGCCCACAGAGAGCTTTCCGGAGCAGGTAACGGATTTTGCGTGTTACTGTGAAATAGCTCTGCGAACGTTAGCTACATAATGCACAAAGTTGAAACACAACACGGCGTAACTTTGACTGCAAACCGCTGCTTCGAGAAATGAAACATAACGATGCAGGTTAATACGTCGAACACAACAGCAATTTCAGTAAAACCGGGGGATATTAGTTAGTAAGATAGACTAAGGATACTCCAGCTTTCTGCTTTCTCTCGTCTTCCAGTAGTACTCCTGAGTGAATTCGCTTAAGGTGTTCATTCATGACTGATGTGCTGCTGCGGTCAAGCTATCACGCTCTCGTTTATCCGTGGTCAAGCTATCCGCTCCTACGTTTTTGAGTGCGCGCGTATTCCAAAGCTTACGGTAAATGCTTTCCCGCATGTCGCAACTGTGCACAAAATACAGTGCACAATGCATCACGTTCGAACTGCCATAAAAAACATTACTCCAATAGGTAGAAAATCATTCCAGTGGATTCTTCTTCCAGGTGGCCCATTCTATCAGCATACGAAGTTTGGACTGATTTTACTGTACAGTTTTTTAATAAATTAGACGCAAAGTCTGCACAAAACACAGTACAAACAGTACAAAAATCAGCATTTCCCTCACGTTTGGACTACCATAAAAAACATTCCTCCAATAAGTAGAAAATCATTCCAGTGGATTCTTCTTCCTGAAAATGAATACTATCATCATGTCAAGTTCAATCAAGTAAAATCAGTCCAAAAGGTTTCTATCGACAATCTGAGTTCCAAGCCTGGGTCAGAGTTTTCAACAAGGAATAGGGTTTGAAATTATGTTTTTATGCCAAGGCTTTGGCTTCAAATCAGGATTCCAAGTGAGGATTAGGGTTTCAAAATAGGGTTTCAAACCATTGTAAAGGTTTGAAACAAGGATTAGGGTTGAAATTATGGTTACATACCAGGGGGTCGGGTGTCAAGTTAAGGTTTCAAGCGTTAGGAGGTTAGGAGCTGAAAGTTGGGTTAAGAGCCGGTGGTAGGGTTTGAAATAAAGGTTTCAAGCTAAGTATAGGGTTTCAAACAAAAGCCGTTATTTGTAATTAGGGTCTCAAGACCGGGTTAGAGTTTCAAAGTATGATTTCAAGCCAACTTTAGGGTTTCAATTTATTGTATCAAATTAATAAGGAGTTTCAAGTTAGGGTGTCAGGCCTGGATAGGATTTCAAAGTGCGGTTTAAAGCCATCGTTTGAAGGTTTAACGAGGGTTAGGGTTGAAGTGTTTGAACGAGGGTTAGGATATAAAACTAGGGTGTTTGAAATTAGAATTTCAAGGCTGGTTTAATTTTCATTGCTGGGTGTGTCTTTTCCAGTACATTACATTGTGATTGATTTACTAGCGCTTATTGTCATGGTTTGTAATTATAAATATCAGTGGTTACTTACCGCAGGCACAGCCAACACTGACAGGTTTTTGAGTTCAGCCCCGAAGCCGACGGGAAGTAATGGGCATATTCTCCGCGGAAAACAAGCTCTTCTCCAGGACCACGACGGCGATGAAGAGCTTTCCATCATCATTTGCACCAAAAAAAAAGGCTAGTCTACCTTTCGTCCGGCAAAAGAGAATGCACCAAGTTATCAGTCAGTGATGCCAAACTATAGAGATCAAGAAAAAATAATCATCTTTTTTTTTTTGCGAGCATCGAGTGAGAAGTTAGTCCGTGGGCAAACTAGCTATCTAAATTGGCGATGTGTGGAGGAATCAGAATCGAGCAATGAAGAACTAAACTGCTCAAGTACGTTGAGCAAACTCCGCCTAAAGCCCTGATATGGGCTGCCATCTTGTTCCCAAATCAGCAGGTACAGTACTCAACTTCCTTATTGCTATCTGCATTTTGCCAGGAGATGGAGCCAGTGTACTTTTTTAAAAAACCCTTTGCATTTAAGTGCTGCTTATACTTCAATTTGTTTGCAAGCAAGTTATTTCAATGTATACCTCGAAACTGATGTCTCCGAGCATACTAAGTTATTGCAATGAAAATAATTATAATTAATTAAAAAATATATTATTGTATCATAGTATTGTACAACGTTAGTCCAGTGGCCCTTATACTATTGTTACTAAATGAGTTAAAAAAAAAAAAAAGCCAATTTACTTGCTAATAGATTGTGTGTTTTTCTCTCGTTTTCTGAAAATGTTCAAATATATGAATTGTTGACAGTGTTCAACTATGCTATTAGAGTTGCGTTACATATAATATTTTTTAAATGAACTCAGATTTAAAAAACATACAATTTTGGAGATTTAAAATAAAACAAGAATGCAAATACATCTAATTTGCGCATCCTACTCCTCATCCTATGATTCTTGTATCAGTAGCTAAATATATGTATATTAGGTTGCGATATTAAAATTAAATAAAAAATCAATACTGGAAATGGAAAAATAGAAAGCAGAAAATAATCACGTAGTGACGGGAGTAATTCAAATGAAGGCAATACATGTACACACATGTTTATATGCTTGAATCTAATTTATATTTTTTTTCCTCTCCTTAAATTAATATAAATATAATATTAAATGTAAAAAGAAATTAAGTGAAAATAATCACTTTCTTTGTGCGCTTAGTACCAGCGGTACAGGTAATTTAAAATCATATAAATATATAAAATAAGCAGTTTGCATAATGGATGGATAAATCTAAAAATCAAATTTACATTATATTATTTAACAAATTATTGTCTCCTTAAATTAATAAAAACATTAAATAAAATGTTATTTAAAAAACATGAGAAACAGTAAAGACAAAATAGAAATAACATATTACATTAAATGACTAAAAATATCAAAGAAACAGAAAAATTAGGGGTGGGGTAAAAAAAAAAAATCACATTTTCAACTTTGCTGTTAATTGTCATAATACGTTAAAGGTTTGAATGATAGTAGATGACACACTTTGCTAGTGTGTTTCTGTGTGTGTTTCTATTGTCAAGAAGGGTACCACACATGGGGATCCTACACCATTGGCAATGAAGCCAGGGGGGAAAAAGCCACATGTTGCATGTCCTCCACATGGCACCATGTCAGGTTGAAGTACGACTTGAAAGAAACTTTAGGTGAAGTCAAATATTTTCAGCTCACTGAATGCAAAGAAAGAGCCTCTGTCATCCCTCCAGCTGCTGAGTGTAAGCAATCAGGACACCGTACACAAACCTTTTTGTATGAACCTGATGCTCTCACACAGGGGCCACATTGTCCACCTGTGCAACTGCTGCACCGAATCCTTGGAATGTGATTTTTAACCTCTCCGTCAGTCGCTAATTAAGCGCGCCGTCCCACTGGATGGGTGACAATAGGTTAGTAATTAGAAGCATGGCAGACCTCCGCCATCACCCCCTCCCCCCCAACAAAAAATTCTGTAGAAGTGGCTCAAGTACTCACATATTCTACTTAAGTACAGATTTAAAAAAAAAAACTGGGAAAAATAGAAGTACTCATTCAACTCCTTTACAAAAATAAAAGAGCACAGACTCTGTACTTAAGTACAGAAAGAGAAAAGTCAAATCAGATGTTTTGTGTGTATATATATATATAATACCCATTTTATGACTTTGAACAATGAAAAAAAAAAAAAACTTCACGGCACACATGCGTTACAAAATCTAATATAAAATAGTACAAAATAACATGTTATGTATTTGCCGCAAATTTTTCTTGGACCTGACAATATCAAACAATAAAATAACGATAAATAAGGCCAAGGATCGGGTATATTGTATCTTGCTTCGCCAAATCTGTTGCGTCTTCATTAGTGGCCCCAGGTTCATGTTCCTCCAGGTCGCTGCTGGCCTTGTTTTTTTTTACTGCCTTATGACCCCAATCAATCAAACAATCAAGATCTCAACCATGGTTGACTTTACCACTCTCTATGAGTGTCATGTTTTTTCACTTCCTGTCATCATTTGCAGTGGTTGAAGAAAAATAAGCCTATTTTGACAAAGTAAAGACCGGAAAGTATAGATATTGCATCTTGTTTTCAAATGTAAGGAGTACAAGTGAAAAATAAAAATGGCACAAAAAGAAATACTCAAGTAAGGTACAAATAAATGAAAAAGCTGCTCAGTGTAGTAATGAAGTATTTGTACTTTGTAGGTTCCCACCACTGACTTTAAGTGTGACTCTTGAATTATTCCGTGAAAGGCTCATTTATGCTACCCTGGACGTAGCTGACTAATGCAGGCAAAACAATGGTCATTTTGCGCAAGGTCTAAAAAAAAAAAAAAAAATAGATGACACACGGAATAGGAGTGTCCTCCCATCAGTGTTTCACTCACTCTGTAGTTACAGGATTATAGCCACACACGGAAGACAAGAAGTCCTAAAATTAACCATCAAGCATGTCTTCCTATGAAATTGAGAAATGCTCACCCAGTCCCTTGGACTCTTTAACGTTGTTCAGAAAAATAAACTATTTTTAGGGGTGTTATTTGAAATGAAACATTTTTAGAATTGACTTGGTAGGTTACATAATGCACCAGAAAGTTTCTTCTTACTGTCCGATCGATGTAATTTTAAAATAATTTGCACACACAATATAATTATTTCAGATTGATTAAAAAAAGGAACAACTGAAATAAAAATGTAAATTGATCTAGCCGTGATTTTTCTTGTGTATCAAATTGATTTTTTTAAATTTAGAAAAATCTCAATTTAGAGATACATGTTTTTTGTCTGACAGCAATGACCGGGAAGATTACCGTGCTAGTTGGTCTTGGATTGCTTTTCTTCTTGGGCTTTTGAGATCTTTGAACTTGTCTCGTTGTTGGTAATAAAATTTGTATTTTTTATCACAACTGTACTGTTAACCAATTTCTTAGTAGCTTTAACTCATCAGTGTGTGTCGTTTTTTCCAATTGTTGGATCAAAATCTTCCCCCAGTGTACTGGGTCAAGTCCTCAACCCAATGTGATGGGTGTAAATAAATAAATGGATGTGAATAGGAAAATTGCACAGAGAATATCTGTAATAATGTAATCACGATTGATTCTTAACAAAATTCCATTGATCGAGTGTTCAATAGTCATTGTTTTCTGGTCATATAATACATTTGTGTGGCCCCTTGTTAGCGTAAAGAAAAGTAAATAGGGCATAGTTGTGACTGACCCCCCCGCAGTTAGTTTCATACTTGAATTGCTCTTCGCCTTGGACATTGTGAGTTTATTCGTCTTTTCACATAATTCCCAGAATTGATCGATCCAACAAATCTATTCAAAACACTTTTTTTCTTTGTTTCTAATGAAAAAAAATTGCGTCATGCTATAAACTGTAAAATTACAATAATTCTGCTCTCTGTAATTTAAAAAGAAAATCCACTTCCTCTTCAAACTGCACAGAATGTGAGTCATTATAAAGCTTCAAATCCAAACTAAAAATATACAGTAACTTGAGCTAACACAATCGCTCAACAGATTTCTACTGGTCAAATCCCATTTGTGTTGTTGGGCAGAGTTTTTAGGGCTTAGTGGGAACTGTCCTGCAAGTAGACCAACACTCAAAAGACATGACGTCATGAAATGGCACTATTTGAACTACAAGATAACCTTTATTCATGCACTTGAATTGCTGTTCTGTATTAAATATAAAAAGGAAATCAATCAAATACCTCATAGGAGCGCCATTTATCATGTTGAGAAATAAGAGACTTTGAGACTATTTTGGTAAATATTCACGTACAAAAACACGTCTTGAGAAAAAATATATACCACAGCAGTTCAGACAGAACTCATTATTGCATACGTGTATAATCATTATTTTTAAATGCCACAGCATTCATTTGAATAGTAAAAGAAATGGGAATGTTGACACAAGTCTTGCTGTTATTCACAAGATAATTGAAAGCTCAAATAATGTTGAAAGTTCATGTCTATTTGCGGTCTATTGGTCAAAATGATTCGCATCATCGTCACCGTCAGTTCGACAATGTTTTACATGTTCATCTTTTAGCAGCATAGAATTAAAAAAAGTCAATTTGTACTACAAAGAAATACATCATGTAAACAATATGTAACTATACAGTACTATTCGAGGATTGTTATATAACTTAAGCGTGAACGGTTAAGCAGCAGCAGCATTCGTCCATCTGGTCGATGTCATTTATTTTAAACGCTTTGTTTTTCACCTTCTCTTGCTCAATTGTTGCTTCTGGTGACACGCGTTTGTTACAGTGCTCGGGTTAGTTCTAATTAAAACCTTGTCGACATTTTAATAACAGGGAAAGTGTCACATATCACCGTTTGACATAAATGAAGGTGTTTCCCTCTCCGGCTGATCCATCATCCACCAGGCTTGAGTGTGGACGGGAAAATAAACATTGCGCGAGTCAAATGGTGATGTGGCTCAGAGCTGGGAGCAGGAGACCGATACGGTGGGGAACCTGGTCGCTGTCACGGCCCGGTTGCGTTGGCCCATGTAGGAAAGGAGTCCAGGTGAAACATTGCCCGGCCCCAGGTGTTGATGGACAGTGTGATGCACAATATGCCAATGATGTTCATGACTATTCCAGTCCTGGCCTGAAAGATGAGAAAAGGTTGAACGGACGTGGACAAATGGACAGACAGACTGCCGGAAAGTTAGAAAGGTAGGGAAGGAAGAAGACGGCAATCACTTTCCCACAGATAATTTGAATAGGTTAGGTGAGTTGGTAGATAAGATGCGCAGACAAGACAGATTGATGGACGGATAGTCAATAGACTGGTTAAGTGGATGTATGGATTGGCTGATGGATGGATAGGTTGGTAGGGTGTTAAGCATACAACTCACTCAGTGACAGATTGAGACGGTAGAGATGAACAGACCAGCTGATTGACAGGCACATAGTAAGTAGGCAGGGGGGTAGCTAGAGAGTTAGTGAGTAGATGATTGGAAGCAGCAAAATGCACCCGTTTTTAGTCATCTCAGGGGGCGGCCATTTTGTCACTTCTGTCGACTGAAAATGACATGACAGACCCTCAGGGCTCAGATAATGACCAATCACGGCTCACCTGTTTTGATTGGTCGTTACCTGAGCAGTTGTGATATCATTTTCAGTTTCAGAATTGACAAAATGGCCGCCCCGAGATGGCTAAAAACGGGTGGATTTTACTGCTTAACTCATATTGCACAAACACGATATTAATCAGAATGCCGTGTTCTATGCAGGCGGATTAGTTGAAACACACCATTCTGATTAATATTGTGTTTGTGGAATATGAGTTAAGCAGCAAAATCCACCCGAGCAGTTGTGATGTCATTTTCAGTCGACAGAAGTGACAAAATGGCCGCCCCCAGAGATAGCGGATTGGCTTTCAACAACTTTTAAATAATTTATCTTTTCTTTTGATTGAAGATAATTTTTGTTTTTCTTCTTTTTTTTCTATATATTTGTTGGGAGGGAGGGCATGAACGGATTTTTTTTTTTTTTCTTCTAATTATCTATGTTTTGCTTTGAATGTTTTAAAGCACTTTGAGTTGCATTTTTATGTATGAAAAGTGCTATATAAATAAAATGTGATTGATTGATTGATTAACTCTTATTCCACAAATGCAATATTTATCAGAATGCCTTGTTTCAACTAGTGGGCTTGCATAGAACATATTCTTGAAAACAAATATTTTTGGGTTGACTTCCTTTTAAGTAGCTAGGCGGGTAAACGCTGTAGATGGCAAAACCAACGGATGGATGGATCTACTAACAGATGGGGTGGTAGGTACAGCGGCTCACTGACAGATTGACAGATAGCTAGATCAATTGACTGGTTAGCTATGCTAGCTCTCTGCGGTCCCTCGGTATGACTAACCGAGGCCAACAGGCCGCACTCACCATGTCGGAAACCTTGAGGTATCCGTAGGAGAAGACGATGGCGTTGGGCGGCGTGGCCACGGGCAACATGAAGGCGAAGGAGGCGCTCAGGGTACAAGGCACCATGACGTACAGCGGGTTGATTCCGATGGACTGCGACTGTGGAATCAAACAAGGATCAACTTCAATCCTCCACTCCACGTCAGCTGGTAACCGCCGGAGAGAAAACTCTCATTAGACGGGCATAATTTCGATGTATTCCAGCAAACTCGAGGCTGACTCATGGCATCTGAAAAAAGATAAGTGGAACTTTGCTAGCAATAATAGCAGCTTGCAAACATGACTCCGCAAGTATGGCACCTCACAAGGGCACAGTAATTTCTGCTTCTTAAAATAAACCAAATAGGTAACAGCCCTTCATTGGAATTGTGGCCGCACTGATTCATAGGTTGTGGCCAACAACATGTCATTGAACCCTTCAGGAACAGTTCTCATTGCGTGTGGGAAGACATGGACTTTACTTGAAATGATTGGCCTACTTCAAGCAAATTCAACAATGAAGGAGGTTGCTAAAACCACTAAAAATACATAATGATACTGAATTTGAATTATTAAAAACCTCAACAGGAGAAGATATGACTGACGTTGCAAAATTTTATCGAAACAATCCGAATATTCCACCTAATATAGGATGAGCCCGTCCAAAGATTTTTTATTTATTTATATTCTGCCCCCAAGCCGATTTAAGTTAGCAACATGAAATCTGGCAAGCATGTCTGTCCTGAGTAGAACCAAAACAAAGTCTCTTGGTTAGGGAAAAGGTTTAAGGCCCAGTGAGCGGCGAACAATTGCGAGTGTTTTCGAAGGGAAGCGAATGTTGCGTTCACGTCAGAGTTCGTTCAATGTGGCAAATGTTGGCAAAACGTTCGCCAACAGTTTTTGTGATTTTTCTTGTCGCAAATTTTGAACATGTTCAGAATTCCCTTGCGACAAGAAAAGTTACAGGCGAACGTCTCAACGTGACCACCCTTTGGCGAACTTTTGCCAACTTGAACAAACCCTGACGTGAACGTGGATTTTTTTTTTTTTTTTTTTTTACCTTCATCAACAGTCGTAAATGTTCCCCTCAGTGGGATAGGGGCTTTAAGGCTCATTTTGGTCTTTTGGCCATTTCCACATGTACTTGAGGTATATGATAATATAGAATAATTTTGACATTGCATAATCTTTACTTAATTATGAAGGGGGTGAGGAATGATTAAATTGTAGCATCTTTGTCAGGACCTGGGAGGTGTTGAATATTCAAAGTGGAGATCCACAAAGGCTAGTCGAGTATCAGACGTTCCAATGAGTACTGAGTATGAGAGTTGACTGACACAAGTGAAGAGTGCGTGATCCCAAATTCGAAAACTCGCCAGATGGTGGATTGCAAAAGTATTGAATTTCTGCCACTGGAATTTGGGAGGAGCATGGCGGTAACATTTTATTACTCAACATAAAATATGAAACTGTAATGAGTCAGCTTCACAAGATCGACAAAACGTCTTGCGTGTGATAATCACACCCACTTAATATTCATAAGGGCCCCCGACTAGCAGAGATGTCTAGCTTCAATAACTCGGAATACTTGCAACTTTGAATATTTGCATTGAGAACGTCCGTCCGGTGATAATCAATTCACTGCTTATGGATGCACATTTTTACTTTTTAAAGCCTATGCAAATTGTTTCTTTTAAGTGGAAGTCACATGCTTTGTCCCACCTCACTTTCAGCTGCATGTAACTCTTTTTCTTATCTTGACTCGGAATAAATATATCTAAGCAGCCCTTTCCCGGTACTGTCTTTCGCAAACCCGTCTCGCTGGCGCTCGCTCGCAACCCTCGAACAGGGTGCACAGTAATGCCATTCTTCAGCCCGTGGCGGGGTGGGCTCCATTGCAAGGCCCAGGAGCTGAAATGGCATGTTGGCAGCTTACGAATGGGAGGAGGGGCCCCCGGAGAATGGGACTAAACACATTCAGCCTGAATGAGCAACTAGACGGTAACAAAACAGGCGGAGAATGGGCTGATTGTCACTGGGAGGAGTTTGAACGCTGGACTCCCATTGGAGGAAATCACGTGAAAAAAAAAAAGCACTTCACCTCGCCGAACCAAACGGTGTCGTCTTTTAACGAGAGCACGTCTTTTTTGTTTTCTTTTTGTATCGCTTACCATTGATGCTAAGATGGGCAGGAAGAGCGTTGCGGTGGCTACATTGCTGGCGCACTCGGTGAAAGTTGCAATCAGGAGGCACAAGACAATGGCGATTGCCCAGGGTGGGATGCTTTGCAAGGGGCTCATTTGATCTCCCAGCCACCTGGAAAGTCCCGATACCTGGACAAACAAAAAAAACGTACACTTGTGTTTGGGTTAAACTAAGGTCTCCACTCAAATGGAATTTCATAGTATCAGAAATTGAAGGAATGTGTCCATGCAGTTTGGATGATTACTATTTGGAAGTCTTAGCAGCTACAAGTTTGTTTGTTAACTTCCTTCTGGATTCAACTAAATCAACGTTAACATGATGTGATATGACTGCCATGTGACATGAAAAAAACATAATCAAAGCACATCTGTTCACACATGAAACATCAACTAAGCTTTTTCGGCCAAGTTGGTCTGTTGGTAGGTGGATGACCAGACCAAATGACCAGACAGTGGATACACTATAGAAGCACCTGGACGAACCAACTGACAAGTTGGTAGGTAGGTAGGTAGTTACTTAGACAGGCAGGCAGATAAAGGAGGTAACGGGTGGGTAGGCAACGATCATAGGGTGCATGGACAGTGAGTGTGAAGACTTGTACACTGACTAACACATAGTAACTAGGTAGGTAGGTGCGCAGATAGGTATGTAGGTGACTGAGGGACCAACAGATGGTTTGGTAGCTGGTCCGACAGGCACATAAGCATTTTCAAAGTAGAAGTGTACACACACGGTAGGTAAATTTGTTGACTGTCAGATAGTTGGGTAGGCCTACAGCTAGGTAAGTAATCTGGTCAACACGTCGGTGGACCACGGAACCAACCCACAGAATGGGTAGGTGGGAGACCGACCAACAGACATGTAGCTACTAAGTACTGTAGCTAGAAGTGTGGCTTAACTCGCAGTGAGGATTCGTTGACGGATAGACCGACAGATAATGTCGGTAGGTAGATGGACTGACAGATGGACCAGTAGACAGACCAAGTGAGTATGTCGCTAATTAGACGGATGGACAGATTGATAGCAAGTACAGCAGGTAGATAGCCGTCGTCACATGTTGTGTTAGCACTAGCATCTGAGCTAATGTGAAATCTTCAGATTTATCCGAGGTGCTTGCACCAACTTGTAGTCGCGTGTCACCCTGTCGCCCACCTACCTCACTCCCTTTGGCCAGGGCAAAGCCTCCACCAAGGAGCAGCACGATTCCCCACGGTAACTTCTTCTGGGCCACCTTCCAGGTGAGCAGACGTGGAGCTGAGCCGCACGTCTGCTGGGACGCTACACAGTGAGTCGAGTGTCAGTGTTGTGTCATTGCACAGCGACAACCTTTTTGATGGACCTACCTGTGTCAAAACTTTGCGTCCTCCATGAGCAGAAATGTGGACGTTTGGACGGCAGGACAAAGAGGAGGATGGCGACAAATATGGCCACAGTGGCGTCTGTGACGTACCTGAATGGCACAGGTGGGCGGTTCATGAAAATAGAGCCTAGAGTGTGATTAGGGGGGAAAAAAAGTTGTTGTTGTACTCTGCTTTGGAGTTGAAGATGTTTGTGGCCCATCCGTGCATAAAGCCAGGATCCCTGGAGAACCACAGGACCACCAGCAGAATGAAGAGACCAAGGACGCTGAACTCGCCAAAGGACATGGGCCCCAGCCGGCGATGTTGCCTTTTGATCACGTCGTAGGCGGCCACTTCCTTCTCCGTCTTTTCAGCGCCGCAGCCCCACGTCTTCTTGAAGCTGGAAACGAAAGCGCCTCGACGTTCAGTCCCCGTCCCCCGCCGTGTGCTTTCTCGGCGTCCGTTCACTCACTTGAATCCAACGAAGACAAACTGTAGCCACAGCCACGCCAGCGCCAGCATGAGGATCATGTTGGGGAAGGCGAATCCAAACCAGGAGGCGAAATTGATCACGTCGCCATTTTCAGGAAATAGTCTGAAGGACAGCAACATTAGCTTTAACTTAGTTTCATGGTCGAAAACCGCGTCTCGTAGTTCACATTTCATACACCGCACTTTTCGGGTGTGTTGTAATTAACAGAGCTGGGCATTTTACTAAAAGTACACAGTCCGCCACTGCCATCAAAGCAAAAGACCCACTGGCTCATTTGTCCATTGAGCACCAAGTTGGGACCAGTCCCCGTCAGCGTGGCGGTGCCACCAATGCTGGCGGCGTAGCAGACGCAAAGGGTCATCCCTTTGCACATCTTCCGTCTTTCCGCTGCCTCCTTTTGTCGGGTCACCTCAACGGAGCTGTCCAGGAAAGTCACCACCATAGGGCCTTCAAACAGGAGGTCAGATTGTGAGAGGGGCAAGCGAAAAACACCACAACCGCAGAGTCCAGCAGCCTCTTACCCTCTGTCTCTTTCTGCTGCTTGTCGCTCACCGCCGACGTCTGGACCTCCTCCGAGCTCAGGATGGCGGGCATCTGCGCGTCGCTGTTGTTGAGCTCCTCCAGGACGGCTTGGACGATGGGCACCATCATGGCTGTGGTGGCCGTGTTGCTGATCCACATGGACAAGAAGGCCGTCACGCCCATGAAGCCCAGCATTAGCCTGCCGACAAGGGTCAAAATATCAACCGACTTAAACGAACGCCCTCGAACCACCCGGGCGTTTGCGAGCCGTACTGGAGTTTTTTTTCCTTTTCTACATTGCAAGTGTTACCTTGTTTTTACAGGTAAGGCTCTCACACCTGTGCCCCTCTGACATCTATATGACTTTTGTTCCTCGTGTTTAGTATGTATGTACGATCATTCTCAAGAGCCGGAAATTCCGTCAGACGCTCCGTCGCTGAAGGACACCCGTTTCGCTCACAATGACGAATGACGGGAACATTATAAAAATGACGGACTAAGCGTTGACGGAAGTGGATTTTCATACGTCAGTGTAATCGTCACTAACGGGGTCAAGTACCGACGGACCGCTCAGTCACTGACGGACGCCCGTTTTGCTGACGACAGAAAGGAACACACTTGTACAGTAGGTGGCGGTATGTACTAAAGAGCTGCAATCTGCCCATTAACCAAGATGACGACGAGGAGTAGGAGCGAAAATAGATGATTACAAAGAAAAAAAAAAAATGGGCTTCCAACTACGCTTAGTCCGACTCACTTTTTTTACTTTGTTTCCCATCTATCGTTTATAGCCTAGAAAATGGGCCGTCCGTCATAGGCAGACCGGTCCCTCGCATAGGCAGTATGCCCAACTCTGCTGGTTAAGGTAAGCCATTTTAAACTTTGAATCAAAATGAAAACATTTGGGCATTGTAGGAGTTAAAACGGCTGCAGGTAGCCACCGGGGTGCTCACAGTGACCACTTTTACAGTTTAATGGATAAGAGAAACGTGGAAATGCTTCAACTCAACCGGCAGGTAAACAAGCTCTTGAGGAGCACCTGTGGCTCAAGACAAACTGTGGCAGGGTTTTACTTTCTGGACACGGATTTGACACCTCCGTCAGATAGGAGGATTTGCATTTTGGACGTATATGTATATTTTACATTAGAAATAATCTGAAGGCACACCACCAAAGAAAAAAATGAAATAATGCTCTGGTTTAAATTTACAGTATTGACGTATTTACTTCTGGGCCTGTTGAATTAAACAAAGCTTTTACTCGATTGTATGGATGGCAACAGGTGGGTACAGAGGTAAATAGTACCTCCTGCATCTAGAATAAAGGCATATTTCAAAAGCCTTAATATGATGAGAATGTTATATTTTGGATATTCACTTGTTAAAATGTGACTTTCTTGATTGATTTTATATTGTAAGATTAAGACTTTATCTTGGAAAAATATGACTTTGTTCTTATAATTTTACATCTTTTTTTGAGAAAAGAAATTTTCGTGATTTTTGGGGGGGGAGGTGGGGAATTGGCAACTTTTGAATTCTTATGGCATTTTGGGCACATTTATGTCGAGATGCTGTTTTGAAAAAAAAATCTCCCTTGAGTCACATAGTTCCCCTGCGCTGTGCTTGAGTGTGAACAAACCATCAACAGGGGACAAAAATGTGTTCCTCGGCAGTGGAAACGGGACACCGGATGCAACTCACAGTGCCGGACGCACGCCGACGAAAAGGAGCACCCTGAGGGCGATGCGCTTGTGCAGGTTCCAGTGCTCCACGGCCACGGCCACCATCAGGCCGCCCACAAACAGCAGGTTGGTGTCCTTCAGGTACTGCATGCACACCTGCGAGACAAGCGGCACAGTACTGACGCTGTCAAAAAATCCACCGTCACGCAAGGGCACATGCGTGTGCGCAATGTGTGTCATAATGAATCAAATCAAATGAATCCTTTTGCCAGTTTGAGAAGCCACCCAACACGAAAAAAAAAAACAGAAGGCAGTTGAATTACTTAAAAAAAAAAAATAGGGTTGTATGCCAGTACGACTACGACTTATACGGTTTTCATCTTAAAAAACATACACATTAAAAAACATTCTTTATAATATACTGCTTTTTTTTAATGGAAAAGCTATTTTTTTTCTTGAAACAAAATTCTGACTTGTACTGAAAAAAAAAAGACTTCTTGAAAAGGATCAAACTTTTTCTGAATTTTTTGGGGGCGGGGGTACTTTTTCTTATAAAAAATCTAATCTTCACTTGAAAGAACCACACATTCTTGACTAAAATCTGAGTGCTGTAGGAATAACTGACTTTAAAATGTATTCTTTTTCTTGAAAAGCCACAACAACTTTAATAAAAGCACACACAAGACAAGGTGGCTTTTCTGAACTATACAATGCTTTTCTCACAAAATAAATGTTTCCCTGGGGAAAAAAAAACAATTTTTGGAAACCAAAATCAAACTTTTTTGTTGTAACAACTCTTCTGGAAAATGATACAAATGTTTTCTTGAAAAAAAACATGGCTTTTTACAAAAAAAATCGGACTTTTGTAAATCCAAATATGTGTAGATTTTTGATCATGAAATAAAAGTTGTTGTTTTTTTTAATTTACTTTTTTTTTTGCCAAAATACGCCTTTCTCCCCAAAACTTGACCTTTTCATGATAAAATAACTAACTTTACTCCAGTAATATCATGACTTTATACCCCCGCTAAAATTCTGTATGGTTAAAATGTTATAGTTAGTGCACTTGTACACCACATTCTTCACTTTGCTGCAGCACTGTCCTCAGTCTCCTCTTACATGAAATATACAGACTACCCCAATCTACACGAATGAGGTTGTCAGAAAGGTTCCAAGGTTAGTGCCACAAAAGATATATTTCTACAAGCTTTCCCTTTCTGAAGCCTCACACTTTCCCAGCCTTCTTTGCATTGCTTTATGGACTCCTTGAAAGATTCTTTGCATGCGGCTCTGTCGTCACGGCCGCCGTCCTCGTCTTTAAAACGGGTCCCCTTGATGACTATCTCGCATTCGGGAAACAAAATCACACAGCGCCACTTCGGGTGAGGAGCGATTCAGAAAATGTTGGAGCAACCTCAACCAGGAACTGTCAGATGCTCAGGGCATGGTGGGACCATCAGCACGCTCGCCTCTTCTCACACACTGAACAAAGCAAACGCTGGAGCATCTCTTTGGGGAAAACTCGTCTTTTGGGATTGTGACAGTCCTGGAACTTTCCTGACACACCTCGCATGTCGATGTGTTGAAAAGAGGAAAAAGAAAGGGGGGAAAAAAAAAGCCACTTTTCACTCACACTCTGGGAATCCATAACGCCGAAGAGCGGGAAGAGGAGCGCAGGCAGCAGGGCCGTCACCGCCAGTGGGAGGACCTCGGTGCACCAGTACACCGCCATGAGGATGATCACATAGGCGCATGCTGCTTCCTGTCAAATCCAACACCTCAACATTAATAATGCCTCTTACATAATTAAGCGATATGACGGTCAAAGGCTGCTGATGAGTGTTTATCAGGACTTTGATTGACTTCTCTTCGTTGATGCTGATGAGCTAGCGACTATCACTTAGGGCAGAGCACTTTGTTCATATACGCACTTAAGCAGCTATAGTGTCTTTATAAGTCTTTTTTTGCGACGTGCGTGTTGCGTGTGCGCGCCACTGTTGTCACAGCGTGGACGCGGAGTGAGTGGTTCCCACGCTGGGAAAGACCCCTCGTGTGAAAATCACAGCTTGTTACACCAAGTCACGTTCGCGTGCGTTTCGTGTACGCACGAGCAACAGGTGCAAGTCAAACACATTCGAGGGGAGTCAAGGAGAAACGTTGAGGACTTTTGCGTCATTTTAGCATCCCGTGCGCTCAATGAATCAGGAAGGGACGGATAAGAATGCATAATAACGTACCGACGTGCCGATGACGAGCGGCAAAGGCAGCAGAAGCAGCGGAGCCGAGAAAAGGATGAGCTCGTTCTTGGCCGACAGCAGAAGCTTGAGCAGAGGCATCCTGATGAAGTCACAAGCTCCAAAGTGCTCGGCTCTTTTTATTGCGTGCGTGGCTGATAAAGTCACAAGCTCCAAAGTGCTCGGCTCTTGTTATTGCGTGCGTGGAGGTGCAATGACGGAATAAAGAGAGAGATAGTTCCACGCCAATAAAAGAGGGACTGGGGGGGAACCAGCGTACAATGGAAAGGGGCGGTGCGAAGTTGTGCGCCGTGCAGGCAGGGCTGGTGACAAAAAAAAAAAAAAAAAAAAAGAAAAGAGACTGAACGTTGAATTCACTTACTGACCCAGGGGGTCCCACTGGAACCTTGCCTAAAGAGAAATAGTTTTATAAATCATTTTAGCTATAGTTTAGAGATTTTTTTTTTCAAGATTCGTTTTCCCCAGAAATCTTGCATTTATTCAAGAAAAATGAAATCATTGCTGTTTTTTTAAAACTAACTTTTATTTCTTTTTTCAGGAACATTTTTGGGGGAAGAAAGACGTTGTTTTTATGTTTTGAGTGTCAGACAAACAAGAAACAAAAAAGAAATTTCGCATTTTCGACAAAAAGTTTTACATTTTCAAGAATAAAAGCTATTTTTGTAAGAAAGAAGTTGAGAAAAAAAGGCATGTAATTTTGAGAGAGGTTGTATTTAATTTTTTTTTTTTTCAGAATTAATATTTTCAATTTAAGGCTCTAGAATAATAAAGAAATTTCGAGAACAAAAGCCATATTTTTTTTTGTAAATAATTTTCACCACAAAATAATGTATTTTTTCTAGGTTGCATATTATCGCGGTCACATTTCACAGAAAAAAAGGCATAATTGAAAAAAAATATATACAGTTCGTTTTGACTTGTTGAGTTAGTTCTGAAGTTTCTTAAGCTGAACAAAAAATTGAGGGGTGAAAAAAAGGTGTTTTCTTTGGTTTGTTTTTACTTTGTCTTATTTGTTTAAGAAAATAGGCTACATCATTTTTTGGGGGGGGTCCCGTATAAGTTGTATATTTTCAAAATAAAAAGTTGTCTAGTTTTAATTTTTTTTAAATTAAGAAAATAAAAGCGTTTTGAGATAAATGTCAGATTTTCAAGAAAAGGTCATACATGCATATATTTATCTTTTCCAATATATATATTTTTTATCACAATCTCATGATAATATCTAGTCTTTTAGAATGTATAAAAGTTTTTTTTAGGGGAGCAAAGTCATAATTGTAGCCAGATATCAAAAGCTAGACCCACCCTTTGAATTATTATTATTATTATACGAATAAATAAATGTTGGGACAGTCACATTAATTTTAACTATTTAAAGTGGGTTACAGGGTTTAGTTCAGTTGACCAATGACCTAACATCCACTTTGTGTCCCTTTCTATAGAACCACTTTAAAACGTAAAAAACGTTGTATTTTGTACTTCACTCCACTAGGTAACAGTATTTTCCATGTTGAAATCGTCGGTTCTTTTATCTCAGACAGATTTTTACCTGACAGGTAAATAACAACCTAGAAATCTGTCTGAGATAAAATGACCAACGATTTCAACATGGAAAATACTGTCACCTAGTGGAGTGAAGTACAAAATACAACGTTTTTTACGTTGTATTTACCTGACCGCTAAATAACAACCTAGAAATCTGTCTGAGATAAAATAACCAAGGAACCAATTATAAATAAGAGATAGAATGAACTTGACTTAATCAGTATTCTCCTTAATCTCATGTTAGAACTTGATTCCTGTCGTATTTAACGTACGAAAACTAAGACGAGTCGATTGTGAATGAGGCCAGAAATATATGTTCAAAGCAAAAGGAAAGGTGGTTCCACACAAACGAAAATAAAATTATAAACACTTTTCCATAATTTATTAGAGAATGGGCAATTCCGAAATCAATGAACATCATCAGTGATCTTTCACAAAAACAACCATTAGTATCAGAATTTTACAATCATAGCTAATATTTTTCAGGCAAAGTCCACAAGATAGGACTTACGTCCTCAATACTCGTCGTAGCACGATGAAATCAGTTCAAGAAAAGTGGAGTTGAATTCATTTTAAACAGTACTGTCCTGTCTTATGTTGGAAATGAATCATTTTTTCACCTCTTCCCAACCCGATGACGTAATCCAGCAACGCTAAAGATGTTTGAATTTCCTACTGAAAAAAGTGCAACGTCGCCATCTGGTGGTCAAACTAAAAAAACGCTCCACTTCTTGCGATTTGTACTCGACTAATTTGGACTGAGGAACCCAACAACAGGGCGACGTGCCGAGTCGAGATAAAGCGATCACACCGTAACGTCACTTGTATGCCTTTCTGTGTCGTTTCCCTCCCCCCCGGCCCCAAATACATAGCTAAGTGAAGTCACATGGACCATCTTTCTTCTTTCGGGAGTAAGTTCAATTGTTTACCGTGGTTTGCGATCGTTACATTGCACAACAAGCGAGTTAGCTTTGTTATGCTAACATGATCATCGTACGGCTATATACCACTGAAATTGTTTGATTAGACGAAACTATGTTTTTTGCGTAGACTGTGTCGCTAAAACCCAATTTTGCCTTTTATTTTTTTTAGATTTGGTTTATAATTGATAGTTTTTATAATTATGTGGCGGAATTCAAGGCTGCTCGTTAGGTAGCATGAGCATAGCTCGCTAGTTGGTCGGAAATGGCATTAAAAGCCGTTGTATTGTCTTCGGAGAGCTGCAAAAAGTCTGTTATAGCATATAGTCTCGTCATAGTTGGGGGGCATTCACATTTTTTTTTAGAAATCATTTATATACTGTTGATGTGCCATTTTTTAAACGGACAGACAATACAATACAACTTATTGATATAGCGAATTTCATAACAGCTGCATCTGTAACAAAGCACTTAACACGGGCTAGATCATTCGTCGATGTGAAAAAAAATAATTGTGGAAGTGTAAAATAAGTAGACTTAATAACAAAATATTCCATGCTATTGTTTAATGGAATGATTTGGAAGAAATGTAAATATTATTAATTAACCAATTGTTTGATACATTTTTACATTGACATTTTCATTTACGCTTGGAGCTGAAACCTATCCTGACTGTAGATGTAAATTTAAAAAATCATAACTATTTCATTCTTATTTAAAAAAAAAAACTCTGCTCACACATTAGATAATTCAAAACAAACAAAATATTTGCGTTATTGTTTCTCATTTCATTCATTATGATTTATGAATCTATTATTTAATTTTTTTTTTTTTAAATTAAAAAACAGGGCAGCGCTGCATATGTGGGCCCCGGGCAGTAGTTTGGCAACTTTGACCTCCAATCAACATCTCCTGCCAATGATGTGCTCCATGTTCCCCTCAGACGACCCCTTTGATAAGCCACCCTGCAGAGGCTGCTCGTCTTACCTCACCGAGCCGTACATCAAGTGTGCGGAATGTGGACCTTCACCTTTCCTCCTCTGCCTCCAGGTGACACTCTGTCCACTCCAGGTAAAGAATTTCCTCTTGATGCCCAATAATGCCTCAAACGGCCTCTCTCTATTTTTTTTTCCAGTGTTTCACGAGAGGCTTCGAATACAAGAAACATCAGAGTGATCACAAGTATGAAATCATGGTAAATTTGAAGAGGCCGTCATTTGGGATTGCCTCAATCCACACAATACTGAAACGCTGCCTCTTCCACACACTACTAAAACACTCTCGCCACACCGTTATTTTTGCTCTCACACACCCGAAATGATCACACACTAACTACTGAAATACTCTCGCGCATCAGGTCATTTTAGTGACGTATGTAAGCGTGAGAAAAATGTGAGCGTTTATCAGTCGTGTGTATGAGCCAAAGACATAGTTTATGAGGGAACAATTGAAAATGTATATGCAGTTGCTCCTCTCACCAGTTTGTCATGGCAACCTCCACTTTGCTCAGTAGAGGTAAGAACTGCAAATAATCCACCAAATCAGTTTTGAGTGCTGTTGCGTGTCGTTGATCCAGACGTCAGACTTCCCCGTTCTGGAGCCCGGCTGGACGGCGCAGGAGGAGATGGCTCTGCTTGAGGCCGTGATGGATTGTGGCTTTGGCAACTGGTCAGTGAAGTATTTCATTAAGAATTGTTTGGAAAGTTCAACACCACTTTTTTTTCCTTTTTTTTTTTTTTTTTTTTTTTTTTTCTTCTTCTTCAGACCAATGTCAGGAGAGTATTCACTCTTAAAGCGGAAGCCAACCCAAAAATGTTGTTTACAAGAATATGTTCTATGCAGCCCCACTAGTCTAAGCACTTAATTCTGATTAATACTGTGTTTGTGGAACATGAGTTAAGCAGCCAAATGCACCCGTTTTTAGCCATCTCAGGGGGCGGCCATTTTGTCACTTCTGTCGACTGAAAATGACATCACAACTACTCAGGGCTCAGGTAACGACCAATCGCGGCTGACCTGTTTTTGAAGCTGAGCCGCGATTGGTCGTTACCTGAGCGTTACCTGTGATGTCATTTTCAATAAGACAGAAGTGACAAAATGGCCGCCCCCTGATATGGACAAAAACAGGTGGATTTTGCTGCTCATACTAATATCCCACACACGCAAAATTGATCAGAATGCCGTGTTTTGCTAGAGCATATTATTTTGGACTTGACTTGCTTTTAATGGACGTGTGATAGAATACAATTGACGCAGGCAAATGTTGTCACCCGCTAGCTTGTCTGGGCGCGGGCCCCTCCCCGCGCTTGGTTTCCCTTCTTTTGACTGTTGCTGCTGTGCTGACTCGCCAGGCAGGACGTGGCCTACCAGATGCGCAGCAAAAGCAAGGAGGAGTGTGAGAGTCACTACATGAAGAACTTCATCAACAATCCTCTCTTCTCCTCAACGCTGCTCAGCCTGCGCAAGACCAAAGACGCGCGCTTTGCCGACGGCGCCATTCCTTTTAAACGTCAGTCACGCCACACCCGTGCTTTTTTTCCTCTCCTTTTTTTTGGGGGGGGGGGGCTGGTCAAGCTATAGAACGCATTACAATGCTTGTAAACAATCGGCGGCAGGGTACTTCTGGGCGGCAGTATGTTCCTAAATAATAACAATATTTCATTATCCGACAGCGACCGAAGATCCACCTCGGCCCGCGTTTGACTCGGTGCTGTCCAGGGACATGGCGGGATACATGCCGGCCAGAGCTGACTTCATGGAGGTGAGGGAAGAATATGGCCCGACCTGACCCTGAAAGAAGGCCAGTTGGTGGAGTGACTCGCGACGTTAGGAAAATCACTCATCCAAACCTTTCGCTCTGACACGTCAAATAGGAGCGCACACTCCACTCATAATAACAACAATAATAATAATGATGATCTTTGTCTGGCCACGCAGGAGTTTGACAACTACGCCGAATGGGATCTGAAAGACATCGACTTTGTGGACGATGACTCGGACATCCTTCGCGGTGAGTATCGCGCGGCCTGTGATGCTGTGATGCGATCTGTTTTTTTTGTTGTTGTTTTTTTTTTTCAATGTGTGTGCGTGTGTTGCAGCACTCAAGCTAGCCGTGGTGGACATATACCATTCAAGATTAAAGGAGCGACAACGCAGGAAAAAGTAGGTTGGCAGCACTGTGCGATGACGCCACTTTGTCACTAGGTGGCATCCTTGGCATCTGAAGTGTCTTTACTTGGTTTCAACATCCAGGCATGAATGACAAAGTCAAAAAGACAACTGGAGTGATCACAGTAGTTTGCCCGTAAAAGTGCAATATGATTCAGGAAGACCCATCCACACCTTAAAGCAAGAAGTCAACCCAAATATATTTTTTTCAAGAATATGTTCAATGCAGGCCCACTAGTTGAATCAAGGCAATATGATGAATATGAAATATGAGCTCAGCGGCAACATTTTTAGCCGTCTCAGGGGCAGCCATTTTCTCGCCTGCTGTCGACTAAAAATGACATCACAGTCGCTCAGGGCCCAGGTAACGACCAATCGCGGCTAACCTTTTTTTCTGAAGCTGGGCAAAATCTGCGAGCGTGCTTAACCGCGAGTATGCGAGGCTTCACTGAATCAAGAAAAACAAGACTTGGGAATGCTTTAGATGACAAAATCATCATTTGTTCTCAGCTAAAAAACTATGAAAGTGCTGTGAACAACTTGGACGGCCTTTTAACATGGCGTCCGTCATTCACTTCTCACACGTTTTATTCCGCCTACCACAACACATACTTATTATATATACTATATATGTATTTATTGACTACATTTATATACACTTGTTTGAGTGTGAGCTGCCTAAACTTGCCCTACTTGCAACGTTCTCTCCTTTATGTTGGATGTGACAAGCCAAGATTCACCGCCTAATCTTTACCTTCTACTCAAAGGCTGTGCTGATCTCAAATCCAAAGTGATGCAACGGCGCCATCTACAGGCATGTGGTGGTCATTACAGTGGTTTTCAAACCTGAATTTCACAGCCAAGCTGGGAGAGCGCCGCTTCCATGCCTACGCCTTGAAAAACAACGCCAACTTTTCCCAAATATGTCAGTGGAAGTGAACGGCTGCGATATAGCCATTCACGCCACTCAATGGATTACTTTCACAGCCAACAGAATTTTGCAGGATTTCTTTCTTTTTTTTTTTTTTAATTTGATTCATGCCGTCCTCTCGCTTGTTATACGCCTGCTACCTTGCGCAACAGAAACGAGCAAACCAACTCGAGTCAAGGTCAAACATGTCCTTGCTCTGATCCCTTGACTTTATTTGTTTAAGACGTGCTTGAAATGAGACAGAATTCAATTTTTTTTTTTTTTTGTCTGTGTGTGCCTTTCAGGATTATTCGCGATCACGGGCTCATCAACATGCGCAAATTCCAGGGTGAGTCGGCCTCTGACGTGTGCGCACGGTCGCTATGGCTACAAGCTAACAGCTGCGGCGCCAACGAGCCAACGCCTGATGTCGCAGCACGCTCGCGAGGCGCGCCACGCGTGTCCGCCGCCGACACTTGTTGCTGCCGCTGCTCGGCCGAGCTTCCGACTTGTGCGCTTATGATTTATTCATGTCAGACGACCCCCCCCCCACCCTTCCTCCCCCCTCCTTCCCCCAAATCGCATCAGTCTTTATCTCTCGCGGCACTCGAGAGACAAAAGACCCGCTAGCTGTCGAGCCAAACGGTCGTCATGGAGACTGTCCGAGATTGTGTGTGCGCGTGTGTGTTGATACCCGAGCCTGAGAGGCGCACGAGCGCGCGCACACACACACACACACACCTCCTCTGTAACGCCCCCTCAGCAGCTTTCCTCCACTGTGTTCCTCAGCTTTTGAGACAAACAAGCTCCAAGGTGGCCATTGCGCCACACACTACTTGAGGTTTCCGCATGCAACAGCAGGTGCAAACAGATGTGGCAGCTGATGTAACGCGGTTAGAAAAAGTCGACACACCCTTGTTCGAATGCTGGGGTTTTTGTGATCGGGAAAAAAAAAAAACAGACGGCGATCAATAGTTTTTCCAACATGCTGTGACGCATAACCTGTGCAAGGCGGGTGAAAAATAATGACGTCGTTCACAGAGGGGGAGTAAAAATGAACAACTGAGATCATGTTGTTGCACAAGTGTGCACACCCTCTCATCACAGAGGATGTGGCTGGGAATCAAACAGTCACATTGAAACGCGTGCAAAATAGCAGTCGGCGGCGCGCGCGCCACTCCTGTTAAAATGCTTCGAAATAACCCCAACTCAACTTTGGGTGTTCTGGTTGGCTTTTCCTGACTGATCACAATTCACTGGGCGCACCCGGGAGTTGGGTTGCTAGACTGCCAGGACATTTCAAAGTTCCAAACAGGAATAGACAAAACAGAAATACACAAAACTGAAGGTTGTCTCTTCCATATGAAGTTGGGGGAAATATATTTGAGCATTTTCCGGACTAATACAACCAGATTTCGACTTATTTCTATTAGCGCTGCTGCTACCACTACCGGCACTAGTGCAGCGCTCAATGTTAACTTGAAAGAATTTGATGTCACTAGTAGCGTGCAGTTGTCCTGCTAGTAAGGACAAAGTGCAAAAAAGTGCCGTCCGTTTTCTTTCTGGCTGATTATCGTTGCCTTCATTCGTGAGGAGGCGATAACATTTGTGTCTGCGGCGTTTTCTCACTCCGCTCTCTCGCCTTCCTCTCTCGCAGTCCAGGAGCACTGCTACCCGAAGGAGGTTCAGGATCTCTATGACATCATGCGACGATTCGCCAGAGTCACCGGACCTGTGGAACACGACAAATTTATCGAGAGTCACGCGTGTCAGTATCTCGCCTAACGTCGTGTTTTTGTACACCCCAAATCATTTTTATTCGTCCACTTTTCATCAAACTAGGGGTGCAATTAACCATTATTTTAATAATTGATTCATCTGTCGATTATTTTGTCAATTAACTCATTCACTGCCATTGACGGATTTATTTGTCTTTTCACAGTCCAGCTGTTCAATCCCATTTGTATTTTTTTTGCACATTTTTTCAAACGGGGTCAAAGAAGGTCTAAAAATGTCTGTCAGTGAATGAGTTAATCAAGGAATCGGATTTTTAAAAAATATACATATTTCCTTCCCTTAAATCCAAAACAATTTGAAAAACTGACACTGCAGAAAATGCACAAACATAAATTCATTGTGATCTCTAACATGTTGGAAATTTGGCAAAAATGTGCATCATTATTTTCCAAACTAAAAGTAGACACACACACAAAGATAATCAGCCTGCTGTCACGAAGGACTCCCGAAATCTGAGTTTAGTGTTGAGGGGCTGAAATTCTGACAATTTGGCCAATTTGAAATTAAACAAGGCTCTTTGGTTGTGCGTCTGATGCACCCAATTTGGAAAGTTGACAAAAGTTTTCCAAGCATGTTTATCTTGGTGAAAATGAATCCAAAATGCCTTCACTTTACCTTTAAACAAATGGGCTGTATAAAAATGTCCTTTTTTTTTCTTCCCCTAGTGGAGTTTGAGCTGCGGCGGGAGATCCGCAGGCTGCAGGAGTACCGCAAGGCCGGGATCAAGTCTTTCTGCAGTGAGTCCCGGCCCCGACGCAGCAGGGCCCGCCGCTCGTAGCGTCCGGCGCTTAGCGGCCGTGTTTTTGCGTCGCTCAGGTGCCAAAGTGTACGAGCGCGCAAAGCGGACGCGCGAGGACGAGCGGCGCAAGCGCACCATGCTGTGCGACGTGCTGCAGTACATCCAGGACGGGCGAGCGTGCCAGCAGTGGCTCAGCAAGCAGGCCGCCATGTAAGACACACAAAGGGACACATTTGCTATTTTTAGCCGTGTTGATTTTCCCACCCCGGTCCTTTTTCTCTCAATCTACCGTGACTTTGTGTGTGCGTTTATTAATCGTGTCGATTTAATCTCCCGCTTGCAGAGACGCTGGCATCACACCGGCTGTCACGACAATCACGACATCAGGTAGCCGCGAGTTTGAGTTGGCGATGTCGCTCGTGTCGAATGTCGCAAAGAACCGGCGAGAGGAGCGGTGGCCTGGATTTTGTAAAACTTGCGCGGCGACTGCAAGCAAGCGTGTCGAGTTGCGCTGCGCTGCGCAGTTCCACCCCCTCTGCTCTCATTGTGTTGTGTTGTGTCGTGTCTCCATAGCAACGGGTAGAAGGAGCGCGCCTCCCCTCAACCTGACCGGACTGCCTGGTACAGAGAAGCTCAACGAGCGAGAGAAAGAGGTACGGGACAAGGTTAGGGTTGGAATCGGGGCGTCAAGGCCGACAAGGGATACGGTGTCAAGTGAAGGTGCGGTCTTTACGGCAGGGTGACGATTTTAAATAAAGGTTTCAAGCAAGGGTTAAACTTGGATTCGGATTTCGAGACAGATTTGGGTTCTCGAGCCTGGGTTAGGGTTTCGAAAGTGTTGGGTTCCAAATGAGGATTTGAAGCCTCAGACATCGCGATGCAAGGCTCCAAAAAAACGAAGAGAACTTTTGGTAATCGGTGACTTCATTTGAGGAGCAACATTGTCATTTTGAAGAGCAATTTTTTGCAGGTTCATCGCAGAGAACTGAAGCATGGTTTTTATTAAACAAATTCGCTTCACACATTTTATTGTCAATCGGGCAATTTAAAGCACAATTTTAAATGTCAGTTTAGACTTAGTATTTCTGGATGGGTTTTATGTTCTTTTAGCAAAGTTAAATTGATTGAAAAAAAAAAATGTAATTTTGAGAATTATTGTATTGTGTATTTTGTGAAGTTTTCGTAGTGAATGCTTTCATCTAAAATCTTAAATCTGAATATTGGGGGGGGGGGGTAAAATCTGAGTAAGTTATTTTCAAAATGGCTCATCCTGAGATTCAAAGTGTCTTTCGGATTCCAAACCTCCAAGCGGGCGTCATCAGATGTTGTGAACGTTGCTTTTGTCGCCCGCCGCCTTGTTGCTTGTAGTTGTGCCAGGTGGTGCGCTTGGTGCCCGGCGCTTATCTGGAGTACAAGCAGGCCCTGCTGAACGAGTGTCGGCGTCAGGGCGGCCTGCGGCTGGCTCAGGCGCGAGCGCTCATCAAGATCGACGTCAACAAGACGCGCAAGATCTACGACTTCCTCATCAAGGAGGGTTGCATCACCAAGGCCTAGCGCCACGCCCACGCCCAAAAAGCAACCTTGCATTCAATTTGCTTGTTGAAATCACAATTATTGTCCGGTTATATTATTTTTTTTAGAGTCCCCCCCCTCCCCCCCATCCAAGTTACTGCTGTTCCCAACTCCCCCTAGTCCACTTCGGCACGTCTTGTCCTCTCTTTCGCTCGTTCTCTTGCTCTTACCCTTATCACCGTGGCAACCAAGATGGAGTTCCCCCCCAACACACTCGTGCCCCCCCGTGCTTCTCGTCACTGACCATATTTTCCGATCACCATGACAACCATCTTGCCACTGAGAGTGTATGCGTGTGTCAACTGTTGCGTAACTACATTGGCACCTCAAACCTCTTATCTGTAATACTTTCAATTGTATAATTTATTCTTGAAGAAATGTTTTAATATATGAAATGATTAAAAAAAGACTCACTCAAAATGTAAAAAGCATTTTTCTTGTTATTATACAAGCTGAATGAAAGTTAAGAGTCGTACCGGTTGCATTTTGCATCATGACCAACGAAGCATTCCGGAGCGTTGAACGTCTGGCATGATTTGCGCTTGGCGGAGGTAAAAGTGGCGAGTTGTAAAAGCAGAATGTGTCGGATGCGATTGGGCGTGCCGAACGTTGCGTCCGTGGCGCGCGAGTGCCCAAGCGGCACTCCTCGTGGGCTCCGTGTTGTGTCGGGGCTCTCGAGGCACCGCTGCCGGAGAGTGTGAGCGGTCACGTGACTGTTGTCAGGAGCGCCAAGGCCAACTAATGTCAAACTGCCGTGACTGTGGCAGCAGGTGCTAGTCGTCGTGGCGACGGGCGCCCGCAATGGGTCGGACTCGTGACATTTCACCGCAACTCAACGTAGCTCTTGGTGTCACCCTCATATTTTTGAAATCAAGCCTAGTTTTACTTTATTTGAATATGCAGCGGTTAACGTCTTTTTACACTTGTATGATCTTCATTTTTTTTGTGTTTTTTTTTTTTTTTTTTACTTTCAAAATTATTTAATAAACAATTTACCCAACAAATTGGAAAAAGTATATGTATTGTCTTTTTTAATTACATGTATGTCATTTCTGAAATATTTTTAAACTCATGATTTTAAAATACGGTATTTAATATATTTTTATTTGAATTTAATGTTAACTATAAACTATTGTTAAGGTTTCAAAGTAGGGTTTAAAACTAGGTTTTGGGTTTCAAAGTAGGGTTTCAAACTAGGGTTAGGGTTTCCAAGTAGGGTTTCAAACTAGGGTTAGGGTTTCCAAGTAGGGTTTCAAACTAGGGTTAGGGTTTCAAACTAGGGTCAGGGTTTCAAAGTAGGGTTTCAAACTAGGGTTAGGGTTTCAAACTAGGGTTAGGGTTTTAAATTAGGGTTTCAAACTAGGGTTAGGGTTTCAAAGTAGGGTTTCAAACTAGGGTTAGGGTTTCCAACTAGGGTTAGGGTTTCAAAGTAGGGTTTCAAACTAGGGTTAGGGTTTCAAACTAGGGTTAGGGTTTTAAATTAGGGTTTCAAACTAGGGTTAGGGTTTCAAAGTAGGGTTTCAAACTAGGGTTAGGGTTTCCAACTAGGGTTAGGGTTTCAAAGTAGGGTTTCAAACTAGGGTTAGGGTTTTAAAGTAGGGTTTCAAACTAGGGTTAGGGTTTTAAAGTAGGGTTTCAAACTAGGGTTAGGGTTTCAGTTGGGTTTCAAACTAGGGTTAGGGTTTCAAAGTAGGGTTTCAAACTAGGGTTAGGGTTTCAAACTAGGGTTAGGGTTTCAAAGTAGGGTTTCAAACTAGGGTTAGGGTTTCAAACTAGGGTTAGGGTTTCAAATTAGGGTTTCAAACTAGGGTTAGGGTTTCAAATTAGGGTTAGGGTTTCAAATTAGGGTTTAAAACTAGGGTTAGGGTTTCAGTCGGGTTTCAAACTAGGGTTAGGGTTTCCAACTAGGGTTAGGGTTTCAAAGTAGGGTTTCAAACTAGGGTTAGGGTTTCAGTCGGGTTTCAAACTAGGGTTAGGGTTTCAAAGTAGGGTTTCAAACTAGGGTTAGGGTTTCCAACTAGGGTTAGGGTTTCAAAGTAGGGTTTCAAACTAGGGTTAGGGTTTTAAAGTAGGGTTTCAAACTAGGGTTAGGGTTTCAGTTGGGTTTCAAACTAGGGTTAGGGTTTCCAAGTAGGGTTTCAAACTAGGGTTAGGGTTTCAAACTAGGGTCAGGGTTTCAAAGTAGGGTTTCAAACTAGGGTTAGGGTTTCAAACTAGGGTTAGGGTTTTAAATTAGGGTTTCAAACTAGGGTTAGGGTTTCAAAGTAGGGTTTCAAACTAGGGTTAGGGTTTCCAACTAGGGTTAGGGTTTCAAAGTAGGGTTTCAAACTAGGGTTAGGGTTTCAAACTAGGGTTAGGGTTTTAAATTAGGGTTTCAAACTAGGGTTAGGGTTTCAAAGTAGGGTTTCAAACTAGGGTTAGGGTTTCCAACTAGGGTTAGGGTTTCAAAGTAGGGTTTCAAACTAGGGTTAGGGTTTTAAAGTAGGGTTTCAAACTAGGGTTAGGGTTTTAAAGTAGGGTTTCAAACTAGGGTTAGGGTTTCAGTTGGGTTTCAAACTAGGGTTAGGGTTTCAAAGTAGGGTTTCAAACTAGGGTTAGGGTTTCAAACTAGGGTTAGGGTTTCAAAGTAGGGTTTCAAACTAGGGTTAGGGTTTCAAACTAGGGTTAGGGTTTCAAATTAGGGTTTCAAACTAGGGTTAGGGTTTCAAATTAGGGTTAGGGTTTCAAATTAGGGTTTAAAACTAGGGTTAGGGTTTCAGTCGGGTTTCAAACTAGGGTTAGGGTTTCCAACTAGGGTTAGGGTTTCAAAGTAGGGTTTCAAACTAGGGTTAGGGTTTCAGTCGGGTTTCAAACTAGGGTTAGGGTTTCAAAGTAGGGTTTCAAACTAGGGTTAGGGTTTCCAACTAGGGTTAGGGTTTCAAAGTAGGGTTTCAAACTAGGGTTAGGGTTTTAAAGTAGGGTTTCAAACTAGGGTTAGGGTTTCAGTTGGGTTTCAAACTAGGGTTAGGGTTTCAAAGTAGGGTTACAAACTAGGGTTAGGGTTTCAAACTAGGGTTAGGGTTTCAAAGTAGGGTTTCAAACAAGGGTTAGGGTTTCCAACTAGGGTTTCAAACTAGGGTTAGGGTTTCAAACTAGGGTTAGGGTTTCAAATTAGGGTTTCAAACTAGGGTTAGGGTTTCAAATTAGGGTTAGGGTTTCAAATTAGGGTTTAAAACTAGGGTTAGGGTTTCAGTCGGGTTTCAAACTAGGGTTAGGGTTTCCAACTAGGGTTAGGGTTTCAAAGTAGGGTTTCAAACTAGGGTTAGGGTTTCCAAGTAGGGTTTCAAACTAGGGTTAGGGTTTCAAACTAGGGTCAGGGTTTCAAAGTAGGGTTTCAAACTAGGGTTAGGGTTTCAAACTAGGGTTAGGGTTTTAAATTAGGGTTTCAAACTAGGGTTAGGGTTTCAAAGTAGGGTTTCAAACTAGGGTTAGGGTTTCCAACTAGGGTTAGGGTTTCAAAGTAGGGTTTCAAACTAGGGTTAGGGTTTCAAACTAGGGTTAGGGTTTTAAATTAGGGTTTCAAACTAGGGTTAGGGTTTCAAAGTAGGGTTTCAAACTAGGGTTAGGGTTTCCAACTAGGGTTAGGGTTTCAAAGTAGGGTTTCAAACTAGGGTTAGGGTTTTAAAGTAGGGTTTCAAACTAGGGTTAGGGTTTTAAAGTAGGGTTTCAAACTAGGGTTAGGGTTTCAGTTGGGTTTCAAACTAGGGTTAGGGTTTCAAAGTAGGGTTTCAAACTAGGGTTAGGGTTTCAAACTAGGGTTAGGGTTTCAAAGTAGGGTTTCAAACTAGGGTTAGGGTTTCAAACTAGGGTTAGGGTTTCAAATTAGGGTTTCAAACTAGGGTTAGGGTTTCAAATTAGGGTTAGGGTTTCAAATTAGGGTTTAAAACTAGGGTTAGGGTTTCAGTCGGGTTTCAAACTAGGGTTAGGGTTTCCAACTAGGGTTAGGGTTTCAAAGTAGGGTTTCAAACTAGGGTTAGGGTTTCAAAGTAGGGTTTCAAACTAGGGTTAGGGTTTCAAACTAGGGTTAGGGTTTCAAATTAGGGTTTCAAACTAGGGTTAGGGTTTCAAATTAGGGTTAGGGTTTCAAATTAGGGTTTAAAACTAGGGTTAGGGTTTCAGTCGGGTTTCAAACTAGGGTTAGGGTTTCCAACTAGGGTTAGGGTTTCAAAGTAGGGTTTCAAACTAGGGTTAGGGTTTCAGTCGGGTTTCAAACTAGGGTTAGGGTTTCAAAGTAGGGTTTCAAACTAGGGTTAGGGTTTCCAACTAGGGTTAGGGTTTCAAAGTAGGGTTTCAAACTAGGGTTAGGGTTTTAAAGTAGGGTTTCAAACTAGGGTTAGGGTTTCAGTTGGGTTTCAAACTAGGGTTAGGGTTTCCAAGTAGGGTTTCAAACTAGGGTTAGGGTTTCAAACTAGGGTCAGGGTTTCAAAGTAGGGTTTCAAACTAGGGTTAGGGTTTCAAACTAGGGTTAGGGTTTTAAATTAGGGTTTCAAACTAGGGTTAGGGTTTCAAAGTAGGGTTTCAAACTAGGGTTAGGGTTTCCAACTAGGGTTAGGGTTTCAAAGTAGGGTTTCAAACTAGGGTTAGGGTTTCAAACTAGGGTTAGGGTTTTAAATTAGGGTTTCAAACTAGGGTTAGGGTTTCAAAGTAGGGTTTCAAACTAGGGTTAGGGTTTCCAACTAGGGTTAGGGTTTCAAAGTAGGGTTTCAAACTAGGGTTAGGGTTTTAAAGTAGGGTTTCAAACTAGGGTTAGGGTTTTAAAGTAGGGTTTCAAACTAGGGTTAGGGTTTCAGTTGGGTTTCAAACTAGGGTTAGGGTTTCAAAGTAGGGTTTCAAACTAGGGTTAGGGTTTCAAACTAGGGTTAGGGTTTCAAAGTAGGGTTTCAAACTAGGGTTAGGGTTTCAAACTAGGGTTAGGGTTTCAAATTAGGGTTTCAAACTAGGGTTAGGGTTTCAAATTAGGGTTAGGGTTTCAAATTAGGGTTTAAAACTAGGGTTAGGGTTTCAGTCGGGTTTCAAACTAGGGTTAGGGTTTCCAACTAGGGTTAGGGTTTCAAAGTAGGGTTTCAAACTAGGGTTAGGGTTTCAGTCGGGTTTCAAACTAGGGTTAGGGTTTCAAAGTAGGGTTTCAAACTAGGGTTAGGGTTTCCAACTAGGGTTAGGGTTTCAAAGTAGGGTTTCAAACTAGGGTTAGGGTTTTAAAGTAGGGTTTCAAACTAGGGTTAGGGTTTCAGTTGGGTTTCAAACTAGGGTTAGGGTTTCAAAGTAGGGTTACAAACTAGGGTTAGGGTTTCAAACTAGGGTTAGGGTTTCAAAGTAGGGTTTCAAACAAGGGTTAGGGTTTCCAACTAGGGTTTCAAACTAGGGTTAGGGTTTCAAACTAGGGTTAGGGTTTCAAATTAGGGTTTCAAACTAGGGTTAGGGTTTCAAATTAGGGTTAGGGTTTCAAATTAGGGTTTAAAACTAGGGTTAGGGTTTCAGTCGGGTTTCAAACTAGGGTTAGGGTTTCCAACTAGGGTTAGGGTTTCAAAGTAGGGTTTCAAACTAGGGTTAGGGTTTTAAAGTAGGGTTTCAAACTAGGGTTAGGGTTTCAAAGTAGGGTTTCAAACTAGGGTTAGATTTTCAAACTAGGGTTAGGGTTTCAAAGTAGGGTTAGGGTTTCAAACTAGGGTTAGGGTTTCAAAGTAGGGTTTCAAACTAGGGTTAGGGTTTCAAAGTAGGGTTTCAAACTAGGGTTAGATTTTCAAACTAGGGTTAGGGTTTCAAAGTAGGGTTTCAAACTAGGGTTAGGGTTTCAAAGTAGGGTTTCAAACTAGGGTTTGGGTTTCCAACTAGGGTTAGGGTTTCCAACTTGGGTTTCAAACCAGGTTTATGGTTTCCAACTATGGTTTCAAACTAAGGTTAGGGTTTCCAGTCAGAGTTTTAAACTACAATTACTGTTTGAATTGAGGGTTTTAACCTCGCGTTAGGGTTTTAATTACAGGCAAAATATTTGTTTTCATGCACTAGGCCAACTTTTAAATATTTGTACACAAAACGTGTGCGTATACTGTACTTGCACGCTTCAGCCGTAGGAATTGACAAAGTACAAATACTTTTTTAAAAACAGTATTTCATTGGGATTTCCTTATATCAAGGTTTTACTTGCGTACGTTAGTATTATTTTGTGTGGACTTTTATAGTGCAAGTTGTCTAGGTTTTAGGTTTTGTTTTTGTTGACCACTTCTATTCATAATAGCGAGTCTAGGACAAGAGTAGTCCAACTGAATTCAAATTGTTGTAGTCCTGAGCGTGTCCTCTTCGTCTCGCTGTTGTTCTCTTTCACACGGTAAAAGGGGAGGAGCAAAGCAAGAAGGCGGACGGATCGCATTTGCGTGGACTTTGTCGTCACGGTGGGGTGTCGCGTACCTCGCGTGGACCTCCCCCTCTTGCCGCCACCCCTTCCGTCCCCCTCCCAGCGCCCCCTCGGCGTGATTTCGTGGACTGAGTGGACGCCGGGTGCCGAGCACGGTGCGTTGATGCGGGCGTTGTGTTGAAGAACAAACCGTCATCGTCACTATCACCATCATCATCTTCATCTTCCTTCACAGGGGTGAGTGGCGACTTTCCATCTATGCGCCAACACTTCTTATTTAAAAACAACATGTTTTGTCAGTGTGCTGCTGCATGTGTGGATGTCTGGGAAAAATTCACAGATTATTATTTTTTTTAATCCTACTAGTGGATCTTAAGAGGTGTTTGGACCATTTTCTGCAAATGACAATATTTGCGTTTATAATTTGGGAGTTGTCTGGACTTTATAGAATCAAACAAAATTAATAGCAAATAAATAGAAAAATCGGAGAAAGTGCTAATTTTGCAGTGGTCTCTATTTTTTGTTTGTTTGTTCTTTTTCATTCTATTAGTTTTTATTATTATTATTATTATTATTATTGTTATATAATCATTCGAAATTCCCACTAAAGCAGCATAAGAAAATTGAGTTGGTTAATCTGCTTCAAATTGGTAAATTTATGTGCATTATTTATATCCCCTATTTTCATGAATTACTTACACTTAAAAATGGTTTCATTTTTTTTTTTAAATAAAAACAATTTTCCCAAAATAACAAACTATCGGGTGCATTGTATTTTGAACGATCATTTTCCAAAATAGAACTCACATTTTTTTTTTTTACCTCCGAAAAACCTTCTCACCGTTGTGGAATCAAAAGTGAATGAATGAACCAGGAAGTGGCCCGCTACCATGCACCATTCAGCCTTGGGGGAGGTCTGCGCTCCACTCAGTTCCACTGTAGTTGTTCTCCTGCACACTCCCGTGTCAATCAAGCCGAGGTATTCCCAACGTCATTCCTGATCTCGCAGGGAGTGCTTTTCTCGCTTTGCCTTTCCATCTCATTGCTGGCTCGAGTTTCCCAGTTTGCACGACTTGTAGAACCAGAGCCCTACAGAATGTTTACACGCAAACAAGCGCACGCACACGCACGCTTGGCAGTGCTTGAACACGTGTTCAGATGATTACAGAGGAGCCAGCATGTGAATCAACATGTACATAGCGCTCTGTAGGTTGCCACGGCAACATCGGCAACGTTCTGTCTCGGTGCGCTTTTCATGTAGAGAGCAGCAACTGCTCATGATTCCAAGAAGCACATGTCGAAGAGCCAGGGAAGAAAATGTGCCTGTTTTGTAGTGATGGGAAAATGAGGCGTCGTGTAACAATTTCCGAGTTGAAATCCCTTTCATTTAAACCAACAGTGCCATCTTGAGGAGTCAAAAATGACAACAACTAATTCATGAAGAAAATTTGAAGCTTCATTTTACCATCACTATTGTTTTGGTAATTTTGCCACTTTTCAAGTGCTTCTTTTAAGAGGTTTCCTTCCATTTCCAGTTGATTTTAAGCCTAAAACAAGGAGAGTTACACATTTTGTACTATACCGCCCCCTAATGGAGCACAACGTCAACGGTCATCAAAGCATGAAATCAGGATGCACGAGCTGCGTAATTCTATACGTTCCATTTGAAGACCCTGTCAAGTTGAATTCAGGGATTTGTTTCTAAATACATTCAACATGTTTGAAGTTTGAAACCATGTGACGCTTCATTGTGATCTTGCGTCACCATTTCAGTTTCCCAGCTTTTTGGGGCGTGGCCAAAACAATGACCAGTGACGCACTTTGGAGTCACCTTAAACTCAATCAATCCCAAAGACATATTGACTGTAGATGTCTTTTCGCAGTCCAGCCATTCAATCCCAGAAATGTATTCATGTTTTTTTTTCAAAAAGGGTAAAAGAGGGCCTAGAAATGTCCGGTACTGAGCGAGTTAATTTGCATCGGCGGTTCTCCGGCCACCCTTTTCTCACACTTGAAAATGCACCATCCCTTCGGGAGTCTGCTGGTGCGGCTGCTTTCGAGCGCCTCATTGTTGTTCACAAGTGTGTGCAGGATGTGGAATTTAGAAAAATGAAAACTCAAAAGGTTGAAAGCCGGTGTGTGCAACAGGGCTTTGGGTTGGCGTGGACACTTTTCGAGTGCCTCGTTGTCGCACCGTGGAAATTAGCCCCCAAAATTGGTCTTTTTTATGGGGCTGTAACAGCTTGATAAAATGTCTATTCGTTTTAACGGGGAAAGTCGATTTAAGGGTTCACGGGACTTTTAGGAAAACAGCTGTTTCATCGAATCTCACTCAGTAGTGACTGATGTGCTTTTGTTGTCTTCTAGGAGTCTTTCCCGTCTACTATGACTTTGTGCTCCTGAGGATTCTCCTGTTCTTGGTCTCTTGTCTTCTCCGTCCATGGGTTCCCGCAGCCAAGGCTTCTTCCCGCCCCAGCAGCACAACCCCCACCAGCATCCTCATCATCCTCATCCTCACCACCATCGGAGCTCCTCCTTGGCGCCGCTGCCGTCGGCGCCCCGGCTGCTGCCCGAGGGCGGCATGGCCCAGATCACGCCGGGCCTGTTCCTGAGCCGCGGCAACGTGGCGTCCAACCGCGGCCTGCTCCTGTCCAAGGGCATCACGTGCGTGGTCAACGCCACGCTGGAGCTGCCCAACTTCAACTGGCCGCACGTGGAGTACGTGAAGGTGCCGCTGGCCGACGCGCCGCACTCGCCCATCTCGCTCTACTTCGACGGCGTGGCCGACAAGATCCACAGCGTGGGCCGCAAGCGGGGCGCCGTCCTGGTGCACTGCGCGGCCGGCGTCAGCCGCTCCGCCTCGCTGTGCCTGGCCTACCTCATGAAGTACCACCGCGTGTCGCTGGCCGACGCCCACGCCTGGGTCAAGGCCCGCCGCCCCGTCATCCGGCCCAACGGCGGATTCTGGCGCCAGCTCATCGAGTACGAGCGCAAGCTCTTCGGAAGGAACTCGGTCAAGATGGTGCAGACGCCCTACGGGGCCATCCCCGATGTCTACCAGAGGGACCGCCGCAGTCTGGCGCCCTACTGGGGCCTGTGAACCCCCCCCAACCCTCAATGAACTCTGAAGACAGAGAGAAGGACCAGGACACCGGTTCGGTCCGTCTCCTGGTGTTGACTGTGCTTGTCATGATGTCGCGTGTAGAGTAGCTTTTTTTGGGAGAGCGTTGTAGGGTGAATCCCGTACCCCCCAACCCCCCCCCCCAGGTGGATTTGTCCCGTGTGCCTTGATTTACGCGTGACCACGTTCGGACATCAAAACATACCCAACCTCTCAAATCAACTTTTCCAATTGAAAAGAATACATTGGGAAAAAATGTCACCTTCGGGGTCACATGCGAGTCGAGTCGAGGCATATTAAATCGGCTTTCCCCATTGAAATGAATTGAAATGTCATCAATCTGTTCCGGCCAGCCCCGAAAACTACCGCAATCGTTTTCAAGAAAGAAAAGTAGCACTGGATTGTAAAATAGGAATAGAAAAACATGATCGTACTGCGTGTGTGGTAGCATTTTAGAACTGTACAATGTTTACTTTACGGTTTGAAATAGAAAAATATTTATCGTAAAGCTTTTGAGGATTGCTCATGGAGGGCTCGGTCCCTAACCTGTGTGAATATCAGGGCTTCGCTCTACACAAACTAACTAAATATTAGAGCTGTAACGATTTAAACTACTTGAAATATGCATAGATTAAAAAAATACAATCGATCAATCGAATAATCGATTCGAGTCGCACTGAGCGCTTATGAACTCGGACAACTCAGCATTTACAAGCCCTAAACAACAGCAACAACTGACAAAAGATATCTTAGGTCACTAGAATAAGTGCTAAAAAAAATGAGGTTTCTCCTAATCTTTACATTTTTTTTCCATTCCAGATGCTCAGCACATTTGGAATGTGTCGATCAAACGATGCGCTTGCGCCAAACATTGCGTCTTGCGTTTATGGATGGATGCAGCGCCACACTAGCGCACACAGACAAGCAGGGTAGCGAGTTTTAAAAAAAATATAATCGAATTAGAAATCGGGAACTGAAAATCGAATCGGGCTTGAGTGAATCATGAATCCCTACTAAAAAGAAAAAGTTGCATTTGGGTGTACCGATGAGCTGTTTCCACCAAGCATGACAATTTGTCACACTATTTCTTTTACATTTCCAAATTTAAGTTTTATTGGAGCATTTTTCCCACTTTGGCATTCTTTCAATTTGGTAGCTACAGCAAAAGCTACACACTGCAGTCTAACCCTAAACTTGGCCTAAAGCCGAACCCTCAACTCTAAAAATTGAAGCTGAGCCACAAAATAATCTGTTAAAGGGTTCCTTGTGATGTCAATTTTCTGAACGAGTTCCTGTGTAAATGGTGTCCAACAGGAACAATAACTCCACACTTGCCATTCACTGGAATTCTCCCGCCTCCCTCTTTGTAAATGCTCAATTACAACTGCTGTGAACTGTAAGTAAACGTTTGTGGAAACTTGATTAGATTCAATTAAAAGTCAAAATAGATGAATTCTACTTTTTAAAAGGATGAACAAAACTTGATTAGATTCAATTAAAAGTCAAAATAGATGAATTCTACTTTTTAAAAGGATGAACAATCTGTAACAAAAAAAAAAAAAAAAAAAGAAAGGATGTAGAGGAAGTTCTTGTGCAGCACAGGACTGCTGATTCACACGCACACGTTATTGTCGTGCTCTGTGGTGCTGCGGTGTTAAAAGTGGATTCAGAACAAATGACGAAATGTTTGTCTTTTGGTGAGGCAAACTACAAAGCACATAAATGATATGACAACGTTGATGAACCAAGAAAAAGATTTTTATGGCTTGCCTTCCTTCATCTTGAAAAAGCCCCTGAAGAGCCGGTGCCAATGTTTGTCTTTGAACTTGTAAAAAGAAAGAAATAAAGACACGTCCACGCAACACGAGTGCTGTTGACGTTCCCGTTCGGCTTTTTGTGTGCTAGGCGAGATTGCATCGGGGAGACACGGGCGCACCGCGCCTTTGGATTAACGCGGCAGCCCGTGTCACTAAACACGGAGCCGCCTGGGGAACAAACACAAATTGTTTACACAAATGTCCAATTGTTTCACTTGGAAGAGAGCGTGCGGCCACGTGCTGCGTCACCCGGGACGCAAGACAAAGACATGATTTTCTGATCACCGGCCCCAATTCTTTTTCTCTTTTGGGGGTGGAGCCCTCACATTAAACGGAGTCTGCCTTGACGCTAACCCGAATCCTAATCCACGTTCCCAATATAATATTGTCCTACGTGTTCGGTAGATTTTATTTTTCAAAGAAACTAAGGTTGAACTCCAAAAGGATGATGCTACACCATTTGGTTTTACGGTGGAGTACAAACAGTTCCAAAAAGCAGTCAGTTGGAGTCCTTCAGCCTTCCGCTAGAAAGCAATAAAATGTCAGGAAAAGCCCACGTGAACTTCAGAACTTTATTTGGGCTTATGGGGGTGTGCACACTTTTGCAAGCACAATATTTCATCTTTACCCGGCCTCTTGAAAAGATTTTATTTTTTTTTTTTTTCCCATTTGCGTTGCACAAGTAACGGGGTCACACAAACAGTGGAATAGGTTTTGAAATCATTTCTCATCATCGTCACCACCACGATCGAAAAACTGGCATTTGAACAGGGGTGTGTAGACTTTCACTACTGTATACCGTGATGCCCACTCCACTTTTACTATGAGTATCAACACATCTGCATTTCCATTTGAATACAAGCACAAGGCTATCAAATGATCATCCGTCGACGAGCTCGTCGACGCTGCTTTTCACACGCGCGCACACACACACACACACACAGCCTAGGATCAGACTGACTGCACCGCAGTGCATCCTGGGAAAAGAAAAAAAAAAAAAAAAAGATGTGGAAAGGTTCACGCAACAAAAATGACACAAAAGTCAAACCGCTGCACTTGTTTATTTACATCATAGCACAGACAGAAATTCCCCAAATCAATCCCAGCCTGCGATTAGCTCAAATGTACACCAGTTAAATAGTCAGGGAGACATTCACAAGTAAAAACAACAAAATCAAATAAGAAAACAGGCGTCTTCCAGCCAAGAAGAATTAAAAAGACGGAAAGTGACATTTAAAACAATCAGCGCACATTCAAGTCAGCATCCAATTTGGTACATTCCAACGGACAACGAATAAGTTCAAGCTTGAAACAGGATCCAGTCGTGAGAGTAAAATGGCCGCCAGTGGACGTGACTCGATGAAGGAATAAATAACAAAGCAAAACGTCAACGTTGGCGCTTCAGAGAAGGTCGGGCAGGATGAGTCCCGGCGGTTTGGGCTCCACGCAGTTGATCCAGAAGTTGGCGCAGCTGGCGTGGTACTGGTGGCCGCCGTACGCCAGCTTCAAGTTGTCCGTCTCCGAGTTGAAGGCCTGAAGACGGCGGACCAGAGGAGGACGCCGTCCTTACGTTCTCATCAAACATTGGAAACATTTGGCGGCGATCACGGCGGGGGTGAACAAACGTTTTCGTTGGAGGGCCGCGCACAGAAAAGTGGCGGGACTCAAAATGACGAACGTTAAAACTCATTCGATGCCAAGGACGTATTTTCACGTCTTTTTTATCAACCCTGATATCCAATCGTATTTTATTCATTTTTTTCTTCAATCCGTGACGGTATCACGAATAAACGAGACCGCGGCCTTACAACCTCAACTTTGACCTGAGAAAAGTGAAGAAATTGACATCCTAGCAAAGAAAAAAAAAAAAAAAACGCTTGTTCGAGTGGAGATCACACTTGCCTGACTGGAATTTCAAGTCGCGTAAACGGCGGAGGCGCTTCATCGCAAGCACACTCGTGTGTGTCGGCTGCGTAAAAACAAACGACTCGCGCTTCTTTGTCGTGGCAATTTTCTTTGAGCGCACAAACAAGACGCCGGCGACTTTGGCAGCGAAGCGTCGTCGCGCACGTCATCGTGGTGGCACTTCCGAAAGATCCGAAGGAAACGAAACTCTCTTGTTATTTCTTAAAAAGACATTTTGAAAATTGGCCTGACGAAAAAAAACAACTCGATGAATCGATTAAGGTTTTCACGGCAGCTGCTGTCTTGCAGGAAACACCGAGACGCCTTGTGATGACTAAAACGGGGTCACATGCCGCTTCGCCGTGTCTGAAGACGAATCCATTCGTTGTGCAAGTTTTCATCGCGTCACAAAAGAAAAAAAGGAGAAATGTAACGCCGCGGTTGTGAATTCTGAAAAATGATTCCATGTTTCAAGATAGGATTTCAGTGTGGGGGTTTAAGCCCGAATGAGGGTTTTGAATTTTGGGGTTCCAGTTAGGGTTTCAAACAAGCATTGTGATTTAAAGATAGGGTTTCAAGCCTGGGCTGGGGTTTCAAATTAAAGTTTAAAACCAGGATTAGGGCTCCAAATTTGGGTTTAAAGACAAGGTTTGGGATTACGGCCTGGGTTGGAGGTTCGAGTAGGGTTTCAAACAAGGGCGAGGCTTTCGCAATAGGGTATGGAAGAAAGGATAGGGTTTCAAATTGGGGTTGTAACCTACAAAACGACAAAGTAGTTGAATGTGAGTCAATATTTACCGTGGACCTCCGAACACTTTCTGGAGTCAACGCCTGAAATAAATCACAACACAGTCGGCACATGAACTCGAAGAAGAGAAGAAAAGAGAAAATCGAGGAAACAGCGAGAGACCAAGATGGAGCCTCACAGCACAAGCGCAAAACCCGTCTTTATATATATATATTTAATATTATATATATATTTAATATTACATATATATATATATATATATATATACACATTTTTTTTTTTGCTATGAATCGACCAAGTAATCGGTTATCGGAATGTTGTTCTGCCAAATATTGAAATGGGTCGTGCCCTAGCCTCAATTATTCCGAATTGAGGAAAAGGCCTCCTGCAAATAGCGAAGGTTCACCGCCGCGCATTTCAGGATCTTTCCAAACTTTTGCCCGAATTGCCAGTGCGGCAACGTTTGGGGGACTAATGTACACTAGCGCAGCTAAAGTGGCCAACGGGCAAAGAAATAGAGAAGGTGCGAGACCTGCACTATTTGACACAACGGTGAAATGACAACAGTCTTGAAAAGCTTCAAGAATCCACACAAAGGAGCCAAAGTGGCAAGTGTGCTTTCTCTCTCTCTCTCTCTCGCTCGCTCGCTCACCTTTCAAGAGTACAGAGTGAGCAGACAACAATGAGCCACATTGATTGTGTGCTAAAAGCGCCCCGCCAACCGCTAATTGCTCCATCGCTAACGTGGCAACGGTTACTAAGGCATTGCCACGTCAAAGCTTTCGATTGGTCCGACTGCTGCAGCCCGGGCCTTACCTGACATTTCGACACTGCGGCAGAGAGGAAGTCGAAACATTTCAACAGAAAAGTCATCAAGTTGAATGAACCCAAATCAAGGCCCCCCCCCGGGGGAAAAGACCCAAACCACCCGAAAATGGCTGCGTTGGAGCAAAATGGCTGACTTTGTGTGTCGTAACAGACATGGCTTTTTAAGACGTTTTTTTTTTTTTTTTGTGGGTCTACTCATGATAGACATGCCTACCAAATGTCGCGTTTCCAAGGTCAACTGACTTCAGGCAATCAATTTTCTGAATGTGTCTGGAAAGGACAACTGGAAATGGCCAAATCCAGCCCAAAATGGCAGACTTCCTGTGTCTCATTCGGTATGGCCTTGAGACTTTTTGGTGGGTCTGCCCATGATAGACAAGTCTACTCTAATTTCATGTTGCCGAGGTCAATTGGTTAAAAAAAAAAATGAAATAAAATCAAAGTTAAAATTAAAGAGTCATCAAAGTTGACTGCCTTCTTGAGACTTTTTTTGTGAGTCCACTCATGATTAACATTCCAACCAAATTTCATGTTGCTATGTCAAACTGGCTTTTTTTGTGGGTCTACTCATGATAGACATGTCTATGAAATTTCATGTTGCTAAGTGGCACTGGCTTCAGGGGCTAAATGTTTTTTTTTTTTTTAATTGATTTATCGGGCACTATTGAGGGGGCAGATCTCGACTAAACGGAGCCACATAATGGGGAATTGTTGGAGAGAATTTGCGTCAGTGCCACTTTAGCCCCACGCTCATCCACAAGCGAGGAGCAGCCCGGCCAACAGCTCGGCCCCCACCTGGCGGCACCACAGCAAAAAGTACGGCGACATTTCTCATACTCGTTTAAAAAGGCGTCCAAGCGCGCTTGCTTCTTTCATCTGCAAACAAGTTCCACAGTCGCAGAAACGTCACACAAGACGCGTGTGTGTGTGTGTGTGTGTGTGTGTGGGGCGTTCAAACCTTGCTGCGAGAGTCGACGTTGAGCAGGCACACGCCACACGCCAACTCCTTGGCGTTCTTGATGCCGTGCCGCAGAACGCAGGAGGTGAAATCCAGCGAGCTCTCGTCAGGCTGCACAAGACACGGCAAAAATGTGCTCGGGGAAAAATGACTTTTTTTGCCAACGCCATGTAAAAAAAAAAAAGCCATTCCAGTGCAACTGCCAACCCAAGTTCTCAAGATGGTGACGAAAGAACGGAAAACACGGGAAAAAACGACAACTTTTTTTTTTCCTGGTGAAAATCGCTCTGCGCGTCTTGAAAGGTCGGCCAAAAGGTTCGACATTGAGCGGCAACGGGCTGGGATCGATGGCAGTTAGCATTCGCTAACTTTCCGTCACGTTATCGGCAGCCGCGAGCGTTTCAGGCGCAGTCGTGTGTCAGTCGGGCAGACGGGAACGAGCCGCACGTGCGAGCGTCAAGTCGCGATGATAGCAAACTTTTATTTCACACTTTTTCGCCCCCCCCCCCACCCATCGCCCATTAGATGTCAATGATTTTTTTCGGCTAACGACAGTGCGTCCACACATTTGTGCGTGTGTCCCTGAAATGACTGTCCACCCTGTCATTAGCGTGTAAGCGTCCCTTCACGAAAGCCTCTGAAGAGTTCGGCAACTAGCCTGAAGTACATTTGACGTCACGCTATTGCGCAGGGATAGACCGATCATCGGGATTCAATTCAAATTTGAAAGAACCGATTATCGTTGGACAAAACGCCAAATATCGGCATCTGTCTTTTGGTTTTTTTTTAAATTTGCCGTCCGGTAACAGATCACATTAAAATTGGGTAAACCTCAGGAAATTATGATTTCTCTATATTATTTTTTTTCAAAGCTTACGTGAAACATTTCAGCATAGTGACATTTTGGAAAACTCCAACGTAGAAAACTTTAAGGAGCTTATTTATTTGTTGAAGTTGAATCGTAGAATTTTCCAAGAATTTGAAAACAAAAATGTCTATTTCCCAAGATAAAAGGCTAAAAACATTTAATGTGTTGCAAATATGAAAAGCTGTTTAATAAACACGCTTAAAGACATTTTGTATTTTTGCCCGCTCAGCTATTAATAATGGGCATCGGTAGTGGCCCTGAAAAAAACCCAATATCGGTCTATCTCTACTATTGCGTATGATATCGCGTGCGCGTCTCACCGCCAGCTTGGCCAGCGACATGAAGCTGGTCAGGTTGTTCCACACGCGGCTGACGTCCTTCAGCAGCTGCTGCAGCTTCTCCGAGCACACGGCCGTCGCCTTGACGCCCAGCTCCACCCGCCTGGCCACGCGGTACACTTCCACCACGCCTGCCGCGTGCACGCCTCATTAGCATACAGGTTGCGAGGTGCGAAAGCGCGCGTGCGTGCGCGCGCGTGCGCGCTTACCCAGCAGATACTCCATCCCCTGAGCGGACTGGATGACCTCAGTGCACACGGAGGAGCTGCTGATGCCGTTCAGCGTGTTGTTGGCCTTGGTGATGACCTTGAGGCGGGACCATAGGCCATGCGGTTACCTCACATTACATTTTGACAAATCAGTGAAAAAAAAAAAAAAATCAATCAAAAAAAAGTTTATTACTTCAAAGGTTGAAAAATGCATTTGTACTTTGCCAACCATTTGCTGTATCCAAAGCAGTAATTCTTTAAATGTAAAACTGGTGGACTCCCTCTAGTGGTATGTGAAAGAATCGCCGCATTAAATGAACTTGTTTTGAATCCAGTGCAGTCAATGTTTTCACACAGCTCAATTAAGCAAATTCAAACCGACATCGCAATGAAGTAGAATGCAAAAAAACGAACAAAAAAAAAACCCGCTTCAATTTGGTCAGCTTTGGTCTCTATTTCTTTTATATACTATATGTATATTTTATATCTTTTTTATATTATGTCTTCAAAATCTCAATGCTTAAGAAGCGCAGTCCATATGTTTACAAATCATTGTAACATGAAATGTGGAAGTGATGAAGCCACACATTTGTTTGTATTGTTGTTGCAAACTTATTTATGAGCTTTATTATTTCTATTATTTTAAAATCTATTATTTATTTACTTGTGTTGAGGCAACACTTGTGAACGCTTAAAAGACTGCAAGCCAAAGTGTTAATAAGCAGATGCGATGTCATTTTCGGTCGACAGAAGACAAAATGGCCGCCCCCGGAGATGGCTAAAAACAAGTGCATTTTGCTACTTAACTTCTATTCCACAAAGGCAAAAATGAATCCGAATGCCGTGTTTCAACTAGTGGGCCTGCTGGGAACATATTGTTGACAAAAATATGTTTGGGTTGACTTCCGTTTTAAGGGAATAAAATGATAAGTACAAACCTCAAGAGCGCTTTCCAAACACCTCTGCCACTCGTACGCATAGCGCTCGCTCTCCTGCCGCAAACACAGAGGTGTTAAGGCAAAGTATTTTTGAAAAGAGCTGCGATCTGCCGGCGCCAACGCTGGCCGTGCGCTTCACCTCCACCTCCCCCGTCAGATCCTTGTACTTGTCCCGGATGACGGGCAAGCTGGGCTTGTCGCTCAGGGTGCTGGACCGGTCGCGGAATCGCGGATCGGGCTGCTCGGGCGCCGGCGACGCGGGCAGGCGGCCCATCTCCTTCTCTCCCAGGCTGTGACTGCGCTTGTGGGAGCCTGAAGGGGTCACGGGGGGTCGGGGGACAGCTTTTCATCGCGTTCAAACACATGCTGGACACCAACTTGACTTGGCTGATTTGGTGGCTTTGTGTTGCGAGCAAAAAGGGGACAAAATAAGATTTTGGCAAACGACGATGCACATTCGGGACAATTTTCTGATATGTTACAAACCAAAACCGGTAACTAGGGCCCGAAACAGTTTTTTTTTTTTTTAAGGCCTAAGCTGATACAACGAATGAATAAAATTGAAACAACCGATCAATCGGCTGATTAGTTAAAATATGTATATAATGAATAAAATAACTTATTTTTGGTTCCTTAATGGTTGCGACAATAAAGACTTAAATTACAGGCAGAATATTTGAACGTTTTACAATACTTTCTCTTTATACTCGTTTCATTTCACAACAGCGAGAAAAATCAGCAAAAGTGTTTAAAAAATTTTTTGGGGGGGGGCGGGGCAACTGTTTGAATAGCATTATCTTTGTTTTATGTTGTGATGTGTTCATGTGTAAAAAAAAAAAAAAAAAAAGGCAAAAATTTGAAAAATGTTCACATATTTTAAACCAATATTATAAATCATAATAATATTAATAATAATAATAATATTTTCCGGCTATTCAGTCCAGCCTGACCAGCAACTGATTTGCAATCAATTTCTGTTTGTGCGTTTACTGCACTTCACTGTCTATTTGAAATAATGTCCTGTTTTTGAATAAGGGGATGGAAATTAAAATATTTTTGAATCATATTCATGAATTTAAAAAAAAAACAATGAGCATATGAATCTGTTGAATATATTATGAAAATAGTTGTACAATACCGTGCAGTGCTTTTTTTCTTGTCAAACAAATACTTTTGGGGGCGCGATGGCCGCTTTGCAATCCAACGCGATTGCAGTGACCGGCATGTTCACGGAACAAATGAAACACAGAAGTCAAGGCGCCATCGCATTTTGTTGTCGCTCATCATCCCGCCTGAACAAGAGCGGAATGACTCGACAATTTGGGACAAACAATAATTACATCATTAGTCGTTCTGAATAATTCATTAGCAGGCCAGCACAAGAAAGCAAAATATGCCCGGTGAGGCACGTGAGCGGGTTGGCCGGGCTCAGTTCATCCGACCGGCGAAGACGTGCTTCGGCCGGCCTACGATCGCGTGGCGCTTGCACTGAGCGCAAAGGCAAATGAAATTCATCAGCGGGAGCTCAATCTTGAGCAAATGAGCTTATATGACACCGCGGGAGACGTGAATCAATTATTCACAGCGCACCACAGCATCCTCAAAGAGGAAACAAAGCGGATTGATCATGGCGCCGGCCGCTGCTGATCCGTCAGCGCATTCCTCCGTGCCGTGAAAGCTGTCGTCTCAACACTGCCATCTAACGTCTGGCAGCTTAACTGCGCCCTAATGTACCGTCGGATCGACATTTGCAGCATGTTTGGAAAAAAGGGGGGGGGGGGGGGGGGGCCAGGGTGCTTTCAAGTAGGGATGGCCGAGTAGCGCTTTCGCAATCAGGCAGAGACTGGCCCGATATGAAGGGATCCAAAATAATCTGGGATTGGTCCCAAAATGTGTGACTGTGCAAAGTTTGGAGGTGCATGGCCAGATAGAACCCAAAAGGTTTTCTTGCTTCATTTCCTGAACAAAATGTCACTTCATCAAGGGGGACCTGTAGGTGAGGAGGGTAAATCTAGCAGAATTTTTGAGGGAAAAGCAAGTTTTGGAGATAATGCTGCTTGAGTGAAGCTAAAAATAAAAATTTAAAAAATAAAGACACTGTATCACCCTTGCATGTGGGCTAGAAAAATGTATCTATTTTTCATGGTTTTACACTTGAGACTAAATAAAATGTTTCTATTTGGGCTTGAATTATCCCAGTTAATTCCCATAGTTTCCAACTCTGAATATTTCCAAAATTTGCCATCCTATCATCTTAAAATAATGGCCTATGTGATTTTTTTCAGAAAACACGAAAAACTGAACCTCATTCTGAAGATGTGTTGAGCTAAGGATGAAGATGATTTTAGCAAAGGTGGACTGATCAGAGGTTTAAAGGGGAAGTCAACACAAACACGTTTTTTTCAAGAATGTTCCCAGCAGGCCCACTAGTTGGAACACGGCATTCTGATTCATTTTGCGTTTGTGGAATATAAATTAAGCAGCAAAATGCCCTCGTTTTTAGCCATCTCTGGAGGCGGCCATTTTGTCACTTCTGTCAACTGAAAATGACATCACAACTGCTGACAACGACCAATCACGGCTCATATTCAGAAAACAGGTCAGCCGTGATTGGTCTCATTTTTAGTCGACAGAAGTGACAAAATGGCCGACCCCACGGATGGCTACAAATGAGTGCATTTTGCAGCTTAACGTTTATCCTACGAGTGCAAAATTAATCAGAATGCCGTGTTTCAACTAGTGGGCCTGCTGGGAACATATTCTCGAAAAAATATGTTTGGCTTGACTTCCTATTTAAGGGGGAAGAAAAAAAAAAAAAAAGGAAAAAGGCAATATATGACGCAGGGGCTGACGATTTCCTAGTTGGAAATTGAACTGGGTTTTTGATCACTGATAAGGTTGTGCTACCAAAAAAAAGAAGCACTCACTCACCTTGGACAGACAAGTCAAATGTGGCCAGCTCGTTCTTGATCATCTCTTCGCTGGATTTGACTTTGGGCTGAGCGCTTGCCTTGAGGAAGTCGGACTTGCCAAACTTTGGCTTGTCTCCCTGGAAGGCGCCAAAGTCGTCCGAGGTCTCGCTCGGGTCGGCCCCCGAGTCGGCCTCGGCGGGCGGGTCGGCCTTCTCGCAAGCGGTGCCGGCAAAGTCCCCGAAGTCGTCTTGGTCTCCGCCGGCCAAGCGGGCCGAGGCTTTGAATTTGTCACCCTCGGCGCTCGGAGCGGGCGAGGCGGCAGAGCCGCTTTGCGACTTGACTTGGGCTTTTGGAGCGGGCGTGAAGGGCGGAGGGGCGGCGCCCCCGTGGCCCTGCGCCTTCTGGAGCTCGCCAGCCACGCACTCCTCCCGGTCCGACCAGTCGTAATTGGCCAGGCTGCTGAGGCCCGACGTCCCGAACGGGTCAAATTTCGTGTCGTCTGCCTCTGCAATGACAACACAGACATGCCAGTGCTTCCGTGATGCCACCGCGACAAAACTGAAGACCGTCGACGGACATTCCCGTCTTATCGAACGCTGTCGTGTGTTCAAGTCGTCACTCTTCTGTTCTAATGAGAAACGGCTCTTTGACAGTTGACCACACTCGGAGTGGCCCCTTGATTCAGTGAACACGCCCACTGCACAATAGATGTTTTTTTTTTTTTTTGGGGGGGGGGGGGGGTATTATTCTTTTTTATTATTATACAAACCCCTCAAATAGCACTGATAAACACTCAATATAGATTTCCACGAAAAACAGAGGGACATGGAAAGGTAAAAGTTGCGTAAAAAAACTGGAAAAATCTCAAATGTGAAAAATAGATTGACCCCCCCCAAAAAAGAGAAGGAATCTGCAAATATGCCAATCCATGATTGTTGAATTACAAATATAAGGGTCGACTGCAGTTTTAAGTTGTAATATCAGCATTCACCACTAGATGGCCGGTATGCCTTAGTTGCGCTGACACTGACAACATGTTCCAACATGAGCAGGCCTAATATTTTTGGTGTATTTGGAATGATATGCAGGACAAACGAAGTGCCTCAACATTACCACAATTTGGAGTGAGTTGATTTTTGTGAAAACATGTAAAAAAAATAAAAAATTCTTGCACTTAATGTTGGTTTCTTGTTCGGCAGTTTTGTGCCGTCCTTGAATGGTAGATTTTTTATGCAAGACAGCCCTTTGCACTGGAAAGAACAGCATGTGGTTATTTAAAAAAAAAAAAAAATTCTCCTAAAGGCATTTTTTTTTTTCTCCTAAAGACTTTTTTTTTTTTTTTTTTTTTACGCCAATAGCTCCAAATATCGGCCTCCTTGACTATTACGGCCCAGAAAAAAAAATCTGTCCATCTGTCGTTCATATTAGGATTTACAGCCTAGTTTAGGATTTCCAACAAGTGTTAGGGTTTGAATCCATAGTTAGGGTTTCAAACAATGGTTTGTATTGATAGCAGGATTAGTGTTTTTCATTCATTATTCTAACACAAACATGCAATTACACATTACATGTTAACTAAATCAAATAATTAGTCATTGTGAAAAACCTAAAATATATTAGGTATAAAAACACATTACAAAATGTACAAATAAAAGCTTTCTTATAAACACATAAACACACAAACAAAACAGCAGCACCTTTAAATGCCGCCCACTTTTCTGTAGTGTCCCAATGCAGCCCAAAAGAAGCAATTTGTGAAATTGACAAGCATCTAGAGCTGTATGTGAAACATTTAAAGGAAGAAGAGAAGAAGAAAAATAAGACGGCACCCATTTTTGAGCCATACCAAGAGGAATATTTATTACCACAACATGAGAGAAGAGAGCCAGAAAAGGTCACAAAGTAGAATAGAGGTCTATCGTTACAAGAAGAGCTTTCGGCAAACTAACAGCGTAAAACTAGACTTGAGATTTGCCGCGCGTTATACAAGGGCATGCAGAGTCAGGTGCCAAAGGGCAGAAAAGAAAAAAGTGACACCAAAGAGAAAGAAAAGCACAAAAACCAGAGTGAGAAGGCACATTCACAGACTCAAATCAGTCATTCGGAGGAGGAGGAGGAAGAGGACCCCATTCGGCTACCAGCTTGGAAAGCAACACGTTTTTGTTTTGGGGGGAAAAAAAAGGAGCAAACACTACGTAAACCCTTTGAGAACTCGAAAGACAAAAAAAAAAAAAAATTGCAATACAGAGGCTATAAATTGGTCATTTTCTATGCTTTTCAACAATGATGTCACGTCATCAAGCACTCAAAGGGTTGTAAAGCAGCCAAACATCTCTGGCAACCCGCAAAAAGGACTTTAATCACATCCAAAAAGATTTTTTTAAAGAGACAGTATCCTTTTCCCTCTTGCTTTAGTGACGGTTTCAACGAGTAGTCTTAGGACTGCTACTCCAGCGTCAGCAAATGGAAGCTCTTCGAATCGACCGCATGTCCCACGCGCGCACACGCACACGCACGCACACACACACGCACACACACACACTTGTGTCTGAATGTGAAAATAAATTGAGAATCTCGGGCCTCAAAATACAATCGTAAAATCCAGTACATTTGTCTCCCTAACACATAAAATGGCATCTGGGATGGTCTGCGTACTTGTCAATTTCACAAATTGAAAAAAGGCAGCATGAAGCAGCAGGGCGTGATGGGTATTAACAACCGAGGAACATGCCGTCGAAGCGGACGTGACAATTCAACACCCCCCCCCCCCCCAAAAAATAAATACAATAACAGTTTCCTTCTGTGCACCGTACCGGAAAGTCATTTGACAAAAGGAATACTGTCTCTTTAAGAGTACGTCTCGTTCGGAATCGGGCGGCGCGTCAAATTGGTCTGAACAACATAAGATGCTCGGTGGCGCTCCAAAAACAGTATTAGATAAAAATAGACTTGAAAGGAGACAGTAGAGAAGGACGAGAGCTTAGTTGGAGTTGTCTTACGGCTTCTTGATGTCCGACGTGTCTTCATTTATAAGGCAATGACGATGCACAACTGGATTAAATCGCCTCGAGAATGGGAAAAAAAAAATGACTGAGGAATGCGCTAAATGAATGGCTGAATCAATGGGTGAATGTGTGATGTTAACAAAATGCAGCAAGATGAAACTGGCCTGATTTGCTCAAGGGCAGCACGGGCAAAAACAAGCGCAACCGTCAACAGCGGGCGTATCATGTGCTAGTGGGAACTCTTTTACGCTACCTTTTTTTTCCCCATCTTATGTCCCCGTCACCGATGTTTGAAGTAAGTCCCGTGACAATCAAACCGACTTATTACTACAGTCTGACCAAAAGAGACAGACAACGCTAATAAAGCCAAATAATGATTATTATATTATCGTTTAAGCAATCGTAAATTTGCATATTTTCCGATATTTTGGGGGGGGTTTCCTATTCTCTGTTACCAGCTTTTGTGCTAAAAGGCCAAAGCCATGTCTAATGTGAGAATGTTACTTTGGCGCCATCTTGTGCAATATTGGCGGCAAGGCTGTTGAAGTCAAGGGAAGCAGCTTTACCGAGTCCATGTCAGCCTTGTCTCATGAAAAAAAAATGCTTTGCCACCATCTTGTGCTATCCATATGAAATTACAAACCGTTTTGGGTGGACATTAAGACATTTTTGCTTTACATATCAGAGCTCGGCCCCTGAAAACTGCATTGTAAATATAAATGATAAATCACCTCAGCGACACTTAAAGGGAGCGTTTGCAGATTTTTTTTTCTAGAAACCACTGCGCCCGAGGAAGAACAACCTATCAGAGGCAGAAGGTGTGAGACTGAGATGAGTGAAGTGCCACTTCAAATCTTGCATGCGGTTTTAAAACAGCAAATCCCTCCTTCAAGTGGACATTAAGAATTAGCAAATTATCACGGCAAGAGAGTGAGAACAAAGTGGACAGCAATGGCGCAACAACGACTAAAACTAAAAGGATTTAAATAAATAAACAAAAAACATATAAATAAATAAATGAATGAGATGAATGCTAAAAGTTGGAATGGAGGATGATGCCTAACATCCATTTTGATATGTTAACTAGATAGTGTTTGAACATTGTGTGTGTGTTTGCGCGTGTGCGTGGGTGGGAGGGCCCCTCACCAGAGCAAGCGCACTAGTTCCTCACCTGTGGCGGGCGGCTGGTGGGACGAGAGCCCCGTCAGATCCAGCGAGCTGTCGGACATCACGTGCTTCAAGTCCCCGCCCACATCGGTGAGCTTCATGTCCAGCTGCACCGACAGCGCGTCCTCAGAGTCGTCCTTCCCGGCGCTGCTGCCCCCGATGGACGGGAGGTCCAGCGACTTGACCGAGGCGCAGTCCTCCTTGCCCTGCTTGAAGGCCGACACCTTGTCCGCCGGCGTCTTTTCCGAGGCGCCCAGCGCCGTGCAGAATTTGGACGACTGGAAGTCGGCGAAGTCGTCGCCGCTGTCCTTGGCGGCAGCGGCGGCGTCGTCGTAGGCCAGGCCGCCGCCGCCGCCGGCGTCCAAGGACAGCTGCTTGAACGCGTCGTACTTGTCCGAGCTCTGCTGAGAGGAGGTCTCGGAGGTCTGGCCGCCCGGCGCCGCGCTGCTCTCGCTTTTGGGCTCCCCGCCGGAACTCCCGAACGCCATGAAGTCGGCAAAGTCGTCCTGCGCCGGCGCCGGCGCTCGAGCGGCGTCTGAGGGAGAAGAGCCAAATAGGGCAAATTGGCCAAAGCCGTCGGGCTTGGCGCCGCCCGGCGGGACCACCAGAGAAGGAGGTAATGTGCCAGTTTGCGTGTCGGTGGCAGGCAGAACGGAGGGAGCGATTGAGGAGAAAAGATCCAGGTCGGCCATGTTGAGAGGGTTTTTGGCTTGAGGAATTGAAGCGGCTGGCGGCGGCTGCTGCTGAGAGTTGGCGAAAGCAGAAGGGAAGGCGGGCTGGAAGATCTTGGCCTGCTCCGAAGGCTCTAGTGGTGAGACGCTGTCGGCGGTTTTGAAGTCTGTGAAGCCGTCGTCAGTTCGGACAGACTTGAAATCGGCAAATGCCTCACCTGAGAATCAAAACACAAACATCAAACTGTAGCGTACAGACTGACAGCATCCACCGCTAACTTACAACGCAAAAGAGATGAGCACACTGCACGCTTGGGGCAAAACGAGTCCTCGAGTCATTTGAGTACTTCGATTCCCCCTAAAAATGCTCAGAGGAATTTTTTTCTGCCTTTGGTACCTGTTGATTTGGCGCGCATGGTCAGGAAGACGGTCAAGCCAGCCGCAGCAACAATTGTTCACGCCGTTCTATGATGCTAACATGCCAGAAGGCCTCCTTCAAAAGAAAATCTTGCCAAATAACACATGGACACCAGTGCCTTGGGACGCTTTTATTTTGGCGGCTGACTTGACTTGTCTTTGGTCTCCAGTTTACATCGTCGTCAAATCAAGTTCAATCGCTAATTAAGGACGCTAAAACACCCCCCCAAAAAAACCCTAATCAATTAGGCTGACATTGCATAACATGGTGGCTGTTAACATCGTTAGCGGCTAATGGCTAGTAGCTAGCTGCTACGCGAGTGCCCAATATAGGCTGGAAAGAGCTGTGGGAGAACTTTTCAAAGGCAGTTTCATTGGGAAAAAGTGTCTTTGATGCTGTCAGCCTTACACAGTTGCATTTCCACGGAACAATTTTGAAGAAAACAGGCCGACTCAAGCGTGCCGTTTTAGCCGTCAAAATCACAACTGCGGTTCTGACGTCTCTTCGCCCCAAACATTTCACGACAAGAAAATATCGTTTGCGGCTATTCACAGTCTATATTTCAGTAAAAACTGTTGATAATCTAAACATGAACATGAATTGGATGTTCATTATTAAGTCAAATGTCTTATTTTCTGTTTTGTGTTTTTGTTTTACCGAGCCAAAAAAAAAAAAAAAAAATCAGCCGCACACATTGGAAAAATACTTCTGAGGAAGGATCTGAGGAAAACCGAAATCATTTCAAAATGTCTGCCACTGACAGTAGTTACTTCCCAAAAAAATCAAAACGAATCCGTCACATCACATGGGTGAGGATGTCGTCAGCGATTGTCCAGAGAAGACTGTCTACAGTCGCGTGTGAAGCAGAAACACTCGAAATGCACTTCACAAACGAGCGGCACTTCATCCAACGTTGCATCAAGTGGAAGGCGGACTCTCGGCACACTGCAGACTAACAACATGACTTACTGGATTTGTAAAACGGGTCCCCATTGGAAACTGTTCTAATGAAACAGGGAGGTGAAAAAGAATTGGGATCAACATTGAAGGTGTAAAAACAAAAATAAAAAAAGTATTGCGTAACAAGTGAATTGCAGTATAGCAAGCTAATAGCGAATCTCCACTTGTGAGTCCGTGATTTTTGCTTCGTGACGCAGGGCGCACTCACTCCGGGCAATCGGTGCCATGCTTTGCCCACTACTCAATATCTTTGAGTTGCTACTTTAACTCATTCACTGCCAGACATTATCAGAGCCTCTTTTACCCTAACGTTTGAAAAAAAATCTGAAAATAAATAAATAACTTCCTGGGATTGAATGGCTGGACTGTGAAAAGACAAATAAATACGTCAATGGCAGTGAGTGAGTTAAAATACAAGGTCGTGTCATTGAATGTCGGTCATGATGGCGCTACTTGGAAAAGTACCATTTCTGAGGTTGAACATGATGTAAAAAGTTGAACAACACCTTGCCTGGTGAGAATATGCAATAAATGGAGAGGCGAAATCTTACCTAGTGGTTTCTTGTCAGTGGGATTTTCTAAGTGTCTAAACACACTGTATTTGTCTCCTCCATCTAAATGGGGGGGGGGGGGGAGAATAACATAAGGGTGAAATTATAAAAGCATCTAACAAATGCTAACGTAGACGTAACTCTTGTACCTGAGGTAGGGAGCGTGACTTGGGAGGGCTGATCCACGGATAGCTGCTTGAAGACGGCGTACTTGTCAGAAGAGGCGCCGGACAGGGGAGTCAACATGGCGGGTGCGCTGCAAGACACGAGGCGGGCGTTGGGCTTATCAAAGGTACGAGACCGTCGCATGAATACGCCTCTATGGGCTGAAGAGAAAGTTTTATGGAAGGATTTTAGGGTAAGTATGCCGGAATTAAGGTTGCAAAGTGGTGAACATTTCCAGTAAAGTTCTCAGTCGTTGCATACGTTCCCAGCAACTATCTTTTAAACATGCCGAGCATTTTTACAAGCAAATCTCTGAATTCGCTATAGAGGTTCTTGAGCAGAAAGATATTATTTTGAAGCTGAAATGTCAACATTTTGCTTTGTCTTTCAGCGCTAACCACATACAAAAAGGAACGAGTTGGACTGATAAGTGCAGTGTGAAAAGGGCTTCACACCGAGTCACTTTTTGATGACAAATGTATAATTGTTGCCTCGTTCAAACAAGCTTTTTTGTTTGTCTAAGCGCTCTTTATTAAACTACAATGTCAGTCTTTGCGTCATTGCTCAAACGTCTCCGCCGTCCTTCCAAATGTGAGGGGAAGTTAAAGGCCCTGATAGACCAAAATGTCAACAGTGACAGACGCATTTGTCACATCCCGTTGGTGCTGCGAGCGCTGATTTGCTAGCTAACAGCCAATCGGAGTCACGACTGGCGACGCCGAGTCAACAAACATAAACGCCCCCAAGACGCTTACAGACGGCTTACGACACTACGACGGTGGCCACTACACCAATCAGACGGCGCTTAAAAGGCGCCACGACGCTTCACGACCTCCGACGCCGGTTTGGTGTATCGGGGCCTTCACAGCGCTCTGATGCCGGCTAATTCAGCTCCGCCTCATCTTCATCTCTTGATGTATAATTGCCTTTCCGTTTGGGCCGGTGAAGCCATACGGAGAAATGAACTTATCCAGCGCCCGCTGCAACCAATTCATTAGGCGCTGAGCCCAACTCATTGCTATGCTGAGGGGCTTCGGCCAAACGATCACAAACGATCACAGACGCGATCACTGACGATCTGACACTGAAGTGAGCACAATATGCAGGACGACAACGCTTGAATGAGGAAGCACTGGCGCCAAATACGAAGGCGTTACCTGTTTTGATGCTGCGCCGCCGTGCCGGAGGGGAACTTTGCGCCGGATTCCCCCTGGAAGTCCGTGAACGCCTGGTCGCCGGTTCCGGCCTTGGGCGCCTCCTGGAAGTCCTGGAAGTCGTCGTCTTCCACTTTGGTCGCCTTAAGGTGTGGGTGGACGAAACGGTACAGGACACGAACGATGGCAAAGTGCCTTTTGAATGGCTTGTATGCAAATAGTTACATCTCTGGATACGTCAAGTGTCAAATTAATCATCTATTTTTGCCCCCCAAAAAAAGTGTCCTGTCTGGATTTTTGCATCTGTTACGTACCAGTGTGACTAATTTACATGTTTTTCAACATGTCAAACAGTGCTTTACCTCAACACAGTCGCAACATAATAAAATGCTTAATTCAATTAGTTGTAATTGTTTCTTGAGCATTTTGTGTCAGCGCTGAGCTAGCAAATTTCACAAGACAAATACAGTGTAATTTGCTCAGTTTTCTGTTCAGAGTTACAGGAAATTTCAACTGATGTGACAATAAGCAGCTTGAAGCAAGCACACTCGGTGCCTTTTTTGAAGGCCTGTTCGCTATCTGCCAAACTGCACGTTGCACACTCAGGGAGGGCAGGACAGACGTCATCTGGTTCTTCCCAACGCTCACTTTCTTAGAGCAAGAAAAAGCTCTCTCTTAAGTCAGATTTTTGCTTGTAACTCAAAGCAAAAAAAACCCCCCAAAAAACTAGTACTAGACTAGAGTACATGGAAAAAGTCATTTGGTGACAGTGGATCAAGTGTTACCTGAACAGGAGGGAAACTAGCAACAAAGTTGGCGGGCGCTGGAGCCGGTGCCCCCGTCATGGGGGGCATGCCAGTCGGCGGCGGGGTGGCCATGGGCATGGACACTGGCGGGTGGCTCATCATGGCTTGCTGGTGCTGGGGCATGACGGGGGCTAAGGCCATAGCGAGGGCCGGCAGGTTGGGCACCGGCGGAGACGGGAACTGACCCAGGATTTCCACGTTCATCGCAGGCAGCCCGCTCTGAGACACACACAAATATTCTCTTGGCGTTCTTGTTTTCTTTTGTAAACGTCAATGTCGCAATTCAACCAATCTGATCGCTGGTCCCGCCCACCACGTCCTCGATTTCCTTTCTATTTAATGTTACCGCAAACAACATATAGTACATGTAATAATAAAAGACACATGGCCTGCCATTCAATTGAAGTAAACACATGATTTTTTTTTTATTTTATTTTTTTTACCTGCGCCACACCGATCAGCGCCAGCACCGTGTAGAGCTCCTCCTTTGTCAGCATGCCAGGTGTTGTGCGGTTGGCGGACGCCCATATTTGGCCCAAAGCCTCCCGGGGGAGACCCGACGACATGAGTAGCGGGTACAGCTTGGCGGTGTCGATCCCAGCCGGAGTCATACTGAACTCCAGAACCTTCTTGAACATTTCTGAGGGCAAGATGAAGAAAAAAAAAATGTTCTTGAGTCAATTTTATCCTTTATCAAAAAGTATCAGAATCAAAAAAGACAAAAAAAAAAAAAAAAGACATTGAACTCCATTACTAGGTCTTGGTGATAAAGCAAGACGTGATCACTATCAATAGAACCTCCGAGGGCCCGACTGATAAATCGGCAGGTCAATTGAATTGGCTGATATTAGCTCTTGATTTCTTTCTGTCACTTTGGAATGTTTCAATTTGACACGCAAGCTAACAGAATGCCTTTGAATGTGTGAACATCACCGTGGAGATTCCACCAAACAAAATCCAGCGTTGCAACACATGCAAAATGCAAAGATTACCTGGGATGAGGCTGTCGTTGTAAAGCCAAGCTGGCGGGATGGACTGGATGTGTTCTTGTTGTGGATATACGCCGACGCCGCCTGCGGTAATTAAACACACACACACACAATCATTTGCTGTAGTAGCTGCTCTGTCGGGGAATACGAGTTGCCAGCTGCCAAGTCTCTTGGCAGCACAGCCTCTGCTGGGAACCAAAATTCCACAAAAATTGTTTCTGGAAAGCTCAGTGCAAGATGTAACACACACACTAAAGGAATTATGCTGTGAGCCACAACCAGGGATTCAACATTTGACTGTACTGACCTCCTTCATGGTTTTAGCGAAGTAAATTCAATAGTAGATTAATTTACAAGTTTTTCAGATTATTGTAGAAGCCATCGCTAGGCTGACTTTTTTTTTTTCTTTTTTTCAACCCAAACATTTTTTTAAAGAATATGTTCTATATAGGCCCACGAGTTGAAACATGGCATTCTGATTATTATGAAGTTTGTGGAATATGAGTTAAGCAGCAAAACGCATCCGTTTTTAGCCATCTCTGGGGGGGCGGCCATTTTGTCACTCCTGTCGACTGAAAATGACATCACAGATGCGCAGGGCTCAGGTAACGACCAATCACAGCTCACCTGTTTTGTGAAGCTGAGCCATGATTTGACAAAATGGCCGCCCCCAGAGATGGCTAAAGACGGGTGGATGAACCCTTACTCTACAAACGCAATATTAATCAGAATGCCTTCTTTCAACTAGTGGGCCTGCATAGAAGACATTGATGAAAAAAAAATGTTTAGAGTATCTTGACTTCCCCTTTAATAATGGTCAAACAACAAAATTGCACATCATTGCTCATTTAAATGCTGGAATCTCTATGAAGAGCCTCAACGCTTGCATTGGCAACACAAACCATTAAAAAAAAAAACAGTAAAAAGTTAAGGCGCATCCATGTTAGACCAAAGCAGGCGGCATGAAGCAGCAGGAGCTCAAAAGACGCATTGGACGCAGAAAACCCGCAAACGCACGTAAGTGTAGCAGAAAAGGGAGAAAAGTTTGAAATCCAGATATCGGAAAGCCCCGCTTGACAGTGATCACAGTTGTTCAAGTCGTCAGCTTGCCTTGATGCGATTCGAATGCCAGCAAATGGCGCCACGAAAGCCGCCGATGGCGTAGAGGAAGAAGGCAGGAAGCTGAGCTGCGCTTTTAGCGGCAGAAGCTGCTGCGGAGGTCTCGTACGCAACGGAACGTCTCTCACCGCTGCTCGGGGGGGAGGCTTGGGCAGCCGGCGGGGCCTCGGCGGGCGCCGGCGCCGGGGCCGGGGCCTCGGCCCGCCTTTCCGTGACGAAGGCCGACTGGAGACTCAAGTCCCCGGAGGACGTGAGCCAGTTCCTGGCCTTACTGCTGCTCTGAAACTGGGCAGAAACGCGAGCCCTGGGACTCATTTCCGTCAAAGTCCGCCTGGGCTTGAAGTTCAAGCGCGCCGTCTTGCCGGCCGTCAGGTCGCAAGAGGAGAAAAGCTTCTCTTCCAGGGACGGGCCTAGAGGGGGCGGACGGGGAAGCAAGCGTGTTTCTCATCAGCCAGGCTGCCTCCGATTCAAACGGGACCGACGGCTGCTTGGAATGTTTCAACGCACGCACTTCCAGGTGGCAAACGATCACGCGATGTTGGATCGCGCCGCTCGTAAACAAACGGGAGAAAATCGGAAATGTTTCGAATGATGATTTTAGCCGCCGTCTCTTGCCGTACTTAGTCGGCTCCCGTCCGACTCGTCGGGGGCGGGGCTTCACTCGCTCACTACATTTTGTTTGCTTAATTAGCAGAGGAGCCAAAGTTCATTTTAACTTGCTGTCACAATAACCCCAAAATTTACAATGAGCTTACTAAAAACTTTTTTCCTGAATAAATGATTTCTCATATAGTCAAAGAATGATTATATTATAAGGGTGCGCTTGCTTACATTTTTTTTTTTTTTGCAAGCATAGCGGTGTTTTTAATTGATAACGTTGGGATAATAATTAGATTTGACATGGACATTTGTAAGAGTGTGCTAGTTTTTTTTCAAGCATTTTTTTTCTTGTTTTCGTAAAACCCTCAAATACAAAATAAGGGCTAGGTAACGATACTACTAGGCTAGCCATAAAAAAAAAGTGAATTCACTATAATTCATGGTAAGTAATAAACTAAAACATGAAAAAAAAAAATGTGTTCATGATTGAAAAACTATTTAGGAAAATTTGCATGCACATTTTAACTCCCCGAATGTCCGTTTTTCAATGTCAAATGTAGGCCGCCCTTGCTTTCTCTGTACTACACATCCAAAAACCTTGTACGCATCCCACGTGAATTTATGGGCGGATGGAAGATGAGCAAAAGAAAGAATTACCTTGAAACGAAGTTTGCGAGCTGCTGCCGACGACAGAGTGAGGAGGAGCGGCAGCGGGAACGGACACAGAGGAAGGGAGGGAAGGGCGCACTTGAGAGGGAAGGCGCGAGTGTGCCGAACCGACGGGACCCTGAACAAAGTCACTAAACTCATCGTCCTCCTCGGGCAAAACGGTCGTGAGGGAGCCCATCGTGACGGAGGCCGCGGAGGAAGAGGAGGGGGGGGGAGGAGGAGGAGGAGGAGACGGAGGAAGAGCTGGGCCCTTGAAAGTCACTAAATTCATCATTGTCCTGCTGGGACAAAGGCGGGGGGAGGGAGGGAGTGGCGACGGACGAGTGGGATGACGACGATGATGATGATGATGATGAAGCCGAGTCTGCAAGAATGAACAAATGGTGATGATGGAACACGACGCACACGCACACGCACACAATCCAAGTGAAGAAGTCAGGCTCCAACGGTAGAATGGAGTTCTTCCTCCCAGAAGGGGGCGCGGTCGTAGATTCTACTACATGGGCGGGCAAAGTACGGCTCGCGGGACACAAGCAGACCGCTCCATTCGTTAATCGGGGTCACCAAGCATTTTCATTGTTTGCATTTTATTTGTTGCATTCATTTAGGCATTTGTTTTCTTTTGACCAAAGTTGGCTCATTTCATTTGATTTGTTCATTTTTGTATCTTGGGTTACCTATAATAAGATTAATATAGAAAAAAAATACCAGTTTTCAATTGGACATTTTTGCTGTAATTAACTTAACTATGAAAATATATATATATATATATATGAATCAAATAACTTATGAATTAATTCTTTTTTTGGTCCCTTAATGCTTACAACAATAAAGATATTAATTTCAGACAGTGCATATGACTGTTCTACAAAATTTTGTCCTTCTGTATTTGTTTATCTTTTTAACAGAGACCCCCCCCCCCAAAAAAAAATCAGGGCATTTTTTTTATTCAAAGGGGTGTTTGAATGTCATTATCTTTATCTTATATTGTAATGTGTTACTGTGTTAAAAAAATGGCAGATTTTCACCGTTTTTAAATAATCTAATATCAGCCGATTGATTGGTTGAGCCCTAATAAGTACTACTTTCCTATCAGCAAGCACCTTTGTGGCATATAAGGGCATTACAGATAGAGCAAAAAAAATGTGTAAAAAATGTAAGCATGTGAATGGTGAACCACGAAAAGGTGGAGGATCACTGTAATACAAATGTATAAATGAGAATTAGTACTTTTATCGTTAAACCGTTCTGCATCCATATTTTAATTTTTACTTTTTTTGATTTATTTTTTTACAAGTGATCTGATCCATGTGTTTATTTTACAAATGAAATGTGGCCCTGGAGCACAAGTTTGCCGACTCGTGCTCGAGTCAGGTGACGAACGTGAAAAAGCGTACCTGTCTTTTTGCTCTGCGATGCCGGCGCGGGGTGCATCTTGGCGTCCCTGCTGAAACCGTCCAGGTTCCCCTTTATCGCCTCCAGGGCGTCGTCCCGGCTCTTCTCCCCCATCTGAGTACCGCCCCCCCCCCAAAAAAAAGTAAGCGAGTGATTGGAAACAAAAGCGGGCCAGCGACAATGTTCCTGACCTTGGGTTTGACGCTGCTGAGCAGCCGCAGTTTTTGCTTCTGCTCCTCGAACTGCCGCCGTTTCCTGTCCTCCTCCAGCATCTTCTGCTGCTGCTCCAGACGCTTCCTACAAACAATTAAACGGAATTGGAATGCAGACGCCCTTGAGGATGCCATTCTATAAATAGATCAAAGATGTTCTTGTTGAATCGAGTGGAAAGCAGACTACTTTCTTTGTTTTTATGATTCCTTTAACCCTTAACCTACTGTTTCGGTAAAATCTGACCAGTTTTGATATTTGAAAGTAATAAAAAGACCCTAAATGTCATTCATTCATCCTAAAATTTGATGGCTTTTCCTTGAGCGACCCAAACTACACCCAAAAATTGAAACATTGAAAAACGTCATCTTTGAACACGGGCTACTAAATTTGTGTATACTGAGGCTGTTTACAAAAATGGATTTTGGATTTACCAGTGTATGTTAAATGGTGGTCACCGGCTGCAGCTAGCGATGATTTTTTCTACCAAATATCCTAGCAATTAATCGGATAAAAGTTGATTTGTGAGATGCAGGTATTATTTTGTCCACTTGAGAGTGATAAAAGGGGGTGCCTGGCCCGGTGAGTGCTATGGGTGTCAGCAAATGCGAGTGTACAGTTGGCTGGCTATTAACTGGCTAAGCAATTAGCCAGTCTGCGTGTTGAGCAAATGTGTCAGTCGCAGCATGTTTATAACAAACTTTTTTTTTTTTTTTTTCAAATCAGATAACTGTTTTGGTTTTTTTTAGCCTCAATATTGCAATTGCGATTTCATGTGTTTATTTTTTCCAAGCTCCTCTTCCCATGTATTTTTTTTTAACCAGCACAAGCAATAAATTAAACTGTACAATAAAATAAAAAATATCAGATGTTTTGTACATAAATGATTTGGTCTTATATATTAGGCCATGAATTCATACGAAAGATATTTTATTCATCCACTTTAATTCAAAAAGTTAACTCAAGAAAAAGGTTTTGACTTGCAGTCTTTTCATCACTCACTACGACAACTTAACAAATTCCTATCAAACAAGTGTGGCGTAAGCACAAGTCAGTAAGACATAAAAAGATGCGCAGTTCATAATTTGCCCCAGAACATTCTATGCGCGCATGGAAAAGGAACAGTATGTAAGCTTGCATGAAGAGAAAGAGCAGGTGCGTGTTTCTTACTGGTGCTCCTCGGCCATTTGCTTCTGCATGTCGGCGCTATACTGTGGGCCCGCAGGTCTCATGGCCATAAACTGGGGCTGGCCCAAAAACGGCATCCCGGGGGTCTGCATCCCCATCGCCATCCCAGCCTGTGAAATACAAGCACGCCTTTTATGCTACCTGCTAACTGAAGTGGTGCCTCGAGATGCACGTTTAATTCCTTCCGCGAGCACGCTTGAAACGCAAAACCGCAAATCATCTTTCCTCATTGAAATGAACGGAAATGTTATTCACCCGGTGCAGCCCCCCCCCCTACCCCCCGCACCCCAACCACCCGCCACCTGTAATAATGAGTGACTGTATCCACAACGCACCTGCATGGGCATGGCTCCTGGAGGCATCTGTCCCCCAAAGTTCATTCCCATCATGCTTTGCATATTTGGCTGCATGACCTGAACCATTGGGAAGCCCTGCGGCTGCTGCTGTTGCTGCGGCGGCTGCGGATGTTGTTGTTGCTGCTGCTGCTGCTGCTGCTGCTGCTGTATGGGCACCAAGCCTGCACAAAAAACAAACAGCAAAAAATGACATGTTGCTGTATATTTAAAGGGCTGTCTAATCCGAAACACGCCAAAGGTGGGAAAAGCACTTGGAGAAAAAAAAACAAAAAAAAAACGACTTGATCAATTTACAGTAACAAAGTAATTGTACTTTGCCACCACTGAAACAAACGGGAGGGAAAAGCGGATAGAAACGTAGTTGATGAATTTGTGATTCGGTTTGTCGAGCAGCTGGGGAAAGACACGAGACCAGCAAGAAGTCAATCTGGTTTTCGACAGCTTGGAGCAAAACGAGAGGCAAGGGGAAAAAAAAGAAAAAAAAAAGGGATCATCCGCAATGTTTGTCAGAGCAGCCGTTGAGTTAAATGACAGCCGGCGCCTTCTGGAGCCACCATGTGATTCCAACATTTTACAAGGGGGGGGGAACACAATCTTTGCAGGCATGACTGCGGATAATATCCAGTTATTGTGTCCATTGTGCAAGATGGTATTTATTGTTATTAACGGAAGAGGACCGATCATATTTACAGTATTTGTAATCTCCTCTCTCTTCACTGCCATGTTGTCAGTGTCAAACAGTATGCAAAGTTTGTTCATAAATTCTGACCTTGCCCGCTAATCCTTTCAAATCTTTGGGCTGCAATTAATAATTATTTTAATAATTGATTCATCTGTTGATTATTTTGCCAATGAATCAGATAAAATAAAAAATAAAAAGACGTTTTAATTTCCATCCCTTTATTCAAAAACACGACATTATTGCAAATTCACAGAGAAGAAAATCCACAAAATTCAATTAATTATGATTCAGTTATTGGTTTGAGCCGTAACGTGTTCAAAAATCGGCAAAAATGATCATCATTGTACTCTAACCACTTGCAGCAGTTTCACACAAGTAACATTTTTAGCATTATTTATTAAGTGTAAATCTCTATCATTCAAAACAAAGCAAATCTTGATTTTTACAAGCAATGCTTGGATGAGCAATGCAAGTAGTGCAAAGAATTGACTTGGTTGTCACTATTTTACACACAACCTAAAGTCGCAGCTTGTTTAGAACAAATTGAAAAAAGAAAAAATGCATAGTGCAACATAAATCAAAGATAAATGTGTTAAAGTGACACATTCAACTACTGGTCATACAAACACACGTATGACAAGGATTAATGTGCTTATAACTTCATTAATTAAATGTCATGCACTATGCATTGCATTCTGGGAACCACAACGTCAATGAAGAATTTTGAAAGAAAGCAATAAAAGCTTGATCGCTTCTATTGTGACTCACCTTGCGGCGGTCCCAAACTCCCTCCAACGGGATACATGAAACTAAAGGAGGAGAAAAACAAAACAGGTTATGAGACGCACATGTTTTCAACTGGATTTCCTCAGTCCATGTGGCATTTCATGGCTCAACAGATGCTGGTATTAGCTACAATCCCAAAGCTTGGCATTAGCCAAGTTGTCCGTGTGTGTGGTGGGGTTTCTTAGAAATGACCCTATTTTGGAACGATACAGTTTACTTCTACATGAACTCATTCCCTACTATGTATGTTTCTACTCGTCAAGTGGAATCCAACCGTTCTTTGCCACTGACGTACATCTTCATCTCGTCTGATTTTCAGCAGCTAGGCGTGGAGGAGGATGGTCTCACCCAGCTGGTCTCAACGTTTGGTCTCAAAATAAACCTTGGTGGGCTTTGATGATAAAGTCGTCACCAGGCGAACACACGCAATGTAATTGCATCCATGATCTTTCCACCCACACTGGCTGGGCTTGTATGTCACCTGTGCTGTATCAGTGTCATCCAGTCATTCATTATTTACGCGGCTCAGGCTCACGGCATGAAAAATACATGAAAATGAATAAATAGTTTGCACGTCCGGCTAGCTGCTCGCTGGGACGTAACGCAAAATATTGTGAGGATGCTGACTGACGTTGGTTCACAGACTTCTCTATAATATTGTATGCAAGTTTTTTTTTATTCAATTTTATTTACAGAATTTTGTTGCAATTCACAACTACTGTACTGTTATTTCAAGGCATTTCTTTTCTGTGGAAACAACATCAACCTAAAAAAAAATCCCCGTTGGTCAGGACCTACAGTGTAGCAGGTTGGCTGAAAGTGTGATTTTAGCATGCTTTCCGTTGTATCATTGTCAAATGCAATGCGTTATTATATGATGGTAATCAGTTCAAACTTCGCAGTAATCCATCACCGGAAGTAGTGTGCTTCGTCTTTCAGAATAAGAGCCTTATACAGGTAACGCTGCGCAAATATTGATACCTTAATAGTAGTCTTGATAGATATCGGGTGGAAATCGTCTCTTTTGATCATTTTTGTTCACTACTGTTCTATTCTGTGTTTATATTTAAAAGTGTTCCTAAAACACCTCCTGCTTCCTGTTTCAGTTTTACCGGGGTCTTTTTTTTACTCCAAAACGGAAGTGACATTTTACTTAATTCCTATTTTGGGTTGTTGTTTTAAATTTAAAGGACATTTTCTTTTCAATATTACGGTACAGAATTGGCGTGTTTGTATTTGAGCAACCAGTTATGGGCCAGTACATGTACATTTTAGCGTTACTAGGACGACATCATCACCGTCTTAAACGTCATAACTAACTACACATGAAAGCTGGCTCGATCTGTATTATTGTTACGAAAAAAACAATAACAATAACAATATGAGGCGTCAGTCTGACTTGACTGTAGTGTTAAAATCCTCCTGTGACAGGACCCAGCTGCTAACGTTAGCTATGGCAGCCAGCCATCTCGTCAGCCGGCTTCGACCACCAAACCAACCGGTGACGACGTCCCTTTAAAGCCACCACGGTGACCGCTTGGAGGCCAAAGCCTGTGTAGGTGGTGGATAAATGTCGAAAAAAAGTCAAAATGGAGATAGAGAGGATTGTAAAGGCGCTCGAGTACCTGCCGCCTCCAGATGATCCCGGCCGCAGCGCCATCTTGAGAAGGGCAGTCGCCAGTCTAGTGATGACGTCATTCAAGACAATAGACTTTGTGTATCCCGCGTTGAGTCTCGCAGGCGCCTCTTAATGTGGATTTTCTTTTGCAGTGAGTGTCTTGACCTACAGGTGTCACTGATTATCTATCTGTCTGACATTACAACAGCGGCGGCCATTGTGTGTCAAGAGTCAGACGAAGTAGTTGCATTCTTGCCAGGCTGGCTGTCAAAATGGAACAGTAGAAGCAACGCAGACCGAACACAAACTCGAAACTCTTACCCTGGCGGAGAATACAAACAGATGCTTGAAGCCCTACTTTAAAACCACAACCGTTGTTTGAGACTTTAATCCAGATTTGAAACACAAAACCTTGTTTAAATCCCCAATTCAGGTTTGAAACCCTCATTTGAAACTCAACCATGTCTTAAAACCCTACTTTGAAACCCCAACCCTGACTTGAAACCATAACACACTTGAATTCCTAATTTGGGATTGAAACCTTAATTTGTAAACCTAATCCAGTCTTGAATCCTTACTTTAAAACCCTAACCTTGGATTGGAAACCTAATCCAAGCTTGAAACTCCATTTTGAAACCCTGAGGTTTTTGAAACACTAACCCAGATTTTCAACCAATTTGAAACCCTAATCCAGTCTTGAAACCCTAACCCTGGAATTGTCATGTGATGATGTCATGAATGTAATTGCTTCAGAAAATGAAGAATAAAGCGACGGAGAGGGAAAAAAGAACTAGACTTTGGGGGTCCTGAATGGCTTGGCAACAATGCTCGCAAGCCTGTGGGCAACCCTCGGCGTGGAGGCGCTATATTTTCAACACTTTAAATGTCAATAGCTGAATAACCATTATTAGTCTCACGAGGGTGATTAATGATGTCACCCATTAGTGATTAGATCGCAGCTCATTACAGATGTTTGCATGTATTCACGCCTCCAATTGAGGTTCATTAGAAGCCCAATGAGGCTCCATCACTCTGGAGCTGTAGATGTCTCCTCCTCCTGCTCGGCCGGGAGGCCATTCGCAGGTCTGGGATCAGATCAGAGCAGACCCCCCTCCAGGTTGCCCCACACCCAAAAGCCGTATGCCCCCGTCCTGGTGAATGGTGGTGGGCTGGGAAAGGTGAACATTAACCGGCGTGCCGTAAATCAAGACAAAGCTACGACAGCATCAGCATGACGACATCAGTCTGTCAGACATTCGCCTCCAAATGTGGGAGCAGTTTAACACCTCGCATCACAATAGAAGAAAATGGCTTTTTTGTCATTGTATGGTACGGATACAAAAAGTAGGGGTGCAAATCCGTGTTATCAAAACTAACAAATAGAGTCAAAAAATCAATATAATATCGGAACAGGACTAAACAAGCCTGTTATGTAGTACATAACAGCATACAACAACAATGCAGATAGAAAATTGACCCTTATATGAAACCCTATCCCAAGCTTCAACCCTGACTTGAAATCATATTTTCAAACCCCAACTTTGATTCAAATCGTAACCCTTGTTAGAACTCCAACCCAGTAATGAATATAAAGTCCTAATCCAGGCTTGAAACCTTGACCGAGACTTAGAACCTAATGAAAAACCCACTCCCTTCTTTGAATCCCTAACAATGGCTTGAACCCCCATTTTAAAATACTAACCTCAGTTAGAAAACCCAAACCTAAAAACTGAAAAAAGACACCTACCTGCATAAATGTAAACAAATGGTTCTAAAAAAAGTAAATGCAAATATATCAGACCTAAAAGTTAAATATAACTGAACTGTAGTTAGCAAATGTAATGTACTGTACATAAAAAATGATGCACGGTTTGAAAACTTAATTCCGTGATATTCGCATACTACTAACGTGAGCCCGCATACCACACTTTGGAGAAACATTGAGCTATACTTTCAAATGTTGTCAAGAAATATCAAATAAAGTTTTGCGATTGACCTTGCGGCGACACTGAGGGCGGCGCACGCAACGAGACGGAAAGTGGAAGGCGCGCGCCGATTGCAGCGGCGTGTTTAGCGGCGTCACAAGAAAGGATGCTACATCAACTCCAGCTGGGCCCCAAAGGGCCTCACGGAGGAGGCGGCCCACCGGGGGGGTCAGGGGTCAGGAGGCTAATTGGTCACCACTGCGACCCCGAGACTCATCTTTGCCGCGCTAACACTTGCATACGACATGGAGCTCTTCCATCATCACGCCTCCTCTTTTCTTGCTGGTGGTGTTGTGCTGCTTCACGATGATGCTTGCACAGTCATGGAGATGAGGCTGGTTGCCATGGTGACACTTTGGAGCGCCACCTACAGTGACGTCGACAATACTCTTCAGGATATTTTTTGGTGCTTTTAGAAGAATCTGCCTTTATATCTATCTTTCAATTGAAATTGGGGCCTTGTCAAATTGGGGGCGGGGGATTATGAACAGTTCCAAATAGCAATCAGTAGTAGTACAAAAAGCTACAGATTCTGCTAGAAAGCAAATAAATGTCACAAAAAGCCTACTGGAGCAGGTCAACTCTAGCTATCTACCAAGCTATCTATCTATCTAGCTACCTAGCTAGCTAGCTAGCTACCTAGCTAGCTACCTACCTACCTAGCTATCTAGCTAGCTAGCTACCTAGCTAGCTACCTACCTACCTATCTATCTGATGGTATAATATGAGCGATATAATATAATACGATTGTTGCTAAATAAAGTGTCGTCATTCTTTGTCATAGGCCGCCATCAATCAGCACAGAGGCTAAAGACAAGAGCTGAGATGCCGGTTAGCATTGAGGCAGCATGAGTTGTGATGTTGAGAGCTTTTCTAACACTGGCAAACAGATGCGTGCAGGCCCCCTTTGTAGCTGGCAGGAGAAAAAGCTAACAAAAAAAAAAAAAAAAAGTGTCCCGCTCAGATCTTTGCAGGCTTCCTGGGTGTGAAAATCAAAGGCCTCATTGAAAAGCAAATTGAGCAACATCAGGGGATTACAAGACTGAGCCCAGCGGGACGCCGGGGCTGCAGGTCAACGTGGGGATACGAGGACACACTGCAGGGAGAGATTTAGGTTGTGTGTGTGTGTGTGTCTTGGGGGGGACATTGCACTACAGACAACTGCAACCACAATTGAGGGTCTTATGACGAGTCATCAAACTTTGCCGTTATGCTTTGCGCACATATCATGATGAAAACCACAAGTCATGATTTAGCATCACTGGAGTCTGTGCACCCTTCCAACTAGTTCATCTCAGTTGGGCTCAGGATTCAAGCTAGTTTACTCGCTGTGCAATTTTTTCATGTTTTAAATCCAGCCCCCAAATAGAGTTGGACTGAACAACATGAAATTCGGTGGTCATGACGATCATGAGTAGACCCACAAAAGAAAGTCTCTTCAAGTCAAGCTTGCAAAGTCACAGGAAGCCATTTTGGTTAGAAACGAACAATTTGGCCATGAAGGGAACAAAATGCCCCAAAAAACTTTACTTTAGAAAAAAAAACAAAAGAAGACCAAAAATGATCATTTTATATGAACTGAATTAAAGAGCAAATGAAAACAATGCAAGAAAGGTAAATCCTGCATAAAATGAAAACTACAAAAATGAAAACAAAAAACACATTACAAAATAAAATGTCAAAACAAACAAAATAATAACCAAACAACAACATTAAAAAATCAAAGTAATTCAAAGAAAAAAAATATAAATCGATTTAAAAGATTCAAAATAAAAAGGTCAGCACGGTCAGGCAAAATAACGACAAGCGCAGCATTTAGTGTTCACTTTGAAAAACCTTTACTCAAAATATCAACATTTTCTCAGCACGTATAAATAATGATTTAAGATTGATTTCCATTTTATACAAAAATAATACATTAAGAGAAGAAAATCAGACGCGCACACACACACAATGTGGGTGGAATAAGCGCCGCCTGGATTGGACGGCAGTAAGCACATGCACCTCATAACAGTCAATAAAGCGTCAAAGCGCTACCAACATCATGACCTAATGTTTCCGCGGGAATGTCTAATACTGTTGGGTGTCGGGACCCCCCCCCCCCCCCCACCCACCCGCCCGCCCCGATTCCATTGGGTTCACAACATGAAAGGAGTGGTCGCTTCTCAAACTGGGGGGAGGTCTCCAAGTTTATCATCAACAATATTCCTATCAAAACATGGATGATGGGGAGAAAAATTCTTGTCTACTTTGGCCTTTTTTCTTCCTGCAGGCAGCGTTACGGCAAAAAAAACAAACAAAAAAAAAACGCTTGTGCGAGTTGTTGTTGGTGCTGTCATTCACGTAGTGGATACATTGTGTGTGTATATATATATATATATATATATATATATATATATATATATATATATATATATATATATATGTATATACACACACACACACACACACACACATATATTCATTTTCTCATCTTCCTGCGCTGAATCTTTGCATAGTCCTCTGAAGATTGTCAACAAACAAACATACAAACAAAAATCACAGTATATACACACACACACAAGTGAGCGCCAAACAGGAAGACTTTATGGTGGCGGTAATACGCCAGATCAACAAGCGTCAGGATTGTCGCGCAGTCCGAAGGTGTGATTCGTTTTCCTCGTATGGTCACTTTGGGCAACAAAGTGGGTTTGGCAAGTGAATGGACCTCTTGGTAATGTTTGTAAACAACAGGCGGCAGGTTACTTGCGGGTGGCAGAAAGTGAGTGACTACCGCTGACCTGAACTGAAAATGACAACAATTTTTGCTGTGCCGCCGGATGTAACTTTATTTTGAGATCGAGAGACTACCAAGTAGCGGACTGACAGGGGACCGAACCACCATCATCAAATTTGAGGAAGACATATTCATGACAATGTTTGTCTTTAGCATAATGGCTAGCATGCTAGCTAACATCAGCTCTATAACATTCATTACAGCGTCAAATGTCTACGCTATTATTTTTATTTAGATTTTTTTTGTTTGTTTTGGGGCTTCTGCCATGACACCAGTAATAGCGCATTGATGTTCAAAACCATACAGACCCCCCTAGGGCATGACAAAAGTCCCATTCAACTACTTGTAAGTCAATGTTTCATCGACAGAGTTGTGAAGATTAAGTTTTTATTAAGGTTGAATTTTTGCCCAGTGCTGCTTTAAACAGTTTTTCACCATTTCAGTTATCTTGATTTTTTTCGGGGGGGGGGGGGGGTTGTTAGCGGTGTGGGTGCATGCCATGAGTCGACCATGCACACTATATAAGAACCGGAGCGCCTTTGTTCAAATTAGCGGCTATGCGCAACAATTGCGAAAAATCCATCTTCCCTTTGGATGGTCTGCTGGCTGGCCACCTTAGGGTGCCTCGTTGTCAGCCATAAGTGCGCGAACATCAAAGAGAGAAGGCAAAGGAAAAGCAAGGGGAAAAATAAAAAGCCGGACGTGACAGCCAACATGGGCTGGCGTGGCCATTTTAGAGCGCCTGGTCGTTGCAGCGTGGAAATGTCACGGGATATGGTTAAGCAGATCTATTTTTGCAGCTCAAATATGGAAGACTGCGTAGGCAGAAGAAAGATGCCAGACATAGTAGCCAGTCGACACTTGTGGCACCGGAGAGAACGGTGCGATGTTTCACGATTTTGAAGCCTCGTTTTATATTCTTAGCAATTTTTTTAATTCATCAAATTCGGTGGGGTTGTTGACAACACGCTTCTCAGTGGTGTGTCAAATTTACAAGACATATTTATTTTTACTTTGCAAGGACTTTATAATAATGCTGGTTTCCAATCAGAAAGTAGTACCGTCTTGAATCTTAGCCCTGGAATATAATCAACAGCAGTCTTCAAATATGGACGACCGATATCTGGTGCGTCTTGTTCAAAAAAATCCTACGTTGTCTTAATGATCGAAAGCTATTTCTCTTATAGATCGCTATCAGGCCATGATCATAATCTCAGATAAACATGAAATATATTATTGGGAGGTTTCTGTAGAAAATTTCCCTCAATACGTTTCGACTGACACGAGAAAGCCAAAATCATATTTTAAGCCATTTCCTCAATTCTTTCAAATTCACGTTCCTCCTGCCTTGGTCAAATGACATCGAAGAATTTGATGACGAGTTAAAAGTCTTCTGCCACCCGGAAGTACGTGTGATGTCACAGTGAAAAGGTTTACACCGCTCTAACCAATCGTACGTCTTGCTTGATCATGAGCCAGCGCCACGGAGGCCCCGATCCTCGCCTGACAGGCACTCTGGTCCATTCCGACGTGGCTGCCGCGTGGTCGTCACCCCTCTTGGTCGCTCGCCCGATTCGCCATCCGTCGTCATGGTGACGGGCAAGCAGGTAAGGTGGAAAAAAAAAAAAAAAAAAAAAAAAAGAAGAGGGAAAAAAAGCACTGGGGTTGCCGGGCAGCGAGGAGGTCAGGTGCACACGCTCTCACCACGCTTGAAGAGGACACTGTGGAAGAAAAACAGCAGACGTGAGTCAAAAAGTAGGGCAACGGTTTACAAAGTCAGGTTCGGGGGTAAAAAAATGGCTCCCGCTTTTTTCGAACCTGGATGGAAGCCAAACCTCAGAACTGTGTGGCGGATTTTGCTAAGCCACTCGTCCACCATGCTGCCATTTTTTTGAACAATACTATATACAATCATTTTGGTAGTTACTGCAATTTCCCGCGAATAATACACCCTTAAAAAGCATTTTTTTTTCTCCGTACTTGTATATGGTCTCCCGATTACACTTTATGATTATTATGTTAGTATAATTATAATGTATGAATGAATAAAAAATTTAAGATTCCAAACACACTGAACCAATCAAGTGTAAATGCTTTTCAATCCAGGTTAAAATGATCGAGGTCGTTCAAAGCATTTTTAAAATCGGGTTTTCCCAAATCGTGTTCACTTGTCTGCTCGTAACAGCTTTTAAACTTTTAATTATGCCAAGTACACTGAGTTAGCTTGTGTAATAAATTGCGCAATATAAGTCAAGCTGTGACTGCCTGCGTACAGATATGCTGCACTAAAATACTGTATTGGCATTCACTAAACATGTAGGAGCTTAAGAAAAGAAGACAGGGTCATGACACCAACTAGTGGCCGTAAAAAATAATGACACTTGGTGCCGTTAAGAAAAGCTTAGGTCGTAAATTCCACATCGTGCCACAGTGACTTCGCAAGGAGCAACAATTGTTCCAACGTCGGGTGACTTTACCGTATGCAAATAGCCAGCGATATGCCCTCATGGGCTCATATGTGCCGCTAACGGCTTGCTAGCGGGCTAATGTGGCAAACCGACGCACGACCATACAGACTAACTGCAGGATATGAGCAAAGAGCTTGTGCTTATTTTTCATGATGAACGCAGTGCTGAGAAGAACATCAACGAGCTAAGGAATACGGCGTTAGAAGGCAACTAAGCTCTTATTTAGCGGTACTGCTGCGACCGTACTGGAAACAGGAAATGAAATGTTCGCAACATTGCCGGAAAATGTATTATGTCATCTAAATTTTATATTACATGAATTTATAACATTATACATTAAATATGAACTATCAGGAACTGGTGAATGTCGATTGAATGTGAACAATTTTCATAATTTTTATCGACTCTTGCGAGGGACAATTTGGGATCTTTTTTTGCCCCAAAAATTGTGCATTAATAACAGAAATAAGAGTAATAGCTGTTTGGGCCTGTCATATATTGGGTGCATTTCCACTGTCAACCAGTAGATGGTGACACACTTTGCAACTGGTGAAAGAAGAAGAAACTGGTGAAGATTATTGAAAGTCTTCCGCTGTGATCCTGCTTTTTACGTCTACAGAAAGCAACAGCTGTAGTTTTTTTTTTTTTTATGATGTTTTACGACCGGGTAATAAATGAGCAAATTATTTTGTCAAGAAATTAGTAGGCGTTGAATCAGTACTTCTCCTGTTACTGCACAATTAATCGGACCCTGGCAGCGACGATTGAATGAACCTGATCGTCTGCGATTTTTACATTTCAAAAGCGGGCTCTTCTGCATATCTACCCAAGTATTCTCAACTCAACTAGTAGTCTGCCATCCACCAGAGGGCAAAATCATGATCAACGCTTCATTCGGCGGCCTAAAAAACAAACGAGTGAAAAGTTGTTTGGACTTGTTTCAGGTTCAGGGCATTAAATTATTATTTTTTTTTTTTATCATGTCCTCTAAAGTTATAATCCATTTGTTTTAAATGTCCATGTTGCGTTGCAAACTGTTTACATATTTTTGTTGAAAATTATTTGTGAATACTGTGATCATGATTACAATATTGATTCCAAAAAAAAGATGACTATTAAATATTTGAATTATAATAATGGTAGTTATTATTTTGGCCATAATCAAGCAGCCCTTCCACACCCTTTTATTTATCTATTTTTTTACACAACTATCAGTCCTTCTACTTAAGTACACAGTGTGAGTACTTTTGCCACACACCTGACCAAATAGATGCAGCCTGTTTGGGATTGTTTGTGGAATTTATTTGGAGCTGGCTGGCGGCGCAAACAGCTGATAACAAGGTGACCCGCAGGGCGGAGTGGTCAGCGTCAGGTGCAATAATGGAGGCTTTGTAGGTAAACAGGGAGTGTTGTTAAAAAAAAAAAAAAAAAAAAAAAAAGTGTCGTGAGAAGAAGGCGGGCCCGGCCAAAGAAAGCCCTGATAAGGAAATACCTGGGAGGGCCCGCCGGCTAATTGTTGCTTAAATAAATCACATGCCGGCCGGTATAAAGAAATGCTTGATTGCACTTGCATTCGAGCACTCCAATACAGGTAAAAAAAAAAAATCCAGGTCAAGTTTATATAAGGATACTACACTACACCATGTTACATTTGCCTCAGTTTCACAATTGTATTATTTTAATTTCCAACCATACAATAACATTTTTCGACGGCGTTCTTATTATTTGAAAATGATTACACTTTTATTACTTTACTTTTCGAGATTTTGACAATTTTAGTCATCAAGTTGCATTGATTTGTTTCTAAACATTTTTTCAAATTTAAAATCATGAAAAAGTAAATGACTTGGTGAAAGAGACGTGCAACTTTACATTTCGTCACGCACTTGTATGACTTTATTTAATTGTTTACTTCAATTGAATGTATTTGTATTTATATTTCATGTGCTTTATTTTACACTCATCAAATCTAAGACAAAACTATTTTCGACAATTATTTGGTGACAAGGGACTTATGACTTAACAATTTATAATACGATTTGGACATTTGCATCAATTTCAACATGTTAAAAAAAAATCATATTATATTTTTATTTATAATCTTAGAAAAAATACTAAAATAAAACTATTTGCCTTATGCTACTGTATATATATTTCTATTGACAATTATTTGTCTCAATTTCAATTTTATTTCTACTATTATTGTTATTATTATATAGCAATTTACAGTTTTCGGCAATAATTATTTGCTCAATTTCAATATTAGTTTTTTGATTTTCTTTGTTCCATTATTTCACTGTCAATCACCAAAAATTGAAAACAAATTGCTCGGCACCGCGTTTGTCTCAAAGTGACAATCCAAGCGAGTGCACGTTTGGAAGCATCTCGCGGAGCGTCTTTTGCACGGCAAGCACTCGACTGAAGCTTCTTTCCTTTGCCCTCCCTCCCCATCTGTCACGCGGCGTGGCGCCGTCAGCGCTCGGCCTCGCTCAGCGTGGGAAATTGAGCGTGTGAACGCAGCGACGACATTTCAGGCCACGGCCAGAAAGAGGAAGCAGAGCAGTGAAAACGACACTTCGGGCTGTCGATATGGCGTGGAGCTCATGAGTCGATTTTTATTTTTGAAAGATATTCTGGATTGCTGTCAATCTTACAACAGACCCGTGTTTGCAGTGGATATAAAAAGTCCGGTTCAAATGCCGGCTTCTTGTGATAGAAAACAGCGTGACCAAGATAAGCAATTTCAAAACTTTTCGCGCCATTTCAGTGAGCCATAACCTGAAAATGTTGATAGGGGCAGTAATGTGTTTGCACACCCTCATAACTGGGGTGTGGCTGTGTTCAGAATTTAAATTCATATTAAATGGGAGTCACCTCACACCTGCCACCAGTTCAAGGATCTAAGCTAAAACCCCCCAAAAGTTTAGAGTTTCCAGTAGTCTTTCCCTGACATTATTTGTGCATTCCATCAGACGCTAATGCCTTGAGTTGTTAATAAAAGCTAATAATATACTTTGCCGTCTCTTGTTGCCTTTTTTTACACAATACGACAAAGTTCAGAGGGCCGACGATTTGAAAACGAGAAACATCGTTTTACAATTGAAAGCCGAACCCGTTTAAACCATCAAGAGTCTTCACTCAAATGAAAAATGATGTCCAATGTTCATTTATCCACTTGGTTGGATATTCATACAATTTTTTTCGATATTTAGAACGTGTGTTTCACCAAAGTTTACATGCGATAAAAACACTGAACTGAACTAAATTGGGAGGAGAAAAAAAAAAAAAAAAGAAGAGGACAATGCTCCCCCTCCCCCGCGTACTGCTCGCTATCTACTGTAGCATGACACCGAGCTTGAGAAGTTGGATTAAAAGCCTCATTTCCTCACGCCATCAATCAACGCGCGTTCAGCTCCAAGGAACGAGAGGCAGATTGGACAGGAAATGGAAGGACGGAGGAGTATATTTGCGTGTGTGTGCGTGTGTGTGCATTTACTGGACTAATAAAACAAAGTATTTACCCAGGAGAGACCCCCGAGTTGCACCATCTTGTTTACCGGAGCATCCTAATGTGTGACAGGAAGTCAACAAGTCAACACGCCATCATAGGAAAACACTGTGTGTGCTGTGTGTGTGCGCGTGGGTGAGCGCTCATTAGGATGCGTGTGTTCATCTCAGAGATATTGAGGAAAATGTTAAGCAAGAAAAAAAAAAAAAAATGCAAAGAATGTCGGTTTATTCATCCATTATTGAAATAAACATTTTGATACAAGAACTTTAACCATAATGAGTTTGTCAAAATTGGAATTCATGTGTTAGTCGCTGAGAAAGGAAGGGAAAGGGAAATGAATACATATGTGAAAATAACTAGGACATGGGCAAAAGAATCTTAAATAAAAGTTAGAAAAATATATTTTCGCCATCCATTGAAGGACAAATAATAATGAATTTTTTTTTAATAAAGATGATCGTTTGTAAATAAACTAGTGTCTTCAAAATAAACATATTCGTGACATGAAGGAAAATCCCGAAAAAATGTAAAACGTTCAATTTCAGTTCAAAACAACACTAAAAAAGCCAAATTGGAATAAAATAAATAGAATAGTTTTGGCGTATATATGTCTCTCTATTTTCGAACGGCAGATATTATTTGAAAACCATTGATATTTTAATAGAATTTCTTAAACATTTTCTTCAAAACATTAAAACAACTAAGACCTTTTAAAAACACAAAAATAACCATTCGAGAGAGAGATTTTTTTTTAATATGCCTTTTTTCTTTTTGTGTTTTTTTTAGAGGTCTTGGAAAATATTATGTCTGTTGTATTATGTTTTAAAGAAAACCAATCCATCAATTATTTATTGTTTTGAATGTAATATTTTTAAATATAATATGTAACTTCTTAAAAATAGGTGAGAAATACGGTGAAAAAAAATGTAATTGCCTCTATCAATGAAATATATTTGAATCATTTTTATAGGTTATAGTGTCTTCAAAACATATCAAAATAGGTATGACAGGATGAAAAATACTTTAAAAACTATTTTTTTTAAAATACAGTCTATCAATTTAGTATTAAAAAAAGAATAATAGATAAGTATATACAGATCTGGAAAAAGAGACAATTTCGAAATATGAACTTGATTTTGCTATTTATGTGTACTGTATATGTTTTAGACGGATGAGCATTTTGGTCTTATTTTTTAAAAAAACTTAAAACTTACAGTAACTCACAGATTCCTAATATAAAACATTGTTATTTTGAGCATTTATTTGAAAAAAAAAAAAAAGGGTGATAAGAAATGGAATGCTTCTTCCTTGGCCCACGTCCCAGCCGTCTGCAAAGCTTCCCCGTAATTTTTTTTTTGCAAAAAGCGTTGGCATGTTAGTATGTTAATCATTGTGCTTCTAGCGCCAATATTGTCATTTTGTGAGCTCAAAGAATGTAATTAAGAAGCTACGCCCACGCGAATAGCGACCCGATCGTGAGCCGCGAGCGCGGCGCAAAGTGTCGAGCGGGCGCACGGGAGCCGCTTTGGCCGTCGGGACTGACCGTCTTGCTGGCCGACATGGAGCCGAGTGCGGCGATGCTGTTGGCGTCCGTCACCACCATGGCCGACGGGAAGCGTGACGGATGAGAATATTGCGGCGGCTCCTGCTTGTGAGGGTACACTGCAGGGGGATGGGAGAAGAAGGAAAAACAAAATAAATGCTTGCATTTGGAATGAATGAGAACACAAGTAGAACGTTTGTACAACAATAGTCGCCAGGGTGTTGATCGGACAGGAAACGCTGCTGTCCAAATGCCACACCTGTGAGGTGGATGGATTATCGCTCTCAAGGACATATTCCTTATCGTCTGCGAAAAACAACTGCTATGACTGCGGCATTTCCATTGATTCCAACGGGGAAACACGCTTTGAGAATGTTTGGGGTAGGGCCCCCGACATTTAGGTCGATGCTGATACTGGACCGAAAAAAAAAAAAAAAAAAAAAATTCTGCTGCATCTACTGATTACATTTATAATGAATAAAACAAATTCGTTTTTGGGTCTCTTAATGCAGACATTTTCAAGTACAAAAGCAAAATTAAAGGCACGAACCGATTCATTTCGCTTTGGTTTTGGGCCACAAACGTGCGCGGTGCCTCGGCAACATAACGAGTGAAGCTACTGGCAAAAAAACAATGATTCATCATTCGTTCAATCGATTTCTTCGCCACGACGCCTTTCTCGCACGTCAAAACATGTCCTCTTTGACAAAATTCTTCATCTTTGACAGCCCGATAAAAAATGCTCTGTCAGCCCGTGCGGACGGGCGCACTGAATTAGGAAATATTTTGCCAGCAACGCACCAGTGATGCAGTCCAAGCCCAAGTATAAATCTGATCAACAGATGCAGTAGTTACAGCAGAGATATTATTTGCTGACGGGCACCAAGAGGAGAAGAAGCGCGAAAGTTGCTACGTACTGTGCGAGTGCGTGACGGCGGCCATGAAGGGCTGCTGGCTCATGTGAGCGGGCGACTGCTGCATCAGGCTCTGCTGGTGGGGACTGTGAAGCTGCTGCGAGAACTGGACGGGCTGCAGGGCGGCCAGGCTGCCCGCCACGCTGTTGATCACCGACTGAGACTGCGACGTGTTCAGACCTGGACGCAAAACACGGGTTAGGGTTTTAAAATCGGATTCCAAGCCAGGGTTAGAGTTTGGGCTTCAAACATGGGAAAGGGTTTGAGTCAAGGGTTCAAAGTGGGGTTTTCGAGACCAGGTCGGGGTTTCAAAATAGGGTTTGAAGCCAGGGTTAAGGGTTCAAATCAGGGTTTCAAGTAAGCGTGAGGGTTTCCAATAAGGGTTTGAAGCCAAGGTTAGGGTTTCGCACATGGGTTAGGGTTTTAAAATAAAGTTTCTAGCTGAGGTGAGGATTTCAAAAAAAGGGTTAGGGTTCCAAGCTAGGGTTGGCGTATCAAAGTAGGGTGTCAAGCCTGGGTTAGGTTTGTAAACACGTGATAGAGTTGGGGTTTCAAGTCCATCTTAGGGTTTCAAAATCAGGTTGCAAGCAAATGTCAAATGTCGTGATTGAGGCTTTTTTTTTCCTTTGTTTTTGTTTTTTTTTGTACGTACTTTGCGCGATGGCCATGACTCCAGAAAGCGGCATGATGGGGTTTTGCGTCTGCTGGTGGCTGTGATGCGAACTGTGGATGTTGGTCAGAGTGCTCACCGGAGGGAGGCCGCCGCCCGAGCCCGAAATCTGAAACCACACGGGGACCATTACTGCTTCGACCAACTCAGTTACAATAGCATCATTTCTTGCACTTTGGCAAAAATAAAAAGGAACAAAACGTTAACATTTGGACCACAAAATATATCCATCCATTATCCAATCCGCTTCTCCCCACAAGGGTCGCGGGCGTGCTGGGGCCCATCCCAGCAGTCTTCGGGCAGTAGGCGGGGGACACCCTGAATTGGTTGCCAGCCAATCGCAGGGCACACAGACACAAACAAACATCCGCACTCACAATCACACCTAGGGGCAATTTAGAGTGTCCAATCAACCTAGCATGCATGTTTTTTTGGGGGAATGTGAAACCGGAGTACCCGGAGAAAACCCACACAGACACGGGGAGAACATGCAAACTTGAGGCCGGAGCCGGAATCAAACCCACGACCTCTGAACTGTGAAGTGGACGTGCTAATCAGTCAACCACCGCGCTGCCCCCAAACAATATATTTATTTGAAAAATCTGAAATGTCCACTTGTATCGTTACAAGCAGCATCTTTCTATCGTTTCCTTGTCATAAAGCAAATATTTGAACAAGGCACAGTACAGAACCTACAAAAAAAAACAAAAAAAAAAAAAAAAACATACACCTACGCGCCATCTATCTGTCGGTGTGGCGTTTAATCGATGAGGACAGAAAGTTTCTTTGTCCGCCGAGGGACCAACATGGCAGCATAATGTGCTACTTGTGCTAAAACGCGGAGTGGCTCTTATCTAATCTGAGGGCCGGCGATGTCGGGAGTCGGAGTCAGGGTGGGGGCGGGGCCACCCAGGCGCGCTCACTCACCATCTTGGCGTCGGGTGACAGCAGACTGTGGCTGGGGTCCAGGCCGCCCGGAGACACCTGCTGGAGCACCGACTGGCTGGTGGCCATGCCGCTGCTAGCGTGGTGGCTAATGCTAGTGGACGACGTCACCTCGCCGGGCCCTTGGCTGTAGCGCACTGAAATAGACAACAAAACAAATCAGATCTAAGTTTACTCTGTTTACTCAAATATTATGCTAAACAAAGCCTTTTTTTATTGTATTGTTTGTTAGGAAAAAAAATAACACAAAAACAGGAAGTCTGGAGGAGCGGATGGTACTGGAAAGAAGCGCAAATTTAAAAATGTGTCTTTGAAAATAATAAACATTGTACATTCGCAAAACAACATTAACACGGGGAGGCTAGCTCACTAGCAGTAGCTTCCATGCTGCGAACGTTAAGAATTTAAGAAGAAAGTTCATTTCTTGTCTACTCCGGCAGACGCTTTTGAAAACAGCAGTTTCGTATGTCAGCATAACAACATCAGATCCCGCTCTCGCGCCGCTTCTTTACCTCAGCCTGACAGAGCAAACAAACACATTGCCCCCGTTACCCCGGTCCCTGCTATCTATCTACCTCGTTCGGCCAAGGCCATCCCGCGTGACGACATGTGCTCGTCCTCACTGCCATACGCTATGCTAGGCTAAGCTATGCTAAGCTAAAGCCGTGGAATGCTAGGCGACAACACTGACTGACAGTCGACTGTTTGCCGATGCAAGGCCCCCGCTGTGATATCAACAGAGTCAACATTACACAATTACAAGCAATGTCAAACACATTCTTATCCACGCATGCACACACGCACACTCACACAGACTGTTTGCACTCAAGATCTCCCATCTTCCTCTCTGTCCATGACCCAGGTGTGACAGCGGAACGCCCTACCTACCTCCCTACCTACCTACCAAACACACACATACACACACTAGAGGTTGTAGACTAGTTGACTGAATTACTCTACGAGGACTTTTAGAGCGTGACGTCAACTAGCTTAGCCCATCGCCCTCTTTGATTGAAATTGTCTTTTAGGGGATTGTCAACAGTGGCTGAGTACTTCCCACGGCCTACAATCATGCTCTTGTATTCTAGCATGTACATATGTGGTGTGTAAATTTCATGTATGAACTGTCCATTGTCGATGAACACGGATTTCAAAGCATCCCCCTCTCCTTTAGTTAAAAAATAAAAATAAAATCATAGTTCTATACTAAAAAACATCAATGACGTCATCAGCAACTAGCGACGTAGACTCGACTTTCCTCACATTAGTGTCAATTTTTTTTTTTTAAATATGACGTCCAACCTGTAACATGAACACCCGCACACACTCACACACGATCATCGATCGTGTCATCGATGCTACCGTAGCAACTGGTAGCATCTTAGCAATTGTCTTTTGACACAGTTGTCAAGAACAGGGCATGACATCAAAATTTTCATTCATCAGACTTTTCAGAAGTCTCGCTTTAGTTAGCATAGCAGCTGTTAGCATTTGATTTTTCAGATATCAATATATTTTACTCCTTACTTGTTCACGTTAGCAAAGCTAGAAGAACGTTGTTTTGATAGCCAAAGCTAGGCTAGGTTTGTTTACTCCTCAGTACGTGCGCAATGAAAGTTAAAAAAAAAAAAAAAGAGGGGAAACTATTTTGTGTGCAGGGAAGTTTTTAAATGATCCTCTTGTGCTAACTAAGCAGGTACCGTATACAACTGACAATAAAAATAAATAAATACATGTTTACTTAAGTACATTTGAGCACTGATGGTGTAGTGGTCTCATGGCAGTGACTCACTGCGGTGACCCATATTGGGACAGACCTAAAGTCATAACAACTTAAGTACATTTCTGAGTCTGTAGTTTTTTGTTTTATTTTTACTTTTACGTTAACTAGAGGTTAACGTTTAGTTTGTGATTGTGTGGTACAGGGTACATGATATACAGTATTGCGTTTTAGGGGCCACGTGCATTGAGCGTGTGCCTTGCGTGTCTTGATGCAATATTTGCCCAACTGTGCACTAACTGCTAATTGTGTTGACTGAGGTTAATTAAGTCATCCGTCTTGTTTTTTTTTCAGGGGGGGGGGGGTTCACGGTGAGGTGTGAATCTCCACAAACATGGTCACTTCACTTCATTTGCTCACAACTTAGCAACCAAACACCGTAGAACAAAGATTTGTAAACATTTTTTTTTCTCAGGAGCACCTCATAATCCCGACACCAACCGAAATATTTACGACCTGCTTCAGAGAAATTAACTGCAATTCGTTTTTGATTACAATACATATTTATATACTGTATGCACTTTTTTTTTTTATAAATGATACAGAACACTAAGACAAATTATTTCCCAGACCCCTCACCTACACTCGTGGAGCCCAGTTTGAGAACCACATTTTTTTTTTTAGAATCCAAATGAGTCAGCGCCATGTAAGCGCCTGGTAGTTGACGGGGCGGTGGGACGCTTAGGGGACAACATCCGTGGGCCACCTCAGGCTAGCTGGAGGACAGGGCCGCATTGAGAAAAGACAAGGCCCGCCCGGCGCCGCGCTGACAAAACAAGAGGACGCGATACGTCCTGCGGAGACCCAGGAGGTCTGTCATATGCAGGCCGGACACAATGAGCGCTGCCTGGGGTTGGGGTAGGCGGCCTTTGGTACTACCTGGCTCTCACGTAGGGCAGCTGCAGTTTTCTTGCAAGAGATCAGATCATTCACGAGAGATTGGTTGAATTTGTGTGAACAGACCTGTTAGCAATCGACGCCAAGCTCGCAGTAAAGAGACTGACTACTGATGACCTGAATTGAAACGATGGTAGCTTGTTGTTTGAGGTCGAGCTGCCAAATATATGCTAAAAGGTTTCGTTTTCTTTTTTTTTTTTTTTTTTTTTTTTTAGAATCACTTAGTAAACAAAATGAATCCAGCAGAAACAAAATGAATCCAGCAGAGCCTGTGGGTGAGGAGAAGGACTGAACCGATTAGTTGACCAGTCAAACAAACGAGTCAACTTTACTACACCGCATCGACATTTAAAGCTTCGTGTCAACTAACTGCTAATCATGTATGATTGTACAGAGGACTTGCAACTTGGCCATCTTCCGCCATTGCTGGACTCTTAACACATCAAATTGTCTGCCCAATAAGGCGCCAAAGTGCTCATACGCCTGCGCACGTCTGACAGTATGAAAAAAAAGCCAGTTGTGGATGAGAGAATGATGATTAGCCTCGCTAGCTTTGGCTATTCCAATCGCTGCTAGTTGTAAAATATTCATACTGGCGGGGCACAGGTATGTACCTGTGCATAATGTTTGCTTTGGTTGTCTTGGAGTCATTTAAAAAAACATAACGGCTAGCCGACACTCTCCATTTTCAGCTTCAAAAGAGCAAACTGTGCCACTAATCGGAGCAACATAAAAGTCAAATTAGTTCCTCAATGGCCACGTTAAAGTGGAAGTCAATCCCCAAATTGTCTTGCCGATATGTTCTATGCGACCCCACTAGCCGAAACATGCCATTCTGATGAATATTGCGTTTGCGGGATATGAATGAATCTGCAAAAATCAACTCGTTTTCATCCATTTTGTCACTTGCTGTCGACTAAAAATGACATCACAGTAACTCAGGGCCCAGGTAATCATGCCAATCAACCAATCACGACTCCGCTTCAGAAAGCAGGTGAGCACACGTCTCACGTCACGTCGGACACCGGCTGCATTGGAGAACGAATGTGCATGGGAATATTTAGCCGCTATCGAGCATTGAATTCAACGAGCAGTCCATGAAGCCCAGCTAGACAGTTTAGCAACTTTCGTCTTTGTTACTGGATGGCTTGTCTCACACGCCGTCCCAAGCGGCAGACGACGGGAGTTTGGCCGCTTGACGCGATCCCAAAAAAGCGACAAATCCTCATTCAAGCCATTTCCCCTCTTTCCTCGGTGGCTCCGCCTCGGTCACATGACATGGACATGTTTGTTTGCAAGTGGAAAGCGCTCTCTCTCGCCACCTGAAAGTACAAAAGTTTGGTTGTTGCATTCGGCCAAAATCCCGGAGGGGGAAAAAAACCAAACCCAAACTCCTGATTGAAACTTGTCAAGTGTACTTGCAGAATTTGTCCCTCGAGTTGCCTCCCAGCAGTTGGAGTTATGAGCGGCCCTGAACAAAGCGGCATCCTGATGCTTTTAGAGGTCCAGATAACTGCCCTTTTATGAGCGTCCTTCCATTGTGTGCCGAGCGGGGGTCAGCGTCCAATGGAGTGCTTTATTGTCCCGCCGTCGTGTTTACAAGGCCCGACCGGCCCAGGGTTGCGGGGCCCTCCAGTATGTCCGCGCAGACAATATGAAGTCGGACAAACTGGAGGACGGGCGCTCGGGGACAATGAATCAGGGTTAAACGACTGGTTTGTCTTTTGATTTGGCGTTTTGAAGCTGAATAGTCCTCATGTTGTGTTGTCTTAGCATAGCAATGAAGTGCTCCAACATGTTGCTGTTGTGCTACCTTATAATGCGGCCTTGAAATGAAATCGCGCCAGTTCCAAAAGAAAAATCTGATTTCCAATTGTAAAAATGTGCTTCTTGAGACTTTTTTGTGGGTCTACTCATGATAGGCAAGTCTCCCAAATTTCATGTTGCTAAGTAAAACAGTCTTCGGGGGCTATATTTGACTCCCCCCCCCAAATTGTTGTGGTTGGGTTTTTAGAGTTTTGTGGTGAGTCATCAAAATTGGCCATCAAATCTAAATCCTTTGCAATATAGTGCATCCCTCTAATGTCCATGGTTCAAATTTGGTAGCGATCAGACAACGTTATGGGAGGAGACGGTCCGAGAAGCAACCCCGGAAATGAAATGATTGGAAAATGGCAATTTCGAACTTCTTGTGTATTTTTGGGAATGGCTTTTGGAGACTTTACGCATCATAAACATGTCTACCAAATATCATATTGTTACATAAAACTCCCTTCGAGGGCTGAATTTCTCCCTAAAACATTGTAGTTGATTTGTGAAGAGTATTAGCTTTTAAAAGTTAGCCATTCAACTTTGCTGCCACATCCAAAGACGAAAACTCGAGTGTTTTAGAATTTATGGGGGCAATGTGTTTATGCCGTCCACCTGTTTAGAGTTTGTGCTTCAAATCTAGTCAAAGTCGAACTAAATCTTTCTGGTTATAACATTTATGAAGGACTCGTGGAAACGGCCGAATGATCTGGTCCGACCGCTCGCCATGGCCATCGGAATCGATGAAAACTCACAAAGCGAGAGGCAAAATCGTCGATCCGACCCACCGGTGAACTCTCGGGCATGAGCGAAGGTGCGGCGAAGGAAAGAAAGCGGGTGAGGCGGGAGGGGTGCGGGGGTGGGGGGCCGGCTGGTCGTGGGGGATTAGCATCTCTCAGCCTTTCCTAGGGGCTCATCAGTCCTGTCTGGCCCAAAAAGAGCCAATACCCCAGTGGACAGCTCCTGCTGCTCCAAGTCTGCAACCAGCCTCTGCAGCCCATAAAGGTAAAAGGGAGGGGAGGGGGGCGGGGGGGTGTAAAATGTGACCCAGCCCCCCCCCCCCCCCCCACACTCTCCTTGAGGGACTAGCAGAGATAAATGAACCTAGTTTGCAGTCAGTGCAGTCTTCTAATACAGCAGACAATGGGGACCCCCGCCGAGGAAGGGGATAGTCCGAGCAGCTCCTTATCAAAGGCCTGAGAGATGTCGTAGCAAAGGACTTTAATTGTCCATTAAGCATGCATAATACAGGCCGTGCCCCAGCAACGCAATGAGACACCCCGCCGGGACATTATGGGCCGACACTGAAAAACAGCTGATGCCGTCGGAGGGACGCCAGCGGGACGCTTTGTAAGCGGCCAGCTGAGAGCCGGGCCCATGGCGGAGGTCGACGCTTGGTCGGGTGAGCGCGGCCAGCGCGGCAACCCGCGGCCGGCCGGCCATTCGTACACCACTCGCCGGGAGGCGCAGGGAACTCCGTGGTCATTGGATTATGTAGATCGGGGGTGGGAAATTTAAACGCTGGACCACCTAACCAGGTGTATGACCAAAAAAAAAAATTTTTTTTTTTTCCTATTTGGATTATGGACAAAATACATGCAAAAAAAAAAACGTTCTCATTATATGATAACGCGTGTATCTACCACCCTAGCCCAATAACACAGGCTTTGAAGCAAACAACAAAATAACCACATGGCACATAACTGTCATTTTTTTTCCAGGGCAAAGGGCTCTCTCGCGTCAAAATGACCATTCAAGGACAGCACAAAACGTCTGAGCAAGAAACCAACATCAAGTGCAAAAACTCATTTTGTACGTACATTTCACAAAACTCACTCCATATTTTACTATTATTGTGATACTATATTTGTCCAATTCCGCGAACAATGATTAGGCCTACTCACGTAGTATAGGGCAGTGTAAGTGCAACCAAGACATGTCTGCCATCTAGCAGAGTTTGCTGATATTACAACTTAAAACCACAGTCAAGCCCTGCATATTTGCATTTTGGCTCCCACGGATTTGCATATTTGTGGATTTTTTCCCCTTTAAATGTTCTTTTTCTTTCATTTTTTAATTTGGGGATTTTGTCCGTCTTTTCCAAGATTTTCCCCCCTTTCCCCGGGTTTCTCGTATATTGAATGTTCATCAGTGTTTTTAGACTCAGTGACTTCCATACTTAAATCGACTTCATCGACAGGGATGCGCTAGTTGAACAAATTTTGATTCGTCATTTGAAAAGACCACATTTTGCTCAACGAAGTTTTGACTGTAAAAAGTCTAACCCCCCTTTCAAAAGCCAGGTTTTTGTGAGATTTGAAAAAAATGAGACCAATATAAATCACTTCCAAACTTTTTTCACCATTAATATGACCTACAACCTGGACAATATTTTCTCGAGGGCAAAGACAAATCAACAACTGAGATAGTGTGGTTGCACAATTGTGCACACCCTCATATAACTGAGCATGTGGCTGCGGTCAAAATTAAGCAATAACATTCAAGCTCACATTAAACGGCAGTCAGCACACACCTGCCACCTTTTAAAGTAGGGCCTGACCGTTATGGATATTTTGAGGCCGATTTTGATTCTGATATTTGGCAGGATAAAATTGAACCATTTAAAAGACGGTAAAAACCAACCCATTTTTTTGCAGATTCAGTTTTTTTTAAAAGAGCTAACTGTAGTCGACTAAATCGGCCGGCCGATTAATCGGTTGTGGTGTAAGTTAAAGTGCCTCTAATGAACGCCAAATAAAGTTCGGATGCTCTAGTAGGCTTTTCCTGACATTATCTGAAAATAAAATAATTCTATTGGTTCAATGGAAGTTGACCCCAGTTAATGCTGGAAATAAAACCATATAAAAGTCTTTGTTAGGTTTCGGGAGAAATAACGCATTTACCGTATCTTTGCTTTTTATTGTAGGCAAATCCTCTTCAAATTCTAGCACACATTTTTGTGGGAAAAAAAGGTGGGAGCTTTTATTTTCAGGCCGTATCGCTCCGCCCAACAGCAAGAAAAGAAGGCAAATAGACAACGGAGCGGAGAGGTTTATCAAAAGGTAAAAGAGCAAAGCCAAGGCAAACACTTTGTTTTCCCTCGTGTTCGGACACGAGTGGACACAATAGTGGCGCTCGCCGCCACTTTTATGGCGGCTGAGTGATGGCGCGGCGGATAAAGCTATCAGCTTTGTTGTTATGTCGTATACACGGCAGGTAGACTTTGTCAACAGCCATCACTCGCAAGGCAAACACCGGCCTCGGGGTGAAATGGTCACGGCGGTACGGCGACCGCTTTTCCTCGCGGCCAAACGCGGAAGTGGCGGCGCGGCTGGGCGGCGACCCGCCGCCGCCGCCGCCGCCGGCCCCTCCCCGGATTGACCCCGGGCCGACCCCGAGCCCGTCACAGGACGGCCGCCCTTTGTGCCCTCTCGGGCCGGCGCGCTGACTTTGGAGTGGAGATTGCAGGTACAATGCGGATTGTTCTCAGTGTGTTGTCCGAGATCCGAATGACAATGGCATTTGCTCAGCTCCACTCACTCACTCACGCTCATTGATCACTCGTCTGTCTTTCTCTCGCTCTGTGATCGCGTCAACGCATGCGGCCTCGTCAAACAACAGCTCTCATACCTGCCTGCGACTATTTCAGGAAGTCACCCGGTGCCCGTGATGCACATCTCACCAATAGAATATACAGACACACACACACACACACATATACATATATATATATATATATATATATATATATATATATATATATATATATATCGGGGCAAGCCAAGTTGAGACCTTTTTAAATTGCTGTAAATTAGCAGTGTTTCAAATACAGTAAAGAACTTCCATAAATAAATCGGCACCGATTTGTAATTATGATGCGTTTTATTTATTTTTGTAACTTACGTCACAGCCATTTTACGTATTTAATTATTCTATTTAATAGAAAAAATACTGCAGATGAATAAAGTTGTCAAATTATGCTCGTGGTTTTGTTTTTCTTTTGATGGATTTATTTTTCGTTCAATTATTTATATAAACATTTTGGATTTATTGTAACATGCATTGTAATCATTTTTAAAATCAGTTTCTTTTATTTATTTTAGCTTGCACATATTTCAATTTTTAAAAATTTCTTTTTATAACTTTATTTACATTTAGTTTTGCATTATTTTAATATTAATTTCTATAATTACTTGTTTTCTTTTATTGTTTTTACAACTGTTTCAATCAATATATTTTATCATATTACTTATTTATGATTTTAAGGTATTAAAATTGTGTTTAGTTAAATGTATTTATGATTTTAAGGTATTAAAATTGTGTTTAGTTAAATGTATTAATTGTTATTTTACTAATTGGATTCTTTACCATTTTTTTTATAGATAATAGTATTCATTTTCAAAAATCCCAAATTCATTTATTTGCCTGCCGCCTCTCCCTGTCCTTTCTCTGTGGGGTGTTTCATCAAAGTCCCCCTGCCGCCGAGTTGTCGCGGAAACAGCAACTTGAATTGTTTGTGCCCGACAAATTTGGCCTAGCAACAAGGCAAGGTGTGACCCAGTAAAAAAACGGCGCAATTCTACCATTATTTTATAATGAATACAGAGTTGTGTGTAATATCAAAAACATGCTCTGTTATTGTCGCAACTACGTTTTCAAGGAGCCAACCCTTTTTTTTTTTCTTTCTTTTTTTCTTATCTTACTTGGGGGTGAAGCGCTGGTCTGCGGGTGGTGCGGCGAGCCGTGGGACAGCAGCGGGTTGATGCTGTGCGTGGCCGGCGTGCTGTAGGCGTCCATGGCCAGCTTCTGCCGGAAGGCCTCCTCTTTGCGTCGGTTGGCGAACCAGTTGTACACGCGCACCTCCGTCACCAGGTTGGAGCCCAGGCCCTGAGCCTTGGATGGCGACACGCCCCTCTGGAGGCACTCGGCTCTGAGGGAACACCCACGTTGATTAGCAAGCCTCCGAATTTTGGCATCTGTGCATCTAGTAGACAGCCTGACAACTAGAGTGGGCTGACGCCATTTGAAATCAAGGTGTAGTTCCAGTTTGGACCGATAGGGACAGTCTATTATTGCGCTCCGTACTTTTCCTGATTCATCAGAGCAGAACTCTTGCACTGAACTTGTTTTCCCAGTTTGCTTCATTTGCCTGAGATGACCCACAATAAAGGTCTCAAGAAGCCATACGGGAACGGACAAAAAGGAAGTCTGCCATTTTGGCTCATTGGGGGATAAGAGGAACTTTCCTCAGTTTGTGAGTATTATTTTGAAAATGTTGCCCCCCGAAGCCGGTTTGACTTCGTTATATGAAATTTGGTACAGGTCTATCATGAGTAGACCCACCAAAAAGTGTCAAGAATCTAAGCCTGAAAACACGCATCATGTCTGCCATTTTGGTTTGAAGCAGCCGTTTTTCCATCATTTTGGACCTTTCCGCGAGCTTTTTTCAACGATAACTTCCTTCTTGAGATTGTGTTTGTTTGTGACAAAATTTGGAAAATTCAGCCTCTGAAGCCAGATCATGAAATTTGGTAGGCATGTCAATCATTAGTAAAGCCACCAAAAAGTCTCAATGACCTGAATAGAACAGGAAGACAGGATCATTTCCGCTGCTCCTTCAAAAGAAAGAAAGAAAGAAAGAAAGAAAGAAAGAAAGAAAGAAAGAAAGAAAGAAAGAAAGAAAGAAAGAAAGAAAGAAGCAGAGCTGGGCATTGTCCCTCGGTCCCCGAGTTTCCGTCTTTTCAGGCATGAATTCTTGGGACTTTTTTTGTGGGTCAACTCATGACAAACATGTCCACCAAATTTTCTAATGGAGCTCAGACAAAGTCAATCTGTATTTGGGGCCGAATTGAATCGGGTTGCGTCGCACGCATGCGCGCGCGGGAGCGGACCAACCTGTTGCACTCCTCTACCAGCGCCTCCCTCTCCTCCTTGCTGGGGTTCTTCTGTCTCTCGTAGGCCTGGTAGAGGATCTGTTGCGAGGCGGGCCCCCACTTGAAACGATTACGTCTCATTTTCTTGGAGGAGGGCTCGCCGCCGACCTCGTCGCCGCCGCCGGCCTGACCCGTGCTCTGGCCGGACGGGTTGAACTCTGGGAAAAAAAACACCGGATCCTGATTGCCTTTGTCTGTCATATTGCTGCCAGAACCTTGCACAGCCTGGTTGAACTCTGCGGAAATAAGAAGAAGCACACACGCGCTTGTTATGACGGACCGGATGGCGTTGCGCAATGTTTGTCAAGACACTCAAGAAACACCCGAAGACAATCCGATACAGCAGGGCTGGTTAACCTACGACCTACGAGAGCAGCGGGTGCCATCAGGGGGGTGCAAAAGTCTGTGTTTGGTTGGTGTTGAGGGGGTGCCCCCCTGGCATCCACCATCCATATTGACAGTAAGTCCCTGCACTGTGTACTTAAAAAGGGGCATCCCCAAAAATGTGCGATTTGACGTACGTCATCAATCTAATAGCCGAAATTGCCCTAGAAATAAAACGGCCGACTCGATCCAAATAAAATGGCCGCCTACCGATACATTTCACAGCATAGGTTTTTGCGTGTCCTGGCATAATGGACACACGTGCCCAATAAGGTACACAGTGCATGCGGCGCGCTGCGACTCGCCTTTGTCTTAATTGGTGAGTTTGAATAAAATAGAACCTGAGAGGAAGTGCCAGAAAAAAGACCAATTCAACGAACAAACGCTCATAATGAACACTTTTGTGGGCAAAGGTTGCCCGGCCCTGCTGTGCAAAAATCTTGGGTCACATGTGCCAGTGAGTGAGAATTTAGGGCACATTTGTGTTAGCAGACGGTGAGCAGCGTCCTGTTTCGTGGAGGACAACCAAGAAGGGACGTAAAGGTAATCATCCAGATTATTACGAAATTAGTTGAACGATCTTCATAGAAACGTTGCTAACTGCAGTCGGTAAATTCCGTATGTGTCCCACTGTACTGCAGTTTCGCTGGGGAAATTTCAAAGGCAAATCGTGACCCGAGACTTTTGTACACTGTAAAAATAAATCAAGCAGTAAATTCAATGTAAATATAATAAATACATTACTATTAGATTACATTTTTTTCCACATTGAGAAATACTCCGTATTGAATACAACAACATTTTGTGTGTATACAGTACACATGTATATATAATCAAAAAAGTAATTTGTATTATAAATAATATAAACAAAACAATTATTTAACCATATATTAATATAATATAAAATGTGTCATGATAAAATATCATATAAATAATACATAAAGAAATAATATAATCAATAGAATATTCTAATTCAAATAACAGAGAAGACAATAAAAATGGACTCTCTAGAGGGCAGGTGTTAAACCCAAGGCCCGGGGGCCAGATCCGACCCGCCATATCATTTTATGCGGCCCGCAAAAGCTACGCGTCAACTTCCACGATCCTTGATCAAATCTATACCAACATTTCAAATTGGCACGTGTAACAAATAATAAAGATGCGATTTTGCATCACATATATTTTAATGAGTGACACATGGTCTGCGACTGAATGATTTTTATTTTTTTTCCCGTCCGTCCGTCCGTCCGACTATCTGTTGACTTACGTCTGAGGATCTCCCGCTGCTTGCGCACGTACCAGGTGTAGAGGGCGGCACGCTTCTGGGTCTTCATGGGCGTGCCCTTGTTCAGGTGCTGCGACAGGTGCGACTGGTTGAGGCCCGTGATGTCCACCACCTCGCGCTGCGGGATGTTGTGCTGCTGCATGTAACCTTTGATCATGCGGGCGGCGCGCCACGGATCCTCCCTACCCCCCCCCAAAAAAAAAGAGACAACAAACAAGTTCAACTCACCGACAGCCACAACACAAAGAATAACAAATTTTTGACTGGTCTTCATTTTCAGCAAAGAAAGAAATGCTGGAAAGCAGTTATTATTGGCAGTGTGGTATGAGTACAGTTGGTGGTGCGCGCGCGCGCGCCCTCTAGTGGTACGCAAATGAATCACAGCTCAAGTAAAGCTCAGTTGTATTTAACTTTGAAGTTCAATGCTAGGGCCCGACCGATCGATTTTTTCGAGACTGATGCCGATTCTGACACTTGGCAGGGTAAAATTCCGATTAATCAGCCGATTAATGAAAAAAAAATTGTCGCGAATAAAATACGTCATTTTTTGTTCTGTTAACGCTTACAACAAAAAAGACATGCGTCTACATGCAGAATATTTGAGCGTTTTACAAGACTTTGTCCTTACGAGAGAAAAATTGGAAAAAAATCGTCTGAATTTTTTGCCATTTTTATTTTTTTAATCTTTGAAATTTGGATGTTTAAAATTTTTATTTAAAGTATGTAACTTTTATGTGCAAGACATTTTCATTGAGTCATTATTAAGGTACTCATTTTTTCTTGAAATTCAAAGGTTTTTGGTATGACATTTTGACTGTCCTCATAAATAACAAATGTTTTCACAGAATATAATGTTAATGATATATATTTTTTATATATTTCTTTTAGCATTCCATCTTAAGTCTCAGATCACTTTAATTTTTCTCTCGTGATACTTCAACTTTATTCTTGTAAACCTGTTGTTTTTCCCATAATATCACAATTTTGTCATATTGTTGTTTTCTCTTTCGCCTCTATTCTCATTAAATTGTTTTTTTTTGTGTAATATTTTTACTTAGAACTAAGAAATACAACCTCTGTCTCATTTTTTGGTAAACATTTAGGCCTACTACGCTCCTGTATTTAAATGTTGGTCATTATGGTGGTACTTGCAGAGCCAAATTTTCTGCAGAGCCAAAAAAAAAGAATGCACATATTACTCAAACAAACCAGATCATTTTTCCACAGCAGTATCATAATCTACCTTTTTTTAAATCTGTATATTTTACTACAAAGATCACAAGTCCCTGTGACCTGTTTGGAAGAGCTATATAACAAGAAAAAAAATGAGGCCACTCTATCAAGCTGCAGTAAATATTTTCAAAAGGTGCGCTCAAGTGCTGCATGGAAAACTTTGGACTTTACAGAACAGCATTGGATTGGAAAACACCTGAAAGTTCACCTTACTCCGTCAGGAATCTGCTTTAAATGTCGACAAAATGCATCACTTTGGCTAATTGTCGTTATGAATACGTAATATAGTAGTAATAACAAGAATAGTCTTGATCATAATAAAAACAATAAAGTGTTTGAACTGGACTTTTCAATGCAGATTGGCAGCCATTTTGTGACCGAGCAATTCCCATATCAAGCATTTCAATATACAGAAACAATCGCGGACCTAAAACAATTCAATTAATTGAGCAAAAGACATATTACGTCACCGGTCAGCCACTTTTTCATCAGTTAACAACGAAACACAACGCGCGCGTGTGTGTATTTGTTTTGAGAATGTGGAGGCCCGCGTGTGGAAGTGTGAGAGATGTTAGTTTATAACTTTTTTTTTTTTTTTTTGACAATGAATAACCTGATGTCCATTGAAGCCTAATCGCGACACTGTGTATCTTCCAGTTGATGATTTATAGAATAAAATTAATAAGAAGTCCACGCGCTGGCTCGCTCGCTCCACGTGGTTTGGACTTGCTGGCGTCGATGCGGCTCCGGTGATTTTCTCTTTCGGCTCCGCCGCACTCACGCAAAATTCATTTGCATCGCGGTTCTTTGTTTTAATAACAATAATAAATAGTGTCAAGTGTAAACCTTTTTTCCAACACTTCTCCTTCATTCGTTACGGTTTCGAGGTGGTAAGTTATTATTTCGTTATTTTTTTCCCCCCTTCAACCCGGTTCATTATCATATCGAGCTGGTGGAAAGTAGAAATTATTCTTTTAATGATGTTGTTAGTCGTAGTGGTAATAGTAGCAGTAACTAGTAGACGTAGTAATATTGGTAGTATTACTAATAGCATTCGTATATTTATTTTTTCCCTAAAACCTTCTCTTCAGTTTCCATTTTGCCATCGTTGCCAAGTAAAAAAAGTCGAAATTGCATTCTTTTAATTCATTACTGAACGTTTTGTTCCAGCACTTTTCCTTGCATTCGTTCCCTCATCGAGAGGTGGAAAGTATAAATTATGCTAATTGTATTCGATGTTGCGGACAATTAATATTAATATTACTACTGTAGAAGGAGTATAGTAGAGGACTTATTTCCGACGCCTTCCCTTCACCTTCTTTCTTATCCCTGGAAGCTAAAGTAAATCATTCTTGCTTTAATATTAGCACTACAGTAATAGCACCAGCAGCAGGCCATACACTGCTTTCAATAACATTTCACCTGAAACTTCCTTTTTCAACCTTGCAAAGTGGAGAGTAAAATGTTTTTAGTGGTATTAGTAGAAGCAGTAGTAGTAGTTGTTGTTGCACTAATAATAGTATACTGTCAAAAAAAATCTCAAATGGAATGTGTTAGGATGTTCAACTTCAATTTTGCTACTCTTGCGAGGTGGAAAGTAGAAATGAATATTATTAGTTAATCATGATTGGTGTTAGTAGTGTTAAGAGTTAGTAATCGTACAGTGCCGTGGTAATATTAGTAGTGGGGCCTAGTGTACACTTTTTCCCAACCGCCTCTTCAACTTCCTGTTTCATCGCGAGGGGGAAGCGATAAATGATCATTATTATTGCAAAGGCTTATTATTTGACGCACTCAATAACGTGTCCAATTTGTGATGACGCGCGTGCAAAAGTCGAGAACGCCAACGGGAGCGCGGCCGAGATAATCGTGTCACTTTTGCAAATAAATTCGGAGTCAACTAGTGCGGGATCGCTCGGAGGCAACGTTCGCCATTTCTTCACTCCAAATGATGATCACGAATGAGTGAAGCGGGCAAGTTGCGAGGGACTCACGCCAACATGCGCTCGACCTCGGCGCGCTGCTCGGCGGCCTCCTCGGTGTTGAGCGACTGGAGCTCCTTGAGGATGGGCGGCGTGTCGTAGTCGTCGCCGTCCTCCGAGCCCTCGTCGCCGGACAGCTTGGTGGCCGCCTTGCCGTGGCCGTTGCTCAGCGTGTGGAACACCGGCTTGGCGTCGCACGCCTCGCCGCTTTTGTGGCGGGGGGACAGCGGCGGCTGCAGCCTTTCCAGCTTCACCCCGAAACCCGCGGCCGGGTTGGGGTCCAGGTCGTCCAGCGCCTGGATCAGGACTTCCCTGGTCAGTCCGGAGTCCAGCAGTGCGCTCAGGAGCTCCTGCTGCAGGGACGTCAGCTTGGACACCATGTTGGAGAACATCAAAAAAAAAAAAAAAAGGAATAGAGGAAGGGAAAAAAAAAAAAAAAAGAAGTGTATAAATTCCGTTCGGGCTCTCCGGTCCGTCTGACACCTGTTCGAGGGCGAGGAGGATGGATCTACTTTGCCATGATGTTGCCGCCTGGCTCCGCGGATATAAAAGATGCTAATGAGTGGGCCGGCTGATGGGGACCTTATGTAAATGAAACAACAGACGAAGAACAAGAAGAAGAAGAAGAAGAAGAAGAAGAAGAAAGAGGAGGAGGAGGAGGAGGAGGAGGAGCAGGAGGAGGAGGAGGAGGAGGAGGAGGTAGGACTCGGAGTAGAAGAAGAAGAAAACGAAGAAAAAGGGAGGGAGGAGGTGGAGGTGGAGGTGGAGGCCTTCTCCGGGCCCGAGATGTTGACACTGCCATGCAGGCTGCAGCAGCTTTTATTGGTCCCGCTTATCAGAGCCGCGACTTTGCTGGACTTTGGACGGCTTATTGGGAGCCATAAAAAGCGACAGCATGAGCCGACATATTTTGCACAGTTTGCCGTGCGGGCTGCGTTGCTGCCATAATTAGGAGCTCCGACGTCGACTTGCAACTCGCGGGATCGTCCTGCTTAGCTAATTGGGCGAGCCTGCATGCATGGGGCTGATCTTCGGGTTTAAGAGTTTTGTCAAAAGCGACGACGTTTGCGTGGAGTAAAAGGAAGATTTTGCCGCGTTACACTTCGCCCGTTTCAAAAAGTTCGTTTTTCCCCATTTGGAATGAATCGAATTAAATGTCATTCTTTGAACGTTTAATCGTTTTACCGCAGCGATATAGCTTTGAAGCAAATGCCAAATTTACGGTAATCAGTCAAACACACCTATTACACACACATCCGTATATATAAAGTTTAAACATTCCCCTTAAATGGAAGAAATGTGTGTGTAGGAAATAGGGCAAATGTTGAATTCAATTCATATTTTTAGTTTTCACATTGATGTGGAAATGGGATATGTTCATTATTAAAGTTTTATACATTTCTAATGATTTTTTCATTTTCATTCATTTATTTAGCAACTACTTTCACCATTTTTCTTTACGAGGCTACATGACTTTATGAGATTTTCTTCTATTTGGGTATAAGGATTTTTTTTCTGCATTAATTACATCTAAAAACGTTTTCTGTCATTTCCATTGGATATTGAAAATTTGGGGGGGTGGTTAATTTTTCTGTGAAAAAATTAAAAAACAAGTAGATATCTTTAAAAATCATACATCCTATTCATATGATGTTTTAATATAATATGAAACTATTTTATTTCTTTTATTTGGGTGTAGGTAGGGCACATTTTGTTGCATGAATTTTTTACTACTAAAATATATATATATTTTTTTTAAATATTTCTTATCAATTTTTATTTTTTAAATGTTTTAATATTCAACAAGTGTGACCCTATGGCAAATTTGTTTAATTTGTGAGTAGCAAAGGGCAAATTTTGCTGCGTTAAAGTTTTCCCATTGATAAACGAGAATTCCACCATCCAAGACCAACAGGTGCATGTTTTGGCGGAACCTTTGAAATGGTGGCGGAAACACACACAGTTCTCGGCACTGTTTCAAGCTCCCCCTTGAACAGTGCACACAAACTTTGTAGCGCGTGTACAAATTCAAATTCGACATTTGTAAATATTTTTATTGTGGTGTATTTGGGTCAAGTTTGAAAAAAAGTCACCAAATTCCAGGATGACTTGAAAAAAAAAAAAAATTGCTGTCAAATGTCAAAAAAGGTCAGACTGGTCAATAAAATGCAAGCAGCAGTTGCCATGGAAACAAGCATTTGGCTTGCCCTTTCCGCCGACTACTTGTATTCCTCTATTTTTATTTGCCTGACAAACAAACCGGAACAAACTCTCCCTCCCACGACTGCAGGTTAAATAAGCCCTCGGTGGATGTAGTATCAATACGGTTGATCATTAGTAATACTGCGTGGACGCTTTGTTGTGAATTATCTGCTAAATTAGCCACCTTGCATGTAAACGTCAGCCGATAAATGGCCCATGATGGTGGCTGAAAAAAAAAAGAAAAAATCCAATTTATTGTCCTGCACCTTCAAAGACCTGACGGCATATTCTCTTATCTGCTGCTTTTGTTGTTGTTGTGATATGAAGTTGCGGACACGCACCTCAGCTGCCCTTCGCTCCGCCGTAAAGAACAATGTCGCTCCGTCGCACTTTTTGATTTTCAGGCGATTTGAGTTTGGACAGTATAACGGCCAGTCTGAATTTGGAATTGCGCACCTGCGGTGTGGTCCCCTCGTTGTGCCACGCGACATGCTGGGCTCCACTGGAAGAGATGAAGTGGAATTAAGTGCAAGAAGAAGATTGTTAGCGATAACGTAGACAAACAAAGGGGACGGACGGGATGGCGAAATGGGACAGGCAGTGATTGCCGGGGATGCCCGGCGACAAACGCCACAAAAATGGAGTCCCATCAGCGAGCAGACTGCCTATCATGGCATTGTTCAATGTTGCATTTCCAAATCCTGCAAAAACAAACTTCTACTGTGTAAAAAAAAAAAAAAAGCAAAGCATTAATAATGGTCCCTTTAGCAAGTTTTGGTAAGAAACATGTCTAATAAATGAAGTCATAAACAACATCAAAAATGTATTGAGCTGAACAATGTTCCCCCCCGCCCACCCCCCATGCTGCCGCTGAGCTACATTGAACTATTCCGGGGGCAGCGAAAGTGTTCCAAAAAAGGCCAGCGTCCAAGAAAACTTGGCAATATTTGATAGGAAGATAATTAAAAAAAAAACGATCCCACAGTGGACTAGGTTTTGAGCGCACTAATCTGTAGCCAGGAAGGGCCATAAAAAAGCATTCATTTAAAGTTATTGTGACATCAATGCTAATTTGCTTTAGCCTGTCTATGGCATTTTGCGTTGTAGGTTAGCATTAAGCTAGCAAATTTACAAATAGTTTTCGTCGGACATCTATTGTGTTTTAACAAACAACTTTTAATTCTCTTTTGTTATACGCGTCAGTTTTTCTTGGCGTGACAAATAAACACCTTGAAGCAAGCACGCTTGGCTTCTTACGTGGAGGACTGCGCAAGTGAGGGAGTCTTCTCTTCCTCTGTCATGTTACGCAGAATGAGGAACAGGTTCGAAAGGATTAAAGCGTCTTAATAAAGCCAAGTGGGGGTTTTATTAGTTGGTGTTTTAAAAGCGTGTTTTGCATGGTCTCACTACATCGCAGATTTTCATCTAGAATAAAGGTTAGGGTGAGGATTAGTTCGGGTTTGGGATAGTAAGGCATAAAATGCTTGGGTTAGTCAAAGGGTTAGGATTAGGGTTAGTTACTCTATGTTCGGATTGCTCAGGGTTTGGTGATTAGTCAAGGTAAAAATCTGTTAGGATTAGAGTTGTCGGAATTAAAGTTATGGTTAGTGTGGTATATTTTGGAGAAGTATATGTCACCTTCAATGTCAAATTGAGTGTTTTAAGCATGACTCAGAGGCCAGGAGGTCAGCCAGACGGCAGCCAACAAACACCCACCTCTGGTTGACACACACAGGTGACGCACGCACGCACACACACACGCAGTGACACTTTCTCAAGTCTCCGTGATGTAAAAATCCATCAACCATTAACGACAAATAATAACAAAAGTCTGGGGAAAGTTGATCCAGTACACAGAGGAGCATCCCGCCCTGTTGCGAAAGCGACCCGCGCACTGGAGCGAGCCTCGGAACATCCACTGCTCAACACACGTGTCACCCGTTTACATAAACTCAACTGCTCTTTATTATTTGATTTGTTTCACACATGTCAATTGACACTTTTAATGAGTTCTCATATTCAATATCACAAAACAAGGCGCAAAAGTTCATTCAGCCTTTTTTTTTTTTTTTTTTTTTTTTAAATTCAGCCCCCATAGCCAGTTTGACGTAACTACAAGACATTTGGTAGGCACGTCTACCATTATTAGACCCACAAAAAAGTCTGAAGAAGCCATTCTTGTAAAGAAGTCTGCCAGTTTAGTTTCAATTCTTCTGAAAATTCAGCCTCGAAATTATGTTTCACTGATCTACATAGAATTTGGTAGAAATCACTAGAAATCATGAGTAGACCCACAAAAAAAAGCCTCGAGAAGACATTCCTGAAAAGAGACAGGAGGTCAGCTATTCTGGATTGAGGCTGGCAGGTTAGTGTCGTGCGTTCTTCAGAGATAACTTTCCAGTTGGGTAGCACCTCAAGACGCCAATTTTATTTCGGAACATGAAATTTGGTAGACAATGGCTATGATGAGTAGACCCACAAAAAGTTCAAAGTTGGCCAGTTTAGGGTCACTTTGGCCATTTGCAGGGATCCCTCCATTTTTTTGAAAATTCAATCCCAAGATTTTGTGTCGCTGATCTGCATGAAATTTGGTAGACATGGCTTAAATGAATAGACCCACAAAAAAAGTCTCAAGAAGCCATGTCTGAAAAGAGACAAGCAGTGTGCCAGTTGGGTTCAAACTGACATTTTAGGTTCAATTCCAAAATTCCTCATAGATGAAGCTGGGTCGCACTACAAACCATGCACAAAAAAAAAAGAAAATCAACCCCTGAAGCCATTTTGACCGAGCAGCATGAAATTTGCTAGGCGTGTTTATCATGACAGTACATACAAAAAATTCCCATTAAGTCATGTCTGAAGGCACACTGGAGGTCTGCCATTTTGTTTTGAATCAGCCACTTTCAGGCGAATTTGTCTCCAAAGGTCTTTCAAAGAGGAGCTTATCCGAAAGATTTTGTCCCACGTCTACCAAATTTGCTAAAAGTGTGTTGGACAAATATGTGGGACTAAATTGTGAAGGGTTGGAGTTTTGTGGCAAAGTTTGATGACCTGCCATAAAGCGCAAAAACCACAATAAATAAGCTCATTAATTTGGGGAGAAAATTGAGTGTGACGCAGTAGCACGACAACAAAAAAGTCTTCAGAAAAAAAATTACAAAAAGAAGTTGGCCATTTGGGTTGAAAGCGGCCTCCTTAGGCCCTCACTGTGTCCTTTTCTGAGGGTTCTTCAAAGACCAGCTTGTCGGATGATTTCTACCAAATGTGGAAAATTCATCTCGGAAGCCAGTTTACCTGAGCAGCGTTACATTTGGCAGACAAGAGTAGACCCACCAAAAAAAGTCTCAAGTAGCCATTTTGGACCAATTCCAGGATTTGTATTTTGACCAAAACCTCTGGAGAATTTGCCTAAATGGACATTATTGCTCACACAGATTTAAGTGTGCCCTATGAAGGCAAGCAGGTGCCAATGACCTCTCGCAACCTTTTTCGGTCCGTCCGTGGCTTGCGGGCCGCGTGGGCGCACGGTGCGGAACATTGGGAGCGTTAGCGAGCTCCAAAGGGCAAGGGCTACATGGCGTGTGCGTGAGAGTCAGGAAGCAGCGGCCGTGTAGCGTTCCGCACACTGAGTCGGACCTTAGCCTCAACCTGAACTCTCTGCCAGTATCAGACAACAACCGCCCCCCCCCGCCCTCCGCTATGCCCCCCAACCACCACCGCCACTACCTCAGTCGCCCCTTTGGGGACTGATAAATGCTGCAACTGTTTGATTGACCACATCATGGAATTTGAATGTTCCATTAGGGACGCTTACATTGATCCCATCAGATGGCATGAGAGGATGATTTAGGCAACAAGCTGCGCGGCAGTGGGAGCTCCTGCAAGCCTCACCTTCAATAAATCAACATTATGCACCGGACTGGAGAAAAAAAAAAAAATGAGACAAAAAAAAATGGAATTTTTGGGGGGTACGGTGAACATTCATTTCCTGCAACTTAGTGTTCTAAATGAAAATATTTGCATTTGAAATTTGGAAATATGATGAATATTGGTAGTAGAGCAACCCCCCAAAAATGTCAACACAGATTATTCAGAGAAGAATTTTTGCGGCTGTCTTTTCATCCTATATATAATGTGGATGTATTTATTTGATTATTCATTTGTTTAATACATTAATAATACATGTGGTTTTATTTACATATGTTTATTCATTTGTATTTGACTTTGTTTTTATTTTTTAATGCAGATGCGTATTCATTTTTAAATGAGGATATACTGACGCAATTAATCATTTTTGTATTTTTGCCTTTTTATTTAGGGCCTATTTAACAAATATTTTTGCAGTTATTATTTTGAATATAGATGTTTTTCTTTGTTTTTGTACATATACATTTGCATTTATCTAATGGATTTTTTATTGCTACTTTTAATGCAGCTTTATGTATTTAATTGTTTCCTATTCATTTATATGTGTGCATTTATCAAGTGGATGAATTTAATTATTCATTTTTAAACATGTATTTTCTAATATATATATATATATATATATATATATATTCTTTTTTTTTTTTCCCCAATATTGTCATCAATGTAAAAACTATTTACTTTGCTCATGGAAACATTTTGCTGTATGTATCAGTAAACCTTTTTCCTTTTAATCATCCAAGTTGAACTTTTTTTGCTTTCTTGCTTCCAGGAAGCAAAGAACATTTGTGCACCTCCTCTTTGTGTTTCATTTTGTCCACTCACTAAGCCACACAACAGGGTGTGGCAGCCAGGGAACAGATTCCTGCGAGGAGAGAACGTCTCATAAAAGTCAAAGATAAGAGCCGGTCGTCGTTGTCAAGATCGCACAAAAACCCAATTAATCATGCAAATCACGCGGCGGCCATCTTGTTATGTGTCATAAAAGCGCCGTGATTGCATCACGGCCTTCCCGCCCACACTGGCAGCAACTTTGATCCCAGACGAGCTCGCCAGATTGAATCACCGCTACAGCAATCCCGAGACAGCATCAGATGGGCTGTGGGAAATTTGATCCAATTTCAAATCACTATTTCATTTCAAGGAAAAAGGATCTATTCACTCCAAATAATGCATCGTCTATTTATGCCAGTGACCAATAGTGACAGGCAGATCAATGAAACGCCTTTCCCAAGATGGCAGAAGGAACACATTTTCAAACCAATTCAGCCCTCGTTGGTTTGAAGTTGCCATTTTGGCATCTCATCTCCAAGGGTTCAGGCGGACATTTTAGGCTCATTTTGACCATTTCGAGGGGTCCTTCAAATACAAAGCGGCTTTTGAGATTTGATCTGATTGCTCCCAAATTTGAATCTCATGTACCAGACAAACAACAGGCTTTTTTTTTTTTTTTTTTTTTCCTTTGGAGGAAAGTGATGGAGGAGGCTGGCTCCTCCCGATTCCTAAACATGACCCGCCGGTGATCTTTGGCGACGCTGAGGCCTGAGGCGAGCGATCTCGTGGGCCGCGACGTGTGCGCTCTGTCAACACAGCAAAGTGGGTGCGTGTGTGTGCCTCTATGCGTGTGTGTTCAGATTGGAATCGGGCCCAAGACTTGAAAGTCGCTCGGATGTGTTTGCAAAGTGTGTGTGCGTGTGTGTGTGTGTGTGTGTATGTGTGTGCGTGTGTGGCCAAGGATTGAGCATTTCCTGCTCTTTTCTTTTCTTAAATCGAGTCACATCAGCGCAGCTTTGAACTTTCTGAGTCATGACACTGAAAAATAAATGTCCTGAGAGTATATGTACATACTGATCGCTCCCATTCTACTACATTGCCTTTCGAGGTGGGGGGGGTGCTTCGACCACTACACCTTGAGCCTCTAGGAGTAGCCCATTTTTTGAAGTGGCCCAGGGAAATGGCCAAAATAACCTTCAAATGGCCGCTTCAAACCAAAATGGCAGGCTTCCTGTTTTTTTTCAGGGATTTTTTTGTGGCCCCACTCATAATAGCCACGCCTACAATGTTACTGGGTTCATTTGGTTTCAGGGGCTGAATCTTTCAAATTTGGTAGCAATAAGACCGAATCTTTTGGTTTCTTTTTGAAGGAGCTGGAAATGGACAAAATGATGATCCAAAAAGTGTGGCTTTGAGCCAAAAATGGCAGACATCCTCTTGTCTTTTCAGGCAATACTTGAGTTCTCTTTTTTGTCAGTCTACTCACATTTTTCCAAATTTGGTAGAAATCCCCCAAAAAAGAATTCCTGGAAATGGCCAAAAAGAGCCTACAAAGGCAGCTTCAAACCACTTCTTGTATCTTCGCAAGCAAAGCTTCTTCAGACTTTTTTGTGGGTCTACTCATGGCAGACAGCACTTGCAAATTTCATGCTGCTAAGTCAAAATGGCTTCAGGGGTGCCTGCATTTTTTTTTTTAATTATGCATTTTTTGGCAAGTCAATCAAGATGTTATTTCGGCGCCTACTTGTGGCATTTTCATGCCAAAGAACTAGGTTGAAGTGAATGTAGGAGTTTCATTTAGACAAAAGTAGTGCTTTTAGACTGGGCATCAATTATTATCCACTATTAGTGCCAATACAAGTAATAATTCGCCTTCAATTTCAATGGCATTTTCTTCACTTGTGCTGCGTTTGGCATTGCCTATATTGCTTACACTTACATCAACAATTGAGATACTGACATCATCATCAAAAAAAAAAAAAAACAAGTGGCTACTGTACCAAAATCTGTATAACATGTTCAAGACACGTGCACACGACGAGCGCCAGATTAAACAACAGCCATCGTTACAAACAGGAAGACTCGCCAATCTTGATCTGAGTGACTCAGTCGACGCTAAGCTAATGTTCGTGCTTTCCATTTCCTTTGATGGGAACATCGCCCCTGCCAACATGGCCGCCATGCAGGCATGTCTGTTAGCCTGCTCGAGTCTGGGCTGAAAATCAACCATCGGTACGACGCAGAATACGTGGAAACGGTTCCGTCTGTTGATTGTGCCACAGCGCCAGTAAACAACAGCGAAGAATTCTGGAAGTAACGGACTTTGACAACTACTGTACAAGGCAACATTTGGAGTGGGTTGGACGTTGTTTTCTGTCTGTGAAAGCCGAAATCGTTGAAATGGACAGTGAGCTATAGCACCACACCAACACCGTCAACCCCCACCAGGACCCCCCCCCCCCCCCCCCCCAAACTGCCACTCTCTCCTGCGTGCTGGCCACTGGTCAATATTGACTCAGGGAAGGAAGCGAGAAGCACTTTGTCACGCTGCCATGTCGCTGCTTTGGTTTCACCGTGACTCGATGCGCTGCTATGGCGGGGCACGACATTAGGTACACCTGCGCCCATGCCCTCAAAACGAAACTGGGTCACATATAACAATTGAGCCACTGAGAACTACAGCCCACACAACCCCCCCCCCCCCCATTTCTAATATAACTTTTGTACTTTTGTGTAACAGCTGTGACACCGCAACCCGGTTCATGACACTTTTTTCAACTGGTAAAATAAAAGATGGATAAAATAATATATATATACATATACTGTATGAAGCAAGTAGCTGCACATTCAAATGTGTTGCTAGGTTATCCATTAGCGAGGTTTGAGATTTGCATGCAGCTGGTAAAGCTCACACTTTGCATAGTTGTGTGCTCGTGCTAGCGGAATTCAGTACAGAAACGGGACAGTATAGTACAGTCCTCTTTTGTTAAGAACTAAGAAGCTTTTTGGATGCCTGGGGCTGAACTCACTGCTGCCCCCTGGTGCACTGCAGGGGACATGCGCTTGTACGGTCCAATGAAGTGTCATTTTTAAAAATAGATTATTTTCGAGGATGTGTTGTTGTTATTACTATTATTAATTATTAATTGTTAATGAATTTTCTGAAATACGCTATAATTGTTATCGTTTAAACGGTAACTGCACTTTCACTTGTAAAGCGCTTCTTTACCTTCGGGACTCAAAGTGCTTGAACACTGTTTCTGCATGTACTGACTGATGACGCAGCATCAGGAGCAACTGAGGGTTCCGTCTCTTGCTCAAGGGCACTTTGAGATGGTCACAAGGGTTGAGGATCGAATCCACAACCTTCGGGTTGGGAGACGCCCACTGGACCACTGAGTCAGCGGCCCCAGTTTTTTAATTTGCATGTATTTTCAAGAATTTGCTATCATTACTCATGCATTTATTACCCATTTTTAAATTTTACTTTATATATGTATCGTACATGTAATGTGTTGTGTGTGTGAATGTATTCATTCATTTTCTTTACTGATTTATCTCAATAAACAATTGGTTTGGTATTACCAAAAAAAAAAGTACAAATAAGTAAACAATAGCATATACTGTATATATTTAATATTTTGAATTAAATAATTAGTTACTGATGCATAGTTGCATATTTTAAATTTAGAATGAATTACTACTGAATTGATATGAAATAAAAACAAATGTACAAAAACACAGCATATGCATTTAGCATTTCAAATAATTCACATATTTTCCATGCACATTGGAACTTTCTTTCTAACCTCATCTACAAATGAGCTGGCCCAGCTGTCTCGTTTTAAAAATCAAATGCGGCCTGAGAGTACAAACGTTTGCCCGCACAACAACAACAACAATAATAAGATTTAATATTTCATAATACTACAAAAAATGACCGAAAAGTGCAAGTCAAATGTCGTCATATAGATTTTGAGTGGCCTTTAGCATGCAATGTTTGTCCAGAACATTCCATCCATGGCCGGCCGCTAGCGCGGTGCTAACGTGGCGCTAACGGCATGCGTGCGTGCCGCCGCATTAATGAGCCGCGCTGTGACCCCGACGTTTAGCGGCCGAGGAAGCCGAGCAGGTAATGACTTTTCTCACAAAGAAAAACACGAGCTCCAGCAGCACGAGGAAGGGAGCGTCCCAATAATCCTTTTCTCACAAGCGCGGCGATAATGTTGGAGCGTCAAAACGTTCTTTAATCCGAGCAACAGAAAAGTCCATTAACTAGCCAGTTTCCTGCGATGACTGAATTTCCATCATGTCTATTTTAGAATGAACTGATTTGTTGAATGTAAATTGCGGCTGTCGTTAGGTCTCACTTGGAAGCAATTGAGTCACTGGGAACTACAGTGGGCTAACTCCATTTTTGTCAATTGGATTGGCAGGAAAGGTTTTCTGGCTTCAATAAAATATGGGCAGTTTTTTTTTAACATCTTGGTGATTTCTACGACAATGATTACTCATTCTGGATACTTATTTTCAGAAAAATTGGTGTTTCCTCAGATTTTGGCGATAGATAGCTACATAGCTAGCTAGATAGACACACACACACACACACACACACACACGCTATTTATATATATCATATAAAATGAACAAAACCACTCCTAACAAAGATGTGAATTACAGGCAGAACATTTGACTGTTTGATAATACCTTGTTGTTTTTTCTTAACAGAGAGTATCAAAGAAAAAACTCCGAAAAAAAAACGGCAGATTTTTGTGGGCAATGTTTGAATGTCATTACTTTGTATTATGTTGTAATGTGCTGATGTGTCATTTTATTGAATTTTTAATGTCTTTTTAATCAATTTTAAAGAGTTAATACTGAGGTCAATGAATCCGTTTGGCCCTATTCACTGCAGTTGCATTTCATCTTTAGGAACTGTTTGTTTTTAAACTTTTATTTAGGTAAAATTATTTATTTACCTTTTATGCACAAGAAATTTACTTGAATCAGTACAAAGTTACTGTTTTTTTGCCCCCTAAAATTCTTTTTGTGTTATGTTTTCCTCTCTCAACTTTTAGTGTGTGTAACAAAGCAATCCCGGGCATATTTCTTGGCCTCAATTAAATTTACGAGCAAAGCGTCTCTTTTTATTTTGGCCCATAAAATGTCCAATAAGCAGAAAAATGTGACGGTAGCCGCGTCGACCTTTAGTGTGTGGAGATTATTCTTTCTGTCAGCCATTTGTGTGACAAGACGCAGTAGCAGGTTATCTCAAGTAGCAGCCTAGCCTCTTTTTTTGAAATTTTATTTCCGTCTTTCTTGTTCGGTGTTGACGGTTAATATGTAACCCGTCCGCGGAGGAATCAGCACATTTCCTTCCTCGTCATACGCAGATCGATGCAGGCCAGTTGAGCTCTGTCATTGTCAATATTGAAGGCTAAAAAAAAAAAAAAAGGGGGGGGGGATGATTGTACATCATAAAAGTACATAGCCGCTCAAATGTGCCGGACAAGTTTTTTGTTGTTATTTTTATATTTTTTTTGCACTTATTTGAATGCTGCGGACCATTCTTGCTGACTGTTTGGTTTCTGTATAAATGGTTACCTCTTGTATAGTTGCCTTTCCACTGCTTAAACAGTATATGGACTTTTATTGACATGTGTAGTTTTTTGTAACATACAATGCTACTGACTATTCTTACCAACTACTCACTTCTCTATACTTCTCACTTGTTCTTTTTACGTTGTCATTCCTTTGCTTATATATGTATATAGACTTTTATTGACACATGTATATATATTTTTCTGCTATATATCAACTTTTATTTTTTATTTTTACATACAATGCTGCTGACTATCCTTGGTGAATCGCCACTTCTGTATGTATGATTCATTCATGTTAAGTTGTCACTCCACTGCTTACACTATTGTAGACTACGGTATGATCATATTTACAATAATAGTCGATACTGTACATGTAGAGTTTTTGTTACATAAAATGCTGGTACTGTAACTATTTTGGCTGACTATTTACTCCTGTATATATTATTTATTCATGTATAGTGATCATCATGAAATTTCTGTTAAAACTGCTTGTTTTATGCCATACTTAGGTGCTGGTATATACAGTATATACCATTTTATTGAGACAGTTTGCTAGATAAGGTGATGCACCTGCTGTGGCTAAAGCCAAACTGTGGCACGTTTTGTTTTACATTCTGGACCTGAATTTGACACCAGTCCTCCCTTCTAAATATGTCATTCATTCGCTTGACTCCACTGACAATAGTGCATGTGTTTATTTCATTCTAGACTATTGATTGATACGTACAGTATCAATACAGTACATTCCTGCTTATTACTCACTTCTCTGATATGATATTCTTCATCTACAGTTGTCACTTGACCGCTTATATGTTGCCGACTATGTATTGATACAAGACTCGTATAGTTGTTTTGTTACATCCAATGCTGCTGACTATCCCCGCTGCCTTTCACAATATGTGTGCAGCAGAATAGCCAGTATAGTCCACTGCAAAATTATCCGTTTCTATGATTTTGCTATTAACTGACTATTTTCAATTACATATGGTACAGTATTGAAACGTTCATCCAAGAATGGACCAAACCCACATTGATAATTGTTACAATTTTTTGTCAGTAAACACGGAGTTTAATCCGCTTGAATGAAGGTTTTTTTGTTCCTGTGTGTGTTGATTCAGCTACAGAACGATTAAGATTCTGGCCCGGCGCCACCTAATGTGCAAGCTGCAGTTATCTATTATTTCATGAGTGAAGACAAATGGCTTCACACTCGGTGGACCGCGACGTCTGTCCTGTCCCGGTGTGGCGTCTTCAAGCATCGTCCGCCTCACGTTCACTCACTAACCTCTCCAATCCAGTCGAGTGTCTGTTACTCTTTAAACTGACATTTGGCGGCGCTCACCGGCATCGACGGCTGCTCAAAGTTCAATTTTTGGGGATGTGTAGATGATGAAGGGGATGATGGATGTGAGGGGTGACCGGCAGGCGACGATTGGATGAGGAAGATGAGCGGTTCAAGTGTGAGGGATGACACATCAATGAAATGATCTGTTGACAGCTTTTGGGCGTTCATTGGGCCTACACAGCAGTGTGGCGTGCAAAAGTCTGAAAAAGAAGCACAGAGTGAGATGAGATCAATTATAACGGTCATGTGCTACATAAAAGCCTGAAAAAAGAAGCACAAAGTGAGAGAAAGGACATGCGACTGACGTTTTCTACAAAATAGCCTGAAAAAGAAGCACCGAAAGAGACGTGGCAAACCGAAAACAATCATTTTCCACATAAAAGCCTGAAAAGAAGCACAGATTGAAAACTTGCCAAAATGTGACAACACTCAGCCACACAAAAATCTGAAAAAGAAGCAGAGTGTGAGCATGACAGCAGTGTGACACTGAAATGCTGAAAAAAGAAGCACAGAGTGAGAGAAGTGATAAAGGGTGACAACGGTGTATGACACAAAAGTTTGAAAAAAAAGCGGAGTGAAAACTTGCTAAAGCATGACAACATACGCCAGACAAAAGCCTGAAAAGGATGCACAAACTGAGAGAAGTGACAAAGTGTGACAAATTTGCTACAAAAAAAAAGCCTGAACCAGAAGCAGCGTGAAAAAGTTGCCAAAATTTACAAACAGTCTACCAGAAAAACTCTAAAACTCTGTTTTAGCCACACCCGAAAAGAAAAAGAAAAAAAATCAACAAAACTGAAATGGTGAAAATCAGTTTACTTCTATATTCCCACAATTAAGTACCACATAGTTCTTAGAGTACACGCTTTCAGCAGCAGTTATCTACCAACATGTCAAATGTATTTAGAAACACATCTCAGTTTAATTCACAGGCTCTTTACGGTTCTTTCAGTCACAAATGGTGTACCCCGGGACCTGTCTACTTCCTGACGATGACAATTCCTCACGTCTTTCATACTCAGGTGGACATACTGTATACGTTACAAGTTACACTGAAGCCCTCCCAGCACCTTTGCCCCAGTGGACTCTGTCACTCAGCCTCCACACTCCTCTGCTCATCCTGAAAATTAATTCATATGCACATCTCTAAGTGGTCCAACAGCACATTAAGCCCCCCACCCCCACCCAAGTTCAGGAGGCATCCTGTTGGAAAAAAAAAAAAAAACTCTGTTAGTTTAGCTTTACCCTAAAGGCAACTGAGAGTATATAAAAAAAAACATCAGGCGGGACTCCGTTTGCAAAACTTTCAAAATTGTTAGCAGACACACAGAATGTCTCGGATGAGTTTACTTTTGAAGGTAAGAAGGAGAAATTGTAAAAATGTTCTCTCGAATGGCCACTTCAAGTCAAAATGGCAGACTTTCATGTGTCTTTTCAGGTGTGGCTTCTTGAAACAGTTTTGTGGCTCTACTCATGTTGCTAAGTTAAAATGGCTTCATGGGCTGACAAGCCCAAATCGGGCATAGACAGAATCTCTGGGATAAAAGACTCTTTGAAGGACACCTGGAAGGCGGAAAAATCATTTCTTCAAACCAAAATGACACGACTTGACTTCTGGAGACTTTTTTTGTGCTTCTACACATGACGGACATGTCGACCAAGGTTCAATTAGTTGCTATTGGGCTGGTGGGGAAGACTTATTGGGTGAGCCGGGGGTTACGCAACACTGGCTGCTTTGTGGAGGACAGAGAAACTAGAATTGGGGGGCCATTAGGCAGCTTGGCCAGGGCCACTCATGCACATCCAGTTTGTAGATTGAGAACACGGTGACTGACTGCACAGTCCCACCGCCCGTGTCCATGTCCCCTACCTGTGTGACTTACCCCCTGCGTGACCCTCCCCACACAACACGTATACCTCCCCGTGTCCTTTGTCTCTAAATAAACCTTGACTAGAGTCAGGGACAGACTAAAAAGCAATCAAATAAAAAAGGCACTTTTACGGCACTTTGGGGCAATCTATTGGCCATCGCTTGCTTACCTGTCTGACACCGCCTGCCACGCTCTGTCTGGAACATTGAGCAATTTTTTGGGAGCATTCAAACTCAAGATTTATAAAAGATGCATGGTTGAAATTAAGAAGATAAAATGTAACTATAAAGCACAAAATACAGGAACTATTCAGCAATTTATGACACTGTTTTATGAATGAGGATTTTACATCCAACAATGTGATGTATAAAGCACACTCGGCAGACTATTACTGTAGGCCCCAAAAAAACTAAAAAAAAAAGCATGAATGCTTTGAGGTACGATTTCATTGTTTCAGATCAGCCTCCAAATTGCCGGACCTGAGGACCTTTTCGTGCATACATGAATGCTAGTTAGCGTGATTGGATTTAGCGCTAAACACCTCCGAATGGTCCACGAGTAGCCGTTCAGTTTCCACAACAAATGACGTCGGCTAACCACCACAATCAAAGCTAACTGAATAAAGCCAAGGTGAGCAAACATCCAAGTGACCACGCGTAAAGTTCAGCGAACGAATGCTAACTTAATAACGTGAAGCTAAACTAACAGCCGAGCGGTAGTAGGTTGACTTTAGCCGGACGAATGTTAACATCGACTACCGAACTCACAGACCAGACCACAGTGTGTGTGGACACACGGCTGAGTGTCAGATGGAGACGTCTGCAGCACAGGAGCCCCTCAGGGGGCCCCTCAGGGGGCCCCTCAGGGGGCCCCTCAGGGGGCCCCTCAGGGGGCCCCCGGTGCTCGACCCGTTCCTATTCACCCTCACTACGCTCGGACTTCAGCCGCAACTCCACCTGCAAACGTTCTCCACCGATTCCACCGTTGCCGGCTGTACACCTGAGCACAGGATTGAGGACTTTGTGGACTGGTGTGAGCAGACCGCCCGCCTGCTCCTAAACACCGCAAAGCTCCACCACTGGGACGGTGGACTCATTTAGGCACCTGGGCGTTCGCCGGCTAAACAAGGAACAGGACTGGACGGACACCCGATGCTCTGCGGTCGGCAGGAGGCATCGCGGACAGAGATTTTTTTTTTTTTTTTTTTTTTCAAACAAGTGGTTAAAAACGCTATCTCTGTCCTGGGCTGCCGATTAGATGTCACCGAGGAGGAGGAGGGGCAGGCAGAAGGACATTAGCCAAGCCGACGTGCGTCATAAACACTTCCCAACTTGCCGCACTAAAGTGTAGAGTCCCTCGGCGGCTCCTTCAGCGCCAGACTTTGACACATTCGGGCGCAGGAAGAAACGCGGCCACAGGTCATTCCGGCCAACAGCAACAAGACGGCTCCATTGCAATAAATAAACAGAAAAAAGAAACTTTCAAATGCCACTTATGTGCCATGCTCACTCTACATGAAACCCTTTTTTCAGATGATACTTGTAAATAATATTTGATACCCTTTCACCTCTTTTACCGTGACGATATTTTCCTCGACGGCTCGCGAGCGTCGGAAACGTTTCAATCGTTGACTCGGCGGCTGGAACGGATGAAATGGCATTTCCGTGCGGGAAGCTGATTTGAGTTACGGGCAGGGTTACGGTCCGAATTCAACTCCTAAGTCAAAGTAGCGCTGTATCACGGCAAGGGAGCGAATCCCAACACAGCCGCAGTGAGGGTCCAAAGGTACGAGAACAACTTCCTTTCATGGCGCCGCCATCTTTTTTTTTTTGTGGTTCGAGCTGATAGCGCACGCGACGCACAACGCGCTGCAAACATGTCAACATATGTACACGCATGCCATCGAATCACACAATCGCACCGTGCGTTTGTGTTTTTTTCCGTAGCGTGCTGGAAGTCAAGGAAATGAGCTGAAGTCTTCCTCCCCTCTCGCAAACAAAAGCGTTCTTATCTGAGCCGAAGCCTTTATGGACCGTCACCTCATCACCTCGTAATCTCATCAACTCATAATCCCGCTGCTGTCAAGGATAAGACCGTCCACTTATCAGAAACACATGATTTATACGAGTACTCAGACGAAGCACAAGTACTCACGCTTGGTACTTAAGTAGAAGTACGGGTATTTACGTAAAACAAACTACGATAATTATACTGTGCAAAAAAAGTAGAGAGGCTGAAAAGCGTTTAAGTACCAGAGTAAAAATGAATTTGAACAATGAACGAATGAAGAAAAAAATTCTCCTACAGAGAGGACACGGACAGTCGGGGAATATGGTACTTGTGCGAATCGCATTGATGCTCCCACGATCACGACTTCACGTTGCCCCATGTCGCTGCCGTCCCGGTTTTTGCCGCCTTATCATGTAAGCGCCCAAGATCTAAACAGTGGTTGACTCGCCCTCATTCTATTTTCAGCGCATGTCAACACCAGCGGAGGTTGATAAACATAACGAGGCTACATTTACAAAGCAAGGAGAGGAAAGTACAGAAACCCGTTTTCAAATGGACTGAGTCAATTTACACAGGTGTCAGGACAAGCAATAGCCCAAGTACACCAACCTGAAATATCTACTTAAGAATCAATGAACAAAATGTCAAATAAAATCTTTCCCCATTGAGGTGAATGGAAATGCCATGAATCCGTATCAGCCTCCCTCCAAAAATCGGAGAAATAGCACTCGATAATATTGTCATTCATCAAACAAAGTCGTGATGTCATTAAATAGAACGTAAAGAATGAAGGCGTTTTGGCCCAATCCTTTGCGTCAATTCAATGGACCTTGTGCTGCTCCTTCTGGTGTGTGTGCCACAGCCACCTGGAGGCAGTATAATACACACATACGCATGTACAGCACAAAGAGACGGTCACAAGTCACACCTCTGTAAGCCACAGTAAAAATGTGTCATTCTTCGCAGAGGACAAAGAACATATGTCTCTAAGTATCGTTATATTATCTGTCTACATGTTGTATTCGAATATCCGTACTGATCCTCCTCTTTGATAATGTCAAGAGAAAAAAAAAAGTCTGTTTTCTTTCCAATGACAGCTTGAAAAACGTCAGCCGTTGTTTCCGATGTCTCGCTTTGGGTGACATTGTGCTCTTATCTCCCGCCCTATCGCAGCACCGCAGGCAGGCATGCGACGTTGGGTAACATGAAGCCATAAAGCTTTACGAGAGGCCCGCACAAGGTAGGCTTTGGCAAAAAGACGCTGGTTACCGCCGCCAAGCGACAGCTTGCCGATTGGCTGCTTGGTCGTTGGTGGAAATATGCTTGGAAATGCCGTTTGAGGTTGTTTTTTTTCCCCTCCCTTTGTACTGCACCGGTCATACTATAAAGCAGGGGTCACCAACTCCTGTCCTCAAGGGCTCCTATCCTGCATGTTTTTGATGTGTCCCTCCTCCATCAACACACCTGATTCAAATGATCGGCTCATTAGCAAGCTGTGCAGGAGCCTGATAACAATCCTGATCATCTGAATCAGGTGTGTTGGAGGAGGGAAACATCTAAAACATGCAGGCTAGGGGCTCTCGAGGACCGGAGTTGTTGACACCTGCTCTCCACATAAGATACACTAAGTCCTCTCCTTTATTTTTCACATTTTGTTCAGTTGTTTCAGCTGTGCCACTCAAATCAAAGCCGAATTTATAAAACACACTAAAAAAAGAATCGCACATTCATGGAATTTAGATGCATTTCAACGGGGAACGTTGATTTGAGATACTGCATGAGTGTGTAACTATAATCGAGCACAATTAAAACATTTCAAACCGTACCGATTCGTCTTTTTAGGCCGATGACGATGGTCAATTTTTCATGAAACCATAACAAAAATGAGCAAATAAATGGTGTGTTTTTTTTTCTTGGGACCTAAATTGTTCTCTAGATGTGGAATGACCCACGCGCTGGTGCTTCGGCGTCTCAGTAACAAGGAAAAGTCAACAAGATATTGCGACAATGCAAATGTCTTCCAAGCGGAGGGCCTTTGGTTCCTTCCTAATCCGTTGAATGGCTCCATTAATGAGCCTAATGGCATGTGAGCGATACCGCACCTGAGCGAAACCGCGCGGGGTGACCGCCTCACAGATTTGCTCCATGGTGCAGCAAAGCAGACCGGGCAGGGAGGTAGGGAGGGCGTCATTTATGAAGCATGTCTGGCCCCCCGCCCACCCCCTCTGGGTGCCCTACACGCAAGGACAAAAACACACACAGTCATTCAGACACATCCGACTATTAAACTCATAACAGGGCGTCCATTAACCTTTGAGTGGCATTTGTATAAAGTCTTTCAGGCATAGCTACATGTGTGACATATTTTGTATTTTACCGTATTGCAATACTGTAACAACATCGACAAAAGCTCATGACAGGGGACAGCTACTCCAAAAAAGCTGTGCAAATAATTCGTCAAGTTTAAATCGGGGGCACCAACATGGTGCCTGTTCTAAAAATGGCGGGGTACACCCTGAACTGGTTGCCAGCCAATTGCAGGACCATGTTAAACCATTGATGAGAATTAATTGGTGAGAAATTATTGATCAGTCTTCACAAAGATGAATATTGTTATGTATTAAGAAGTACGTGATTAAAAGTCATTTGACCAAATTTGTTGTTTCAAAAGTGCGTTGTCAACCCCAAGAAAGTAACTCAGTTTCAAAAATGTTGGAAACCCCGTTTTAAATGTAAAGTACATTTTATTTTTGCATATCATTGTGCATTTTAACATGAAATTATAATTCATCTAATTACACTCATTTGTAGACATTATGGGGCCCTCACATTGTATATATAATGTGTATACAGTATGATAAACCTATTAAATCTATTTACTGCTTATATTGTATACAACATGTAACTTGGGTGGAAAGGACCTCCGGAATGAGTAAGTGAAGGGCAAGGCTGCCGTCTTGTGGTCAGAATTCTGAGCTGCATGGACTATAATTACAGTATAGATTTTTCAAAGTCAAACATGTAATTTTCATGTGAATTCAGTTATATGTTTCTTAGAAAGTCTTTTGAGGATAAGATCTATTTTTAGAACGTTTTTAACATTGCGATATTTAAAGCAGACATTACGAGATTAAAGTATTATTTGATTCAAGTAATATTGAGAATCAAATCTTACTTTTTCAAGACATAAAGAAACTATTATTTGTTTCCATTTCCATGATGAAGCTGACATTTTCATTCAAAAATAAAAAACACAAATGAATCAGTTGTGCTCCTGATTAGCAGGAAGGTCCCCAGCAAGTGAACAACATGCATTGCTGACGAGTTAAATGACGCAATTAGCTCTTTACAACCCACACGCGTTGGCATTTGTTTTACTTGGCATTTTGTCTCCTTTGGCATTTTGCCCCGGACCCTCCTGACGTTTTGACTCATTTGTTTTGTTCAAATACGCCCACTGTCATCCTTTACTCACTTGTTCTAAAAAAAAAAAAAATTTCCTCCTAAAAAGGCTGCGAAGTCAGAAATCAGTCATTTGGATAACGAGTTCAATCTGTTGCGCTTGGCCAACAAAGGCTATGCTAAGCTAATTGGCTAAAATAAGTATTATTTTTCCGATGGAAAAACGAATGGGAAAACTATTGGTTGTCTTGAGGATTTAGTCCTTTTTTAATCCCAGGTATATCAAAAACCGTTTCCTCACCTCAGTGACACTAGTAGCTGAGTCTTGGACATACTGGTGAATGTTCAGATCTTTGCTAGGTAACCCAAAACGGATTCTGTTACTGTAGTCCCGGAGGGATGTGATCAAGGCATGGATGAGGGGATCCGCCATTTATGTAACAAGCTTGCCGTTTACTTGTTTGAAAGGATAATCTATGCTGAGGTAACTCGTTTAAATGTTGATGTTGTACTATAAACATTTTCTTTTAAAATGGATTTAGACATTTAAAAAAAAAACATTTTTGTATTAGGCTTGCTGTTCAGTGTTCATTGGTTTCTACCGCTAGGCTAAAGTAACGCCCAAAAAAGGCTAGCTAAGGTAGGCTAGGCTGACTGATTCAATAAAATGTTTACTTTACGTGAAACCTTTTAAAAATAGAATTGACTTTAATTTTTAATCCTCTATTTTAGTATAAAGTGGCTTGCTGTGTACTTGTTTACAATGCTGAGCTAAGTGACACAAATATAGGCTAAACTATGCCAAATTAACAAGCTAAAAATGTTGAAAAGATAGTTTAAGGTAGGTTTTAATGCACCATTTGTTACAATCAGCTTGCAGTTTCCTTGTGTGAAAGAATAAACTATACTAAGACAAGACAACTGGCAAATGCCAGATATTGAACTTTTATAAGATTTAGACACTGTTAATCCATGTATGAAACAATTTGCTCATTTGCATTGCTATGCTAACGTAGGCCATGAAAAGCTAAGCTTTGCAAACATTGTATAAAATGTTGATTTTCTGCAATAAACATTTTTTTAATGATGATTTGGGCATTTAAACCTTCCAAGTTTGTGACAATCGAATTGAGCTGTTTTTTCTGCTGTCCAACTAAGAAAAAAATGCCTGCTTTCAGTGCAAACAATGAGAACACAAAAGACCAGTTTATAAGTCAAGTTATTTTTATTTCCTTGAGTTTTCTATGTTGTTTTGTTTTTTTAGCAACAGCTAACTTTAAATGATGAGCGACTGTTCTCAAGCCAGATGCACTTTGTGCGAGGAGCAGCTCCAATATTTACAACAGCAACAACAACATGCCGGAGGCAAACAATCCAGGAAGAATTCCCTTTTGACAAGAAAGAATATCACAGTCGAAGCTAAAGTTTAGCTTGTGTTAGCATTGCAATGGACAAGTCTGAATTTAGATACAACAACAGACAGACACAAAGTCAAAATGCTTGGTCTTTGCAGACAGAACTAAAACGCGGCATAATGTTAAACCACAAGAGCACCAGACGCAAGCTAGCTGCAGACTTTTGAAATTATAAATCTTACTGGCTATAGCCAATATGTAGTGTGTGTTTGTTTTGTTAGCATACATAATGAAAGCTAACAAAATTGTGCTATTTATTTGAAAAACAAGCAAAAATGTAAAATGATCAAAAGTCTCGCTACAGGTTAAGATGCTGATTTTTGTGGCGACAAACAAAAGTGCTTGAGAACATCATTCTTTCACATTGTGGGGAAAGTAGTCACAAAAACCTATCAATAAAAAGTTCTGAAATCTTCTCCCGAATAAACAAATTAGCACTGATCATTAGGATGTGCCGATGTTTTGATAAACGAACGTCAAAGAAAATTAAAAAAATGTGGACATTATCTTAGAATTTGGAGCATTGTTGTTTTGATTATTAAAGAGATAAACGCAAATCTTTATGACAACCATCCAACACAAACACATCCAATCTTTTCAACATTGATTTAAATAAATGTACACCAATTACTCAGATGTGACGCAGTTTCGAAGAGGACCGAGAAAAATCGGTGTGTTCAATCTTCAAATCAAACTGACAAAGATGATGAAAATTGGAATCAACGATTACGTTCAACAACAAACCTCAAATGTACTTTTAAAAAAAAAAAAAAAAAAAAAAAAACTTGAGTGCCGACATCTTCAGCCAAATGTGCAATCATTTTCAGGATGTGACGCTGTTTTGAGACAACGAAGACAAAAATTGACATCACATTAAGGACAAACACTTAAGAAAGCTTTTACCAAACTGAAGCATGACGGTTTTGTATTATTAAATTAAGAAAATAACTGTGCTCTAATTAAAGACAATGTTTCGATATGACGATGATAAGATATACTCAAATAAAAGCACACCATTTGTATTTTGTTAAATTAGCTGGAATTGTTAAGATGTGATGATGATTTTATACGCCGATGTTCTAATAATCACAATCAATAAAAAGCTAATTAAATTCATTGTTACAACCATTTAGTAGACGATCTGCACTTTTAAGGTTTTTTTTTTCATTTAAATAAACAAATTAGTCAAAAATTGCCCTTAACGATCACATTTGTCAACAATGGTCAAAGAAAAGGTAAAACATTTCAAATGTTCACATGCTTTCCACCAAATTGGAAAACTCGTTTTTTTTCTTCATGTAAACAAATTAGCACTAATTGTTGTGACCACGTTGCGACGGGACTATTAACAATCACGTTAATCAACAAACTCCGAGGCCACCATTCGAACTCGCCAACACCTCGGAATTCAGCAACATTACCAAAAATTACAAGCACGAGTTGCGCTGAACTGGCAACCGATAAGTCATCACACGTAGACGTATGTACGAAATTAAGTTGTCGCCCATGCAGCGCTGCATCGTTACGTTATGTTGTCATTATTATTCGAGGACGAGATGCGTTAGCCTCAGATAGCTTTGAGGAGCAAAAACATAACCAAGAGGGGGCGAAAAAAGGGGGAAAAAAAAAAAAAAGGTCTCAGCCCGACTTGAAGAGCAAGATGGCGACTTGGCCCAAGTAGAAGTAAATGAAATGTTTGGTCTCATGAGTCACGTAGCTGCCGAAGTTCCGACCCACGATGCAGTGCCAAGTGGGGTTGTACTTCTTGTCAAATTCCTAACAAAACACCAAAAGACGAACATAAGCAACAGTCACTACAGTGGACAGCTGTTCAAAAGCATTTTGTTTCCCCACATATGGATGAGTATTAATGTCAAAGTTGTGCAACAGGCACTTTGACGCTGCGTCCTATCACAGAGCGTAATTGTATGCCATGCGTTGAGTCGTTGATTCGCTCGCTAAAAATCACCGGGTGATCAATCGTCACCGACGGTCGAAGCCATTTGGACAAAGTGTGACAAGGGGCGGCAACGGCCACCACGTAGCTCCGCCCCTGCTTAGCGCCACAGTTGAGAATCAGTCGCTACAGTGGACAGCTGTTCAAAAGGTGTTTTCCCCCATATGCACGAACGAGCCTTGCTGTCAAATGTGTGTGAAGAAAAATATTGAATAGCTGTCCACTGTAGTGACTGATGAACAACTTTGACGTTGAGACATTGAGGCTCATCAATACAGAAAAAAAAAAAAACATTGTCGTGACACCAAAGCGAAATCTTTCAGAAAAACACATTTTTGAATAGCCATCGACTCTAGGGCCTGATGCGCAACTTTGGCAATGACTAATGCATATAGAAAAATGCTTTGGAATAGCTGTAGTAATTGAGGCAAAGTTTTTTTTTCTTTGACTTTCTTGAAAAGTCACTCGGCGTCCCTCCAGTCACCTTCTTGATGTAGGCTGCTATGTCCTTCTCGATGTTGTACTTCTCCATGGCCTGCGTGGCGCAGTCCACGGCGTCCTGCTGCATGTCCTCCGACATGTCTGCGTTCTTGATGACGGCCTTCCTGTCAGTCATGACGATGACGAGATGAAGAAGAGCAGGAGGATGACGGAGCCTGTGCGAGGAAGAGGGAGCACGCACATTATGATGGAGTGGAAGTCAACACACACACACACACACACACACACACGCCCACACAAATGACATGTCAATCACACGCAAGACGATTATTAGCACGGCCGAGCTAAACATGTAGCCTGGCTAATAATATAGCCTAGTTATTGCGTTTTAAAACTTACATTTTAACGCGTCACGGACATGACTTGGGGTAACTTGATACAGGTGGAGTGACATTACTCCGCCACATCAATTACGCAGAGAAGCACATTCGGTATTCGTCAATTTCAAACAGAAATTATTCATGGATCTCACGAGTCACACGTTTTGTAAATAAAAATGTCAAATCTTAAACATTCAATTCAGTCTTGCCCTTCAAATAAATACAAATATGAGCTTACCTTTGTTTGACACGAAGGGAAACGAAGCGTCCCAAATGCGAGTATAGGTGGGCAAGTTTGTTAAGATGTTCCCTTTTAATTTCTGTTTAGTTTTTTGAGGGTTTTTTAAGCACACTGGGCTTGAAGAAAGGTACGTTTGCGCTTTACTCTTGCTTGCTCCGGCGACCTACCCCGCCCCTCCGTTACGGGCTGCGGCTTCTTATTGGCCAGTCACCGCCTCCATGCGCTGTGCAGGCGTTTTCCAACAGCCCCTCTATGCCGGCATCTTATTTCCTCCCACAATGCAACATTCGTCCGTGACGAAAACATGTTCAGATTCACGTTGTTTTTTTAAATATTGTGATAGATCTAAACTTGAATCTTTTTAATATGCTTTTTTTTTTTATATATATATCAGTATAAGTGCATATTAATATAACTTTAAGCAAATATGCTAGTTAGCCAGAAGGCTGTCTTTCATCCGAAGGTAAGATATATATATAAATCCATTTTTAAAGCAAACTTCTCCAATGTGCTATCTTGTTTTTCCATACGTTGCTTGCTAGATGCAATTGCGATAGTATCTTAATGGCACAACGAAAGAAAATCAATCAGAAAAGAGGCATTGTAGGTCTTTTGTAAGGTGTTTTATTGAAAATGCTAGAAGAAAAAAGGATTGATTAAGCAAAGAAATCAACATTCAAACTAGTACCCTATATGAAACCCTCCCCAAACTTTCCCCGCATACCAGGCATCTACGATTCCATCCTTTGATCCAACTTCCTGGTCCTCTGTTTTTCGCTTGTCAATTTTCTCACCATTATCACTGAAAAACTTTATAAAAGATAGGCAGGTGGCAGGCTATAAAAAAAAATAAAAACAAAAAATAAACAAACAGTTGCTCCGGGAGGTCCCCCGTTAATTACTTGTGAAAATTTTGTTGGGAAATCCTGGAAAACTGATCCCGTTCCCGAGCATCCATCCTTGCCTATAATCCCTTTCCTAAAAATCGATCCAGCTCCAAAGGATTGCGATCCACTGAGCCACTCCTCTCCAATCAAAACCTTGAAATACCAGGAAGAAAATCAGAGGCAGACCGTTAGAACATAACGTACAAAAAAGTGGGGGCAAAAAAAAAATAAAATAAAACTGTGAGAAAGAGCAGGAAGAAGAAAAATCCCTAACACATTGCATCAAGTCAGATTTTTCATTTACATATGACAGCAAAGATGTTACACTTACATCACAACACTTTTTGCCTGTGTCACAGGCCAAAGAGCCGAGTTTCAATTCTATGACATGCACGACAACAAGAATAAAGCAATGACATGGATTGACGGAACGTGAAGCATACCATGGCCTCCATTTGATGTCCTATCCTGACCATACAAATGAAATGTGCTCCACCACAATGGGTTTTTATTCCAAATCACTTTAATCCTTCTCTTCAGAAGTCTAAAGGAAGACACAAGGTAAAATATAGTTAAAGCGTCGGTGTCTCTGTCCAAATATCCAATGACAAGAAGCCATGTTTTTTTTCATAAAACTTGCAAAAACATTGCGTGGCACAACATTTTTGCTCATTTTCTCTGTGTGGTGGCGGGGGGGTGGTTAAAATAGAAGGGAGGAGGGAAGGGAGAGTACAACTACATACCAAGCTTGTCTATAAGGACAAAAAATAGCGGCTAAAAACAAAACAAAAAAAAATAAAAACAGTGTTGGGTTTACATCTAGGGTTGCAAAATCCAGGGATTTTTTTTTCTATTTAAGTAAGAAACTTTCCATGGGAATTAACGGGAATTTGTGGGAAATTATCAACGGAAATAAAGCAGGGACTTACTGAATTGAGGGTTGGTTCTCGAACTTACAAGCGGTGGGAGAAATGCATTCTAGTATGTCCATAACTAAAACGACTTAATTTCTTGCAAATTAAGTTGAATATCTACGCTAATTCTTCATATAGATGATCTTGACTTTTTTGAAGGGAGGGGGGCTCTTCATATAAAAAGGGGGATTTTGAAAGTGTATTTTTGCCAAACACATTATGATCTGTTGGGGGGGCGGGGGGGGGGGGGTGGTACCCTTTTTCTGCCTCTAATTTGATATACAAGTAACATGTCTGAGGAAAAACAACCAATCAGAAGCCCCTTGAAAGAAAAACAGCCTATGTGCAAATTGCACACTCTCCTTTTAACATTTTAATAAATTGGCCTTGTTCATTCTTACATCTGTTTGGACGGGAGGAGAATAAACTTTTGATTCAACTTTTTTTTTTGGGTACTTCAATGACTTCAAGAAGTGATTGAAAGGGGGAAAAAAAAACAACTCACAAACAAAATCTAAATTGTATTCTGCTGATGACAAAACAAAATGCTTGATAACAATACCTTGCCAAAATTCCCCAGCTTAACTTCCCATGGAAATTTATGGAAAACTTTACAGAAGTGTGGTGCAAATTCCCCGCCCCTTTTGCAACCCTAGTTACATCACAGGGCGGGAGGATGGGCGAAAAAGGAGGAACCCCACGAGGCTTTCTAGGAGCGCGATCGCGATCGAGAGCAGCTGTGCCGCGGAGAGTAGCGTGGCGACGCCCGTCCGCGTCCTCGGGAGTCGCTGCGGCTTCGGCTCCTGCTCCGGCTCGGGGTGCGACTGCGGCTTCTGCTCCGGCTTCCGCGGCTGCGGGAGCGGGACCGTCCGTAACTCGGGCTGCGGGGACCGTCTAATTTCACGTGAACATACGCCGTCTCTCCCTGGCGGCACACAAGAGAACTGCACATTGTAGAAGGACGCAGATGTGGGGGCGGGGGGTGGGGCGGTGAGGGACGGGTGGCGGGGTGAGCGGAATGCGGACGGGGGGGGGGGGTCGGGGGCACAGGCTACTCACCTCAGTTGGCACACGCACACAAATCCACAGTGCCAAGAAACCAAAGCGCTAACAACATACCTCGTGCGAGCGGAATTTGGAGTTATCCAGCTTTCGGACGGCATAGGTCATGTCTTCCTTGCGCACAAATTCTACAACGCCGGTGCCGTCTCGGTAGACGTCGGCGTAACACACGTCGCCCGCCTCGCGCATGTGGTCCTTCAGGTCCTGCCAGCTGCCGCTCTGAGGGAGCCCTGAGCACACAAGATGGCCACCGTCATCTCACCAACATTGTCTTTCGACCGACTCATTTCTCTTTCGTTGTTTTGATTCGCTGCCAGTCATTTTGGAACGTGATCACGATTGATAAAAACAATTATCCATTGACTTCAGTATTTAGTATTGACCAAACTTAATTTTCCCCAAAAGGTCAACCGCTCAAATCGACCATCGTGCCTATTCATCCCTGCACGTTGAACATCTTATTCTGGAACACTCTACTCTTTTTAGTCAAGTACAAAATGAGCTCATGAATATCATGTGACATTCAAGTCTCTTGCATTTTCATTCTGCTGCTGCATTGCAATTTTGCACACATTCAAACTGTCAATGAGCATCGCCCTAATCTCTTTATTGGATTCCTTTTATTGTTCTATATTTACTAAGTCTTGGAACTAACTGGGCTAATGTGTGACCTCTGTATCATATTTCATGCTATGTGGAAATGACTTTCGCATTAGCACTGGCAACAGTTTTAAAACAAAGCATGTCTTGTATTTAAATATACAATGTGTGTAATTCTTTTTGTCTTGTGTTTAGTTGTGCAGTTAACTCCAAATGGGGTGTCATTAAAGTGTACTTCCTCCGGAGCAATATTGAAAAGATTGATTGACAGCTGCTGTTCCCATTTTTGTCTATCCTTGTATTTACCAATATAACCCCCCTGGTTACTTTTAATGCACGGCGCCGTGTTAGGAACGGATGTGATGTCAAGACGTTGACCGGGCCCTCCTTCGCACCCACAATTTGCCCCGTGAAACGGCTAAAAACGGGTGCATTTTGCTGCTTACCTCAAATTTCGTATGAATCATATTGCCTTGTTTCAACTAGTGGGCCTGCATAAAACATATTCTTAAAAATGTATTTTTGGGTTGACTTCCGCTTTAAAGGGGGGGAAAAAAAACCTACTGCCAGGCCGGCAGCGAGCAAGAAGTATATTAGCACCGCCCGCTTCCTTATCGGTCAGCAAGACATCCTGGGATCCACCTGGCCGGTTCGATAGCCATGAGCGTGGCATCCAGACTCGGATATCTATTTAGTCATTTATGTAATTATTTCAATGGAAAGGATGTAACGTGACCTGCATCACAGACAGGCTTCCACCTTCGCATGCGGCGGCCAATTATTTACTATGCGCTGCAGCACCTGCCTCATCTGACAGAGTCAGCAAAAGTGGCGTCATTTGATGGACTTTCCGTCAGCGTTGGCTCTGGAGAATTGCCAGAATGACTCAGACTTGTCAGAATCTGACCAAGAAAATGCCACGTTGAATCGGGGAGACGGCCGGGCCGACTCAGCTTTCAATGCCACTACGTCACAGCTCCTGTCATGGCATCTCAGCAAATAAAGTCCACGAGCCATTAGAAGCTTGCTTTACTACAACTACTGTAACCAAAACTATTTCTATATATATCTCTCTATCTATATCTATATATAGTATAGTATTTTTTCCCCTCTGACCATCACAGACTTTGAACAGCTTCAAGCACACTCAGGGACGGCAAAATCACACGCTTGCTGTGCAAGTAATATGGTGCACTCGGGATACTTTCACAACGTCGGGAACTTGCGCGCACACACACACACACACCGCTGTTTGGCACAATCATTCACATTTACAACAGACACTTGTTCAGCTTCTTATTGCACATGCAGGACAACAAATTCTGCTAAAAAGTTACTTTGCAGGTGTGCGCTGTATTTCAAACATTAATTGACAGCAAAAGTTGAATCTGTAGGATGCAATCATTTCATTTTCTTTGTTTCCAATTCTACGCATCCCATTGTGCGCACAGATTCATACTGATGCAGATTTGTCTCCTCTGTAAAACACGTGCTGGGCTTTTTATGGCATCAAAGTTGTTTGGCCTGAAATATTTCCATGTGCGTTGTCCTCGTGCTGCTGCCGCTCCTCATCGTCTCACACACACACACACACACACACACACAATGCTTTTCATGTCAGACCGACGTACTTCAAAGTATTCTAAACATGCCCTCACTTTTTAAGGAAAGTTGTTTTTAGACCAAAACTAAAAACAGTACAAAGCGCGACGGTCAATGTGAGCAGCATAGCACGACAATGCAGCAGGCTTACCGGACACAACCACCCTGTACTCTGAGCGCCTGGATGGGGGCCCGTATCGGCCTCTGGGGGCTCCGCCGCCGCCACCGGCGGCGCCGCCGCCGCCGCCTCCACCACCAGCGCCGCTGAAGCTGCTGCCTCTAGAGCCCCTTCCGCTCCGGGGGAACTCAACGCGCAGCCGGTAGCCGTCGTAGTCGTAGCCGTCCCGGCCGTAGACGGCATCCCCAGCGTCCCTGCCCATGAAACGGAGGATTTAAGTCACCCATTCCCATTTGGGATGAGTTGTAGAGGGATGGACCATTTCTGGTAAATTTCCATGGGAAGTTAAACTGAGGAATTTTGTAAATACTCCAGGTTGGAAATTTTCGATGGGAATTGATGGGAGTTAAAGATAATTGAAGGAAATCTAATGGAAAGGTGTCATATTGTTGCTGTCCTGTGAAAAACATGTTTGTGATTTTTAATTTTCACATTTACTGGATGTCCATTAATGTAATTTTTTTCTTTTTTAAATGGAAGTTTTTTTTTCCCACGGCACAATGACGATATTCAAGCATAAATCTAAGGCAGTGGTTATTTCCTCCTGCTAGCATAATTTTACTGCCAACAGCTCTTACTTGTCACTCCCCAAGGCGAGGAATTCTGGGCCTGCGGCGAATCCACTATTTTACCTTCTTTAATTGCAGTAGGGTGACCGTGAATAGGTTATTTTTGTTTGATGTGTAGGCTGCCGTGTTACATCCCCCATCCCATAAATGGGATGTACCGTTCCCGCCCCTGTAACAGAATGCCCAGCTCTGCTAATCATAACCTTACCATAACTTTGATTATATTTTTACAGGTTAAACTCATGAACCTTTCTTAATTCTAACCCCAACCTCTTATTTTTTAATTATTAATCTTCCACTTTTTTTTTTTTTTTTTAAGTTTTTCCTTGCTCTCCTGGGGGTTAAGATCAAGGGATGTCATTAATATGTTGTCAACTATGAGCATGTGAAGCCCTTTGCACCTTTCTTGTGATTGAGGACTATATAAATCAATTTGACTTGAATACTTATCCTTACACTAACATAACCCTTTATTTGTGTGGGGCCCTAATCCTTTTGCCAATTATTTTTGTGTTTCACAAACTACATCAAAATTATTCGGCTGCATAACTGTTCAATTCTTCACTAAAGACGTGAAACAAAACGGCTCGTTTCCAACTCCCTACTGACTGCACGCCTAATAAAAAGGTACAGCGCAGTATTTGAACCAGCGACGCGATGGGATCAAGCATCGACCGCTCTGCCCACTATAACACGAGCTGACACACTTTTGGGGGCTTTTAGTACTCACGGATTCACGGCAAAATAACCACTGCCTATTTTTAAACTACCCAACCTTTACTTGTGCAAATTCCCGGTTTGTGCTCGATTATTCCCTGGGAGAATTTCCTACTTTGAATATGCCCCGAATCTTATGAGTCATACAACAAAAAGCTAGGATGCTATTGAAATGGGGCGCATGGGTGGGGAAAACAGTTATTTGACAAATTAATTGTTGGCGTAATAGAATAGTTTACCAGGTCATATCTTCACACAGCAAATTCTCAAAACAGAAGTCAAGTTGCATCAATTCAACGTTTTAACGGATTACCATTACCTCAGCAAGTGAGAATATACACAAAGAGAAACAATTCTTAGCACGCACGTTGGTATCTTTCATTGATATCACGACAGTGACTTAAATGACTTGGCAATTACCCTATAAATTATGGAAATGTAGTCAGAGATTTAGGTATCTCTGTGTAGCGTGTCCGGTGTGTGGTCTGGGCCGCGAAAAAATGTTAGCAGATAGCCACAAAATGGCGGCTCACTGGCTGAAGAAAGATAAAATAAGCTAAGCTATCGATAGCGCCTTACCTCGGGTCTTCGAACTCAATAAACGCGAAGGGCGGTCCTCCTCTGCGGTTTTTGAGGTCGATATCTCGTATGTTGCCGTACTTGTAGAAGACCTCCTCTACGTCTTTGGTGCGGATATCGGGAGGGAGGTTTCCCACGTAGATTCGGCAATCGTTGTTCCCCGCCGGGCCTCGCACAACGCCAGACATCGTTCGTGGATGGGGCTTGTTCGCTGCTGCTGCTGGGCGGGTTTAATAAAGTGAAAGAAAAACAAAACACCGGATGTGCGGTTCCAAGCGGAAATTAAGTGTTAAATTCCCCGCAAGTAGTGGAAGGATTAATCCCGCTCAGTCCGATTGTTTAGTTTGCGGTTCACCACAAGGCACTGCCCCCGCCTCTGCCTCAGCCTTCCGACGAGCCTTCCCTCCTTCCGCCACTCACCGTACTTCCGGCGTGGCTCGGAAACTCAACTACACTCGCGTAACAAAGTAGTCCGTCACGTTAAACGAGGAAAGAAGTCGATTGCTAATGACGTCACAAAAAGCACAAGGAAGGCACTGGAGTGACTTGAATGTACAGTATATTAGAACTTGATGCAAAGCTATAGAGATGAAGAAATAAATATGATCACACATTCAACATGTTATGTAAATATAATTATATAATGCACATTCTGCAAGATTGATCAAGAAAGTGTAACTCATCTTTTCAGTGAATGTCTCTAGCATCAGGTTCTGGGAAAATGTAGAGAAGTACATTTGTTTTCTCAAAATACTGCAGGCATCACCAACTCTGGTCCTTGAGGGCCACCTGCATGTTTTAGATGTTTCTCTCCTCCTGCACACCTGATTCAAATAATCGGCTCATCAGCAATCCCTACAGAAGCCTCATAACAATCCTGATCATTTGAATCAGGTGTGTTGAAGGAGGGAAACATCTAAAACATGCAAGATAGGGGCCCTCGAGGACCAGAGTTGGTGACTCCTGGTATAAAGATTGAAGGTAAAAATATCATCACTTGTTTTGAATACAAAGATATAGAAATTTGCAATAGTGCCTTTTTCAGTGTTAGATGGAGGCAATTGATTCGCTGTGGCGACCCCTGAAGGGAAACGCCGAAAGGAAAAGAAGAGCCTATAGATTGATATAGAAAGTAGCCTATTTTATTGATATTCTGAAAGAGCTGAACAATTGTAACATTAGACAGAAAACAATATAATACAGTTTTATTGTTAGTCTGTATTTTATATGTGTATGACTTATATATACAGTGCTACTATGTACTATAATTCCATTACAATCACATTCAATACTCTGGAAATATGCCTACGCCGAAGAAAACACAACTCCAAATATTGTAGTTCATACACCAAGCCTGTGAGTGGCGCTCTGGTAATTCCGGCTAGAAATAACCGGAAACGAATACATGCAAATACAGCCAATGAGGAAGTAACGCTTTAAAACAAGTTTGAAAATATGAAATGTTGCTTTAATTTACTGCGAAATTGGTGTAACAGGAAGCTGATAGTAGCTCAAGGTTTTCGCGGGCAATCTACAGCAAAAGCTTACTTTGTTCTCATTCGTATTGTTGTCATGTACTCTGAGAAAAGCAAAACGTCCAACAATGTGGCTTCACCGGAACACTTTTATTAGGAGTGGAGTCTCTCTGAAACAATATGCACACAAACTTGTTGTTTTTCTATCAAAGAATGCAAGAACGGCACTTTAATTACAGCTAATGCATTTCAGTGTAGTGTTTGCATGTCATGTCATGTCATGTCAGGTTTGGGGTACTCAAGTTTGAGTTTCATTACTCGATGGGCATTTTAGTCTGGGTTCTGCTTTCAAGCGTTATGGTTTTAAATTAAGATTTAAAGCCAAGGTTAGGTTTTCAAAGTATGGTTCAAGGCAAGACAGTTTTATTTATACAGCACATTTAATACACAAGGTAACTCAACATGTTTGGCAGTTACAAAACATTTAAAGGCAAACCAATTTAAGACATTGAAAAACAGAAGGTTAGGTTTAAGGTTTCAAAGTAAGATTTAATAGTAGTATTTCATTTTTATTTATTCTATTGTTTCAAATCTCCAACACAAAATGATAAAAATGTTTTCAAGTACGATTTCTATGTTTTGTAATAAGTGGAATCACCTGACTACATCACTATATCTATTCACATTTGTATGGCAATGGAGGAGTCTCAGCTTTATGATCGTGTTTAGTACGAGTAACAGGATCCGTAAACGCCGTGCGCAGAATCGACATAGTTGTCGGCGCCCTTGTACTTCCCTCGACACGCCAGACTGTTGACCTGACACACACACATACACAACAACATCAAAAACATTTTGCTCAGTTCACACATACTGAATATTTGTAGAGCGCGGGGGCTTGAACCTGAGTATTTATTTTTTCTGTCCACTTTTTATTTTTACTCCTGACACTCAAAAACGGATATGCACGTTCTAGTCTTGCTTCGCCAAAACTGAACCGCTCAGGCCGTGTCTAGTCTAAAAATATTGCTTAAGCATCATCTGGTGACCTCTTGTGGTCAAGCCTTGTCTAATAGATTAAAGGCTTTGTCACCATCTTGTAAACAGGCTTTCACTTGTATAACGCTTTTCTACCTTAGGTAGTCAAAGCGCTTTAAGACAGTTTACCTACTGATGATGCAGCATCAGAAGCAACTGTGGGTTCAGTATCTTGCTCAAGGACACCTTGACATGGTCACAAGAGTTGATCCATGTCTATCTTAGCCTACACTGGTCTTAAGTAAAGGAGTTGAATCGGTACTTCTACTTTTTTTTTTTTTTTTACACAGGCACCTATTAGACATGGGCTGACATTACAGTCGATTCTCGTTTTAAGACGATATGATAACAGTGACCAAACGGGACAAGTCGAAAGACAAAGCAGATGTGTACTTGTACATAAGAGCAACATATGAATACTTTTGCCCCCTCTGACCTCGGCCCTCTTGATGAACTGCTCCGTGGCGGTCTTCTCGTTCTCCTTGTGTCCACGCCAGGCCCGCAGCGCCGAGGCCTGCAGGGCGCGGCCAAAGGAGAAGGTGAGGGTCCAGGGTTTGGCCAAGGGGCAGTTGTTGATGGCATTCAGGTGCACAGACGCCTCCTCTTCGCTTTGACCTCCCGAAAGGAAGGCCACGCCTAGCCGGGAACAGAACATGGTTAGTATCGACCTTTTCACCAGGACGTCACGGCGCCGTTAGCACCACTAGTAAACAAACCCTTTCTCGTCATTGCTTATTTAACCAGGAAGTCAACGCCCCCCCCCCAAATTCTTTGCAATAATATGTTCTAAGCAGACCCACTAGTCTAAACTCGGCATTCTGATTAATATTACGTTTGTGGAATATGAGTTAAGTAGTAAAATTCACCCGATTTTGTCAATCTCGGTGGGCGGCCATTTTGTGGAAATGTGATGTCATTTTCTGTCGACAGAAGTGGCAAAATGGCCGCCCCTGAGATGACTAAAAACAGTTGGATTTTGCTGCTCATCTCATGTGCCACAAATGCATTATTAATCCGAAGACTAGTGGAGGCGCATAGAACATATTTTTGTAAAGAAACTATCACGGCTTACCTGTTTACTGAAGCCGAGCCGTGATTGGTCGTTACCTGAGCCCTGAGTAGTTGCGATGTCATTTTCAGTCGACAGAAAAGACAAAATGGCCGCCGCCTGAGATGGCTAAAAAGGGGTGGATTTTGCTGCTTAACTCTTCTTCCACAAACGCAATATTCATCGGAATGCCTTGTTTCAAATAGTGAGCCGGCTGGAAACATATCTTTAAGGTTAGAGGGCTTTTTAGATGCGGTTAGGGGTTAGGGCAGGGGTGTCCGAGTCCGGTCCTCGAGGGCCACTATCCCATCCCGCACACCCGATTCAAATGATGAAGATCGTTATCGGGGTTCTGCAGTGCTTGTGTGTTGGAGGATGGAAACACTTTTAAAAAAATGCAGGCTTGTGGCCCTCAAGGACTAGATTTGGCCACCCCTGGATTCGGGTTCGGGTTGACTTACCTGCCACTGCTGGAGGAACGGTGCGGCGAAGGGCGGTGAGGGTTGCCATTGCCACGTCCTCTGGGCTGTACTTTTTGCTGCAGCCGTGTCCCGGCGTGACCATGTTGGGTTTGAGCACCGTGCCCTCCAGGTACACGTGGTGGTCCGACATGGCTTGGTAAACCGCCGTCAGCACCTGAACTCCAGCGCAATATGTTCTTTATTCATACGTGGTCGACTCCCAAATGTGAGAGAGGGGCCGCTCACTTTCTCCGTGACGTACTGGCAGCGCTTCAGGTCGTGCTCTCCGTCGGGTAAGAGCTCGGGCTCGATGACGGGCACCATGCCTTGCTGGAAGAGAAGGCGTCGCAATGTCGCACGTTTAAAAGCCAATCAAAAGTGACATCTTGTGTCACATGACCTTTCACAACAAAGATGACGCTAAGAGAGCTCCAAGATTGTTGAAAAATATATTAGGGGTGTGCGCCACCTGCTGGCAGATGCTGGCGTAGCGAGCCAGGACGTTGGCGTTCTCGCTGATGGCCAGCTTGGATGGGTTGGCGTCGCTGATCTTCATCACGCAGCGCCACTTGGCGAAGGAGGCGCCGTCTTTTTTGTACTGGGCGCAGCGCTCCGACAAGCCATCTAGACCTATGGGCGAACGTTTTAGACGGCTTGGTAGTTGACTCCTCGCAAGAAAGAGGACCGGCGGCATGGTGCGGGAAATTCAGTGTACAAGCAATGGTCTGCTACATTTGCAGTACTCACCCTGGGTGGTGGTTTCTCCGTAGGTTCCTGCCAGCGGAACAACACCTTTGTCAACCTGAGCAACAAAAAGACAAGGACGCGTCGTGTGTGTGTGTGTGTGTATGAATGTCCACATCAGTGCAATAATCATGCGGTCTAATCGGCATCTTGAGATTCCACACTTGGTAAGGTTGGCAGACTATCTCGGCCAAGGAGAAGTGCTTCCGAACATAGATTAAGAGACATATGGGAATAATATTTGAGAGAAATCGATCACATCCTGAAAAAAAATGCATTTTTTTTCTTTCCTAACTCACTGACTGGTAGCTGGGGATTTTGAACATGCTGGGTTACTTTTACCCAAGGTTGGGTTAATTATTTTGACCCAGCAGATTGGGTCGAAAATTGGATTTGGGCAGGTTGAAGAACTGAAGCTAGTCGGCATTCGACTTTGTGTACTGAAGATTAAGTACGAACATTGAATGTAACATTCCAAGAGCAATTTGGGGGAGGCTAGATAATCCAGTGGGTTACACTACAGACTTCAGAACCAGTGATATGCGTTCATATCTTGGTCCGCGGATATTCTGTGTCAGGAAGGTGTACACATTGTGCCAAATATTGTGTGAGCGACTTGCTGTCAGGACTCCTGACAAGGGACAGCTGAGTCTTCATAGAAAATGTTGCTACTAAAATGACTATTATTACAATTATTTTTAAGCACAGCTATAGTGATAACCTGCTAACCCGTATCTTGGTAGCTATAACTCATCAGTTTGGGTCAGGGGTGGAGCAGGTTGACAGACTGCCCACCCAGTGAGATTCATGAAAAAAAAAAAAATTAAATTCCATTTTTTGTAAATTATTATTAAATTATTTTAGAATTTTTGTTTCGTTGTGTTTATTCTTTTGGCAAATGGCTCTCGGGCCGTAGTTTGGAGACCACTGCCCGTTGGGGCCTAATTGTAAGCTGACCTTGACGCCGACCAGGATGCCTCTGTCTCGGATCATCTTGACAAAAGCGACCCCGCCGTCCGAGTGCTGGTAGAGCGTCTCGTGGAAGAAGATGATGCCGCCGATGCAGGCGTTGACGCGCTCGTCGGCGCTGAAGAGGATTTGACGGAACTGACGACGGTTCTCCTCCGTGTTCTCCACGCCCACTTGGGCCAGGCGCTTGGCCATGCTGCCTGCCGCGAACACCCATGCTCAAAAACTCACGCAGTATTCAAACAAATCTGTTCACCCATAATGAAAGCCATTAATACCGTCCAAAGGTATTATACGTAGGTCAGGAAAACTAACGAAAAAACTATTTTTGTTCACGAAATAAAATAAAAATGACTCTAAAAACGAAACTACAGCTGACCTATGTCATGTGTAGTACTGATAGTCTCCAATAGTAGCGCTACAATGTGCTATCACTGTTTAAGAACCAGCAATGTATGTTCGACCAAGTGTCCAAGTACTGAAAAAAAACCATTAAGTTACCAACCCCTCTGCGTCCGCCGTTATTAACAATCGGTCGCCATCCAAAGCTTGACTATAAACATCTTATATGACAACGTGTATAAAACTGACTACACGTGACTCCATCTCCTCTGGTCCTTTTTTTCAAGAAACAACATCTGCTTCATGCTTCCTTGCAAGAGTTTTCATTGTGTATTTTTGTGTTTGGCTGCTTGTCCCGTTCAATAAACGGCTGAAAGTGCACCCGTGACTGTTCCTCTACTTTTTTCGCCACCTTTTAAAGCGCCGCACCTTTCACTGCAGAAAATCGAGGTACCAGTATAAGTTGTGTAGACGTACCCACGGACTCGTCCGCAGCCAGGATGCCTTTCCCCGGAGAGACGATGCGCATGGCGGTCTCGTGCAGTTCCTTCTTCTGAGTGTCAGACAGCGCGGCGAACTGATGCGTCATGTTGACAAACTGTGCTCCCTTCAATAGCGGCTACTACTGAGAAATCACATTGAAGGACATTAAAAACAAGGAGTGGCCAAGTGTTTGAAATCAGTCGCAAAAAGTGCATTGTACAGTATAGTGAATTCGTCATTTTGTAGTGTTGTTCAAATATAATCGTTAGTTTTTATTATGTTGTCAATATATTTCAAAAGGCTACACACACGCACACACAAAACCTAAACAGGAAAATCTGCAATATAGTGGGAAGGGGAACTGCAAAATAGCAGAGGACTACTGTCCATGAGTACATGAAAATGCGTTTAATGATTTAATGATTGATGATGGCGAAACCATTTTCATTGTGTATAGTAAGGTTATAACTTAATGTTAAACATGGTTCCCAGCTTTTAATCAATAAAAACAAAAATGTCACATTTTAAAATGATAAACCAAAGGCTTTTTTTTTTTTTTTACATTTGACAAAAAATCTATATTTTAGAGAATGAAAACGAAAATTATAAAATTCAAAGCAGTCACGAGAAACCCAAATACTGTAATAAAGTAGAACAACTTATTAGGGTTACAATACTTCCAAAAGGTATTACAAATGAAATTTACATTTCGCAAACAAATCTAATTTGATGTAAAATTAAAAGCTGCAAACACAAGCCAAAAATTAGATTTCACTTAAAAAATGTTACAAAGACACTTGACCTCCACCCACATAGGCCACTCGCAGTTCGGCACCAGTTCAGTTATTTTCAGATTTTTTGTTTTCATTGAAAAATAGAAAAAATTGAATTATTAAAAAAAAAAAAAAAACATTGCTTTAACTTCATTTTTGGGTGGAGGGTAAAGCCAACCCCCGTTTTGCTGGATTGCTGGCTTAAAATGCCACTTTCTAGTTTGCACATATGATCCTTTACCTCGTGGGTTCGAGGGTGCGTATGTTGGGGGGGAGTAGAGTAGTAAATGTTTCCTACCTTGACAGGAAGTGAAGCGTGTGTCGGTTCGCTTGATGGGACGAACTGGAACGACTGCGGCGGCCTTTTCACAGAATCCGGCACTGTGGGCGGAGCTTGCTCGCCACGTCCCACACCAAATAAGGGCATCGCAATTTTGCACAGTAATCATAGCTCTTTTCCAATCGTGACAATAATAAAATAAAATCCACTTGGGCATCAAGTAAATGCAACATTATCAACCGTAAATGTCAAATGTCACATTTAACATGACGTCCATGGGCAAAGTATTGAATCAAGTAGCCTAAAGCAACCCAATTGGCGCCTTTAGCCGCAATTGCTATTTATATTCTAATTAGCTCAAATGTCCCCTGGGAAGCTGTGGTCAACCCTCCTGCTATTTGGGTCCTCTCTCTGGAATCCTCACAGGCCCTTTCAACAGTCTCAAAGCAATTCATCAACTCGAGCGAGGTTTGAACTGTGAATGAGAATTCGAAAGTCAAAAACCTTTTTACCATGATGCCACGCGGACCTCCGGATGGCACCACAAACCCTTCTGTCATTTCAAGGCAGAGCCATTGAGAAAACGTTGAAATGGCGTGAAAAATGACTTTCGACTTCTTCTCTACTGCCCTATATTTTGAATGTGAAAGTGTCTGTAAAAAAAAAGAGGTAAATTGAGCCACTGAGCGCTATAGTGCACTGAGTCCATTTGGTTTTCAAGAGAGCTATTTCAAGTTTTATGGCTGCAATAAAATCTCGGCGATTAGCAGGCTAGCTATTGTGTTTTGCTGAATTACTCAAAGGCAACCCGACGAAATGTTTTTCACATACGGTACCTGTGAAAAAATGTCCTCTGCAAACCACAAGGTTTGTTTCCCAGTCTGTCCTGTCCTTTTAAAAGTGGCGACTGCATCTTGCTTCTTTTAGGTCTTTAGCCACATTGATGAAGAGTCATTAAATGTGACAAGATGATCATTTGCTCATCGAAAATGATGGCTGCGTCCATTCCACAGTGGGTCAGTGCGGCTGTGCGAATGGCTTTGGTGGACCTGCTGAAACAAAAGCCCGAGAGACATTTCATGTTGCTCCCATTCATGAGTGTGAAATAGATCAGGAACACCAATTACATGTGGATTCCTCCACTGGGACGCCATCGCTGTCATCCAATTAAAAACACTTAATGACCCTACTTTATCTAGTGCTCTTATTGAGGCCGCCCTCATTGGCTGGCTGGCTCGGGCCTCCTCGAAATGGGTCAGCTGAAAATTTGCAGTGGTATACACGACGAAGCAAAGATGGATTATCCCCAGTCGTTTTGTTTGTTTCTATCACCTGCCACCATTTGAAGTGTCTCTGATTAACACCTCGGAAAAAAACTTCTATTAATTAATTAATTTCTATTAGCTGGCTTTTGATCGGGACCTGAAATTTTTGGCTCTTTTCGGTGTCAATTGTATATAGTGTTTTATGTTAATTTATTGACCAACACTTGTGTATTATGGCCTTTTTATTGTTTATTATTTTATTATTATTTATTGTTTGTAAAGTGCTTTGTTACAGCTGCAGCTGTTATGAAATGCACTTTATAAATAAAATTGTATTGTATTGTAAATTATTTTATAAATGACTGATAGTTTATGAGATTTCTTTTATTGTGTGGAAGTTTTCTGCTGACCAGGGCATGTGCTGTCAACACAAAAATGTCCAGAAAAGCCTACTAGAACAGCAGAAGCTTTTTTTTGGGGGGGGGGGGCGTGTTAATCAAAGGCACTTCAAATGTTGGCGGGTGTGTACTTAATCCAGTTTAACATAAATTTGAAATTGGTTAATTCAGTCCGAACACAGCCCCAGACCCCAGTTATGAGGGTGTGCACACTTGTGCAACCCCGTCTCAGTTATTTCAAGTTCCCCCGTTAAAATATACTTTCCAACTCATTTGTACAGTTTATAGGTCACATTAATGTTGGATTTAAAAAAAGATTTATCTTGGTCTCATTTTTTATAGATTACAAAAACCTTGTTTGAAAAGGGGTGTGTAGACTTTTGATATGCGCTGTGTCATGAAATGTGTTTTATATTTTTATATTATGAGGTGCCACAAACATGAAAACCAGAGATGCCTCAAGATGAAATACGAGCAGCTAGACTCACTCACTGTTGCAATACTTTTGTTAGGCAGTCTTTGTATGTAAATTAAAACAACAGAAATCAAAACGTTATCCAATTGACTTTATTATATAAAAGAACAAAGTAGAAAATTCCAGTAGAAACTTTACAACAGTAAAAAAAAAACAACTGGATGAGTTCAGTTGACTGGCCGCTAACGAGATGGCCCAACGGGAACTGACCACGTCATTAGCAAACGTGCGGCTAGCAAAGCTACCAAAGCAAAGCGGTAAACATGCTAAACAACGTCAAGAAACGCTGGAAACAAAACAGAAAGTAAAAAGTGCACTTTAATCGAAAGTACATCAAGATTTCTTGAGTGGCAAATCCTGCAGTTATGTCTTTTCGTCACTTTTGGAGTTCCGCCAGGCTAACGGCGCTGGCGGCTACTCATTTTGTTGCGCGCAGAAGGAATGTCCAGAACACAAAATAAATTAAAAAACATCATAGAAAACAACACAAACGACAACAAAAAAGCTACAGATATGCTACTGCAAAAATAAATTACCTATCAGAAAATAATTTCAAAACGTGGTGACTCAAATCAAATGTGTTCTTGTTTTGCGTGACATACATCTCAAATCCACTGGATTTATTTTCTAATCATCATTGCTACACAATTTTTTTGTTTAGGGTTGGCAACAAATATTTACACTCTTGAAAGTCACAACATGGAGGACCAACAGTGCATGTGTGTGTGTGTGAGAGAATATTTCCACTGCACCAAAAGTGCCAGTGTGTGTGTGTGTGTGTGTGTGTGTTTGCGTGTGTGTGTGTGTGTGTGCATGTGATTGGTACGTACAAAAGGCACTGGATGTGTCACTTGATGAAACCAAAACAATTTCATGCTTGGGAAGAAAAATAAAAAAAAAGCCCCAAAAATCTCATTGAACGTAACTGACTAGCCGTTAGCTATAGCATTGGGTGTGGACAAATGCCAAAGGTTTTGGACCCACTTTCACAGTTGACAACGAACAAAAAGTCAGCAAGTGTCGTCTGCAGTCCGAACCAGCAGACTCCTCGCACCGCCTAGCGGTTGCTGTGGTAAGCAGGCCGGGCCTACGCCTAGGCCAGCCTGTAGAGGGCGCTGAGGGTGCGCGCCGCCAGGTTGAGGAAGCCTCGGCCCGCCTCTATCCAGTCCTGCCAGTGGGGGGCGGCGTGCTGAAGGGCAGACACACGCACACACGAAGGTCATGTACTAGTCGTCCAACGTGCTAACTAGACTAGCCACCATGTCAAAGTACATGAAATGAGACGGCGAAAATAAATAAATAAAATAAAACTTGGCCAATGTGTGCCCCAATGACGCGAGTGTGTATAATTTTGGTGTGTGTGAATGAACTTTCCCCCACTGGCTGTTTACTGGTTTCCGGTGTGTTGCCATGTTGTGTAATATTTTTTTTCTCTTGACAATATCTGTGTACCTCTGGATTATTTTGTTGCTTTGTGGTCTTTAACATAAAGAAATTAATCTGTTAACATAGATCAATAATAATAATTTTTAAAAAGACCCCCCCCCCCACCACCAATTTCAAGGGACCAATCAAAACGTCCTGCGCGAATTACACACTTGCATGTGAGGACAATCGAAATGTCCCTACTGTAGGACATGCACCTGTCAAATGTCTACACACATGCACGCACGCATATTACAACCAGTCAAGCCCCCTTCACGCCCCCCCCCACACACACACACAGTCTTGAGCACGTAAACAAAGATGATGTCATCGCCTGCCTCACTCAGACATGCAGCCTGTGTGAGGTGGGGGGAGGTGTGAGGGGTGAGACTGTTGACAAGCCCTCACGGAGGGATGATGGGGGAGGAGATAAGAAAGGCAGCACAGCAGTTCAACATTTGCCCAGCGTAAAGTGAGCTCATTCAGAATTTGTCAAGACCCCATACACTGTGCGTGCGTGTGTGTGTGTGATGTTGAGTTTGTGATTACAACAATAACAACAACAAAGTCCTGGTGCCAGCCTAAAAGTCACACGGATGCCCAAAAAAAGAGGCGGGCTCACAACAGTCGGTCACACGCATCGTCCGTTGATCTTTGGCCTGTCACTTCCTTTATCAGGGGACCACGCGAGCGCGGGAAAATAAATCTTTTCAAAAAAAAAAAAAGAAAGAAAAAAAGCCAACAAGTAATAAAACAAGAATAAAATGAAATATCTAATTAGCAAAGTCCAAACAAATCAAATTTCAAGTATCCAAAACGCACACACACACACGGAAACCAAAACACCACTACAGGAAGCAAACATGACAACGGTTACGCGACCGCAGCACGCAATGAAAAGACATTACGTATGTCACGTTATGTTGTCATTAAGTCACACTAGCAAGCGACGCTATGACGTCATCACGCTTGGATGTCAAAAAACGATGTTCTGGGGTCATGCTGTGATGTGATGATGTCATGTTTTGATGTCATGCTATGACATCACACCATGACACGACATTAGGGATGTTCGATGCCACTTTTTGTCCAGAAAGATACCAGCGGAAGTATTCACTCACGGATACCAAGTATCGATACGTTGAAATAAGGCCGATATCGGCCCGATACTGATGCCGGTGCCTGGTATCGGCGCTTGCCCGTTCCTCCCCGACCGATTTGATTATGTGCGGACATCTTACCGCTCTCAGCACAGAGGCGTTAAATTGATCCCCGATGGTCCGGAGCTGCTGGGCCACGGCGGCGGTGTCTACGTGCCCCGCCTCCGGCGCGGCCCCGCCTCTGGTCCGCGAGCCACCCCCAAAAGGACGCTGATCCCGAGGCAGGAGGTCCGGCAGGGGACGGCGCCGGCGGGCCGCCTCCTGTCGCTGACGCCGGGCTACGCAGAAAACAAATCACAAATGGGAACTTAGGCTCTTTCTGATGGACTTGGGGTTTATTTTCTTTGCGTTTCCGCCCGGTTGCCATGGAAATGCTTGTCCCCCGGTAACCCGAGCGGCTTTTTGTGGTTGGCTTTGAGACACGGCCGCGGTTTGTGGAAACCAGCGCGGGGTTAATTCCCTTGAATTGTGTCTAATTTGACAGCTATGTGACACTTTTAGTTGATAGGAAGGCACGTTAATGATAGTATTTGACTTTGTGTGTTTTAATGGAGTGTTTGTGTGTGAGGTAGCAGGAAGTGCAGGCTGCTGGTGTGAGAGCATGTGCAGGACAAGTCTCAACATGCCCCACAGCTGAGACACAGGACAGAAGGCAGGAAGGGGGGGGGGGGCATGGAGGGAGGGGGGCAGGAGGGAGAGGGGGATTGTCCCACACAACCAGCTGAGCCACCGACATATCACTTCTTTACAAAACTCCCCCTAAGTTTCCATTCACGCCTTACTTGTGACACATAAGACAACACAAGAAAACATTTATTGTCATTCATGCTTTAGAAAAAAAAAAAAAGTAGCCTGTTTGTCATGAAAATTGAACATTTTATTCTAAATGAAATGAATAGTTATGCAGTTTCCTCTTCATTTTTTGTTGTTGTTGTTGTTAAAAATACACATTATTAGGACCCAACTAATTAATCGGCCGGTCAGTTAATCGGCTGACATGATCCCTTTTAAAGACATTTCAACATAAGGAAAAGATAACGGCATTCGAACATCCCGCCCACCCAAACGGCCGATTTTACTTTCTGCTGTTAAGTAGAACAAATAGTAAAAGTACGAAAGCAGTTCAATGTTGTGCCTGTTCTTCACATCTTCATCGTTGCGAGCGTCAAGGGACCAAAAAAGATGCTCTTATTCATCAGGTTATTTTTTATTGATTGGTGCCAAATACCGGAATTTGGCAAAGGTCCTGCAATACTCGTTAGAAAAATAATCACTAATAAGTACTTTTTTTTAGAACCCAATAGTACGAGGTCCAAAAAAACTGAACTTGTTCTAGTAATTGTCAGAATGTAACTAATCCTTAAAATACTTTCTCCGTATTTACGTCACATTACGACTAAATCAGTGTCCAAAGTGATGCTTGTTTTTTTTTTTTTTTTTTTTTTTTTAAAATTGGACTGCTGCATATGAAAATTCCAAACAATGAATTGTTGCCTTTTAGCTGAAACGAGTTCACATTTCTGAGCTCCGCGAACAAACAGAAAGCACGTGTCAACTTTTGTTTTCGTCTGCACGTGCCAACGATATCGTCTGCTCCACAAACTGGTCGGAGCACTTTTGGCTTCCGCTTGCGTCGGGCACGTGCGTCAAATGTACGTCAATCTACACATAAACGCCCCCCGGGACGACTATTGACTCTGGTTGATTACGTGGGAAGGACGACGTGTGGAAGACCAAGCGCAGAGTCGCAACAATTAGCATCTTGCCTTTCAAAGCGTGGCATGCGGAACACGGGCGGGCCCCGGAGAAACCTTGCGAGTGGTACATGTGGAATTTTAACGGATAAAAAGAATAAATGTCGTACAGCAAACAGTCACAAGTTGTAGTTGCGGTTACCCTTGGGTTTGATGTGCCTCACCATTGGACATTGTAAATAGCCGTCATAGTGGTGTTTATTTGATATTCATCTGCAATTTTAAAAAAAACAGCCTTGCCTTGGTTATACCTGTAAATATTCCCTCGTTGTACTCTATCACACATGGATCCATTTGCACTGTCTGTACTATTGCACATTTCTAGCCTCCATTAGAAATGCACAAAATGACCTTAAGATGCAATATACCCCCCACATATTTATGGACATATACTTAAAAGTAGGGCTGGGACGATACACTTTTGTCCCGATCCGATACAGATCCCGATACTTGGGTTGCGATCCGATATGTATTGCAATACTTAAATATTCTTATATTATATCTTGAAAAAAACTGAGGCATGTGTTTCCAAAGTTTTAACTTTAGTGCCATTTGACATTTATTCAAGTGTCACGATTGGGGCATCAACTGTTCCAGTAACTGTTCCCGATGCACAGGAGTGCAATAAATAAAACTCCATTCACAAAGCTCAACTTTAAGGACCTCAAATGTTCCATAAGTATCTTATAGTCCATGCAAAACATAACATAAGGTATCGAAAGTATCGATACTTGGTATCGGCATAAACAGTATCACGATACATCGCAATATGATTAATTTTCCCCAGCCCTAACTTACAGCATATTTAGAAAAATATGACAGCTTAGAAAAAATTCACCTTACTGAAGTCTTACAAAGGGCTCGATCGACAGATTTTTTTAGGCCGATGTTTATTTCGACATTTGGCACAGTAAAATCACGATCAACCGATTAATTTTTAAATTATATATAATGAATAAAGTAACTTTTTCTTGGATCCCTTGATGCTTACAACAATAAAGATATGAATTAAATTACAGGCAGAACATTTGAATGTTTTAAAACAGTTTGTCCTATCGGATTTGTTTAACTTCACAACAGAGAGAAAAATCAACAAAAATCAGACCATTTTTTGTAGGGATGCTTCGATCGATCGGCCAGTGATCGTGATCGCTCGATTTTCGGGAAAATGACATGATCGGAACATTTGATCAAAGCCTTTTATTGTCGATCCAAAAATCCGATCACCTGTAGCTTTGCAGTCTACAGCCATGAGAGACCAGCCTGTGTGCAGTGTTGCGTCAGCGCTCCCTCACGCAGTGCTGTCACAGCGCAGTACAAGTTGGGTCATATTTTTAAAATATAAAAATAATCCATGTGACCGGAATCGGTATCAGCCGATCTCACTCATGGATGATCCGTTGCGGTGTCATAAAAATCTGATCGCAACATCCCTAATTTTTTGCAGATTTTGGGGGGGCGCGTAGCTTGAATGTCATTAGTTTTGTCTTGTGTTGTAATGTGTATTAAAAATAAAAAAATCTGAAAACAAAATGGCTATTTGCATCCATTTCAGAAAAGGTAATATCAATCAATTGAATCGTCCGGCCGATTAATCGTTCAGGCCCTAGTTGTAACATTTGACCTCTGCACTTACGCAGTCAAATTGACTCCAATCATTACCATTTTCCTGATTTATGTAAGTATTTTTTGGCCCTTTTGGAGCAGACGTTTCCATGAGAATTTCGTGATCCTACCTGATTGTCGTCCTAAGACGGCGTTCGGCTGGCCTGGTGGTGAAGGCGGCGGCGTGGGCAGGTTGGGTTGTCCCCGGTGGTTCTGCTGCTGGTTCTGGTGGTGATTGTTGTGCAAGAAGGAGTGAGAAGCGCTGTGGCATTGGTGGGGCAGAGGGACGCCCGCCCCTCGGGCAGCCTCGCCCACGCTCTCCACGGTCTCAGCACGTGCCATCCCACTGGTTGCCTGAAAGAACAGCACAAACACAAATTTCATCACATTTTGCACATTTTACAATCAGTTTGCATAGTAATAGTGTCACTACACTCGACATAGTATACTTGTATATTACTCAAAATGCACATTGCTGCTATTCTGCTTTGTTGTAAACTTTAATGTCTTTGTTTTGACATTTTTTCATCCATTTTGTTACACTGACTTGTTTGGTTTGATTGGCGTTTGAATAGTCACTACATCTAATACATTGTGCTAGTTTTTGCTAAAGACATAACGTTTGAAACAGCTCAGATGAAGCAAAAATGACGAAATTGAATGTGTTTTGAAAAATCATTTGACAAATTATCAGATTTACGGGATTCAAATGTAAAAATCACTTACAAGCGTGCTCAAAATGTTTTAAACACCTAAGAATAATTTTAAATAACATTTTCAATTATTTTTTTGCACAAATGAATATCAAACACCACTTGATGCACCAAAAACACCTAAATATAAAAAAGTTTGAGTGATTGCGTAATGTAATTGTTTTTGTAAAATTAACATCATGGCTTATTATGCTACTTATAAGTTTTTGTTGGGGTTTTATGTGGTTCTTGGTGTAAAAAGTTTGATATTCTACGAATGAAAAAGAGTTCCAAATGGAAGAAAACGCCCAAAACTGCCGAGTAGTTATCATCCAAATTGCTTTGCGAGCAACATGCACTTATGATGATGCAAGCTTGACCTACATTCCTTCGTTGGTCGCCAGGGGGCAGCCCATGTCCCCTTTCGGATTCCAGTGTTTGTAAACAAAACGCACGCGTACTATTTCAATAATTCCTTTTTTTTTTTTCTTAAATCCACTTAGACTACCGCGAACATGTCCATTTGAAAAACTAACCACTGCATTTGTACGCGGGGGTTGCTTGAATGGAGGTAACACGCCATTTATAATTGTAAAGTGTTAGTTCGTGGCCTGGCTAGCATGTTAAAATACGATTAGTTTCGTATTGCACTAGTTTAGTATTGTACAAGTGCACCGAGTTGTGTGTCGACCGTTTTGTCTTACCGGTATGTGGTGTTTCTTCGTGTTGAGTTGTTCTTTGGGCGGGTGAGAAGAGGCGCAAACCCGGGCACATCAGAGGCGGGCCGCTGCGAAAAAAAGTGTCATGCGGTCGGTCCAAGAGTGTCACTTCATGTCAGACGAGCTCGCCCGATGACTTTAGGTGGCTAGTCGAAGACTGTTACGAGTCCATTCATGCGGCCGCTACCGAGGAGTGGTGAACATGCTTGCTGGTCTTGGTCTTTTTCGAGTCCTTGCCGCCGAGCACGGTCCGCTCATTTTTATACTAGGCAGCAACATCCGGTGTGGCGTTTCAAAATAACGGTTTAACATTTTCTGTTGGGTTTTCAATCATTTCACGATTTTTTCCAGGCGACCGTTAGGAAATCTGAGCACTGTGTTAATTTGTATTTTAAAGCTTAAAACGTCACTACAATGTCAATAAAAGTGGAAAAAATCCAACAAAGAAACTAAATTAATGAATTGATCTAAAATGGTATTACAACATTTAGGAGCATTTTATTAGTGTGTATATGCTTTTAAATCCAGATTAAAAACTTTTAGTAATTTAGAAACCAATTTTTTTCTCTACTTTACTTTTAAAAAGTTGAAAATGTTTTCTGTTAATGATTTTTTTTTTTTATGTTGTCATTGTGTTATCTTTTTATTTTCTGTTGTGAGCTCCTTTTTCGCGCTTTGCTTCAAAATGTAAACTGTTCTGTTTGTAAATGCTTGTTGGTGTTGTCTTTGCTTGTGTGAAGCACTTTTGAGTTACCTTGTGTATGAAATATAAATATAAATGCTATATAAATAACACTGCCTTGCCTTGCTGTATTAGGGCCAAGATGAAAAGATGAAAAATAATTACTGTGAGAAAACAGTTTTCACAGTTTTTAGATTAATGTACTAATATTGCGAGTATAAAGTTTTGTTTTTTCAAAGGAATATGGATGCGTTTTTTTTCTTCTCAGAACTATACAACTTCTTTCTTAAAAGTATATAACAATTGTTCCAGAAAAAAAAATCTAAAAACACACAAAAAATACATCCTTGGGAATGAATTATATAATTATTTTTTCCTTTTCAGTGTGATCTTAATATGTGTTTTTTTTATGTGTCTTTTTTTTTATGTAACTTTTAGTTCTGAAAAATTAGATGATTGTGTTTGCCTTCTCAAACCCAAGTGTTACACACCTGTTTGTTAGTATACAAACTATTGTTTTTGTATACAAATTCCATCAATTTATTGCATTGTATGAAGTAGGTCTCATGCACGTGGTCATTTGTTGTATACAAACACTGCAAGCACCTCACTTTTACTTTGACGGAGCATCGTCTTGACTTCCGGTGTGTGGTCCTCCGCTGGTCCACAACAAGTGCTGACATGCTCCCTGGCACCAGCTGCTGTCTCCGCCCCCTCTTCAGCTGCAGATCTCATTCACGTTCTTTTTAACACTTTTTCTTTGTATTTACTCACACTTACATGTAACTAACCCAACTCCTTGCATGCAAACTGTCACTGTCATCAAACGGGGCCTGCAGGAATTAGCATTTTAGCAGTTGGTTTCTTCTTCGGCATGTAAACAAACCTGCACCCACGCTGAGCTTTATCCCCAACCCCCCAGCCGGCTTTCCCCTCCACTACCTAACAATGAGTCAGCTTCGGGTGTCAGGTTTCTCTGTGTTGGACTGCACATGCTTGGCATATGTAGCAATAAAACAATTGACGTCTGTGCTTGTGGCTCAATTTAAGGCCGCAATCCTTGCTGAAAGACGCACAAGATTAAAGTGCATAAACAAGTGTAATGTGACGTCATTTACTTGACTCGGGAATCCTCGGGCGCACACACTTGCTACACAAATGAAATACATGTGACTAAATTCCAGCAGTTGGGCTACTACGCCGCATACTATCAGCGCAATGCTTTCGATTCACGGGCTAGTGACTGCATAGCATCGGTCACCTTGAAGCAGACAAAATCTGTTGATATTTGAGCTGCATTTCCACATAAAGTTCTGATAATTGTGTGCATTGTCGAAATATTGTCAACATTGTGGAAAATGTGGCGTCATTAATCATCGGATTTAATGGAGTGCTATGAGAAAAGTGTTGGATTTGACTTGACCCTCAATGGCCACCATACTCACAAATCATAAAATAGGAACTGGCAAGATAATCATCTTTAGTGGATTAAAAGAAAGAATAGGATTAAGTTGTGTTCTAAACCACTGATTTGCATCATTAAACTACCAATTAAATGCCACTGAAGATAAGTCAGATGTGTCTAATTATTTTTGTGTTGCTATTCTACTAAGCCCCACTTCTCATGTGAACTTCATTCAACTATTACTATTCTTCTCAAAATCACACTTGCATTGGTGTAAATTTGGAAATGACAATATCCCTGTGAAAAAAGACACTATAGTTCAAAGTTCAGTGGCGGAGCGCATGACCAAACCATAGCGTACATGAAAACGTGCACAAAGTGCTTCCCTAAAACACCATAGTGGGAGTTCACTGTATAATGACTAGAGAGATACAGTACGACCACATGATATCTTTTCAACAGTTAATGTATTATGTAAGATAACGTTTGGTTTTTTTTGGCTCTTGTATGACCAACCACACGGATTAATTTCCATCCTTCCATCATGTGCTTGTTGTGGCCTGGAGTAGTCATGTTAGACTTCATGTGATCGGACGAGAAATTCACATATAGCGTGACTTCAATTTAATTGAGCTTTTGCTTGGTTACTGTTGCTAAGCTCATTGACAGATTCAAATGTCTATGTGGATGGCTGCGTAGCTAAATCCAACTCCTGCTTTGTTCCCCAGTTTTGTTTACACTGTCGTGACACACATGTGGGCCACATGGCAGGAAAAAAAATGATGTCACTTGGAGCAGAAGTAGTAGTAGTAGTAGTAGTCGTAGTGTTTACAGTGACATCACGGAATAACATTAACATCACAAATGACTTGTGACACCCCCGCCAGGTGACCTTTAACCCCGCTCACATTGTCTACCCCAGCTGCAGGGCAGAGAGGGAAGAAAAGGGGTGGGTTGTTGCAGGGTTAAAGGCAGTCTAATCAGCTGGAAATGACCCCCCCCCCCCCCACAGGCCATGCCGGGTGAGGGGGGGGGCTGAGGGGGGTGCTAAGCTTCAGTCAGGTACATGCCCGGGCGAGTATCGTCTTCCATCGTTTCAAACAAACAAATGTATCCCGCTGTTACAAACTAGGTAAATGCAACTATCACAATTGATATTCTTAGTTAAGTGCAAGAATGAATCAAGAACATTAGTGCATTGAGACATTTGTAAACATAGTCTATACTAAACAATGAAATGGTTCTAAATAAAATCAAAATATAGTATGTTACATCAGTAAACCTACATATTTCTAAGAAAATGATAGCTACTTTTCTGCCCTACACTGCTTTGTGAAGTAACATCAACGCTTAAACGAACTGATGTTAGCTAATGCTGGTTAGCTAGTTAGCGCAACAGTAGTTATTTCCCCAATTATAGACACACGAACTCTCATGGCTGGTTGTAAATGTTCATTTCAAAATGTTATTGATGTTTAACCTTGAATTTGTCAAAGAGTGTCAGGTGGCACTCTCATAAATGTAAGTATAAGTATTGGTATTGGCCTCGTCTAGCAGTCACCCTTCATAAACACGTTTTGCATCTTTCTTCAACTCATTTGCGACACCACCAACTTTATTCCTGTCTAAGTATTGATACACCTCAGAGCTTTTACATTGACTATTTCCTCACTAGCAGAGTTCAGAAAGTAGCTAAAAATGCCTCTGTACGTTGTCACTGGTCCCTTTTTCATGTCATCCTCCTACCCAGCTACGTTTAGTAGGAAGCGGATCTTTAATGTTTGTCTTTGAAGCTGCGATAACTGGCAGTTGCCATGTAAACAAAAATGCAGGTTCTGGTGGCTCAGCAGTTCTGGCTCAGTGCTAACATACTTCTACGGTGCGTCTTATTTGAGATACTTAAATCATCGTTGCAGCCCTAGCACATTGCCTGCCAAAATGTAGCTTGACATGCTATAATATTACGTTGTTTGTGTCATTTTTGCAGGCGTGTGGAAATGGGAATCATATTAACAAGTGAAGGATCTGAATCTATATGAATGGCTCTATATTAGCCAACAGGTTAACCAAAAACCAAATTGGGAATTACACATCGCATAATCAGTCAGCGTGCCCTGATCTGAGCACGGGACCGGGGGGTGAAGATCAGCCCCATTGGCAGGGCCAGCCAGGGAGGAGACCAACCCGCATTATGTTTAGATTTTGAAGAGTATAAATGTGAGGGGCTGCATGTTCGACGGCGCCCCTTTTCTGCCCTCGCCCGTCTCGGGTGAGAGCTTTCGCGAGGATGGAAAAGCTGCCCAGACCTGATCATTGTATGATTCCTGAACTTCAGAGATGGTAAAGAAAACTGACGAGAAAATTCAATCGATTTGTGTGAGTCTTTATCTATATCGGATACCTTCTTGAAAGATAAAACGAACACGCATTGAGTAAGTAGTTGTTTTGTAAATTCCTAATTGGTCTTATGGACTCGTGACCGACAAAACATTCCGACGCAAGGCAAAAACGTCACACTAGGTGGCGTAAAGCTGGAGGAAACTTTAATGCTGTTGGCTATTGCATCTATAAACTGCCCGGAGACACACATCACAGCCATTTCCATTACACCCCCCCCTGGAGACGGCCTTGTGTATAAACAAAAGTGGCCTGCGTTGGTGTCATCTCTCCGTGATCACAACCTCAAGGGCTCCGGTGTTGTCTCCCGGGAGCTTGTTTGGCTCGTTCGGCAATGAGATCATCGGCCGGCATCCACCCCACCCCACACCCTCAGCCTTCATCCACCTTCAACAAGGAAGTGATGAGCATGACTGATACAAATGGACGACGACTGACCCTTGCAAACATGTTGTTATTATGTTCAACTTCTACATATTATATCATCACATTTGTCACCTGATGTCATGCCACTAACACCATGTGCCACCATGGTGTAACCTTTGTGTGACCCTCCAGTGAAGACACGCTATATTGTTCATGCACTGTCAACAATCCAACATACAAGGATACTACAGTTTTTTTCAGTTGCTTTGGTACATTTCTCAGATCAAAATTGAAATCCTCAAAACTACTCGTCCAATTTTCACATCACTGTGTCACGTGAGCATATCAAGAAAGCAGTTTCTTATTTCTTGGAACGAGTTGCAAATGCTTTGGCACATCCATACAAATGATTACGTACAACTCTCTGTTGTTTTTGACATGATCAATTGCTTATGTCATCTTGATCAAAATTTATTATAAATGGTCTCCGTTGAATTGTTTCACACCCAACATTTTGCCATTAGTTCATCGTTTAAGTCTTTACATGCAAAATGGATGGACATAATATGTTAGATGAACCAATGATCAACCAGTTTTCTGAAATAGCTCATAGAAAGTGATGATAACTGTTATGATGTGGATGAGAATTTGATGCCCAAAGGAAGTTGGAAGACGACACTCATTCCTACAGTGTTGCATGTACAATTTTCCCAAAGGAGATACTCCCATGTTCACATTAACTACAGTCTTTTCCCTTGTGTATCACAATGAGAAGGTTTGTCAACATATTACAGTGTATACAGAAAAATGCTGGCGTCATGCAGAACGCTGGTGCCTCCAAAATCCTCACTTTTCAGGAAAAAGTCACGTTTGTTCAAGCATTGACACTGCATCATCAAAGAGAGCAAGACATTTGCAACCCTTTAGATTGATCAACAATTTGGAAAGATAATGTCCAAACGTATAGACTGACCAATAGTATAGATTTGTGCGAGGAAAAAATACGAAATTTGCCACATTTTGACGTGGAAGGTTTTGGCCCAACGCCAGCGAAAAGTGAAACGTGAATCTTGCAATCAATCCACACAAGGGTGTAACTTAACTTCAGTTTGCTGAATTTGTCATCAAAACGTAAGTGGCAGTTTACACCAGAACAGCCTTCCGGAGCACACAACATGACTAAGCAATGTGATGGCACTGACATGTTCTGTGACACAGATACTGTATTTACTTTTGAGAGCTGCACTAAGAATTTTGAGGCAGAAAATGCCTATGCAGGGGAACCACGATTTGAACGAACTGTTTTGAGAAATTCGTACTGTTTTGAACATTTTAATTCTGATCTGAGAAATGTACCAAAACGACTGAGAAAAAACAACAACAATATAAACGGACCAATTATTCACATTTTAATGCACAAATGCAGTTCAAGAAAATGTCATATGATGACAAACGGACAGTCAAGAGGCTTTGAAGTCATCTTGCGCCATCAGTCGGAAAATACCCGCACTACATTTCCTCTGCGTCCTCAGAAATGCTTCTGTCTACTTTTGCTTATCAGTGGCAGTGAAAAACTATGTGAAAAATATCAGTGATTATATATGTAACCTTATATCACAGATATGATGACAAATGGAAAAAAAATATCTCAACTTTGGAAAAGACTATCGCCATTGTCACTTTAAATCCGCTGCGTATGGTTCACTTTTCGGCAGGAAGTGAACCTTACCTCACCGGAATCCAAATAACGTGAGCACTCAGAGGTGCTGGAAGTGGCAGGGAGCCACCAGAAGAAACTCATCGCCAGCACTCCGAGACGAGGTAATTATTTTGTAAAAAGCACGATTTTACATCCGCCAGCGTTGTCGTTCAACTCGCTTGTTTGACGGCACGCCGTCCGTTTCGCCGTCGTGGCGTGATTCGTGTGGCTCGCTTTGTGTCATGGCTCTTCATGCTTACGTTACGTTAAAAGTCAGACATTCATCGCATGAAGAGGCTGGGAAAGCGCTCTATATACGACGACGATGTTTCTCCAACAATTAAACTGTGCTTGAAATGATTTGAATAGTGTATTTGGTGACTCGTATTCTCCCGACTTTGGCTCGCTGGCCGCGGGTCCTCGTGAAGGATTTGCTTCCACGCATGCGCGAACCTGTGTCCACCTGAGCTCGGATTAGATTAGTAGTATGATTTTAAATAGCTTCACATGGCCCTGCCACTTCTATTATAATGCAGGCAACATGACTACTGCGTCAATACGTAACGTCACCAAGCAAACAAAGTTGGGTGAACGTGACGAAAAGTCATCTTTGATGTGCCCACTGTGGTCCTCAGTGGTACTCTTTTCAACTTGTATGCTAATACACTACAGACTACTTACATTTTCATGTGAAATGATTCAAAGGGGACTTCTTTGGTAAAGTTGACTTTATGTTTGTACTGCCTTTGAGCCCTTTTGCATTTAAGCCCCGCTGTGTTACTTCAAAGCCATCACCCCTGATTTTAAACAATCATGGCAAAAAAAATGTTTAGCTATCTTATCCAAAAGTGGTCCCATCCAAATCTGTATAAGGTTCAAATGTACAGTACATGTTTCGCTCAGGAACTGATGGACTGTTGTCTCCTTTTCAGTGCTTTATATCAAAAGCAATCTGCCCAGCACCCGTGTATGACCACAAGATTTTAACAGCCATGGTGAGTTGAACTGTTTTGTAAGTCAGTGTTTCTGGAGCCTGTCTCCAGAGAAAAAATTGAAAATTTATGAGAAAAAACATCACAGAAATTATGTAGACTATTAACTATTTACCGTATTTTCCAGACTATAAGATGTTACTTTTTTCCTAGATTTTGAACAATGCGGCTTATATAAAGGTGCGGCTAGTCTGTGGATTTTTCATCCACCGCTAGTGCCTCTCTAACCAGTATTAGAATCAAAACTAAGAAAAAATCAATGCAAAGAAGAATATGTTACTTTTTCTTTAGCAGATAGAAAACAGATGCCAAATTACAGTTATGTTAATTATTTTCAAATCCTTGCCCCTTCATCACGCAACCTGTTGTGTATTGATGACAGCATTAACAGGATGTGACTGCAGGTGGAGGAGTTCAAACAGGCAAGGGCCCTGTGCACTAGGCGACCTCCGAGTCAGATTCAAGTGATCTAGAAGGCGAAGAGATATTGCTTCGCCTTGTTCCGTTTCTGTTTGACCTTATGCACTGGGGACCTGACGTTGTAAAGCCAGGTGTAATCTTGCCAAAGATCAACTCATTTATCCTCCAGCAGAGCCTCTGAAAATTAACTTGATAAACTTTTTGCTGCCTTGTGAGGTTGATGTACAGCATTTTCCATCCACTAGTCGGTGCTGTTTCACTAGTGACATGTTTCCAAGGAATCACTGGCCTGTGTTTATGTTTTTGTCATACGTCGTCACCTGTCTTTCTTCTTCTGGCTTCAATCTTCTGTCTTTTTTCTTGGCTTCTTGTGTCTCCATATCTTCTTCTGTTTTTTTTTTTGTCTTTTTCTTCTTCTGTCTTTTGTCTTCTATCTTGTCTGCTAAACTCTAACCTTGTTTTTTCCCGTTTTCTTCTCTTCTGTCTTTTTCGATGTTTTTATTTATTTATTTATTTATTTTTTTAAATTTTTTGTCTGCTGTCATCTTTTTTGCTGGTGTGTTCTTCTGCCTTTTTCTTTTTTGTCGTATTTTGTTTTCTCATTCTTCTTTGTTCTCCTGTCTTCTAACATCTTCACATTGTTATTGTTTTTACGTGTGTCAGTCTTCAGCAGTGGATCTCAAAACCAAGGAGGAGAAGGATGCAGAGTTGGACCGAAGGATCGAAGCGCTGAGGAAGAAGAACGAAGCTCTGGTCAAGCGCTACCAAGTACGTGGCCAAGTCTCACAGATGTTCCTATTCAAAACAAAATGGATGCCTGGGGCCATTTGATGTATTCTCATTGGGCTGCGTTTGTGTTGCCAACAGGAGATCGAAGAAGACAAGAAGAAGGCAGAGCAGGAGGGCATCGCCATCACCACGCCGCGGAAGCCCCGCGCTCACGAGCCGGCAGAGTGGGACCGTAGGAGGACGGAGAAGGAGAACTTCACTGTCACGGTCGACCTGTCCAAGTCGCCGGCAGCGGGGGTAAGTTGGAATGTATTCCTCGGGATGTTCTTTTTCAGGCTACGTTGCTGTTTGCGTTGTCATGACTTGAGCCATCTTCCACTCATCATACCCTGCATCATCCACACAAAGGCTTTGGCTTCACGCTGCTGCTGCTTGCTTTTGGTGGCATTTTATTTTTGTTTGGTCAAGTGCGACTTCTGTCGCTGCAATGCGAATCACCGGCAAAGTGCCCCCTGGTCAGGAGGTGAACAGTAGGAGGAGATTCTGAATTGAGGGTGCGAATATTGGGATGCATTGATCCATTTTTTATTCTTCCCCCGCAATGGCACCCATGTGAATAGTTGAAATCCCAGACAGGAAATGAACGTTTACTCAGGTTTTACCGCATTGTTTTTCCTCTGTGAATATTTCAGTGTGATAAGCTTGAACTTGAAACTTCCAACTCTCTCTCGAGCATACCTATATTATAGCGTTCTTTGGCGTACCCATCAACAACTCCTGCTCCCCCCACAGTGTCAACAACTTCACCACGTAGTCCAGCATGTTCTGCTCATCAGAAGTTGTGAGTTAGCAGAAATCTGTGCATCCATCTCAACTTAATGCAGCTGTGCTTACCTTTTGGCTTTGATACGATGGTTAATTGGAGACTCTAAATTGCCTAAATTGTGAGTGTGAATGTTTGTTCGTCTCTGTGTGCCCTGCGATTGGCTGGCAACCGGTTGAGGCTGCACCCCGCCTACTGCCCAAAGAGAGCTGGGATAGTCTCCAGCATGCCCACGACCCTTGTGAGGATAAGCGGATTGGATGATGGATGGTGTCGAACCTTCCTGCCAGCGGCTGTGGATCCAAAGTAGTGTTTTTGCTCAGGGCAGGAGGACGCAGACTCGGCGTGAGCGTGGTTAATGTAAATTAGCTGGAAATTCAAGACGCATTTTCACTAATATTTCCACCTGTCTGTACAGTTACTTTCATTTAAAATGTAAAAAAAAAAGTTCCACCTTTCCACACTTCCTGAGTTTGCTTCTAAATCAGTACGTATACCGTTTTGAAAGTCCCCCCCCCCCGAAGCTGATCACTGTTTAATATGAAGACCGAGCACAAACAGTGACTGACTGTAGAATTTGTAAACAGGGGAAAACATGAGACTAGTCATTGTCTAGTGCAGAGCATCAAACACTTGATAAATCAGACCGGCTGACATTAGAGTCGATTTGCCGTTTGCTTCATGGAGCGGCGAGCCTGTGTTCTTTGTGAGTCCGTTAGCGTGCCTTGTAAAACGATAAACATTAAGACAGAACGACCTTCCCTGACAGTGGCTGGAAACCAGAGCAGCGGCATCAACAAGATGCTATAAAAGTCCACACACGCGCCTTAATCTGTTTATATCTCGCTTTTATGTTCTGTTCTGTTTGCGTCACGCTCTCCAGAAGGGAGGCCGCACTTTGTATTCAATCGCCAGTTCTGGACGGACGTTGAGCCTCCGGAAATCCGCCCCTTTATTTGCTTTCATTCACCAAATGCATTTTATGTTTCACATCTGCTAAGTATACAACTATGCCTTCACAAAAATCAAGCTTGTTAGTAATAGGCCAAAGGCTTATAGTTGAAACTATAAAGGCACTTGGTGAGCGCAGACCTTCATGAAGGTGGAACAGTTGTGGTCTGCATATCAATCCAAAAGTGTATTCATGAGGCAAAATGGCTCTTCACTCATCCACGTTGCAGCACATCTACTTTTGCCATCACTCCGTAATGCAACGCTGGATGACTACAACTTGCCTTATTCGTTATTTACATCGTTTATATCAATCAAGATGGATGATATGTAATGGTCAGATCAGGCGTCATGTATAGAGGAAATCCAATAAAACCTCTAGGACAAGTTAGCCTATGAGAGACACTTGTAAATAGACAAAATGACCCTCACATGGCTGCTTCATACCAAACGTCCTTTTTTTTCTTTCATGGCCTCGTGGCAGGTTTTTGGGGTCCACTCATGCCAACCAAATTTTGTGTTGCTGAGATAAACTGGCCTCAGTGGCTGAATTCTTTTGTTACAATCCGACAAAATTTTGAAGACAGTATGATTTGGAAGGACACCTGGAAATTGCCAAAATGGCCCTTAGGTTGGGGTTGAAGATAGTTGTTGAAAACTACTGCAAAGACTGAGAATTGTGCGGCACACACTTGTGGAGATAAAGTATGAAACAGTTTGTCACTATTACATTTTTGTTCTTTTTTTTTTTTTTTGGGGTGGGGGGGTTAAAACGGAGCCCAGTAGTTCAGTGGCTGCTTTAGAACGCCTTGTTGTTGGCTGTGAGTGTGCGCACGGCATGCGGAGAATTAAAAAAAAAATACAATGTTTTGTAATGCAAGTGAATACTAAAATATTCTGTGACATTTCATGAGCCTTTTACTCCCCCCTATCCTCAATATCACATGACATTTTTTGCATAATCCATCTCACAGTCAGAAGAGTTCATTAAAAAGCACCAAGGGAGGATTCATTCTCACTTCCTCCTCCAAATGTTTTAAAAACACCACACTTGACTTCCTCGCTAACGGTCCTAAAAGGCCAAGCACTTTGTTTGCTGCAGGACAAGCGGGTGGTGGAAGACTGGAAACCCGCCACGCCACGCGGTCGGAGAGCATCGGGGGACACTGATGGCCCCCGAGTGCCCAGCGACGGCCACAGCCCCCCCAGGAGGACGGGCTCCGGCCGGATGGCGAGGGGGGGACCTCCCAGAGGAGGTGGCGGTGGCCGCCAAGAGAGGAGAGCGCGGGAACCACGCGCGCCCAGAGATGGAGAGCCGACTGAAGCAGGAGGACGCAGAGGAGGAAGGAGGGGAAGAGGAGGACCACCAGCAGCAGCAGGAGGAGGTGGAGGAGGAGGAGGAGGAGACGCAGGAGGGACACCCGGTGGCGTGGACAGGAAGTCCAAGGTGATGCCAGTTTTTTTTATTCATTTATTTATTTTTACTTTTATTTTTGGGCAGTTGCGACACGTTTCTTTCTTGCCAAGCAGGAATGGGAGGAGAAGAGGCGACAGAACATTGAGAAGATGAACGAGGAAATGGAGAAAATAGCAGAGTATGAGAGAGGACAGCGGGTAACAAACACATTTGGATTACGTACACGTTAATCTCTGCAAGTGGTGGGCAATTAATCAATTTTATGGGTGAATGCCAGTTTATTTGTCAGGACATTTTTTTTTTTCATTTCAACGGCTCCTGTAGTTCAACGGAGGGTTCCTGCTGATGTGAGCGGCTCGCACGACCAACATGGCTGCGAACAGGGAGGAGAAATCTTATGAAAGTCGAGTCAGTGTTTGCACCGTTGCAATTTGGCTGCTGTTTTTAGCGACTTTTTACAAACCCTTTCAGCGACTATTTAAAACTAAAAATGACGATTTTGATTCCCACTAAGAAACAGATGATAGGAGAAGATTTTGTTTTCACATAGTTTTGCGCATGACAAGAAACAGAGCCCGGTGGAAGGCAGAACGTTGGCAAACACACGGTGCCTCCATAGAAAAGCAGCTCCTCAGAGGGAGGCCTGTTGACGTTCCTGCCACCTTACTCTGGCGTGATGCCCTCTGCCGGCACATTTGCTCGCTCCTTAAACCTGCCTACATGAGAAACTTGTTTTTAGTCAGCTACGTACGTGTACGACAACACGTACAAGTAGGGGCAGACACGGCTTGTTTTTCTTACAAATATACTGGGTGGCCCATAAGTTTCAATACATAAGCTGTATAATGTGTATGTTTTTTATGTTTGGCATGTCTTAGGTATCCTAGATATCATTGGTATGCAAACCCTTTGCGTGGAAACACATGGCCCACCCTGCATGTTTACAGTGCTGCCGTTTTCTCTCCTCAGGCAGACGGCGATCGGCCCCTGCGCAACTTCCTGGACGACCCGCGTCGCTCGGGCCCGGCCCCCGACATGGACCGCAAGGAGGGCAGCAGGAGACACGTGCGCAACTGGGGCGGGCTGGACTTTGACAATGTCAAGACCGGCGGTGATCTGGAGAAAGAGTGGACTGTGAGTCAAACACGGAGAAGGATAAGAAATGTTATTGTAAAAAAAATATCCCGTTTCAGCTGTGTGGGACTCCATTTAAAACAAAAAGTGATCTCACCAAAGTTTGGTCCACCTGCCGATTTTCTTTGTTTCCTGTTTTATGCCAAGTCATCAAACGTCATTGCCATGGTCCCTTTCCTTGAATAATGGCCTAAGTCATTTTTTCTATACTGATTATATTGTATTTATTAATAATTTAATTTCAGGGGTAGAATTGAATGATCTGTTTTAAGGATGTAGCCGATTTGAGCAGAGGTGGCCAATTTTTATCAAAACATGACCGTTTTTTTTTTTTTTTTAAGAGTGTGACTATGCAATGATGTTTAGCCAATTAGCATGCAAATCTGCTTCAATTTTCCACCAATTGGACAATGTCTCTTGGCCAAGTTTGCTTTTGAAGGACACTTGACAATGTCCCAACGCGTCTAAAACGACTGTCGGTTTGTGTGATAAATATGACTACCAAATATCATGCTCCCATGTCAAAATGGCTTTGGGAGCTGAATTGAAGAACTTCTAGGAGAATCATCAAACTCTAAAATGGCGGCTTTGAACCAAAATGGCAGCAAGCCTTCTCATATCTTTTTGGGTAGGGCTTCTTTGACACTTTTTGTGTGGGTCCACTCATGCTAGACATGGCTACCAAAATTCAAGTTCTGAAGTCGAACTGTCTTCAGGGGGAGGGAATGTCAGGGCTGAATTAAAAAAAAAAAAATCTGAAAATGCTACCAAGAATCATCAAACCATAACGTGGTTTCTTCAAATCAAAACTGAAGCCTTCCCCGTGTTTTTCTGATTATTGCTTCTTGAGACTTTTTTTGTGGGTACTCATGTTAGACATAATGGCCAAATTTCATGTTGTGAAGTCAAACTGGCTTCTGGGGCTGAATTAAAAAGAAAATAGTAATACAGGAGCAGGAGGTGCTACCAAGAATCACCAAACCCTAAAATGGCCACGTCAAACCATAATGACATCCATCCCTTGTCTTTTGGGGTATGACTTCTCGAGACTTTTTTTTTTTTTTTCGTTATGTCTTCTCATAATCAACATGACGGCCAAATTTGATGTTCCAAAGTCCGCGGGGGCTGAATTTTCCAAACGAATCAGGGAGGCATGCAATGATGAGCAGAGTTCAAATTGCTGACACCGCGAGTCAAAACACTCTGTTGTACTTTCCTCTCCAGAGTCGGCGCCCGGGGCCCAAAGGTTCGACGGACATGACCATGTCCATGACGGGCCGCGAGCGAGCCGAGTACCTGCGCTGGAAGAAGGAGCGCGAGCAGATCGACGAGGAGCGACTGGCGCGCCATCGCAACGCCACCGGACAGTGGAGGCGGGAGTGGGACGTGCAGAAGACGGAGAACATGTAAGACGGGAAGCAGCGCCCCCTACGGGCGCTCGTGGTCATCACATCAATGTCCAGACCACGAAAGTGTCTTTTGCCTTGACAGGTTCAAGGAGGAAGAAAATGCGGCGGCGGCGGAGGGCGGCGCACCGGAGCAGGGTGGCAGGAGAGGTATGTTACTGTTGCCGTGGTAACACAACACGCCATATACTAAAGGGACAGAAGTATTGGGACACCCTTAAAAATGAGAGCAATTCTTTTCCAACTGGTGCCATGTTAGTTTCCTCACATGATGAGCATTTGTGGGTTACATCTGATTTGGATCTTTTTATAACACTTTGTGTCCCCTCAGGCACACGCTCACTTACACACTCTTGCTTGCGCTTACACACACTTGCAAAGTCGCATGCTCATGCACACTCACACACTCGACACTCCTGCTTGCTCTCACCCTTTCTCATTCAGTCTTATTCACTCACTCACAGTCTCACTTCCTCATACACAAATGCAGATTCACTCACTCACTCACTCCGTTATTTTCCTTTCATGTTCCCTCTGCGCCAAGCAACGGCCATTAAGGCAAGCCCGGGTGAGTTTGGCGTGGAAAAAAACAAGTTGTCCTCTCTTTGAAATGGACGAAGGAAATGCCGCAGACTCTCAACATCTTGCCCAACATCTCGCCAGACGCCAGGAGCAGCATGACGTTTTCTGGCTTCAGGCCGTGTATACGGTCGGATGTACCGACGGAAGCCGTCATTTGAGCGGCCGTTCATTCAGCTCGTGAGCTAAGCGGCTAGCTGGATTTCCCCGGAGCGGCATTGAGATCTCCCAGGAGACCTCATAAGGCCCATACTGAGAAATGACCAGATGCATTGTGGGTAACGGCTCCCCTGATGAGTGACGTGCACCGCGGTGTCTTTGTGTGTCCTCCCTGCAGTCCGAGGGCGTCACTTTGGCGGCGAGCCTCGGGGCAGAGCCTCAGGTTAGACCCGAGTGTGGGCCACTTGACGCTTACACTGGTGTGTGTGTGTGTGTGTGTGTGTGTGTGTGGGGGTGTGTGTGTGTGTGTGTGTGTGTGCGTGTGTGTGTGTGTGTGTGTTGAAACACTATTTACAACTCCAGTGTGCTTGCAGTCGCTTCTGTGTGCATGTGCATGCATGTTTTGTGGGGTAAATGCATTGGTGTGCTTGCTGTCAGTTGTGTGCAACATTGGTTGCATTCCTGTGTGTTTGTGGCTGGTTCTTTGTGTGCATATTGTATGTTTGTGGCATGTGTTTTTTTGTTTTTTTTTGTGGTGGCAACGACTGCCCCAAACAGAACACTCAGCAACACATGTAGATTTGAACTCAAATAATCAAGACATGGATTGTAACCATTTCATTTGGAGCACTGCCTTGGTTACAATGCAGCTGTCACACGCCCACTTTGGCACGTCGCCGTCGAGGCGCTAGAAGACGTCCGCAGCGGATGCATCAATCGTCCCTCGATTTAAGCTAGCTTGTGAAACCCCTTCCACGGTCAATCCTCGCACCTCAGTGCGCGTTTAAGACAATTGAGACGCTCCTTAATTGAACATGGCAGCGTGAGAACAACTTCTGGGAACGTTGCAGTTACGAGACTTGAGACGAGCCCCTTTGTCTCCCACTCGGCCCGAGAACTGCCTGTGATTCCCCCAGGGGGGGCCGGATGGAAGCTGCTGCCCTTGCGACCCAACGCCGGAGAAGCAAAAGAAAATTGATTGATGGGTGTGGACCTGAATGCACAAACTCCTTCTCGTCGACAAACACTCTTAGTCGCTGTCTCTTACGCACTCACCCAATAGTTACTCTCATACGCTCTGTTTCACACACAGACACACACACACACACACACTCGGGATGTGGGTGAAGAGTGGTTGGCATCAGCCATGAGGGGTGTGAAGGTTCAAAGCTGAGAAGTATTTTTAGCGCCACTTGACTGCTGCTTTCTGAGTGTTTGCCAGACTCTTAAGTGGAAGAAGTGGCGTCTGCGTTACATCACTCACTGCCTCTTAATTGGCTGAATGACTCCTGTGTCCTCATCTCCAGTCTCTTTGGGACTTTTTTAATTTTTTTTTCCGTTCTCTCTCCTCGCTGATCCCGCTTCCCGCCTTCTCTTTGTAACCTTTTCATCACCGTCCGCCTCGCTCTTCAAGCACTTACCCAGCTCTCCTCCTCCTCCATCCCTGCAAAGCTTTCAGGCTGTGACCTTCCTCTCGCCTGCACCTCCCACTTCTTTGCTTTATACTTTTATGTCTTTTTTTTTTTTTTTTTTCCATTTCTTGGTTAAGATCACAGCTTCATTTCATAAAATAATGGCATTGTTGATTTATCGTAACTAATAAAATAAATGAATATTTGTGCGAGAAATCACATTTTTTATTTACTTTGGAACAATAGTTAGGATAAGTTCAAAGAATGGTTTAATAGTATAATTTAATTCCAAAATGGGAATGAATTATTTTAACATGAAAATGGGCTAATTTACATGTACTAACTTTTTTTAAAAATTTACTCCATCTACGAATGAGCTGGCTCATCTGCCCATTTTCAAATTCAAATGTGGCCCCCCGCTGAGACAAACTCCCCTTTGTCGCGTCTGAAGTTGCATGCGAGTGCCAACTGTCCTACTGACACGACATGTACTTTGTATCTTACGTTTTACAACAATGTGCCCCCCTTGCAGATGATACCAAGCGTCCCCCCAAGGTGCCCACCTTTGGCGACTTCCTGTCCCAGGGGCCTCGAGGGGAGCGGAGCCGAGGGAAGGGCAGAGGAGGGAAGCCCAGCTACAGGCACGACACCAGTTTGCATGAAATATATATATTTTTTTCAGACAAAGTTTGTTTTTACCTTTACTAGTTTCAACGTTCACTGCCGCCGCTTTCAGAAGTTGTCAGCTGTGATGTGTCTTTTATCAGCTGATGATTTAAAGTTAAGCGACGTTAACAGTGGAACACTATGCATTTATCCTGGATTGATTTTCAAATCAATCTATCCCATCATAAAACATTTTATCCGTAAATGCAAAAGTCACATTTGAGCATTTACCGCGCTAAAGTTTTATGAGAGTTGCACTTGCTTTGAGCTCTCTGGCTTTTGACTTTTGAGGCAGAACTTTACCATGTCAATCGGGTTGAACACCAACTTGTTCGACTTTTAGGGGGTTCCACTTTGGAGGTTCCACTTTAGCAGTACAACAAAGTGCATTTTCCTCCTAGTCAATCATGCAGTTTGTTTAAATATTAGGACTGTAGGTGTAGTCTAAAGTAGCGCTTGTGGCGTTTGACAGTTCGAACAGACAATGGAGATACTCGTTCAAAATGTAATGTTGTAAAACATGGTTTCATTGGTTGCGTGGCTACACACGTAACAGTACATGTCAAATCAGTGGACATTCATTTATTTTGCTTATTCTTTTGCAGTATGCATGACAACCGCTGGGAAGGAGAGAAGGAAGATGAGGAGAAGGAGAAAAAAGACAAACCCAAGCGAGAGAAGGAGAAGAAGTCCACACCTGAGCCGGCACAGAAGGTGGGCAGCAGGAAGCGAGCGTTTCAACTTCCTGTCACTCTCCCTGCGTCTTCTCTCAGGTGGAGCAAGCAGAAGACGAAGAGCAGGATGACGACCAGTGGGAGGACGCCAGCGAGGGCGAGGAGGAAGTGTCCGACCAAGACGAGAAGAAAGACGCGGGGAAAGAGGAAGCCGACGACGACGGCGGCAGCTCCCCGCCGCCCCCCTCGCCGCGCTCCCCCCCGCCGCCGTCTGACGGAAGCCCCCGGCAGCAGCGTACGCCGAGACCCAAGGTCCACATCCCGTCCCCCCAGGCGGCCTCACAGAATCCCCCTGAGATGGGAAAGCCCGTCAGCCCCTTCCAGCTGCTGGACGGACACCAGCCCGTGTCGGACTGGGGGGAGGAGATGGAGATGCTGTCGCCACGGAGCGGCATGGGGGGGGAGAGCCCCCTGAAACCACCTAGTGCTGAGAGCAGCCCTCCACAAAAGAAGGATCAGCAGGAGACCGCCGAAGCCATCGAGGAGAGTGCAGGTACTTCTGATACACACCTGAAGACTCGTTACGATTTAGGATTGAGTCTGAAAAGCAAGCACGGGCTGACTGTAGTGCGACACATGAAAAGCCTGGAAAAAAAGCGTAGCCTAATTAGAAATGACTGCAGTATGAAATCCTGAAACTGAGAGGGTGACAAAAGTGGCACAGCAGTGTGCAACACAGAAAGCCTGAGGAAGAAGCACTTATTAGGAATAAAGCAGCGGTGTGCTCCAGAAGTGCAAAGTAAGAACGTGAACCGTGGTGTGCTTCATTGAAGTCGGCAATAAATTGTGGCGGCAGTTTCTCACAAGCTCTGTTAAAAAAAAAAAAAAAAAAAAAAAAGAGGTACAGAGTAAGATAAATGACAAAGCGTGAGAACAGTGTGCGACACGGAAGCCAGAAAAAGAAGCACAGAATCAGGGTGCCAAAGTGGGAAAAGAGTGTGCTACACAAAAGAGAGCAGTGTGCCGCACGAAAGCCCGAAAAAGAAGTGACTAAGCTTGACAGTGTTCTACAGGAAAGCCTGAAAACGAAACACCGACTGACAGCGTGACAGTTTTGTTACTCAAAAGCCTGAAAAAAAACACGACAAAGTGAGAGGGGAGTGAAAAAAGCATGTGCTCTAGGAAAGCCTGAAAAGGAAGCATAGAGTGAGGGACGTTTGCTACAAGAAAATCTGAAAAAGAAGCATAGAGTGAAAAATGCTAAAGCGTGCCACAAAAACAAACAAACAAAACAAAAAAAAAAAAACATGCACAGTCAAAACGGGACAGCAGTGTGCTTCACCAAAGCCTGAAAAAGAATCACAGAGTGAAGTGAACAATATGATAGCAGAATAGTGGCCAACTATTCCCCATGACATAAGCAGGTGGCCCAGTGGCATAGTCATCTCTGTTTAAAAAAAAAAAAAAAAAAAAAATTGTAATAAACGCCTTCTTTCAACTCCCTTTTCAGTTCCCTCCGTCACCACAGCGGTGCCGTCACCTCCGGAATCGACACAAGTCCAGCAGGTTGTCATGGCGTCAGAGCCGGAGGCCGCCGTTCCCACGGTCACGTCAGACGCGTCGTCGCTCGAACGCGCTCCATCGGACGCGTGCGACGCCACCGCTGAGGTCCATCAGGATGTGGTTGACTGCCCCTCACAAGGTTGCCAATTACTCAAACGTGTGTGTGTGTGTGTATGTGTTTATGTTGGGAAGGGGTCAGCATTCATCAGACGAGGGCTGAACACTGAATCAAATTCAAATCGACACGGCGTTGTAGCGCAATGCAGTTTTCAAAACGCAAAAGCTGCACGACAAAAAAATGGCTTCGTTTTGGTTATTTATTTCCAGTATACAGCGTCTCGATGAGTTCAGGGCCGTAGTGCAGTCCACATATTTACATAGTCATGAAAAGTAGTTAAGACACAGGTTTGTTTACATTGTTGTTGTAATCTGGCTTTGGTTTGTGCCACACGTTTGGTAGAATTTTGTGAAGTCAAAAATGTATCAACTGTGTTTGTTCGTACAAGGAAAAGAGGACCTTGAAAAACGTAATCGCATTTTGAATCACAATATTGAGGGGGAAACAAACATTGCAATTAGATATTATTTTTCAAAATGGTTCATCCCTAGATCAGACCATTCATTTTATTTTGTTTTGTAGACAAAGCAGATAGTCCAGCAACACCCACCGTCCTGGTGAGCGAGCCCACCGAAGCAGAAAGCACAAGTGAAGCAGAAGGGGAGAAAGACGACAAAGATGACGACGCCGACAAAGACGACGACGCCGACAAAGACGACGACGCCGACAAAGACGACGACGCCGACAAAGACGACGACGCCGACAAAGACGACGACGCCGACAAAGACGACGACGCCGACAAAGACGACGACGTCGACAAAGACGACGACGACGGCGCTACGGCAGACGACGCTACGGCAGCAGAGACGTCCTCCGAGCAGCCCTCCTCAGGTTTGTTACTGCTGAGTCAGTGACTTAACACAAGGCCATTGGAATGAGGGAGGGACATTTGGCTCCAGTAATGTGCACCTTCTAAATTGCGATCATTTGGAACTTTGTTCTCACCAATGGGGATTATTTTAAACAGGCATAGTACAGGTGCATTTCCATCAATTTGGATATGGTCGAAAAGTTGATTTCAGTAGTTCGAATCAAAAAGTGTAACTTACCAGAAAACACAACATGGGAAAATACTTTTCAGAAGAGCAGCTCCTGCCAAATTTCTAATGCAAACGTGTTAGTTCTTTATGTAATCATCAAATGTATACATTTTAGTACACTATTTTTGGGAGGGGGGGGGCGGGTTGTATTAGAACTACAGAGATGAAAGTTTTCCACCATAGTCTAATTTATTCAGGTGCAAATTTGTATACATGAGTCACGGCTGTTTATGACAATTTTACATGCAGTTCGCAGGAATGTCAATGTCAAAAAGAACTTCTCCAAAGTGGCCCCACAAAGTTGGAAGCTTAGTTTTGTCCAAAATGTCTTGGATAGGATAAATAATTGATCATTCAGTGTCAACCAAGGACTGTGATCCAACTCTTGCTTGATCAATTAGTCCATCCGGTCACATCGGCCAGGCATCAAAAGTGGCAACGATAAGTCACATGATGTGTTTTTGCAGCCCATTGGGACCGCCCATTAGTGACCACTGCTGCTAGCACTCAGCTTGCGGCTGCGGTGGCGTCACCGGGGCTAATGGGCCACTTGAGAAGTTGTCACAGCAGCGCCCTCGCCGCTATTGATTTGCTGATTGATTGATTGACGTAACAAAATGCTTGCTATTGGGACCGAGTGGCAACTTTGTTGGCGTTAGAAGCCCTCATTTGCTTGAGAGGTCACAAGACCTTCTTGTGGTGTCTCCTCCGTTTCGTCGTCGTCGTCGTTGTTGTTGTTGCGGTGCCGGCTTAGGGCGGGGAACAGGAAACCGGAGAAATGCCGAGATGAGAGGCACAATTAGGTTTTTGCCAGGAAATGAGCAAAGTGCCGAAGCGTGATTGGATTAAGTCACAAGATGGATGACACACCGACACTAAAGCGGCATCTTTGTGTTGTAAAATTACTGCAGACTATCATCAGTAGGGTTAGGGACGTTCATCTCAACATTTCTACAACTTCTTGATAGGGCTGCTCGATTATGGGAAAAAAATATTAATCGAGGTTATTTTGGTAGCACTTGAAACCACGATTATTGAATTGATCAATTATTTTTGGGTACAAAACAAGAAAATGTTTAAACGTAAAAAATATAAAGACAAACAAATGGAAGTTCCTTTTGGACCAAACAAAATGTAGAAAATTTGTTGTTATAAAATAAATAAGGTGCAAATGTATAATTTCCTTTTGTAAACAAATATAGTGCATTGGATATAAATGCATATTAACCGTTTTTTTACGATTATGCCAATTTTGTAATAACTTGAAACTCTCAATGTCGAAATTGTGAGTCAGATGTGCTATCCAATAGTCCACCGTGCTGCCTTGAGACTAACTCCATTTTCTCATTATCTTTGTGTCAACAGTCTGAAGATGACAACATCTCTGAAGTGATGTCACGCGTTTCCCAGAAAAAAAAAAAAAAAAAAACCCAAGGGCAGGAGGGGCCGCACAACCATGTTTGCTTTCACACAGTCTGTCCGCAGAGAAGGTTATCTCGCCGCCATTGGTTTTATGTCTCACTCTTTGATTTCCTCCACGTCAACGGTGGGAGAAAAAAACCTCATGAAATAGAGCTGCTGGAATCAGCTGAAGCCCCGCCCCCTACCTGAGATCAACCATTCACAAGCCCATAGAAGCCAATCAGTCTGTAGTGAGTTTTTATTTGCAGGAACGCTTTAATAGGCTTCAGTTGTTTCAAGACACTTTTCTACCACTTTTTATCACTTGAAGCAAATATTACAATCAATTATCTGACGTATGACTACTATAAAGTCGTCCGTACATTTTAACATCTGAAAATGTAAAAAAAAAAGACTTTTATCAGGCTTGCCGTCCGGAATTTTTTTTATTTTTTTTTTTATTATATGTTTACCACAACACCCATATCACTGCAATAGCTGGCGCTCAGAATGGATCATGTAAGGTGGGCAAAAAAATGCCCTCATAAAATATGCATTTAAATTGAATTTTCTAGAAGGCAAGATGTACATTCATAGAAATGGATTTTATGTCATCATGTATATCATCGCTGTCGGGCGGAATTCTTGTCGTGTCAAATTGAAAACTTCACAAGAAAACAAAACGTCGTCATGTTTGAGTTCTCAGACACCGCTTCGTTCAAGTTGTTATACCTTATGTTGCTACCAAAAAAATCGCTAATTTAAAGCTGGCATCGATTAAAGTAGTACAAACAAATAGTTTGCAGCCGAGTACTCCAAAGTAACTTGATCCAGCGAACCTTAGTATTTTCACTCATTGTCTAAAAAAAACAACAAAAAAAAAAAACAGACATTAAATAGAGGCAGTGTATTTGCTATTTTTCCCGCTTTAAATGAGCTACAATTGTGTAAAATTACAGATGAAGTGTGGACGGACCATTAGTATCGTTTTGTGGGGGGGGGGAAATGAATTGGCCCATATTTGGGCATCCGAGGTTTCCGCCGGGCAGCGACGATATGTTCTAAGTACTCATCATGAAGAGGTTCATCAAGAAGCTGCTTTGTTTTGTCATGCTTTCAATGAAAATATAGATCTGATGAGAATTCTAAAATGTCCATGTTGAGGACCACCTTTGTTTGATAAGACGTCGCCCCCACCCCCCACCCCCCGGTTCATATCCATCACACTGACACGTTTAAAGCTGCTGCCAGTGGACCATTTTGACCTTGCAGAACAGGGAAAAAAAAGAAAATGACTCATCAGTGCAAGAGTGTTTATTTTTGTTTTTATTACAGCCTACAACTTGTGTTGCTATGTTGCCGTGCACGTTTGACCACAAACCCCCGTGGGCAAAATGAAGGCCCCAAACGTAGCGCACTCTCAGCCTCTCATTTCTACCCTCTCCTCCCACGTCAAGTTTAAGTAGGCGGGAAATGACGTTTCTCCCTTTTGCTTACGAACTTCTCTTTCCTATCCAAACGAGATGACTCAGAAGTACTTGGAGGAGACTTTGTTTGAAATCTTAAAATTCGTCGTAAATGTGCCTCAGTGCAACCTTTAAGCCACCTTTAGCATATGTTTTACTCCTGACCAACCTTTACCAAAGGAAAGGAGATAGGTTGCACTCAACTTTACGCAAGCAGTATTTAAAGCGGAAGTCAACCCAAATATATTTTTTTTTCAAGAAAATGTTCAATGCGAGCCCACTAGTTGAAACACAGCATTCTGATTAATATTGCATTTGTGGAATAAGAGCTAATCCACCCGTTTTTCGGCATCTCAGGGGGCGGCTGAAAATGACATCACAACTGATCAGGTATCAACCAATCAAGGCTGACCTGTTTTCTGAAGCTGAGCCTGGATTGGTGATGACCTGAGCCCTGAGCAGTTGTGATGTCGTTTTCAGTCGACAGAAGTCACAAAATGGCCGCCCCCTGAGATGGCTAAAGAGGGGTGGATTTTGATGCCTAACTAAAATAACCGTGTTGCAATCAGTGGGCCTGCTGGGAAGATGAAGATCGAAAAAGATGTTTTGGGGTTGATTTCCACTTTATCGCCTACAAAATGGGCGTCCATCATAGGATCGGCAGACCGGTCCGTCACATAGGCGGAATGCTCAGCTCTGTTAAAAAGGACAAAATAAAAGAAAGCACGATAAGGACTTGCCTTCGCGCGATAACGTCGGCTTGGAATAGTTGAGTCAAGTTTATTTTAGACAGAGCTGTCCTTTCCTACGTTGTGCATAATGTTAGTCATCATTTTGAACTTTTTTTTTTACAAAGGTACAATTCTCATGTGAAGTACAATTTAATTGAACATTTACATTTTTTTTTTTCAATGTCTGAGCATACCATCAGTCTCTTACATTATTAAATGCCTCGTTTTTTATAAACACTATGCCACTGTATTTTAATGTTTATGACGGTAGTACCGTACTTGAAGAGTTGCAAAAAAATTTTGAGGTGGCTTCTTTGGTATAAAAGATTGAGAACCTCTGTACTGTGTAAGTGGAAGCATTTTTGTGGAGCATGGGCACACCTCGCTGCTCTGCCAAGAACGTCACAGAATAATCAAGTAAGTGTTCATCATAAGAAGCTTATGCTGTTATCTCAACTGTGAGGCGTCACCATACTGCCTGATGAAGTATTAAATGTGACCAAAAAAACGCAGTCATGTATGAAGTCACCTCTCAATTATTTTTTTTTTTTATGTAAAATGGTGAACAACCCACCAATTTACAATGTGTGGGACAATATTTCTACCTCAATTCCTGTGTGCAAGGTCAGCGATCTTTATGAGCCACAGAGCCTCCCACCCACCACTAACATTTTCTAAAAACGTTACATTAAATTGAGGTAAACTTTAGAACACAAACTGTTCAAAAATAATTGACCAGCTTCAGCTCTTCAGTCCACCCAAATCCAATCGTCAATCTGCTGGGTCAAACTAACCCAACTGTGGGTAAAAGTAACAAAATCTGCTCAAAATCCAAAGCATACGTTAAGTTAAACGTCTCACCTTGTTTTTGTGTGTGTGAATGTGTGGTTTCATTTCCGTGAATGTCTTTTATTTTGAAACTCTTGCCGGAAACGACCTTCCATCTCATGGTTGGCATGACAGCTGTCCCGTCCCGCGGACGATATCCTGCTTGAGTTCACTTGTCCCGCAAAGCGCAGAGGACAAGCGGCCAAGGCAGCAGTAGGCCACCGCAGCCGGCGGCACTCGAGTGTCTCACCACGCAGCCCACACTTCGCCCCGGTCCGGGCTGGAGATAAAGGAACCGGGGGGGGGGGCGTCTCCCGGCTCCAGACCCATCCCGCCTCAAATGAGCTCCACACCGGTGTGGGAAGTGGCTCCACTCGCAAGATGAAAGCAGCCGACGGAGGGGCCAGCGTCACCGTGGACAAGCTGAACGGCGACCCCAAGCGGAGGCCCAGCTACCCGGGGGAGCCGCGCGCCAAGCACGCCAGCATGTCCGCCAAGGTGTGGGTCAAAGTGGCCATGGCCATCGCCTATTTCCTGTGCGTGTCCGTGGCCGCCTTCATCCTGGTCATCTACTACGTCTTCTTCTGGACGCCCGACCCGCACAACAACAGTACCACCACCACCAGCGGCGGCGGCGGCGTCACGGAGCCGCACAACCGCAGCGATTGCGCGCCGAAATTCGGATGACCGAGCTGGAGGTGACCGTCACCGCATGCGGGCGGGCGGTCGAGCTTTGCGTGAGGTGAGGAGGCTGCGGCAGGAGCGCGCGAGGATGGAGGACACCAGAGGCAGAGGGGGAGGGTCGTTCTGGATGTGGGGATGATGCTGACGGATGCACCAAAAAGACCCCGAAGTGCCCGCAACCTTTTGCTGCTCTTGAAGGACGTCCAGGACTAAATATTGACCTTGCAGCCCCCTCTTGAAGCTTGTTCAAGACTCAATTCACCTTGAAGGACCTCCAGGAATGGACTCCTAAATGTTTTTATTCAATATTTAGAAATCCTGAGTCAGCAGCTATGTAGCCACCCCCTTACATCTAGTGAAACACTTTATTTACCTTGAAGGACCTCCCTGTGGACCCTTACTACTACCTCTAGTACCTTTTTATTCTTTCTTTTTATCACGGGTTGACCAAATTTAAGGCATTCATTCCTGTAGTGTTCCTTTAAAAATCCCACCAATAGTAAAGCAACATTAACTTTTTTTTTGGAGGGGGGGGGGGCGGGGGCTAAAATGATGAATATGTAATTAATATTTTAAAATGTACAAACCTTGACTACTTACGATCATGTAGCCACACGTGAAGCTAGTTTGACACTTTATCGTAAAGGGGTTAGTCTGGCCCGTCCGGTGGTCCTTCAGTAGCTAGAGGATGGGATTAAGAATGCTAAAAGCAGGCTTTCCCAAACTTTTTCAGACGGCCGGGCCCAAGCTTGGTGGGAATCTTTTTAAAATCGGCTTCATGTTTACATATTTGGTACATAGACATTTGTGAATGAGATTTCCACCATCCTAAGAAATGAAGGCATTATCCTCAAGCAACACACTTCATCTTAATATTGGTCATTTAAAAAAATACCACAGACATACTTGAACAACAATGCCCTTTAATTGTCATTTTTGACAAATTTGTATTTATATTTTACACAGCTCTTCAGTGGGAGTCACCGTGTTGTATTAAATGTAATATTTTTCCAAATTTAAGTCAATTATGCGTCAAAATGACACTTGGCCCTAATATATCGATCATTTAAACATGCCTCAGACAAACCTTTTTTTGATCATATTTGATACATTTCTATTTTGCAAACGTTTTCAATGGGATTCACTTTCAAGCTAAGGTGGTCTTTTTTTTTTTTTTTTTTTTATTAAAATCGGGTCTAAATTGTAAAACAGTCAAATGGTCTACCAGTGATTCATATCTTAATTGTTGTAAGCATTAAGGGACCCCAAAAAGTTATTTTATACATTTTATATTTTTTAATTTACCGATTAATCGGCTATAAGACTTTTATTCTGCCAAGTATTGGAAACTGCAATGACCTAAAAAAAATCCATGCCTGTCAGGCCCTACTAAAAAGTCCTAAATTTGACTTCTTCCTCTAGCAGATAAGCCGTGAGCTTGATGATCAGCCACGATAAACCACATTGCCATATTTTGGGTTACATTTCACACACATAACATCACATTTTCTTCACATAATGTCTTCAATTTAATCCAAGAGGGTCCAAACAATTTGGGCCTTTGTCATCATGCCGATGACTAAAACGCCGTTTAACTTGGACCCGGGACCCTCAGTTTGGGAACCTTGCCTTTAATAATGGAGCCCATTTAGAACATAGCTTGTCTCTTGTGAGCTGATGTCTCACTTTGTGCACTGATTTAAGACTTGTTGGTCGTACTATTCAGGTAATATCTCCAGTGTAGCGGAACACGTAGCCTCAGTATAATCTAGTATATTTGTATAGCAGTGGGATGGGCAACCATGCACCCCTCCGCTATTGCGTTGCTTTGGACAGAGCTTCACGGGACGATGTGACAACACTTCCTTTGCTCGGAGTGACTGTTTTGTTGATTGCGACAATGATTATGATGATAAACTATGCATTTATCGCTGTGTGGGTGTGATTATTGTGATGTCACCATGAGCCTAGTGCACCCTAATGCCTAGGTAGTCTTCTAATCTATGAAATAAATAGGCCTAATTTTTTTTTTTTTTTTGCGGGTGGGGGGAGGGCGTACAATGTATAGAGCATCTGGAATTTGCAAGTTTGCCTATTCGCTCATTATTTTGCGGGGGACCTAGCTCCCCCCTTTATTCAACCATTCGCCATCTACTGGCGAGGAAGACTTACTCAATCAGATTTTTTTTTTTTTGCCTCACATATTGCGGCCGGTATCGGCAGCCTTGAAATATGGCTGGTATCGGCAGCCTTGAAATAAGGCTGGTATCGGTCTGATACTGATGTCTATAGTAACGATGTCTCGCCCATGCCTTCAAAGGTAACCGACCCCATGCTTTTTTTTTTGCGGTTTTTTTTCCAGATTTTTTTTTCATAGCAATTATAAGGGATTGTCAATTACTTGTGGGTTTTCGCTATATGCGGCCGGACTCGGTCCCCCACAAATTGGAGGATCCACTGTAATTCACTGTACTTCAATATTTCCACATATATGTTGCAACTTTTTATTGCTAAAAAGTCTACACATAATTAGAAAATAACATTTCAACACTTTTGTAATTTGCAATACAACGTTTTAAAAAAGTGATAAAACCTTGGAAAAAGCTTTTTCAAAATACCAATTTATTAACAATAAAATAATTAAAATGTGAAGCCGCAGTGCATCTGGAAAGTATTCACCAAGCTTCAATTGTCACATTTCCTAAATGTGTTAAACTGATAAAAACAAAACAAAGAAATCACAATTCTATAGTCACAATTATAATTTGAATATGATGCTACAAGCTTGGCACACCTATCGCTGGGCAGCTCCATCAGATGTCACCAAATTGGACTACATTCCATTTTTTTTTCTTAAAACAAAATGATTTTTTAAAAACAGATTTTTACAAATTTATTTTTTGAAATACGATGAATTAAGAAATCACACAAACAGGTGTATTCACTAATTAATACATGTGAAATTAAAAAAAAAAAGAATCTGAACTATGTGACATCAATTACAGAGTAGCACATGGGTCAGTTCTTGGACTTGTTTATATTCTACATTAATGACTTTGTAAATGCATCTAAGATAATTGGGAATACTTTACAGTGCTTGCTGATGATCCAACATTGCTTTATTCAGGATAAAATATACCAGAAGTCATGCAAGTTGTAAACTGAGTTTGAAAAAGTTAAGTACTGTACCTCAGCACCCCCAAACATTTGAGGGCTTTGTTGTTGTTTTACAGTACTTGGTTAAAAGCTAATATTCATTTTAACAAAGGAAATACAGCAATATTACTGAGGGTGGCATCAATTCCAACAAAAACTAGACTGCTGAAGTACTTCATGCTTTTTGTTCCTTTGAAATTAAATTAAGTAGTGATCCGCAATCTAGAGGTTGGCAGTGGAATAACACCCCAAAATAGTTGTGAGTTAGACCAAAATATAATTACTAACAAGACAAATATAAAAATCTGCAAAATAGCATGATCTGGAACCCACGAAGGACGGGGTGTTTCCTGTACCGTGGATAAGTTTATAAACCACAATAAACTAAAATAATGACTAATATGCAGTACATGTTTTGAACACTGTGTGGTGGTGTTGTACAGCTGGAGCAGTGACCGTAACTTGCTTCAGTAAACCTCAAAATGAAAACAAAGCCCTGCTTCACAAACATGTTGCATGATCACAAACAACATCAAATTATTTTTTATTTTGTGTTACTTTTTGCTGTAGCTATAGCTCAGATAGAAGAAAATGTGACGCCTTCTTGATGCAAAAAGGTCAACGTCACCCACATATTGTTGTTCATCCAACAAAAGAAGTTTAATTTAAAAAAAAATAATCATGTCATGCTCTTTCACAGCCCCTCGTAAAGCGATTATGTTTCTGTTCCCTGTGCTCTTGTGTTTTTCATCTTTTGTATCTGGAGGCCTGGCTTGTATAAGACAAAAGCATGCTGGAACAAGACCTTCAGTATAAACCAAAGCAGCGCGCAGAGACGTCTATCTCTAAATCTCGCATGCTTTTAGTGAGCTCTGGGAACTCAATCTCAAAAAGACACATTCAGGATTTTTCATTTTTTCTAGTTTTTAATAGCAAGCCGTCGTAACCTCCAAAGAGCGTGTGTTCAGACTGTCGTAATGACGCATTTAATTATTTTCTTTCTAATTTCTATTTTCCCCGAGATTTTTAAATTTGAATATTAGTGTATGTTCTCACTACATTGAAAAATCACTAATAGATTTTTCTCGCAAATATTTGTCTATTTTTTTTCTTTTTTGGGGCCAATATCTGCACTTTTTAGAAATATTTGTCTCTGATAGTGTATTTTCACATCTTTTGTTTTACCCCAATAGCTTAGTATTTCATCTAATGTTTTTTTTATTTATATTTTTTCCTAACATGTTTTCAAATTTTTCTATAATCGTGTATTCATCCTCTCACATTTTTCGATTTTTACAAATACTGTATATTGTATATGTGTATTTTCCTTGCATATTTTCACACGGTATATAATCTGATGATTTTGTGTCTGATGTTTTCTTTTTTGCATGTGTATTTATTTTCCTGTAATCTCATTTTTTTCCTCTTTTTTATTTTGTCCCGTCGTAACCTTGAAACGTCGTCTGTCGTTCCCATCGAATCACTGCTCTGTTACCATGGCATCGTCCCGGCAGTTTCCCGGATGTAGTCTCTCTTCCCCGCTCTTCCCCCGCCCCCCGCCCCCTCCTGACGCTTCCAACATGGCGTCGGCAAAGTGAGACTTTGGGCTAATAGTTCACGACTCTTCTTTAAAAGTCACCGCGGGGCCTTTTCGCGCTGTCTGCGGCGCCACGGACTGTTCAGCGGGGATCTTACGTGGTGAGTAAGCGCTCTTTTTTCTTCTAAAAATCACAACTTCAGCGGCTTGTTGTGTCCGAGTTTTGAGTTGAGGGGGGGCGCTTTTCTCCTTTTACCTGCTAGCCGTTGCTAACATTAGCTTACTACTCCTCCTTCGAGACTTTGCTCGCTCACTTTTCCGTACTTTGTGCCTCGATATGATGTCACAAAAATGTTTTAAGAGTGATGTTTACATCATACGAAGCGGGTTTAGTGTACTCAATAAATTCGACGAGGCACTTCCTGGTGGAGTTGTCGGACCAATAAGAGTTACAGCTGTTTCCATCAAGGCTAAAAGCGAAGCTAAATGCTAAAATCTCTTCCTCTTCCTCTTCCTCATCCTGTGTGTGTGTGCGTGCGCGTGCGCGTATGCGTGTGCGTGCGTGCGTGCGTGTGTGCGTGTGTGCGTGTGCGCGTGTGCGCGCGTGTGTTGGGAGTATCGCACATTCCCGGGATGCCTCAAGAGCGGGTGGTCGCTCCCTATTATTTTGGCATGTTCGTATGATCGATTTATGCATTATGGCACAATTGATTTTTTCAGAAGTCGTGGAAATCAGGAAAGCCTCCCGAAATTATTTGAAATGAGTTTGACTTGATTTGGAATAAAGATGAGAAGGCGTTTGTAGTCTTGGCAAACTGATCGTAAAAGTCATTTTTTTCTGCGATGCTGCTCTGTAAACGATCAGTTACAGCATGGAATTGGGGTAAAAAGTCCACTTGGGCATTTTCCTGCTCTGGGGGTAATATCAGAAGCCAGACAGCATCTGTAGCCCCTTTCACAGAGATGGTAAAAAGCTATCTTTATTGTATTGTTGTCTGTTTTACATGTCACCGGAACAATAAATTCAATAACTATTACAAAACAGACTTTTAAAATTAAGCCACACACTTTCAAAGTCACAGATACAACAGTGTGGAACGTGAGCTGGTGCAGCTCACATGCACAATTTATATTGGTGGTATTTAATCCGATTAACTGGTTGGGTCTTTGGTAGAATATTAGATTGTAAAAGTATTCGAGAGCTGCAGCCGTAAATGGTCCCAAATAGGGATATAGAGTCCACCGGTCCGTTTTATGGCTTTGGGGGTGGTATTCAAGTCGTAGCAGACAAGGATGTTGTTGCCGTGCTGTGTGAAAGGCACTGGCATGGAATGATGGGGAGACAGTCGTCCCAGCAATGTCCACTTTAGATATGTATCAGGGGTGGGAGCGTCTCTGGACCACCTTTCATGCTGTCTTTTAAGTTCATATGAGATTTATAAAAATGCTTTATACCATTTTACCATTTCCACTTCTCAGCAAATCAAAGTTTGTGGGTTGGGTCTATTGGAATCGAGGCTCATCCCAGCAGGGAGGCTCAACCTGCTGGAAATGTGTTGGTGTGCAGTGTTGTGGTTACTTTGAAGTCAACTGAGTCGCGGGTCGCTTCCAGGCAAACACAGCTGCTGATTGACCGCCAGGCAGGAGCTGCCCCTTGCAATGCCTGATGAAAAATTCGACGGAAATAGTACAGTACAATTGGAAAAATGTGTTAAAAAAGAGTGACCTGCTGTTAATATTAAACCGGAGGAACATTAAATTGCGTACATGAGCGATGATGAACATCCGCGTCCATCAAGGCTTGTTTGATACTCAGGAGAAATAAAGCAAATTCCGGAGGAAGGGGAAAAAAAACAGACTTGTTTTGAATAACATTCTCATTTTCTTTGATGGAAATATGATTTTTGAGAAAACAAATCTGGGAATTTATTCTAAGGCCAAACCGCCTTACCCTATGGAAGAGGTTGAATTTGTGCAGATTTATCTTGTGTTTTCAATCTCATGACTTGTTGCCGAGTGCAAGCTGGAACACTGCCGCGTCCACGCCAATCGTGGAATTGTTGGAGGGTTGGCCCGCAGCAGTGGGGAGGCATGAAGCGGCAAGTTAAGCTGATGAAATAAACACACGGAAAAGTTAGTCAGTATACAAGCGGCACAAAGGCAGGGAGGGACGGCCCGGTTTGTTGCCTTTGAAGGGCCGGATTGGGGGGGGGTCTTCGGTGGAATAACCGCAGGAGCCAATATCAACACAAACCACCCCCGCCCCCACTATGGACGTTCACGAACAGAGGCAAAAATACACAAAAGGTACACAAGAACATTTCAGTGAGAGTGAGCTAGCGGCGCTCTTATCAAGGGCGCTTAAGCACTCCCGCCACATTCCTTTGTGTTGTTGTCAGTTTTTTTTTTTTTTTCAACTCTCACATGTGCTAATAATGCTAAATGAGACTGTTTTAATGCCAGTTTTAAAAAATGCAAGCTAGGGCGTGCTCTTTATAAACACACAACACACAGAGTTGGAAAGTTCTCGATAGTCTGACTTGAGCCTCAGTGGTGTTGTAACAGCACAGAACAGTGGTGGGAGTAAGCGAGCTGCTTTTTTTTTTTTTTGACCGGAATGTTCCGCATGGCTCTGACTGTGAATGTACACTACAGCATTGTTGGAACTAGGGCTGCAACGATTAATTGAAAAAAAAAAAAACACAATTCAATTACTAAAAAAGGCAGACTCGAAGCTTTGCGAGATCATTTTTCCGCACAGACTCACGGATCCGTGCAGAAATTAGCCTGCGCAATGGCAGAAAATGTTCGAAGTTTCACACTTTCATTTCCATTTTTACCGAAGTTTCAGATCGTAACACACATTTACTTGCGAAATGGAGTTCGTGTATACCTTGTGGCACATTGAGCCAGAAATGTTCTGGCTTCTGATGTATTTTTACGTCGCCGGTCCCAATAAACGGTATGGATATGAAATGCGGCCAGAAACGTGACCTGACAATGTGTGGTGCTCGTCAGTACTGTATCAGAGCTGTTTCTGCAGAACAGTGATACGGCGCTACGGAAGCCACACGTCTCATTGACAGCTTTCGATACTACCTGCAAACGTCACAAAATTGCTGGGTTGACAATTAAAAAAAAAAGTGCAGGGAGAAGCAGAAAGTCCTGCATCTGGCATTCATTGACCCTAGAGAAGGCCTAGAGTGAGAGAGGACTGCAAGAGAGAGGAGTACCAGAGAAGTATGCGAGGATAATCAAGGAATCCTATAGGAATGCTCCCAACTAGAGTGGGAAGCGCAGTATGAACAACGGAAAGTTTCCAAGTAAGGGCTGGACTCCCATCAAGGATCTGGTCTAAGCCCACTGTACTGTATATGCCCACTGTATCAATGGCGTTGACATGGAACAAGGAGATAAGACTGACCCGGCATTTTTCCAGATTTCAAATTAGTATCAGCCAACCGTCCATTACGATTGCAACTTGAGGATTGACGATTCTCGATACTGCGCTGTGTCATGTGATGAGGTCTTGACGCTAGCATCAGATACTAACCTTCCTCATAGCGCATTTTTTTACCTTGTGAACTGTGTGTGTGTGTGGGTGTGTGTGTATGTCATTGCTTACCCCGCATTCCACAACCTGCCGCCGGAAGCTCGCTGCCATTGACCACGGCCCTGCGTGCTTTTGTTTGGAAGAAGCCTGGTGATTGGCTGCTCCAAAGCCAACCTGGATGATTTGTCTTTTTTTCAGCTTTGAGGCCTTCCTCATTTGTGTGCGTGTGTGTGTGTGTGTTTGAAGTAAATGTCATATTCTTTTGTTTCGAAGGAAATTGACTTGTGCCGGATGTGTTTGTGTTAGCGTGTACATGCTAGTTTTCACACTCACTTGTTTAGCTGCCCAACGTTTCTCGTTAGAGCTTTTTTTTTTTGTTGAACAAAAGACACGTGTCATTAGCCTCAATCATGTCATTATATTAGGCCGCCTTTTAAAATCCTCTTGGTATGTTGCGGGTCACCTGTCACCTGTTATAAAATGTAACCCGCATGTTTGTTTCTTGGGTGTGCCAACGGTGTTTAGTCATCAAAAATATATTTTTAAAAAAACATTTAACTCATTCACTGCCATTGACGAATTTACTTGTCTTTTCACAGTCCAGCCATTCAATCCCAGGAAGTTATTTATATATTTTTTCAAACGTTAGGGCAAAAGAGGGTCTGAAAATGCGGAAATACACGCTTAGTGATAAACAAAACATGGCGAAAGCTAAACTAAGTATGACACCACACTTTTAAAAGCGTGGAGGAAACCGTCTGCTTCATTTGTGCGCTGAGTAACATGAATAGAATGTGTCCTATTGACGGAAGCGCGTAATAAGTGGAGATGACGTAAATTGCGTCACGCCGTCCGCGTGTCGCAGTTTCAATCGGATTATTTAAATGTGGGGGATATCTCTCCGCTCAAGCCACGCAAATGTGTTTTTCCCAATGACTAGTGAATTGGAATTTTGACCTTAACCCCAATATTGTAAACGCAGTCATTGACCTGTGAACATTTTTGAAGGAAACACAACAGGAGAGCTCATCAATGCAACTAGTGACGCAATATCCGATTCCTCCGTCAAACCGACGCTAAAAACATTCTCGTTATTGTGCTTATTCACAGCTGCACCGCAGCGAATTGTCAACTCTCTCATCTGACCTTATTAGCTAAAGGAGAGGGTCAGAATATGAACTCCAGAGTGCCGCTGTAGTAGACAAGTTGTCTAACTTTTGTCCTTGCTGATATTTAACCAAGGGGAGCAGTTTGGACTTCCTGCCCTCAGGTGTATTGACATTACCTTTACATGACACTGACACTGCCTGCTTTTCCACATTTGGAAGAGTAGAAATCTCCTGCTCTCAGGGATTTTCTAACACCCTTTCCGAAGCATTTAGTTAGTCAGTCCTCCTCCCTTTATTGTTCCCGTTTTGAAAAGATTGGTGTGAACTTGTGTTTAGGCAAAAGCTCTCTTTAGCGTGACTGGCGTTTCTAATTATTGTCAAGTGATGGAAATTACAGTGACGGCATTAAACGGTTGCCATCGTGACATCCATCGGCTCTTGACGGAATAACTTGACATCGTCCCTCGAGACTCTGCGAGCGCGCCTTAGCTCGTTTGATTTCTGCGTCTCGTCGAACTGATCACATTTTCTCCATTTCAAAGTGCAGGTTCCAAACATGCCTTCATCAAGTGGCTGTCTGGTTTTTGGAAGGCAAGTCTGGTGGCTTTGTCCTCGAGTGCGTTCTAACAAGGGCGAGTGCCGTGAGTCGTTTACGCGTCGGCCTTCTCGGCCGAGCCGAGTGCCATTCTGGCATTCAGACGGCGAGCTATGTCAGATATGTCTCTGAAGTGCCTCCAATTGGAAAATCTCATTCCGTGCCAGCGGGGAAACGTGCGATAAATATCTTTACCACACTCGATGACAGGTTGCAGAACGGTAACACGTGAAGCTAGTGACGGGGGAGTTCATGGACGAATGGTTAGATAATTAGCAACTACGTTGCGTCTGGGATGCATTCACCGCACCTGACTTGTCACACGTTGTTATGTCATAACCTTGGATAAAGAATTGAAAATAATTGGGAATGTGAAGCGCTTGTAGTGCATCCAGAATGTATTCACAAGGCTTCACTTTTAGAATTTTCAAAGGGGGGGAAAATGAAATCAACTTTGCAGCTGTAGTGTACACTGCAACCAGGTTCCAACACAATCTGTTATGAGATTCTGCAATTTTTTTCCCCATATGTTGCAGTCAGAGCACAGCGAGTACATTGTATTGATGTTGTTTAGTGGAGCACCTATCCCTCCATCCATCCATGTGTAGAAGTGGAATGAGGTCAGGGTGCACCTCCGATCATTTCCGACATCCTTTCTCACTGCTCGGCCAGGCGAACATGCGACAGAGAGAGCGAGAGGGGTGGTGTCTGTGGCGCTGGAGCGGGGGGGGATTATGGGCAATGAGGAGTACGGTGTTGCGCCGCTATCATTCATGAATGAGCTGCTAGTTTGCCATGTTAGCTGCCGTTGGAAGGGCTGCATAAAATATCGGCAAAAATATCGACGTCGCGATAACGGCCTATGCGGTATGCATATCGCCAAGACATGCAATCATTTTGTTATGGAATTGTATGCTCTAATTTGAATTTGACCAGTCAGATGTCAATTTAGATACGTAAATACGGTTGTGTTGCTGCTCTGATTTGTATCACAGCAATTATTTGAACGTTTGCATGTTCTCCCCTTGCTTGTGTGGATTTTTTTTTTCCGGGTGCTCTGGTTTATGGTTGTTTATCTATAGCTACTCTGCCATTGTCTGGCAACCAATTAATTTGGTCTCTCCATGTCCGTAACGAAACCCTGGCAATAACCAGCCTTTACCGTAAATGGAGGTAGGAGGGCGGGCGATGCGGTCACGAGGGAGCGTCGTAAGCTGTCAACGCAGCCATTAGCTGAGCAGAGAGGCATTTAAGAGCAGAGCTACCAGACACTTTCACTGTGAGCTGTTAATTCTAAATGTACGCTTTCGACTTAATGATAGTTAAAGAAGCCCCGCGGTTAAGTGCTGTTAACAGGCCGATGCGTCTTTAGCACTTTGTGTCATCAAACTGTCGCTAACCTCACATGCTGTCAGTGTCTGACTCAGCAGCTGACTGGTTGCCGTTGCTATGTCACCCTTTATGATCCTTGCCTCCTTGAGTCTCCCTTGTCCTCTGGTTCCGCAGTTGTGGAGTTTTCAACAAAGCTATTTTATTTTCCAGATTGATGGATCTGTGTTGGGAGTTACATTTGTTTTTCAAACCAAATTCGGGGGGAAAAAAAACAAAAAAAACCCCCAGCTTTTTGGCAAAGTCGGCATGCAGGTGCTTCATCCTCGCTGCGTGTGCTGAACATCTGTGCGACGCATTCATCCGTTGTTGTTCTTCTGCTTCAGAAGGATTTACACACCTCGACGTCATCGTTTCTCTCCCCGCAGTTCTGATGCTCGGCTGCTCGCCGCCCCGGCCGCCGCCATGTTCACCAAGAAGAAGAAGTCGCGCATCCAGATCTCGGCGCCGTCCAACTTTGAGCACCGCGTGCACACCGACTTTGACGAACAGGAGCAGAAGTTTGTGGGCCTGCCCCGCCAATGGCAGTCGCTCATCGAGGACACGGCCAAAAGGCCCAAGCCTTTCATCGACGCCACCGTAATCACCACCGTGGAGCCGCACAAGGTGAGACGAGTGCTGCGGCTTAAAAATTGATTGCGGTTTACCGCGGAGCTCCAACTTATGTAACTACACGATTTGTATGAACACCACTTACCGGCCATATATATGAAACGATCAAATAATAAATAAAGAATAAATACGGTATTAGTTGAGCATGCCTACTGGTGTTGAGGAGTTTTTCCCAGTAATTGTGTACTTAATTGTTGTTGTTTTCTTTTTTTTCTATTTGTGTATTGTGTAATATTAATCAAATCTTTTAAATGTTTATTTTGTCAAATGTTTTACTATTTCATCTGTAATATTTTTCACTTTATTTCTAATCATTTCTTTTTGTTTTCGTCTGTTTTTCTTGTTTCTTTTTTTTTTTCATCTACAATTTTTTTAGTTTTTTTAATGTTTTCGGTAATAATTCAATAATGTCTTATGCTATACTATAATTACTCTTGTGGCATTTTTGTGTTTTGGTTATGTACAACACAAACTTGCCGTGTCTTGTAGTGCCGCGTGACCTAACTAGCAAACCATTTTGTAACCTCAACACCTCGGAGTCCGATGTCAACCGAGCACCCGCTTTGTGCGCGGCTCATCATTGTTGAATTGTTGTTTCTCTTCAGAGCATCGTCCGCGGCACCAAGCTGGGGGCGGACGGCTCACTGACTTGGCTTCTGGATGAGTTTGACACCATGTCGGTGACTCGCTCCAACTCACTGCGGCGGGGCAGCCCCCCCGTGCAACCTCGCCAGGAGAACGGAGACCCCCACCAACGACAGCCCTCGCAGTCAGACAGGTGAAAATGTTCATGCAATGTGCGGTGTTCGACTAGTTTTGATCAATTTTACTGCGAAGCGAAATTGAGGGCCTTTTGAAAAAATAAACCCATATTAAATCGCAATTGTAAAATTGTGTGTTCGTAATTGCATTCTTTGTCTAAATCGTACATCCCTACTGTCTACCGTATTCTGGCACCAGTGAACTGGACCGCTGAACCCCACCGCACAAATTCAGTTCTGGGAGACCACGTGTGTGTTTTGTTTTCTAGAGAGCGCCTCGGGTCGGACCACCAGGGCGTAGGTGATCCCCGCCACAATCAGCACCCCCTCCGGGGCTCCCAGCGAGAAGACGGGATCCACGGTCGTCCTCAGCAGCAGCCCCGAGGCCAAGAGCCGGGCCGGGGCCACAGAGACAGACCGGGTTCCGGCCCCCCGCCACCGCCTCCACACAGAGACAGACAGCATCGGGACCAGAACAAGGTTAGACCCCGGATGGAGACGCATGCCACGCCTTACTGGTTGGAATTGTGTGTGTGTGTGTGTGTGCTTGTTTTTTCCGATTATTTTATTGGAGTTTTCTCTAATAGATGTGTTTATATACTTTTCCCATATATTATTTTAGTTTTCTGTTAACACGTTTATTCCCCCCAATGTTTGTCTATGCATTTGTCTAATATTTGGTTTGTATTCCTAATTTTTTTACATCAAACTAGATTATTTTTCCTCTATTTCATTTTTTAGTATTCCATTCAATATTTGTATGAAAAAGACTTTTTGGCAGTGAATATATATCAATCAGTTGGTACTGAGGTCTTTGTTAGGCTAGAAGAATAGCAGTTTTGCATTATTTCTAATTTGATTTCTTTTTTATTTTTTGCCCAATATTGTTTTTTTTTTTTTGCATAGTTTTCTCATAAATTTATATTTATGGTTTAATGTATGTCTATATATAATATTTTTCCACTTTTTCAATTTTATGTATTTTTTTTCTCTCTAATACTTTAAAGTTTTCCCTATATTTTCTCAATATTTTTAATTTGTTTATTTTCCAAACCGTTCTACTTTTTTCCCAGATGTTTTTCCCATTTTCTCTGCTCGTGGTGTATTTTTCATCTAATATTTTTCTGACATTTGTCTTCATTCTTCATTGCAACACCTGCCATCTTCAGGATCAGGTCATCCGCCGCGATCCGCACGGCGAACACAGACCAAAGTCCAGCTACCAGGTGCGAGATGGCAGCCCCCAGTCCCCCCGGGAAAAGAGACCCCTCTCAGGGCCCAACATCCGCACGCCTAACCTGCCGGTGACCGACGGTGTGATGAAGACGGCACAGCAGACGACGCGGCCCTTCAACACGTATCCTAGGGCGGAGAGCGACGGGGGACGCAGCCCCACTGGGCTGGTAAGCACGAAATCTGAATCCAGGCCGCCATTGTCCTGCTCCCCATGGCCCTTGCTTTTCTTTTCTCATGTTTGTGACGGTGCTCGTCGGTGTCCTCCTTCCAGCCGGTGCGTCCTCACGAGTCGTCCGCCCAAAACGGCCCCTCCGCCCCCCTGCGAGCGTCTTCCGGCTCCAAGCCCCCCGCGGGCCCCCCGCACCCTCACCACACCTCCTCGCATCCCAGCCTGACGCCCGAGGCCGGCCAGCACCCGCACACGTCTCACCCCAGCGTGCCGGCCCCACGGCCGCCAGCCCCTTCCAGCCTGCCGCCGCCGCCGCCGCCCGATGCCCGCTCCCCGCAGAGAGAGCCGCAGAGGGTGTCCCACGAGCAGTTCCGGACGGCTCTGCAGATGGTGGTGGATCCCGGCGACCCGCGCACCTACTTGGACCACTACATTAAGATCGGAGAGGGCTCCACGGGCATCGTGTGCATCGCCACCGTCAAGACGACGGGAAAACTGGTCGCCGTGAAGAAGATGGACCTGAGGAAGCAACAGCGCAGAGAGCTGCTCTTCAACGAGGTAACGGCTAACATGCTAACAGCTAGTTGGACGTCTGGAGAGTATTCACAGAGCTTCACCTTTTCCACATATTGTTCTCTTACAGCCTGATTGGAAAATCGATTACATTCATTCAGAAAACCACTCCATCATGATGACAATGTGAAAACTTTCTCTTTTTTTTTTTAGATTTTTGCAAGTGTTTTGAAAATAAAAATACAAAATCTGTATGAAGTAAACCACTGTCAATACTTTCCGGCTGAACTATACAGTGTGTTCCAGCCTTTTTCCCAAATTGATCACATTCATTTCTTGACACAAAATTCTGGACACGACACCCAACACTGACTGTGGGTATGGGGAAAAAGTGTTGTTATTGTTGTTTTTTGTTTTCTCTTTCAAATCCTTAGCCGAATAGCATAATTATCCAAGTCATTTTTTACCATAATGTCACTGTATCAATGCAAATATTGTGCAAACATTTACATTGAAAACCTTAATTCATGTAAAGATGGGTTATTGCATGTTGGATTCTGAGGGGGGAAAATGAATTGATTGCATTTTGTGTTAAGGCTGTAACGTACAATGTGGAGAAAGTGAAGCACTGTGAAAATGTTCCGGCAGCACTGTATGGTTACACTGTATCTCTTCACCGTGTGTGTGTGTCAATTTCAGGTAGTGATCATGCGTGACTACCACCATGAGAACGTGGTGGAAATGTACAACAGCTACCTGGTGGGTGACGAGCTCTGGGTGGTCATGGAGTTCTTGGAGGGAGGTGCCCTCACAGACATTGTGACACACACCAGGTGAGAGCGGAGGATTCCTATGCAAATTGGAAAGTAACTCTACAAGAATCAGCGTGGCTTTTGATCCGACCTGAGACCTGACATTTTCGGCTCTTTTCCGGTGTCTATTGTGTACATAGTGTTTTATGTTCATTTCTGATTCCACATGTAGTATTATGGCTATTTTGTTGTTCGTATGTAAAGTGCTTTCTTACTTACAGCTCTAGCTGTTGTGAAATGCGCTATACAAATAAAATACTCATCAGGCAAGGACTGCAAACTATAAATTGAATCAACACAGAAATGGGCTAAAGTTTTGTGTTTGCATGAAACGTAGCGTGCAGTAAACTTGAGTTGTTCTGTTCAATCCCGCCATCCTCCCCCCTTGCTCCAGGATGAACGAAGAACAGATCGCCACCGTGTGTCTGTCCGTCCTGAAGGCTTTGTCGGTGCTGCACACGCAGGGCGTCATCCACCGCGACATCAAGAGCGACTCCATCCTGCTCACGCACGACGGCCGGGTACGACGCTTTGGAAGTTAACCTTGACTTAATGTGTCACCTTTGAAGGGGAAGTCAACCCAAACATACAATTTTTCCACAATATGCTCTATGCCGGCCCACTAATTCTGATTAATATTGCGTTTGTGGAAGTGAAGTTAGGCAGCAAAACGGCCAATCACGGCTCACCTGTTTTCTTAAGATGAGTCATGATTGGTCATTATCTGAGCCCTGAGCAACTTCGATGTCATCTTCAGTCGACAGAGGTGACAAAATGGCCGCCCCCACTGAGCTAGCTAAAAACGGGTGGATTTCTCATATTAGTATTAATCAGAATGCTGTGTTTAGACTTGTGGGCCTGCAAAGAACATATTGTGGGGAAAAAAAATGTTCGGGTTGACTTCCCCTTCAAGCTCACCGGGCAAAATCACGTTTCTGGTGTATTTTTTATTTTATTTTTTTGTATGTGTCCAGGTGAAGCTGTCCGACTTTGGTTTCTGCGCCCAAGTGTCGAAGGAAGTGCAGCGCAGGAAGTCCCTGGTGGGCACGCCCTACTGGATGGCGCCCGAGCTCATATCACGACTTCCTTACGGACCCGAGGTACTGCTCCCGCCTCCTTTTTCCCCACTTCCTGTCTGGAAGACCCATGTTGCACTTCTTATCAATCTCTGGTCCCCCCCCACCCCTCCGTCCAGGTGGACATCTGGTCCCTGGGCATCATGGTCATCGAGATGGTGGACGGGGAGCCGCCGTACTTCAATGAGCCGCCGCTCAAGGCCATGAAGATGATCCGAGACAACCTACCACCCAAACTCAAGAACTTGCACAAGGTACTGTTAGGGCTAAATACAGAGTGGACACGCGGGGAAAAGGGTGTCACAAAAGCCGACATTCGGCTGTGGCTTTGTTTTAATGAACTTAAGGTGTGTTAACTGTCGTTAAAGTAGGAACTCATAATTATCCGTTATGAAATGATGGACGTCGCAGTCAGGAACTATCACCATCATAGAGCCTTTATTCACTCGACAATGTTTTAAGTCATATTTGAACAGTCTTGAGTTTCATACCAGACTAAGAAATAAGTACAGTAAAGCAAAACCGTCTTAAATGTGACAGAATGATGGCATATTTTGCTTTTTTTTTTTTTTTTTTTTTTTTTTGTAGCACAAAACTTCAGCATTGGGCATAGCAAGTATCCAACTCGGTCTTAGTTTTAACTAAATTAAAAGTGTAATGTGAATTGTTTCATGTCATTTTTAAAAAGATAGATATATTTTTGTATTTTATTATCAAACTGTATTACATTAGTTTTTATTGAGGACAAATATTAGCGTTTAAAAATGTTTTATATTTTGACATTAACATTGTGATACGATGATGATGATTTCTTTCTGTCTTTATTTTTACGGCTGTTCCTGCTTTCCAGGTGTCACCAGTGCTGAAGGGCTTCCTGGACCGCATGTTGGTGCGTGACCCGTCCCAGCGCGCCTCGGCTAGCGAGTTGCTCAAGCACAGCTTCCTGAGCAAGGCCGGCCCGCCGTCCTGCATCGTGCCCCTCATGAGGCAGAACCGCATCAGATGAGGACTACTTGTACATTTTGGGCTTTTCTACTGTGGGGGTGGGGGCGAGCATGCATGCATGCGCGCGCGTGTGTGCGTGTCTGTTCTCCCCTGAATACAAAGCAATAATTTGGGCTGAGTGTGTGTGTGTGTGTGTGAGTGTGTGTGTGTGTGTGAGTTCACGATCAAGCACGATTCTTACTGTCAATGAAAAGAACACATACTGTAACCTGCCTAACCTGGAACTTTTATTATTATTTGGACCCGGCTTGGATTTTGCGAGCGGACGGGAGACCCTTGGACCTGGTCCCGGTCCCGCCTTGACTTTTGACTACTGAGGGACGCACACTAGCGGGTGGGGGGGGCGAAGAAAAAAGCAAAACATGAAGTCAGAGGTAAACACTGGAGTTGATTTTATTGCTTTTCTGTGTGTACGTATGAGTGTCACTGTCATGTGATCGTGATTTGATTTTAATGTTAATGATGATTTTTTGTGATAATTTTCAAGCACTGTCAACACTAGAAGCTGCACACACACACACACACACACACACACAAGCAAGCCACAGCATGACTTCAATATAATGAGTTGGATACAAAAAAATTGTCTTTCAAACATGCAGCCACACACACGCACACATTATGCAAAAACATGCCACGCGCACACACATAGGTTGTCATGTTGTGGTTGCTGAGTGGACATACATACTGTCTTTTTTTAATTAACTTTTTAGATCGCACAAGTTTTGTACAAAAAAAAAGGAATTAGATGAAGCTGATATTTGATACAGCGACGGTGATTTACAAACGGTGCTTTCTTTTCCTTCCCAGACGTGAACAACAAACGTGATTTGATACCAAACAATAGCAAGCGTGGCTTTGGCGTGTAGCACAGCACATATGTGTTGTTATTTTTATACATAGAAATGTGGTTATCATGTAGCAGAACTAGCTGGTACGTCCCGCGTCACCTCCCAAGCAGCAGGTGGCAGCGTGCACACATATCCTTCCTTTTTTTTTTCTTCTTCCTGACTGGAACAGAACGTTGGTTCATGTGTACTGTAGATTGTATCTCCAAAACACTAACTAATCAGCGAATCTGCAATTAAGATTTTTTTTTTAATTATTATTATTTTTTTGGTAGTTTGACAGCTCGCGAGTGAAGCGACAATCAGGTGCACTTGAAATCGGTAACACTAAAAACAAAGAAGACACTCTTTAGAGCCGAAACCTCAACCAAGGCCCAAAAATCAGAATGTGTATCGAAATTGTTCCATTAATATTTGTACACTATACCCTCAAACTACGAGTACAAATCTCTAATGCACCAAAATTAAAGCACCACTGTTCTGCACACATTTGTAGAAAAGTTGCTTTTGTCTGTTCCATTTAAGCAAATATTGTCCCCAAAAAAATCCTTGGTGAGGAGGTAATGAGATAACGTACTTAGTCCTGCTCAGCGACGGCAAGCTAGCGTGTCGCAGAGAAAGGCTAGCGAGCACGAATGACTCGTTGAATATTTTTTCACCACGTTTTGAAGCGTTGTAGCGAACACACGAAAACATGAAAAGAGCCAACTTGGTGTGCAAGAAGTAGCTACATCTTGATTAATGCTGACATGTTCAAATGTTGCAGAAAAGGCTAGCTAACATTGGCGACTACAACTAGCTAGTTTTATGAAATTTGAGACCATTATTGTTTGTAAAGATGTTCCTCACGCTTTGAAACTTTGTTAATTTTTTGAGTTCCTAAAAAATGTATTTTCATAAAGCACAACATTGGACAAAAGGATGAGGCAAGCTAATACTGGTGACGACGACTGGCTAGTTTTACATCAAGATCTAAGACACTACGACACGTACAACATTCCTCGCACCTTCAAAATGTTTTCTTGGCTTTTTGTGCGACAAGATGTCTAAAAAGTAGAACATAGTTTCATGCTGTTCAATGCTCAAGTGCTAACATGTCGCAGAAAAAGGCCAGCTAACACTGGCGGCTAGCTAGTTTTATGACATTTTTTGACCGCTCTTGTTTGTTACATCATTCCTTGGACGTAGAAAATGTTAGCTTGTTTTTTTAAGCCACAAGATGGCATCCAATAAAGCTGGCATGGCTATGTCACAAGGTGAGTAGGCTAGCTAACACTCGTGACTACAACTAGCTAGTTTGACATCACCTACTGCGACGTGTGAGTCAACATTCCCAAAAATGTTTTCTCATGTTTATTGCGACAAGTTGGCATCTTAAAAAGTAGAGCGTGGCTACATATGACAAAGTGACTAGGCTAGCTAACACTAGCTAGTTTTAGCTAGTGCGACACGCGTGACAACATACCTTGCACGTTGAAAATAATACCCTCATGGTTTTGCGCAACGAGCTGGCATCCAAGAAGCAGGACATAACTTTGTAATATGATCGACATTTCAGAAGTATTCCCCACGGATTTTGTTACCAAATGTTTTCTTCCGTTGTCAGCGTCACAGCAGTGTTGCTGTTGGGCGGGGTCTTCAATCAATCCTGTTCCTTGAGGGCCGATTTCCTGGATGTTTTCCATCTCTCCCTGCTGCAACACACACCTGATTCAAAACATCCAGGAAACAGACCCTCGAAGAACAGGATTGAAGACGCTTGCTATTGGGGGTTCGAGTGCCTTCCCTGCCTTGCGTGGACGCTTTGACGTCATCGCTGGCGAAATGATGGGTCATGATAGGTAATGCGGTGTAAATAGAGAGAGCAGGAGTTTACCACTTTGGTAGCTGATGACATCATCAGCCTCTGTCTGTGTTATCACTGCGATTCCCGTGAAAATAAAAACACTTTGCTTTTGGAAATGATGTCTTTTCTTTTTGGGGGAAAATGTCTCTCAGTTTGTCTATATACGGTATTTATCTGTCCATTCACCCGTCTGTCTGTCCATCTATTTTCTCAAAATAAGAAGTTCATATGCCAAGCCTGTATGTAGTGCTGCCACAGAAACAACCGGAAACTGCACAGAAGACGACAAACTGAGGAAGAACAAAATGACTTGAACCAAAACATTTGACGACAAAGTCCTGCTTTTTTCTGCGCAGCACAATGGTGATTGTGTGTTACTTTGTGTACCTTAAGTGTGAAAACTACAACAAAATATCAGTTACAAATATGTCCAAGTACAGCACGTCATTAATTATCAGTAGAAATCAATAAATCGATACCTGTATCCTATAGGGTAAACAAATTGATGAATTGGGGAAGACTAAGCTCCACGGGACCAAATCAATTACGTCATCATGAGCATTCCCAGGTGAGAAACTGCTTCGAGTTCCTGGAAAAGGAGGCTTTTGAAATTTTTTATTGAAAAAAATATTGCAGTGCTACGTAAAAGTACACTAGAATTAAAAACTGCACATATTAAAATTACTGTAACTGATTTAATTTGGCGGTCATTTACGATTACGACAGAGTAAAAGAAAAAACAGCTGCTGCCCTCCCGTGGTCACTTGAATAACTGCAACGTGGGTCGACTCGATGTAGTCATACAATAGCATAGAATCGATCAGGGGTCTTCAATCTTGTTCTTCAAGGTCTGCTGTCCTGCCTGTTTTCCATCTCTCCCTGCTGCAACACACCTGATTTTAAATGATCAGATGAAAAAAAAAAGGTTGTTTAAAGCCATTAATGGTGAATGTGGTACTAAAAAAAGACTCAATTTACAATGTAATTTACTTGCATTACCCACGTGGTCTTTAAGCTCAATTAGTAACACGTGTGAATCATTCGCTATCGACGTCATCAGATTGGTCATCGCGACACTTTCGCACCTCTGTCACATGACACGGTTCGCCGCAACTGCTGAACGCGAGAAGGCTGGTGTTGCCATGGAAACAGCAGGACTGCTTGCTGCACGAGGCAGATGGACGCGAGGAAGACTCGTCAAGTTAACGAAAAGCACCTCGTAACCACACAACGCCTGATTTTCAAAATAAAAAAATAAGGAGGCAAAATCAGGAAATTAATATAAACCCACTTTAAGGGTCTAAATCGGTGTTAGGGTTCCAAACAAGGTTAGGATTTCAAGGCGGCGGGGGTTCAAATCAAGGGTTCATCAAGACATGTCTGAAATTGGAAATTATAGATTCATGTATGGATTATAATTGCAAACAATGGGCGGGATATGAAATATTTTTCCAACCTACGTTTTTAAAGTAGGGGTTCAATCTTTGATTCATGCCACAACCAAAGGATGGAATTTAGACATTAAGGTTTTAATGTTCAGTATCAAATCCAGTAGCTTTGTTAAACAAGGTTTAAGATATTTCCAGTCTCAATCTTGGGTTAGACTTTCCAATCAGAGTTTCAAAATAATTGTTCAATTAAGCTTGCAAATAGGTTTTCAAGCCTGTTTTAGGGTTTCACGAGTTGGGTGCTATTTGTCATCAGATGGCAGCGATCGTGATAGTGATCCTTGTGAGGATAAGCAGTGCAGATAATGGGTAGCTATGAAACGAAGGTAACCCCGGTTTAGGGATTTCAAACTCCTTTGAAAAGACTAAAACACATCACAGCGGATCAGTTGATGATATAAAGGACGTTCAATTGTATTCTTACTTTGAAAGGGCCCCAGCGGAAGTGCCGCTCCGCGTGTCGGTTTGACTTGGCCTGAGTCGGAGAGGACGGCGGCAGCAGGTAAAGGTGACAAGGAAGAAGTAGGAAGGAAGGAAAGGCGAAAAAAAAGGATGGACGGAAGAAGAGAGTCTGACAGGAGGAAGATGTTGATGTCTTCGTGCGGGAGCTTGTACGACAGCAACAACCTGCTCATGCAGTACTGCAACAACAACGGTCAGCGCACACACGCGCACGCACACGCACACACACACTGCGAAACACGATATACAACCGTCGATCATTAACACATCTGTGGTCTTTTATTTAGAAATTGACACACTCAAACTAGCATCAAACGCCCTACAAAATGTCCCTCAAATGCATACTTAAACCCCCCAAATGCTCCTTTCCTCTTAAATATCACTGAAATGAAATGTGTTGGGTTTAAAAAAAAAAAAAAAAAATACAAATGCAAATTTTATGCCTAAACATTATTCTTTCACGTTTGGACAATCTATGAATGTCAGTTAACAAGCTCGCAATCTGCTCAGTTGATTTGAATGGCGTTAGCGCCAGTTTTCATTTTGACATTTTGGTGTTGGGGGTGTCCAATGTGCAACAAATCGGGGGACATTTTTCCATTCATCAACTTCTGATGAGGTGGAATCGTCTTTGGTTGCATTTGCACCAACGTTTGTCTTTATCAAACTGTGAGGCCCTTTTGGCCAATCAGACGAGAGGCAGAAAGATATTTCATAATGTTACATTCTAAAGAGTTTGTGCGTTAGACGCTTTGTTTTTGAACATTTCATTCAATAAGCTTTGTTGTCCTTAATGTTACATTTGGGCCGTTTTGTTTTGGGGGTTTTTTTCTCCATTTTGTGTGTTCCATTTAATGTATTTCGTTTTTAAACATTACATTCAATGAACATGGTTGGTTTGAATGTTACATTTAGGATGTTTTATTATTATAAGAAAATTTGTCATAAGAATTATAAAGAAAGTTTACTGACTTAATTTTCGAACATACTGGCATACAATTTTATATGCGTGTGATATTATATATATATGCGCTCTGAGTCCCGCCCTGGCCCCTTTATCGTATGGTGTTCCACAGGGTTCTGTTTTGGGGCCCTTGCTGTTCTCGTTTGGAAAACGCGGTATTTCCTTCCGCTGCTATGCGGATGACTGTCAAATCTGTGTCCCGCTGAGCAAAAAAGACGATTTCTCCTTCAGACCACTTTTGTCCTGTTTAGAGGACATCAAAGATTTCTTAAATTTCAACGGAAAGAAAACTGACGTTATGGTGTTCGGTCCCAGTGGCCCGTCTACATCCCACCCAAAAATGTTTACTCCACATTGGCAGTTCCACAGCTTTTTTTTGGAATCAATGTTACATTCAGACATGTTACATGTCTGTTATTTTTTGTTTTTGCGTGTTACATTTAAGGCATTTGGGTCTTGTCTTATGTGCTGCTTGACCTAATGACTCGAAGCCTCTTGAATCAAATCCGATTGGTTGGTCAAAGGCTGCGGTTGACCGATCGTCCGATTGTCGTTTGCCGCAAGGCAGCGCCACCCGCTGACGGCTTCGTGTCCTGCCGCCTCAGCATCAGTGCGCCAGTTGATCTTCCTTTGTGGTGGCTTTTTTGATGTGCGGCATGATGAGCATCAGTGGCGTCCCCGTCTTTTCCTTTCAATTGTTTTGTGCCAAACGTGCCATCTGCCGTCGCTGTTAGCACACACGCCCCTAAGCGTAGGACGAACGCTATGATCTCTTTTTCGTGTCCAAATATTCTGTCGTGGTTGGCATTTGGGGTGAAAGATGATGATTACCTCCTCCCTCGTGAAGCGGCAATAGTTACAAAAGAACAAGAAGAAATTTGTACTTTGCCTGTGTGTTGTTTTGGGGCTGTAACAAGAAACCGTTTGAACCAGGAAATCGTTCTGCGATTTCAAAGATGCTGGGGCATCGAATCGAATGCAATCGTTGCGCTTTGACATATATCGATATACGTATCGAATTGGCTTTTATTGGAGGGATACTGTACATCCCTTATACAGAAATGCTCCTGACAAGTTCATTCAAATGTATGCAAAAGGCCAACAAAAAGGTGCCCTCTCGAATTGAGTCGTATCGAATGGGATCGTTCCACTTTCAAATCGAATCGCCCTTGAATCGTTTTGCATCACACATCAAAAAATTGTATTGTGGAGAGGTGCGCACCTCTAATATGGAAACATTTGTGTGTATGAACAATATTGCAGATTGGTGTGTCATCGTTGATTGTGCCCGCGTGTGTGTGTTTTCTCATTGCACTGTGTGTGTGTGTGTGTGTGTGTGTGTGTGTGTGTGTGCGCGCGCGCGCGTGTTTTATTGATCTTGTGCTCCCCGCAGCATCTCTTGCTAGTGGTACCTGGTTCTCCTGATGCTGGTGTGTGCGTGTGCACGTTTGCGCGCGTGTCAGGAGGCGGCGTGGCCCGATCGGGGGATGGAGGCTGGAAGTGGGCGTGGTCTCGAGGAATGAGAGAGGGAGCAAGGGCTGGGGGGGGGGGGGGTAGGGTGATGGAGGAGCATGAGGGTGGGGTGGGTGTGGTCTGGGTGATGAGGAAGAGGCCGGGGGCGCGGCTTGTGCTGAGTGGACGCACCGCCTCCGTGACTGTTGCTCTGCGGACTCTTTGATGGACAGCAGCCAGCAAACGGGCAAGATGGCAGGTAGGCCGGACCAGCTCCACCTTCATCCTCATCATCACCATCATCATCCTCCTCATCCTCATCCTTAATGTCTTTCTCGTCTTCATTCTCTTTGCGCTCATGTTTGTGCTTCCTGACAGCGAGCGTGTGACTTTTTCTCACCTCACCAGCTCACCCTGGTGCAATCTGTGGCATCGGATGAATAGCAAGCAGATGTTAAACGTCATTTTGTGTGTGTGTGTGTGTGTGTGTGTGTGTGTGTGTGTCAAGGTGATCTAGATCAGCTGTTCCCAGCCTATTTTTTTGCAGCATGGTTTCACTTTCTCCCTTGCTATATTGAGGCTCGTCGATAGCAGCCGCGTTATGTTTACGATTTTTATGATTTTTTATTTTTTTATTTTATTTTTTTACATTATCCAGACAAGTCCCAATTTAGCGTGCCATTTTAGCACAACATGCCAGGCAGCTCTGAGCTCTCCTGGATGAAAATGCAGCAGACAAAAAAAGGAGGCAGAGCGAGTCTCTGGCTGACTGGCTGACGCCCGCCCCAACCCGAGCAAGGACAAGCTGACGCTGCAAACCTGAACGAAACACCTTTATTTATTTTTTATTTTTTTGCATGAATATGGAGTATGCGCCAGCACTAGTATTGTGATTTGCAGATTTTCCCATTTTTAAGTGTCACCAGTTCAAAAAAATGCATCACGAAGAAGAAGAAGAAGAAGAAGAAACCATTTTCCAGTGGCATGACGTCACTTCCTGTCCCGACTCGCCCGCTTGTGGTGTCCAAATTCGCGTCAAGCCTGTCCGCGGTTTATGCGGCCCCCAGGAGGAGCCTGCCTTTTTGAAGGCGTCAAATGTCACCTTAGGGTTGGGCTTGCGTGCGCCCCGCATTGCATTCAAAGCAACAATCGTGGCCATTGTGTTGAGGAAGTCGGATGTTTTGAATAGACTGTTTCGGTGTTGATCTCGCACACGTTGACCATCTTGATGTGGTTTATGCAAAAGAGGCCCGATGCCACGACTTCCTGTCTACGTTATCGGCCGCACGATTGGACCAGGCGCTCAGAGGGAGTTTTGGAAAAGTTGTGTGTTGAACGCTGTGCTGCGAACGGGGACGTGTACCAAATGAGCTCGCTCGTTGTTTGACCGTCATCCAAAAATCTCATTTTTTATTTTTTGGCTCTCACCGATCCACTTTGGCCGTCGGCGTTGTCAGCAAAGAGGATGTGTTAAGATTTTACATTTGAGCGGTGATGGCTAGTGTTAATGTTTCGGTACTTTTGTAATAATTCACACACTCTTGTTTCTTTCGAGAACAGCGCGGTTGCTTTGTTTTGTCTTGTATCTGAATTATTAAGCACGATCAGGTTTCCTGTACGTTCTTTTTCTTCCTCTACCCTTTGAGAAAGCTTAAAACCTCCCACACACTCACACAGACATGTCTATCGTGACTGAACCCACAAAAAAGAGTCTCAAGAGACGAGAAGACACAGGAAGTCTTGACATTTGGGGTTAAAGCGTTCAATTTAGCTCAATTTTCCAACAAATCATCAATTACACCCACCAAAAAAAAAAAAGCCAAGAACCCAGGACTAAAAAGACACAAAGTCTTACGTTTTGTTTTGAGGCAGACATTTTAGTCTTTGTTGTGCTATCCTACATTTTCCAAATAATTCAGCCCCAAAAGACAGTTTGACTTAGTGGCTTGACGGAAGGCGTGTCTATTTCCAGGAGACCCACAAAAAAAGTCTCAAGAAATGCATCCGTCCATTCATTTTCTGAACCACTCTAGATGTCTGCCATCTTGGTTTGAAGCAGCCAAATTTGGATCAGTTGCACACTCCAATATTTCAAAAAGAATTCTGGTTTATCTTAGCCACGGCAATTTTTTGGCAGGCATGTCTATTCCAAGTAGACCCTCCAAAAAAGTCATGCTTGAAAAGAAACAGGAAGTCTGCCATTTTGGTTCGAAGCAGACGATTTTGGCTCGGTTGTGCGCTCCACCATGTGTAAAAGAATTCAGCCCTCAAGGCTCATTTGACCTAACGGCAAAAATCTTTGTAGGAATACCAATCATGAATAGACCCACAAAAAAGTCCATGCCCGAAAACACATGGAAAGTCTGCCATTTTGTTTAGAATTAGGCCAATTTGACTTTGTGGCACAAACACCCCGAAGTTAGTTTGACCTAACAGCAAAAACTTTTGTAGGATTGCCTGTGATGAATAGACCCCCCAAAATAGTTTCAGGGACTCATACCCCAACGGACACGAGAAGTCTCCATTTTAGTTTGAAGCGGCCTTTTTCCCGCTGATTTGATGGGTTTCCGAGTAAAATTCGCCTTCCTCCCCGCAGACGACACCATGTCGGCGGGCAGCAACATGGAGATGGAGGACCGCGTGTCTCACCTTGAGCAGAGGCTTCAGCTTCAGGAGGACGACATCCAGCTACTGAAGGCGGCTCTGGCCGACGCTCTGCGCCGCCTGGGATGCTGCGAGGAGCAGACTTTGGCCTCGCAGCAGGCAGGGGGCGCCCATGCCACCGGGAGGAGGCCTCTGCCCGGCACAGCCCCGCCCACCAAGGGTGACTACCAGACCGTATTATGTGTAATCCATTTTAACTGAGTTAAGTACATTTTTTTTTTTTTTAACCTATATTTAAATGCGGTTTTGATGTTAAAACTGTGCATAATGCGTCGCCTGCTTGTTTTCGCACTCGGGAACGCAAACGTAAAGTCTTTTTGGCGTTTAGTAACTTCGCCGCTCGCCTCCCGTATTAGCGTTAGCATGACGGGGACGCTCAAGATATCCTGTGTTGCCCTGGTGTTCAGTGCGCCAGTTACTTCAGGCTCTCCCTTCCAAGCCGCTGAGCAACGGATACGTGCAACACAAACGACTTCTCTCGTCACCGTCGTCGCCCAAGAAGGACGTGCTGCACTCCATCAAGAGGTAGAGATGGACAGAAACCTAGGCGTGTAGCTGTGGATAGATTTTTATAATGTGACGCGTCTGTCCAGGAAGAGCATGTCAACAGAGCGCCTCACTCTGGTCAGGAGGGAAGCGGCGGCGGCGGCGGCTGAGAGTCGAAGTCGAACAACTTCATCCAGCAGCTCCTCGGGCGGGAAAAGGTTAGCTTTTAATGGATTTTATCACATTCTACACCGACATACTAGCATATCAAAACGATTCAACGTATGTATTTAAAAAAATAATAATACTTGGAGTACTCCATCCCTGTCTCTATTATCTATAGCAGGGAAGCCCCGATTTAATCACTTATTAACCAATTATTTCCTGAGATGAATACACAAAGTTAATCGATACAGGGATGGAGGATGGATGGAGGGAGAGAGAGAGAGACTGGGCCGAGCGGGCGAGAGAGAAACTGCGCAGGATGACACGACGTCTTTTCACGGGATTCTTCTGTGAAGGTCTCACATGTCCCAGGGACGGCGAACGCAGCACGCTTTCTCACTTTCTCCTCACATTTGATTGACAGCTCAGCGATAATTCAACATTTGTAGTTTGCTGGCATAGCTACGTGAGGTGTTCAAAAATATTAGGAACAACTGCCAATACGAAGTAGTTGTATATTTCTAACAACAAGTAATGAAGCGTATTGTCGCGTGAGAAGTGAAAATTATGAGCTGCGGTCCTTGTCCGCTGACGGCATCATATTTCTCATTGGAAACGGGCGGGGGTGGGGGTGGGGGTGGGGGGCGTGGGCGTTGCTCAGTTGAGGAAGTAACTGCTGATTGGTCGAAAGCAACATATGAGTTGGCAGACTGAAGGAGGAAATGCAAAAGTGTTGCTGAGCACCGCAAACACGCACTCAGGCACTCAATAACGGTCAGGTTTTGTTGTAGCGGACGCAAGCAGCCATGAAGAAGTCAAGCAGGTAAACTTGAGGAGGTTTTTGGACTTCAAATCAATGTTATGTAATCAATCTATTGCATCGGTGCGCAAAAGTCGCGTTCTTAATATGGGATGTTGCGTTCAAGTACCTCCCGGGCTTCTTGGGTGATGTTTGTCGAGTGTAATTTGAAGTTCTATTGGCAGACGAGGCTGGGTGTGTGGTGGGCGCACACACGCATCCTTTTTGGGAGGTTTTTGTGTTTCAAAGTTTTCGCACAAGTTTTGTTGCGGCCGATGTAGAAGCGTCGTGTGTGCGCGTGTGCAATATTTTTTTTTGGCCCATTTGGTGTTTTTCCTTACTGACTGTAGCAAATGCTGGAAGGCGTCTGTCTGGACACATGAGGATGGATTATGTTGCGTTCAAGTGCTCCTCGCATAGGTTGTTTGGTAATAATTCATGCAGCAGGAACTGATGTCTCATTAGTTTAAGAGGCTTGTGTGCGCACAGGCACGCACACACACGCACACACGTCCTGCGTGTGATAGATTTTGTTGTGTTCAAGTCCTCCTTGCATGTGTTCTTTCCGTTTTGTAACAATTCGTGTGGAGATCATTAGTATTACTGCAGTGTTTTGTTATTTGAACATGATTACATTACATCACATCCACAGACAGTCGCTCAGAGAGCCACTCACATCAAGTATCCAATGGAGTGCCGCGTGCGGTTCATGCGAGTCCATTAGAAGCAAAGTAACAACGCATTAAGATTCCCACATGGAGGGCAAAGAAAAACACCCTCAGTCAGTCACACCCTTCAAATATGAATTTCATCAAAACTTAGTTAATTTCATGCACATCCAAGAACTGGTTGAATCCAGAGTGAGAAGAAATGACAATAAACAAACACAGGGCATGCAACTTAATCAGTTGAATGTGTTTCGTGCAAGCTCAGCACAAACACGCTCAGAACGTGTGTGTTTGGACATTTTGATTAGTCGGTGTGTGTGTGTGTGTGTGTCTGTGTTCGGAAATTATGATTTGTGTGTGCGCACACGCGGGCTTTAGCTCATACACGCTTACTTATCTCTGTCAATTATAGTCCCTATCCCCAACTGTAAACTTTGTAAACATTTTCTCCCCATGAATTATTACAACAACAACAAACAAGACAGGAGGAGCACTTGAACACAACACAAACCTCTTAAGAGACAAATGTGTTTCTGTTTGTGTGTCTAGAGAGGGATTATGTTCTGATGATGTGCGCACATAAGTGAATAGCAAACACACTCATCCGTGGGCGACCTCCGATTGGTTTTGAAAAGTGCTCATCAAGCTGGTGCCGGTGTTGGTCCCGCCCATTTGAAACAGAGCCCACCGGCTGTGGTCAGGTGCCCAGCATGCACTGCTCTCATTAACATCTCGCCTCGCTTGCTAGGACTGGGGCCCACGTGCGCTCACACACATTATTGGAGACAAAACAAGTCTTTGTGTGTTTGAAGAGTTCTTGCGCCTCTTTTTTTTTTTGGGGGGGGGGGGGTGGGGCTCTTTGCCTGGCATCCAGTCAGCGTTTCCATGGAAACCGCCGGAAAAAAAGTCAAAACACTTTCATTCCAATCCTGACATGGAGCAGAAAAACAAGGCAATCAGTGTCACTGAATGTGAGGCTACTATGCTAAAGGCTAAAAGGAACATTTGGTCAACAACTTGGAGGCTAACATGCTAAACTACATCTTGGGCTACACGCCAGCGGCTAACATGCTAAAACTGCATGTTCAACAAACATGCTAGAGACTAAACCGGACGATTGTGGCTAACATGCTAAAACAACATGTTGGCTAAAATCCTTTCTTTTCCCCCCTCCATTTCAGTAAATCCAAAGAATGCACATATAATGCAGGTAAGTGGCCGTGTATTATGTTACAGTATGTATTTTACATGATTATTATTAAAGCAAGATTATGTTTTTCAATTTTCATCCCTCCCTCCGTCAGAGGATGGCTACGTGAGGATGTTCCTGCGCGGCCGTCCTGTCACCGTGCACGTGCCCGACCAGCTGAGAGACAGCTACAGCTTGGACCACAAGGAGGCACTACCGGACCACAAGCTCAAGCTGGAGTGGGTGTATCCTTCAATGGAGATGCTAACCTATGTTATGCTAGGCTAGGCTATCTACCTAACCGAATCACAAAGGGAGTGTGTGCGTGCCCCATAGCAGCTAGCAAAAAATTTCAGCGATGCTATATTAAGCGAGCTATCCCCCACAGCAACTAATCGCCAATTTCATATGGAGATTCTTTACTATGCTAAGGTTAATGTTCCGTGACGGCGCGGCTACAGCTATGGCTACCGCGGGCGCGACTGCCGCTCCAATTTGTACCTCCTTCCCACCGGAGAGATCGTCTATTTCAACGCCTCCGTGGTGGTCCTGTACAACACCGACGAACAGCAGCAGAGACACTACCTGGGACACAATGACGACGTCAAGTGGTGAGAGGCTAAACTGCGCATTTATGTAACATAAATGCATGTTCAGCTAACCTGTTAGAGGCTGAACTCCGCATTTAGCATTCAAAACGCCTTTGGCTAGCATGCAAGAAGCTAAACTGCACAATAGGCTAACATGAAAACCTTTGTCTTCCCAGCTTGAGTGTGCACCCTGACATGGTTACCATAGCAACGGGTCAAGTGGCGGGGAATACTAAAGATGGAAAGGTAATTGGCACACTTAACGTGTTAAAATGCATCTCGCGCTAACATGGTAGATGCTAAAGTGCATCTGTGGATGGCATGCCATGGCACAGGTGTCAAACTCCGATCCTCGAGGACCACCACACTGTGTGTTTTCGATGTTTCTCTCTATGGGCCGCCAGGTCAAATGCTCATGCAAATACTCAATGTGTGTTCAGCTGCTAGCGCCTCACGTCCGTGTGTGGGACTCTGTGAGCCTGAACACGCTTCATGTGCTGGGGTTTGGCGCGTTCGACCGAGCCGTCACCTGCGTGTCCTTCTCCAAGTCGGTGAGTAGCGCCACTCGGTGTTCAACTTCCCTTTGGTCAAAAGTTCCAAAGTGCGACATCGACCCTGTAGAACGGCGGGAGCTTCCTGTGTGCTGTCGACGACGCCAACGACCACATCCTGTCGGTGTGGAACTGGCAGAAGGAGAAGCAACTGGCCGACGTCAAGGTTAGTGTCTAGTGTGCATCCTGATGTGTTTTTTGGGAATGCTCAACGGGTCCTGACGCCTTCACAGTGCTCGAACGACTCGGTGCTGGCAGCCGTCTTCCACCCGATGGACGCCAACCTGATTGTCACCTGCGGTAAGTCGCACATCAACTTCTGGAGCCTGGAGGGAAGTACGCTGACCAAGAGACAAGGACTCTTTGAGGTAACCACTACAGCAACATCACTTTTGTTTTTGTTTCAGCAGAGAATATTTGTTTTTTTTTTAAAAAACAGAAGTGAAATGTTGTCAAAATGCGTTACATGGAGAATACTAGTAGTGGGATTAGTACTGAGCTTTGAGGTACTCCATGTATCATTTTTTTTTTCTAGATCACTTATGTTTTGTATACTTTGAATTGAGGTCAGTCCAATGAAAAGTTGTTCAATGTAGGCCATTTGATGGTTTCACAGTTGAAGATAAAAGGTTGTAAAAAAAATAAATAAAATAAAACACATTTAAAAAGTGTAGCATGAAGAATAAAAGTGGGTGCAGCATAGTTGGTTAGTTGTTTGATGTCGGGTCTGAGCCTTGAGATACTCCATGATTTATGATGTATACTTTATGTTGTTTGAGCTCCCAGCCGTGTAGCAAATTGTTTAATGTAGTCTACTTTATGACTTAAAGTTCAAGATGAATGGTCAAAATGTCAAAAAGAGAATCAAAATGGGTTCAGCACTGAGCTTTGTGGTACCCCTTATGTGTTAGATCACTTACATTTTCTCCCATTTTAGCTGTGGTCAGCCTGAATAATAAGTGAATCTAAACTCTATATGCATACATTTGTTTTGCACTGCAGAAACATGAAAAACCGAAGTATGTGCTGTGCGTGGCATTTGCCGAGAACGGAGACGCCATCACTGGAGACTCTAGTGGAAACATCTACGTTTGGGCCAAAGGTATCCCACAGTATTCATACATACAGCAAGTGCACCATCATGTGCGAGGTGTGACCAGTCGCATTTGTGATGGACAAACAGGCGGTAATCGCATCAGCCAGGTGTTGCCGGGAGCCCATGAGGGCGGCATCTTCTCCATCTGTGTCCTGAAGGACGGCACCATGGTGTCTGGTGGAGGGAAGGACCGCAAGGTGGCGTTGTGGGACCGCGAATACCGCAAGCAGGTGGACATGGAGGTCAGCAGGAGTTTAGGATGACAATGAAAACAAAGCCCCGTTTATCGCTGAATTCATTCTATAGCGGTGGCGTGAACCATGAGCTGCACTATAGCCGTCCGGGCTTTACTATATTATAGTTGGGATCATTTATAATTTTGTGTCTGTGCGTGTCAGGTGGGTGACGCATTTGGTCCAGTTCGGGCCATCGCAGAAGGCAAGGGGGGTGAACTCTTCATCGGAACCACCAAGAACGCCATCCTCAGAGCAGCCTTCCCTGACACACTGACACCCATTGTACAGGTGCACTAGCACTAGCGCCATGACAATAGAATATGCTAACATGCTAAACTGCACACTGGGATAAAATGGTACCAGCTAACAGGCCAAACTGACTATGTGGTGAACATGCTGAATGCTAAAGAGATCATTTGGCTAGCATGATAGTAGCTAACCCGCCAAACTGACTATTCGACGGCTAACAGGCTAACATGCTAAACCGATTGTTCGACTAATATAGAGGCTATATGGCAGATTTGGCGAAACTGCTAGCAGCTAACATGCTGAAATGAATGTTTGATGTACCTCCAAGATTGTACTTATTTACAGATTTGCTGACTTGGGTGTGTTTTTACACTTCTTGTGTTTCTGTCTTGCTAACTGCCGTGTGATCTGTGCGCAGGGTCACACGGACGAGCTTTGGGGTCTGGCTGCGCATTCGTCTCGGGATCAGTTTGTCACCTGCTGTCAGGATAAACAAGTTCACCTGTGGGACACAAACTCCCACCAGCCCATCTGGACTAAGAGCATCGAGGTCATTCAAAAAAGAAAAAAGTTGAAGGGTGTTAAAACTGTCTCCTCAATGTCACAAAGCAGTTGTAAGAATAGTTGCTGTTGTCTGTTGCTGGCAGGATCCTGGAAGGTGTGCAAGTTTTCATCCAAACGGAGACGTTCTGGCTGTCGGCACAATGACTGGAAGGTTTGCCAACTTAATATTCCATTGCAATTATGTTATTAGTATTGTAAAAAAAAAAAAAAAGGAAGTTCTCACATGCACACTTTGCATGTGTGTTTTTTTGTTTGTTGTTTTACGTGAATGTGCGTTTGTTTGTTTTTTGTGTCTAATTGTGATTTTGTGTGTGTGTGTGTATTTTTTGTGTTCATGTATTTTGTGCTTGTTGTCTGTTTTTGTTTGTGTGTGTGATTGCTTATTGTGTGTTTTTGTTATATGTTGGTGTTTGTTTGTGTGTATTTCAGATGGCTAGTGTTGGACGCAGACACTCGTGACCTTGTTTCTGTGCACACAGACGGCAATGAGATCATATCCAACGTCAAATATTCTCCCGGTAAAACACAGACAAAACCTTCAGATTCTTAGCATTTGATGCTAACCTCAGCGCTAACCACAATGCGTGTGTGTGTGTCAGACGGCAACTTCCTGGCGGCGTCGTCCCACGACAACTTCATTTACATCTACGCCGTGACTGAGAACGGACGCAAGTACAGCCGCATTGGAAAATGTAACGTGAGTATCCAAAAACGGCAAAAATGATCCAAAGAAATTTGTAGCAAATTCATCTTCTCAATGACTAGTTTACCTGTATTGGTATGCTAAAAATCAATGAACAAATTACAAAAGAAACAGACATAATAAAAAAAGACTTGAATCAGATTTTCTTTGCTTATTCTTATTGTGATGATGATGATGATTACGATTTGTGTGTCTGAATGTGTTCCTTAGGGTCACTCCAGCTTCGTGACACATGTGGATTGGTCCAGTGACAGCCGCTACCTGGTCACCAACTCGGGAGACTACGAGATCCTCTTCTGTGAGTGCTCCCCCCCGCTTCCTATGAGTACGCGTGTTTGTGTGTACATGAACACGCACCAAAGGTGTTGCGCGTTCCAGGGGAGGCGCCCAGCGGCAAACACGTGACCAACATGGACGCCGTGCGAAACCTCACGTGGGCCACGTCCACCTGCACCCTGAGCTTCAACACCTTTGGTGAGTTAAGACCATGTTGTGTTCACAAATCACCCCAGGTTTGTAGTCCCGCAGATTTTTTTAGGATTAATTTTAGTTTTACGTTTGGAATTCGCTGTAATTCCACTGTTGACCACTAGGCAGCGGCACACTTTTACATTTAGTTTGAGACTGTCAATTTGAAAGAATTACAAAACAGGATGTGAATCCAGATTTTTTTTTTGTTTTTTTTTTTTTTGCATCGTGTTTTTCAGGTATTTGGCCGGACGGCGCGGACGGCACAGACATCAACGGCGTGTGCCGGTCACACAACGACTCCCTGCTGGCGTCGGCCGACGACTTTGGCAAAGTGCATTTGCTCTCGTACCCGTGCTCCCAGCCCAGGGTCAGTTGCCCCACCCTCTCTATAATTTTCCGTGCTAACTTGCTACGCTAACATCGATTCTCAATCGTTCAATTTGTGGGAATTTGCCAAAGTTGAACTGAGGTAATCAGACTTTTCTTGGTTGTTGACGATGTTTCTGCTTAAAGTTTGAAACTTTAAGTGTGGTCCTACTGTGCACTTCAAACTGTCATTTTAGCCATGTTTTCAATCCTTTACAGTATTTATATCTATGTGAAAATCTGCAAAACAAATACAATGCAGGTAAGTGATGTCTGGGGGGGCAAAAATTATACAAGGTCGCGAGGGGTGCGCAAACCAAGAAACCCCGACACAAACGTGTGGCACAACATAGGAGAGCATTTTCCCCGCGTCCGGAGTCAGCCGTTCATTCGCATCTCAAAAAGAAAGGACTTTCCTTCAAACATCAACCAAGAAGAGACCAGTTGCCTGCGTTCAACTTTTTCCGAGTGCTAAGCTAACCTTTGAACCCTTGCGTCTTCCAGGCGCCGGGCCACGAGTACGGCGGCCACAGCAGTCACGTGACCAGCGTGGCCTTCCTGCACGACGACAGCCGCCTCATTTCCACCGGAGGAAAGGACGCCAGCATCCTGCAGTGGCTGGTGGCTTAGGCAATGCCTGCTCCGTGGCTTCCTGCCCACCGGGGGGCAGCACCCTTTTCTTTCCTTACGTGCCTGCACGTTAACACACGCATACGCTGGATGAAATGAATGTTTACTACAGTGCATTAACTTATGTTTAGTGTGAAATGTAACCAAAAAAAAAAAAAATAACATTAGCACGCTAACTGTGCCTGGATGACATTTATTAAGTTTAGGATCCAAACGTGGACTTTGTTTCGTTGTCACTGTGAGGAGATGAAGATACGCAATTGCTGGCTGTGCTGCATTTAGAAGATTGTAGATGCTAATGCTAATGCTAATCCACTGAAAGCTGGACCTCGCAGATGTCACACACACACACAGTTGTGAATGTAAACAACAAAAACGGCGTCAGGTCCCTTTAAGAGCGGCCCGGCTGCCTTGTCCCTCGTCTCCACGGAGATGCGCGTCTTCTTTTCCTCTTCCTCCTCCGTCCTTCACCTATTGCTTCCTCCTCATCTCTCCCTGTTTTCCCTTTCCTTCTCGAAGGAGGACAAGAAGTGGAAGAGGAGGAAAAGAAGCAAGAGGTGGAAGACAAGAAGGAGAAGGACAAAAAGGAGGATCAGCTGCCCCACTTCCTCCTCATCCCTTCTCCGTCACCTCCTTCTTCGCTTCCTCCCCCTCCACCTCATCTTCCTCCTCCCCCTTTTGCAATGACGATTGTCTCGATGTCATGACCTGCTGTCATGCTGTTCATCCAAGTGCAAAATGTGCACCAGGCGGCGCTACAGTGCAACAAGTCCATGAGCGAGTTGCTTCAAAAGTGGTCAGTAGATTTCATATAATTATGCACTATATACAAAAGATGAATATACATATATGTGTAATGCAGTGAATCCGAGTGGCCGTGCTATTTTAACATTGAATAGGCTATGTCGGATGTGGGCGTGTCACGTGTACCGTCGTGATCGACAGGCAGCTTTACTGTGTGCGTGTTTGGCCTTATTAATAAAGTTTTTACCCAATTATGACTTTTGTTCTCTTTTTGGCTTCTCATCAGCAACAATATTAAAACATTATTTATAGACGTATGTATAATTTTGCTTCCTTGGACATTTTTGCTCCTTTGCAAATCCATATTATTGTTAATATTACATAAAGGAATAATTAACAATAAACGATTACATTTTATTAGATAAACTAGAATAAGTGCAATTTAGCCTTTTTAGCTTTTTTTGGGGGGGGGGGGGGAGACAGAAATATAACAAAATGCCAAAGAGCATGTCAAATGCGTATTGAGACTTGATACGCTATGAAAATGCTAATGAAAAAACGACATTTTGTCGTGGCCTTTAGGTACGAATGAATGTGAGCAATAAACTTGCAGTTACTGTATGTAACACTAGAGGGCGGCACATTCTATACAGTACTGACATGTTAAAGGGGGATTCGATCGTAGTCTCAATTAGCAGTGCTAGCAATACTAAGCTAGCATTAGCACTGCAAGCAAGCCGACGTTAGTCACGACTACATTGGTAGCATGATTATTCTTAATGGAGTCTTGCTGTAACACTCGATGTTATTGGTTTTAAGTTTTACTTTTGGGTAATGTCCACTCAATTAAAAATCCAAGGTGGTAAACTGAGCTGTTAAGCAGAAATGTTACTAACTCCGTGTCGCTTCTGAATTTTCTCAGCTGCCTGAGGTCGCTTGGCTGTGGATGATCGCAATCTTAGAAAACTTCTGACGTGCTGTAAGTGTCCCAATACTTTTGTTCATTGTGTGTTTATGCAAATGCGTCTCCCAGGACGACGACAAGTCGTGGGAACAGAAAACGTTCAGAAACATTTAATTGAATTTAACTGGAATATGGCGGCTGCCCGAGGCTCAGAACTTATTTTCTACGCACGCACACACACACACACGTGCACACATCATGGGCCCATGTGTTTTGGTCTAGCTGTTTACTGAACAATTAATCAAATTCAAATCGACATTACAATGTATTAGAAGGCAATTTTCAAAGGCTGCGATTAAAAAAAACACAAAAAAACCTGGAAAACAAACACTTTAATTCAGTCCGTCGTTCGGCTTTATCTTTCATGTGTATGTACAGCGGGTACGGAAAGTATTCAGACCCCTTGACATTTTTCACTTTCTGTGTCATTGCAGCCGTTTGTCAAAATCAAAAAAAGTTGATTTTATTTCTCATTGATGTACACCCAGCACTCCATCTTGAGTGAAACAAAAAACAGAAATGTAGATTTTTTTTTTTTTGTTGTTGCAAATTTATGAAAAAAGAACTGAAATATCATCCGGTCATAAGTATTCCGAGCCTTTGCTCGAGGACTCGTCGGGCTGCATTTCTGTGCCAAAGTGGTCACGATGCTATCGCCTTCTGCGCGGAAAGCGAAAAGTGTCGTCCTGTGCGCTGGAGCACTTGAACGCAAAGCCGAGAAGAACTCGTTCAACTTGAAGCCACTTCTAAACATTCCTTCACATCGCGTTCACGAGAAGGCGCATTTGCCTTTGATCGTTTCTGAAGATGGCCGCGCGCCTGAGTGTGTGTTTGCGTGTATATTTGTTACCGTAACTGTGTGTGTCCTTATGTGCACGTGTGAAAAGAGTGCATGTCCGGCGCGTGTGCATGCTTACTTTTGCTTTTGTATGCAAGTGCGTGTGTACTTGTTTGTGTTGCAATGCGTGTACTTGACGTGTGAGCGTGCGAGTTAGTGCGTTTGTGTGCGCGTAGTGTGCACGCGTGTTTTTTTTGTGTGTACGCGTGTACATGTGTGTGCGCGTGCATAGCATGAGGAGACGGTAAAGAAGGTTGCACATGCATGCAGGCCGAGCTCTTAACAGGAAGTAATGTCGTGTAGCAGCTGTTCTACGCCTCCTCCCTCATTCACTCATTCTCACCCCCCCCACACACAACCCCCCCCCCCTTCTCTCTCTCTCGTCTTTGTGCGCAGGCGGTCAGCACTCGGCTCACATTGAGTGTTGTGCGTGTTACTCTTCCTTCTTTTCACGTTTACCTGCGGCAAATAATAGTTTTCTTTTTTTTTTTTTTTTTTAATCCCTGTTGGATTGCAGCTGCTTTACTTTTTGGAATGCGCTGTTCGTTCGGAGGCGGACAAACAAGTGAAGGTGAGTACAATGAAAGTTCAATGTGCGTGTCCATCCTTTTACTCCCGTCGTGGCGCTGACTAGTGTTGCTCTTCTTCACGTTTGCATCTTTCCGCGCTTCTTCTACCATGTGCACTTTAAGCATTGCCATGCCCTTCTTGATTATTTATTGATCTGATCCCATGGCTACGTATACGCCGCCGTCAATACAATACACTGCATCTTTGCGTTCTTCTAATGTTATTATCGTTGCTCTGGACTTTGCTGCCTCGCAATGGCTCAGCCGTTGTGGCTGTCGATGTTTCCAAAGTGTTTTCATGGAGGCATTTGTCAAGATGTTAATGAATGGACCGGTGACACCCAAAAGCCACAAACCAGTTCTGTCTTGAGCCTTGGATTAGTGTTGTGACTTTTAAAACGCAAATGCTCCTCATCTGGACCGCTTGTGTGTGTGTGTTGAGAAGAAAAGCTGTCCACACAACAAACACAAACGAGTTTGTGGCCGGTGCCAGAGGCCGCCGAGCGAGCGACCACAAACTGGACCACGCGCCGCAATTCCGCCGCTTGCTCAAGGCAACGCAGATGTGAAACACTTGGCAGAAAAAAAAAAGGAAATAATTGTTTTCTTTTTTTTTTTTAAAAAAAAAGCAAAAGTGCTTCACATCTGTGGAGGCTTGGAAACAAAAGTTACGATTTGCTGTATTTTCAATGAATTGAATTTTCAAATGCTCACTTCCACGACATCCCTAGGAAATCACATGATCTCATCGGCTATTTTTAGGGCAGGCCGGCGCGGGCACCTCGTCGGTGAGGCCCGCGTGCATCGCATGTTGCATATCGTCGGCGTGATGTAGTCCAGCAGAAGACAATGGCAAGCATGTCTGCTCATCGCCAACGTTTGTCGACATTCCCGACCCTCGACAATGCTCGCTCAGTTCCTCCTCCGGGATTCCTGCTTTCGGCATTTTTTTTTTTCCCCCAATCTTCTCTGCTTGTCTTTGTGCTTAAGTCAACAGCAACACCTTGGACTACTGTTTCTCCTTCTTCTTCCGCTTAGCCGACAAGAAGAAATGACAACAAAATGCTAACGACCACAATCAGTGTAAGCTTGGCAGTCGGCATGTATTTTTTCATTTTGATTCTTGCTTCGTTTTTTAATAGTGGTTAAAAATATATATAGATATCACCAAAAAGTTGAATACTAACATAACATATGATTTTGTCTTCCAAAGTATTACGGTTAGCAGAGCGCATGACAATCCAGACACGCAGTAAAATATTGTGGTGAGCTTTTAACGAGGAGAAGGAATTGAAAATGTGGCCAGATGACACGTGGACCGAAGAGCAAACACGTCCCCGGCCGACAGGAAGGATGCCTTGCGAAATTGGAGCCGCGACCTCCAAGCCCGACAGACGTCTGCGGTCCACATGCCGGATCTTTTTGGCTCTGTTCACCCTCCGGAACACTCCAGAAGCCTCAAACAAGCCTCGCAGCTTGGAACACAAAAAAGATATATTGAGAAGAGATACAGTGGATAGACAAAAAAAAAAAGTCTACACACCCCTTATCGCATGCCAACTTTTTGCGATAGAAATAATGAGACTAAGATCAATCATTTGAAAGTTCAGATGTTCTGGTTGGCTTTTCCTGGCCTTTAGAAAAAAACAAACAAACAAAAAAAAAAAAACTCCACCTTGACTTGAAGGTCGCAGTTCCAGCACGGAAGATGGCGACGTTTTGGGGAGGATGTCATGGGAAGTGAAGACTATCAGCCAGATGTTATTACGTCACGTCTCGGTTGGTGATTAGATAAAAGCAGCGCCGACTGTTTACTATTGCGCAATGCCTCCAGCTCCATGACGCCCGGACAGGAAGTCACCAGGACGGACTTGTTTCCTGTCCTCCGTCAAATCATTTTTGGATTCGACTTGGTCGAGTCCAGCGGAAAATCTCAAATGTCACATGCAAGCAAAAATCAGGCCCAAGTCGAGGAAAAGTTGGACTTTGAGGTCACGTGAGACTTCAGCTCAGGCAGGGGGAGCAAAACTTGGGCCAGGTGGGATTTTTCAAGTTGGACCGATGGGCAACGTTGCAACTGGATGACGTGAAAACAAACAAAGCGGCCGGTAAAATGTGCATGTCAATTTGTGTATATCGTGGCTGTCCTGTGCAAAACACTTCTGGCCTTTTTTTCTTTTAACGTTAATGGCGTCTCCGTGTTACGGACATCCCATTGACATGAATTTTTTTTTTAAAATGATGAAATTGGACATTCAAGTATGTGTTTTTCACAGGACAGTGACAATAAATTTGAAATAAAATACATGGTTTTTGCAATGATTATTTCCAATTGATTGTGACTTAAAATATAGATGATTTAAAACAAAATGGTATTCCAAATATGGTTTTAAAATATTTCCTCTTATAACAAATTTCCTAATGAATAAATAAGATCAACCAAGAAGTTACGATATCCATTTAAGAGATTGTGAAAATGTTAATTCCAACAAAAAGTAATCAATCAACCAATTGCCGATTCAAAGACGATTCTCTCACTTGAGGTAAAAAAAAGGCTAAATCAAAGTAACAAATACAAAGTACTGTACTGAATACATATTATGATGGAATGGATTTCCTCCACCATGTAGCATTTTCTTTCCCGTTTTTTGTGAAACGGGGCTGTTGCCATGGAGGAAACGTGATCATAACCATAGAGCAGGAAATGGACCGTGCAGCGCGGCGGCTCAGCGTCGCGCGTTGTCGTGTGATGAAAGCGTCCGGCAAGTTGCAAGTGACGCGCGTGCACAACGGCTGCCATGTTGTTGAGTCACAGAGATTAGGAGCCAAATTGAGGTTTTGTCCATTTCGCCCCGTGGATGATGAGGAGGCTCTTCAAAGCTTTTGCGGTTCACTAATGCTGATGATTAACAACCGAGGATGATGGTCCACACCCATGTTCTTTGACTTTTTTTTTCTTTTTTAACTCATTGTGTCCCTCGCTCCTTCCCTCACAAGGTGCGATGCTACCTAGCGCTGTTGTGTCCTGGCCCGTCCTGTCCTGTCCTATCCTGTCTTGTCCCAATGCTCTGTCCTCTGCATGGCTCGCCAGCCCGGTGCTGTCCTTCATGTTGCCAAAACAATGCCCCCTGGTGGTGAAAGTAGGTTGTCACCCCCTGTCAGACGAGAGCCGTTCCGCACTTTGTGCTCTTATTTTTGCGAGGAGAATCGTTACCGTAGTTACTTCCTGCTAGAGGAGCGTCGTTACCGATGTTACTTCCATCCCATTTCAGCTTCCTTTACTTTGTGCTAGTGGAAGAGAAGAGTTGTTACCTCCGGTTTGTGTTCCCGACAGAGGAAGTGGAAGATTGTGACTTGAGAGTTGCCACTTCCTGTTTGAGGAGTTTTGTGACTTCCTGTTCCGTCAGAGTCGTCGCTTCCGGTTCGAGATGAGCTGCCGCTTCTCTTGTAACTTCCTCTGCCAGTCATTTCTTGATTACTTGTGTTTGAATGAACATCTTTTTCCGAGCATCTGTTCTATTTGGGCCAGTTACTTGATACCAAAAAGACTTGAGTGCGCCGGCTCCCATAGTTACGACATTGAACCAACTACCCCTTTCTCAAATGCATTTGGCCAATTAAAGAAAAATTTAAAAAAAGATTTTATGATGGTTCTTCAGTTTTTCACATTCAACATCATGCGTTAGCAAAAAATCGTTTTTTTTTTTTTTTGTCTGGCCATATTTAAAAAATCATTCCAAATATGCATTGGGGGTGGAGGACGCCAGGGAGACGCATTTGGGACCACCAGTGGAGCTAGGAATTTTATTTTATTTTTTTTCTTGGGGGGGACCCATGGCAGGGCCAAGGATTTCTCAGGGTGTCCACGCAACAATTTTTTTTTTTTTTTTAACACAAATCCCCCAAACATTCTTGGGAAAACACAGATACAACATTCATTATATGTTCCCTTGTTCCCTATGGGGGGGGAATGTGGGGAAAAAAAAATCAGAAAATACCCAAAAGTCAATTATCTGGTCTGGCACCTGGGGGAATCCAAGCATATTTCAAAGGGGCGGGGGTTAGTCCCCCTTGCGCCCCCCCCCCCCCCCCCCGGCTCCACCATTGCTTGGAACAGACCAATCGTGCTCATCTTTGCATCTGCAGAATTGTGAAGCATAACCATGCGGATATTTGACTTGAATTTCATCCCGCTTGAAACATGAAGCATCAAGTGCACATTTGTGGCCATGGCAGTAATTGTGCCAGGCAGACATGTGGTGCATTTGTGTCACCTTTGGCAGACGACGCCATCAAACGACGACATCCAGGAGCCATGGTGCCTTTCGCCAAAACATTTCTACCTCCTCCCGCCTTGCCCCTCTGCCGATCCCCTCCCTCCTTGACGGAACTCGTGGTGGGAGGCGCTGGAACAAAGAAGCGAGGAGCTCGAAAGTTGCAATTCGACAAATGAGATGAGCCCCCGCTTCAACTCTTCAATGTCAAGTCCTGCGTCCACACGCCCGTTTTCAAACGTCACCATCGAGGAGCTCAAAGACTTCCGCAGACCATCCGTCAGATGTCCCCTGTCCGCTAGAACGCCCCACCCCCCACCCCTCCATGCTTGCTCCATGATGCTTGTTTGCGACGCTCCGTCGTCTTTCAGTGTTTTGAGGAGCCAAGAATTGCAATGAAGAGACTTGAGATGAGCCCTTACTGTTTCTTCCTGCTTGACGCGTTGCCGTGACTTCCTGTACGTTCTCTTTGAGGAAGAAGAACTTTCTGTTTGACGAGCGCCGTTCCGATTTCCCGTTAAAGGGGAGCTCTTACTTCACGCTGTGCCTCTTAAAGGAAGTAAATAGATTTGAGGTCCTGTTGGAGGAAAGCCGCGACTGCCCGTTAATGAAAACCATGTCGTTGCTTTCATCTCAAGTGGCTTTTTCTTGTCTTTGACACGGCCCGCACGTCAATAGCATCGATCGGACGGCGCGAGTGCTTTGCCGCGACGGCGAATGACATCGACGTGACGTCTTGTTGATCGCGAGGCGCGAGAGGTTAACGGCTTGCGCTGAGGTCAAGCGGACGCGGCTGGTCTTGAAATGTCAACGCTCACTGAATCCGATGGGACTATTGAAATCACCCCTGAACTCCAGTCGGGCAACGGCACAGATGCGGGACGCTCAAAACTGGTAATCAAGCCTTCATGAGTCCCGTGACTGCTGATGTTTTTCTTCTGCAGTTTGAAACGCATCCATGGATGATTGAATGAAAGTTTAATGAGCCTCTTAAAGGAAAACAAAACAAATGTTTTTAATGGCATGCGTTTCTAATGGCCGCAAATGTATTCTGCAGGCGGGGATGCTTGGAAGCGCAACTTGTTTGCTGTCACTCACAGGAGAGCTTGCGTGCATTTCAATGATCATTACGTTTGTATTTTTGTTCTTGGCGTCCCACTGGAAACCTTTCTCGGCTTGGAAAATTCTGCCCCCGAAGACTTAGCAACATGACAATTTGGTAGTCCCGTCGTTCATGAGAAGATCCCATAAAAAAAAAAAAAAAAAAAAGTTTCAAGGCCCCGTTCCCGAAATGGAACATGAAGACAGACATTTTGCTCGCCAGTTTCGGATCATTTTGGAAAGACTTGCCGAGACAAACGTTCCCAAGAGGTTTTTCGTCTAATTGCGACTAAATTTGAAGCACATATACTCGACAGACAATTTGCAAAGAATGACATTTTCCGTCTTTGTGAGTGCAAGTTTGATGACTTGCCATCAATCTCGTAATTGATATGCTAGCTTTTTTTTTTTTTTTAAACAAATATAGTACCTCAATAATACTAAAATTGGACTCCGTTGATTTTTGTGAAAAAATGTACAAAATGAGTTCTTTCACTTAATGTTGGTTCCTTGTTCGGCACTTTTGTGCCGTCCTTGAATGGCCATTTTTATGCAAGCGAGACCTTTGCACTCGGGTGGGAAAAAAAAAATCACAGTCTGTGGTTATTTTGTACTTGCTTGAAAGCCTTTGTTGTTGTGTCGAGATAGGGGAACTTTTATACATGCGTCGAAAAATGGATCATCAAAACTGCAATATATGAAGCTGTCTTTTGTCCGTATTCAAAATAGCAGTTTTGTCACATGCGCCCCCCCCCTCCAGCACTTAAGTTGCTCATCCCTTTACTAGGCCAATGGATGTGTTGGGAAATATGAGAGTTTTGATTATTGTATGTGGGCGGAAACATGGTGAAACGGTTTGGTGACTCACTGCATAACAGGAAACTCCAATAAGATTGTTATTTGAATTGTTTCATTTAATAGCAAGTCAGCTCCACAGGGTCAGAAGTTGATCTTACTTTTTGTGTGTGAGGAAGGTCGCATCAAGGTGAAAATGAAAATGAAAACGACTCGCCCAAAGCTTTCCTCTCAGAGTCACTGGGAAAAGTTTGAAAAATCAAACCCCAGACCAATTTCGCCATGAAATTGGTTGGACACGTGTTTGGACACATGAAAAATCTCAAGGAGCCGTGCCAGGAATTCAACGGGAAGTTGCTGGCCATTCTGATTACAAACAGCCTTTTGGGGCAAATTCCACGGCTCGTGGATACGATTGAATTGACCCAAACAAGCCCCAATGGGCAGCGCGATTTATTTATTTATTTTTGCCTGCGCACCATCTGATGTGGGCGGAGCTTAGCGTCGGCATTTCATGCTGGTGTTGAGGATTCGCCCTGACTAAGGTGTGCGAGGGCCTTCATATTGCTTCATATTTGTGTCGTGGCACGACAGAGTCTTGCGTCATCAATGGACTGATTGCATCATGTCGCTTGATTGTAAATTGTCGAGTACTTGAACGGGAAAGCAAAGAGGAAAAAGCCGAGCGAAATGTCTGTCATCACGCGCGAACCACAACACAATTAAGCGACCAATCAGACAAAAAGACAGAACACAGGAAGGGAGACAGGAAGCACACACGCACAAGCACAAGCACAAGCACGAGCACAAGAGCAACATTGTGCTTCAAACTATTGTAAGACAAGCGAGGAGGATTCGACTCCAAGTATTGACTTGCACTTTGGGGCTTCTTTTTGTGTTGCCGCTCACATGAAGATTTTGTGCGAAAAGGCTCCAGTTTCTCCTCATGTTGTGTATGAAAACATTGTGTAACCTTCCATTCAGGTTCACGTCCTTTGTTTGAGGTGCGGCTTCTTGCCAGCCAGCGCTCATGTTTATCGGCCTTTACTCGCAAGTGTGTGTGTGTGCGTGCGCGCGCGCGCGCGTGTCGAGTATTTATTATAGGAAGCTGGCTGGTCTTGTCCGGTCAGCAAATCAGATGCTATAAGCGAAATGAAATGACCCTCTAGCTATCATGCATCATCTCACACACGCACGGTTGTGTGATGACAGCGAGATGAGATCAATGAAGCGGAAGGTGCACGTTTATTAAAGTCGTTCATTTTCGGGCTTGCGAGGCGTGTCAAATCATCCGCTATTTGCAAACTGCATGCGTGTGTTGTTTGGAAGCGATCGACGCTCAATGCAAGGACACTTCATCGGCTGGGCTATTTTCAATGAGATCCAATACAAGATAACACTGCTCAACAGGCGGTATTGTAGCGACTTTGTGTGTTGTTCTCGGGTTATGTGATTTCCCGTTGTCTGGGGGGACCGTGAAGGCAGCAGGAGGTTGGACAAGGAAGAGCGGGAGAGAGACAGGAAAGTTGTTGAGTGTCGCATTAGCTTAGCATGTTTTTTTTTTTTTTTTTTAATTATTATTATCATTTAGCTTAGCGTGTTGTTGCTGTCGATTTGGCGCGCTTACGCCCAAAAGGAACCTTCCTCTTACTCATTAAAAGATTTGTATTATATGTGAATTTAAAAAAAATCTTTTGCAATGGCAGATTTTCCACAATGTTAGGGCAAACAAAAACCACAAACATACCAAAAAAAAATTCAAGTGGAAGTCTCAAAGTGGTAACATGTATATATAAATATATAATCTTCAGACACCAAAAGGCGAATAAAAATGAAAAAATATTTCACAAAAACAAAAAAATTAATAGATTTGTTGGTAGCTCACCACTTGGTCTGATTCACTTCAACGCTACAATATTTTTGGGGATGATTTCAAATGTTTTCTTTTTAGCATATCAACTTTTTGAGATATTTTTCCTTTTTTTGTTTTTTGGTTTGAAAGCTTGCGCAATACAGATGTTACAGTCCATCCATTATGTGTTGTAATTTACAGCTATGACGTTTCAGGAAAAAAAATTCTGCTGTTGCTTAACCTAGCCCTGAATTCATAAATATGACTAAATACATGACTATTTTGCAGATTTGATTATATGAAAACCTGACTGCAAGAGAACGGACGAGGGCGGAATCGGCGCCAAAATATAATTTTGACAAGCTGATGAAAATATTGAGTTGAGATTTATTGGCCTTTGTAACGGAAGCTTTTGCAGCGGCGAATCGTCCCAAGTGGTCATCAAACTTTTGACGCGATACTCGGATGCTCATTTGGACGAATTCCGAGCCGCTGGAGTCCCATCAAAATGGCCGCTTCGGAGCAAAATGGCCGACTTCCTGTTCAATTCGGCTCATGGGTTGCTTCTGAACACGTTTTCATGCTTTCTGTTGCGATAGTAGAGACGTCCACCCAATGTTCTGTCAATTAGTGACTGCCCATTTTCTCGAGCCTTCAAGACTTGTGACTAAAATGCAGATTTTTTTTTTCACCGGGATGCGGGTGAGTTTTCGCAAGTAACGTGAGTTTTCGGGCATGTTATTCGGGAGATTACCAAAGTCGGCAACGGTACTTCATCGGACTGACAACTATTGCTCATGTTTTGATGATTTATTTGCTCGCTGGCTTTCTGTCTCCACTTTGGACTTCCACACAGGAAGTGACACAGTCAAGCCGTTGAACTGATGTCATGGTGTTTTTATTCCAAGTTTGGCACCGCACCTGAAATTCCACAAATGCTTCTCCAGGGATTTATGCGAGACAGCAGGAAGGAAGGAAGGAAAGAGGTGTGTGTGTGTGTGTGTGTGTGTTTTCTCAGAGTCATAACTTTATGCTTTTGACACACACACACACACAAGTGTATACAATCAGGTTTACAGCTCGGTGAAATTCTAAATGGCGTTATTGTTGATAATTGACCTGATAAGGCAAGCACGCCCACGCTGACACAATTAAATACGAAAACAGAAACAACAAGATGGCGCCTCCTTCGCAAAGCACCTGACGGGAGGTCAGCTGACCCTCTGCTTTGCTCTGATTGGCTACCGAGCTTTATTGGACTGATATCAAATAGAGGCCAACATCATCACCGATATTGATGCCGATACTTAACATTTGCTTAATCCGTCTGTTTTGAAAAAATTCCTGTCATTCGTCAGCAAAACGGGCGTCGGTCAGTGACGGACAAACCGACCGGTCGGGCATCGGCGCTAAAACTTGACAATTAGTTACCAGTACAAGTTCAAAAGAGGCTTCTGTTGTCGTCGTTACTGCCGATATCGATGCTGATATTGAACATTTCCGAACTGATACTGGAATAAAATGAAAGCTGGTGTTACCAATGACAATATGAGACCAGTAATTGACATTCACGTCCCATTACAAGTAAGACAGAGGCCGAAAGGTGACATTTCTTCACTGATATACATCTCAAGTCTGGTCTTGCATCGTTGATATGATGTTTTGTGCCTGAGGGGGGCGCTGTTTCGCCCGCTGAGACTATTAACTCTCGTTTTGGTGTCTTTTGTGGGTTACTTTGCGCTTGGCTAACATCGTGTGGCCCGCCAAATGCAGGTCAGGTCGTGTGTGTTAAAAGTGAGCGGGACAGTCGGGTTCCACTTCCTGTCGCAGTTGTGCAAGCGCGTTGGACTTCCCGTCTTTGTTTGGCTCTCCACTCAAGTCTGGCCCGAGCACCTGGGTCTGCTCAAGTCTATTTATAGATGGCACGATGCTGACATGCTTGATCCTTGAAAGCTTTTCTCCACTTGCTTTTACAGGAGGGCCACCCCGTTGGCCATCTTTGTTGTATCGGGGAGACATTTGCATTTTTTTTTTTTCCCAGCTCACATTTTTGCCCGTTTCTGCACAACAGTCAATTTCTCCTTTCGTACTCTTTTTTTTTTTTTTGTGGTCCTCGGGCATCTATAATGTGACGCCTGCTCAGTGGTTGCTTGGTCTCCCCAGTCTCCACGTCAGTGCATTTCTCGGCAGATAGTTTTCCTGGTTGTGGTCTTGGGGATGTACGAGCCTTTTGCCTCGGAGCGTTTCGAACTTCAAAGCGTACCGGAATGTTACGTTGGTTGAAAATCCCTCGGACTCTCTCAGACCTGAACCCGATACGCCCGGAATGAGAATATTGTTGTTCTTTTGTCCCCGTCTTCCGTCTCACTCTTGTCGCTTCTATAGAAGCCAAATATGGGTCAAATGTTTTGTATGTACTACTTGTCTTGAACACCGTGTGGCGCTGTCACTAAGAGTATCTAAGAAAAGGGAGAGAAACAGTGTAGAGGTGTTGACTGGGAAGGGCATACGTGTTTTTTGACGGCTTCGTGCGGCGGAATTGATGTTCATAGACGCAATATGTTTCATGGGGATTTAAATTCTTGGAAAATGACAAATAAACGACGTCATTTTCGCAAATGACTTCTGGACGGGCACAATCAGACATCAAGCAACCAAGCCGCCAGCGCGTCAGACCAACCCAAACCGGCAACACTTCACTAGCCCAGTATTAGACTATTTAGCTAATTATCAACTCTGAGCTATTATAGCTTCTGTAAGGAGATGCACTTTTTATAAACAGCGGAGGCAACTGCCGGGTTTGTGGGTTTTCCTTTTGGCATGTGGGCCGGTTGGAATATTATCAGCTCTGTGTTGTGGGGTTCTGATAGCGGCTGGTTTGTGTTCCGGTGGGTGGTCTGGTCTGGGGGGGCAAGTAATGGTCCGTGTTTGTGTAAAGCCCTACATGGAGGCAGTCCCCACTGTGTCAATGCGCTCGGTGAAGGCTTGCACGTCTGGCTTTGCGATTTGAATCCATGCGTCATCTTCATTTCTGTACCAACGACTTGCCCGGACTTCGAAATTCGATCGCCCAAAAAGATTCATCACCAAGCCACAGGTTGACAATTGCGATTTCATGTCAGGTCGTGGTGCCCGACGTCGGCCAAAGACAAATAGCGCTCGCCCTGGCGTTGACAGTTGAGCCAAATATTATCATTGCGTTATTATGAGAAGCTAATCCGCGCAAACGCCGCAACTTTGCTTACCTTTCGTCTTTGGCGCGACAGCGCTCTGGCCGGCGAGCTCTGGAACTTTGTCCATCTGCCGTCGGCTGAGGAACTCTGAGCGGTTGCGGTTATGATGTCAATCACCCCCACTGTGATGTCACAATCGGGCACAATTCACAAGGGGCGGGTTCACAGACACATTCTCAGAAATTGGCAGAAAACTACAGATTTACTCGCGTGTGTCATTTCAGGAATGCCAGGCAGGCTCCAGCTGTGGACAACAGGTTAAAAAGTGTCCTTTAAAAGTATACACACCAAATGTTAGCATTTGTCAAAGACGGAAATATGTAGTTGGAAAGATGATAGCAAGAAGAACACAACAACAACAAGTTGTAAGTTTTGTTAGTTTGTGCCAGCGAAAACACATGGCGACGTGTTGACCGAGCGTTTGTTTGACCTGCTCTGGCACGGACGGGATGACACGCTGCCGGCGGATTTTACCAAACAAAATCATACATGCGGATGTGCGACGCCGTGAACAACGCACCACCACGTGCACGCTTCAGTTAGGCTCTTCCCATAAACCACTCCTGGCGAAACCAAACACAAAATCAGTGGAGAGGTCCTTCCTTCCTTCCTTTCCTTCTTTTTTTCTTTCTTTCTTTTCTGCATTTTAAAATGAGTAAAATAATTTACAAAAATGACAGTATGAGAGTTGGATGTGTATGAGTATTTTTTCTATTTTACTATTATGTTTATGTTACTTACCATAAATAAATTAGACATTTACTTCAAGAGGTAACCACATTTACAAAGTAAAAAAGTACATTTTAACGATCCAAAAAACAAATGTGTTCATGCAATGAATATGCATTTAACATGTTTTAGTTGACCTTGTGAAGTCATTGCCAACTGAATTCTAATCAAATGATTTATAAACATGACAATTAAATGAGAATGACTTGATGTGTTACAGGTGGCGTGCGCAAGAAGCTGTGCGGCTGTGTCAAGTCGTCACGCGGCTGCCGGCGAGAGCATCAGTGGCTGCGCACGCACACGCACGCACGCACGCACTAATCTCTAAAAGATTGATGAGGCCCACTCAGGCCCGGCGAGGCCTGGTCCCGCGTCGATAAGGCGGCTTCCATTTCACCGCCATTCAAGCCTCCTCCTCTTCCAATCAGACGCAGCGCCTTGTCAAGGGGCGTGGCAGAGGCGGCGGGCGGGCGGGCGGGCGATGATACATTTCGGGCCCTGGCGCGGGAATCGGCAGCCATGACGGGCCCCGGGAAGGACGCCTCGGCTCGGGCCGGCTGGGGGGAGGAGGGGGAGGACGCCATGATGTTGTTAAAATGGCGGACCAGCAGGAAGCCGCAGAGCTGAGACTGACTTAGAACACACACACACACACGCGTACGTACGTTCAGGACAATGTGCAACATCTCCTTCTGTAATGTGGACAGCAAGGTGGATCAGTACTTCCAGCCCACACTCTACATCATCGTCATGGTGCTGGGCCTGCCCACCAACTGCTTGGCCTTGTGGGCCGCCTACATGCAGGTGAGCAGCTGCAAAGTCAAGAAAAAGATGCGCTCTCAATAGTGGCCACTAGTGGCTGCCGCTGTAAGCGCAAGCAAGCAAGCAGGCAACAAGCCGCTAGCAAGTTGAAAAAAAAAGATGTGGTTGTTTTTGACTGCACGTACCATGCGGGGTTATAATAGTTTAGAATTTTTCAAGCTACTTTTAATTTCGTTTTGACTTCTGTTCATTTTTTTTTTAGAGTGGGGAGGTTAGTTTGAATGTTTTTACATTTTGGTGGGAAAAATACTGTTTTTTTTTTTAAGTTTAATTGTTAGTGCTTTTAATACATGGTGTATTTGTGGAGTGCAAGATAAAAAAAAAGTTTAATGTATTATGTAATAAAATATTTTAAAAAGCAATAGGCTATTACAATTCCCCAAATGACCTTTCTTCTGTTCTTCTGTCGACAGCAATAACAAAAGAAAAACATTTCAAATGAACCCCAAAAGCTCATTTATGAAATTGATTGACAAAGGACACTTTTGCTATTGCGATCGTTTTATACATTCAAAATGTTTTTGTATTTTTTTTTTAAAGTATTCTCATTTTTTTTTTTTTTAAATTTCATTAACGAAAATCTTTTTTTCGAGTTATTTGGCTAGTCTTTATTAACAATAATAACCTTGGCCTTTTTTGTTTATTTATACTGTGCATGGTTGCGGCTGTGAATAAATTGAGAGAAGAGCCCTCAACTCGACTTTATTTAGAGAGCACTTTGAAGGCAAGGCAAGTTTATTTGTACATTTCATGTACAAGACATCCCAAGTGCTTTACATAGAAACATGAAAAGCGTTACAGAAAGAGAGATAAAATATTGAGACATTACAAAAATCACAATAAAATGTTCAAATCTAATTTGGCCACAAAAATATACCTCGTGAAATACAAAACCTGCAGCAGCTCCTCTGCATCATCATCCCGTTTTCATTTGTTGGCTGCCTGCTGTTCCACCAGCAGCCTGTAGGTGGCCTCAAGCTGGATGAAGTTGTGCTCTGATTCCTCGGAGGAGGGACGGAAAATGCTGCCGAATTGTAATCACAGCATGTGTATGTAGACGTCGCTCTTGTTGGCTGAATGCAAACGTACAACTGCAGTCGCTGCAGGAACAGGTTCGCTGCCTCTCAGCGGCAAGAAGTGACTCGCTCCTTCCTCGCCCGTCACTTCACTTACAGTGCCCGCCCGTGTGTAGCCAAGGCTAGCTTGTTTATTTCACTCAACGGACTAATTGTCAACATTGTATTGTGCAAGGTGGCATCCTTGTCCCTGGTGTCTTTTTCATTTTGATCCGGTGCCACCTTCTCCCGCATCCAGGTGCGGCAACACAACGAGCTGGGCGTGTACCTGATCAACCTGTCGGTGGCCGACCTGCTGTACATCGGCACGCTGCCGCTGTGGATCGACTACTTCCTGCAGCGCGACGACTGGATCCACGGCCAGGAGAGCTGCAAGCTCTTCGGCTTCATCTTCTACACCAACATCTACGTCAGCATCGCCTTCCTCTGCTGCATCTCGCTGGACCGATACCTGGCGGTGGCCTACCCGCTCAGGTTCGTCAAGGTGCGACGCGTCAAGACAGGTACGTCCCGCTCGGTGGTGGCCAATGCAGCACAGAGGGCGGGGCAAATCACCGGACAGTCCAGCAATGGCGCAACATGTGTCACGATATCAGCGCTTTGAGGTATCGTCATTTTGTATCCCTCACTGCATCTTTGGCAACCTGTCGGTGATACGGTTTAAGGATATCATGATATCACTTCTGCCGATCGTATTGTATTGATGTCAACGTCAGACGTAGCGTATAATCACTGCATTGTGATATTATCGATGTATTGATATGACAATATCAGATAAGCAGTATTCAATCATCCCATCCCTTGTATCCCACCCACAATGTATACTGAAGGGCAACGCAAAATATCACGATACGATGAACAAATATATTGATAACCTACCTCTCATGGGACAGTAGCGGTAGTGAAAAAAGTGGCGTGATGTTGAATCCCATCTTTAATGTAGCCTAAGGGTGGGACAACCTATCATGATACAGTCGAGCAATATTGCAATATCGTTGTCGTAGCCTTACGATTGGCATAAGATATGGCGATACGGGCTTTTGATATCGTGATATCCTTGCCGGTACAGTACAGTATCGATGCGCGAACTTCAGACAGGGTTGCCGTATCACGATATTGCCTGGCAAAGCGGTGCGATATTGTATCCCGCCTCTAATGTACACTCAGGTCTGAGATAAAATGTCAATATCACGATACAGTATATTGAGATAATGATACAGTTTGGTGATAATTGCAGCGATATGGGTGGGTTGATATATTGGTATGGATACCGCTCATAGTCGAGTATCGACGTTGCGATGTTATCGTTGGCATCGCGAGAGGGCCAAAAGTGTTGGTCCAAGCGCAGCGAGTGAGCGCCCGTCTTTTTGTCCCCCCCCGCGCAGCAATCGTGGTGAGCGCCAGCGTGTGGCTGATGGAGATCGTGGCCAACTCGGCGCCGCTGTTCCACGACGAGCTCTTCCAGGGCCGCGTCAACCACACCTTCTGCTTCGAGAAGTACCCCATGCAGGACTGGGTGGCGGGCATGAACCTGTACCGCATCTTCCTGGGCTTCCTGGCACCGTGGAGCGCCATGCTGGTGGCCTACCGCGGCATCCTGGCGGCCGTGCGTTGCAACGTCTCCACCGAGCGGCAGGAGAAGGCCAAGATCCAGCGGCTGGCGCTCAGTTTGATCCTGATCGTCTTGTTCTGCTTCGGGCCGTACCACGTCCTCCTCCTGGTGCGGAGCGTGATGTTCCTCAGGAAGCCGTGCGACTGCGGCTCGGAGGAGCGCTTGTTCGCCGCCTACCACGTCTCGCTGGCGCTCACCAGCCTCAACTGCCTGGCCGACCCCATTTTGTACTGCTTCGTCAACGAGGGCGCCAGGCACGACGTGGGCCGGGCCCTCTCGGCGCTGGCGGCGGCGGCGGCGTGCCGCCGGGGTTCCGCTTCGTCGCCGTCGCAGGCCGACGCGCTCAACGCCGCCTCCGTCACCATGGAAACGCCCCTGGCGGCCAAGAAGCAGCCGCGCGTCGGCGCCGACGCGCGGCAGGCCGGCGGGTACAAGACGGCGCTCAAGGAGGAATGTCTGCAGATGAGCATACTCGCCGGCAGGAAGTGACTCGAGAGTTGAGGGGGGGAAAAAAAAAAAGGGCTTTGACGCCTACGTCGGGCTCCAGATGGAGGTTTCGCTTTCAAAGTCGGCTTGGGGAGTCAAATGAGGCTTTCAAACATGGGTTAGCGTTTCAAACGATTTGTTTCACACGAAGGTTTTTCTTTCAAATAAGGGTTTGGGTTTCAGGTCTTCGTTAGGGCTTCATAGTATGAATATTTTCAGGCCGATGCCAATCGTGATATTCGGCTGAACAAACTTTCGATAATTGATTAATTGGCCGATGAATTAAAAAAAAAATCCTGAACGCTTACCGCAATAACGATATGAATTACATGCAGGACATTTGACCGTTTGACAACGCGTTATCAGCTTCAGTATTTCTTTCATTTTACAACAGAGAAAAATCGGCAGCTTTTTTGGTCCGTTTTTTGGAATGTGTGAATGTCATTATTTGCCTTATGGTGGAATTTGTTCATGAGTGACAAAAAAAAAAAAAAAAAAAAAAAAAGGGCCAAAATCGGCCAATTCTTTTCCGGTTTTAAAACGGCTAATATCGCTCAATTAAATCGGCCAGCTGATTAATCGGTCGGGCACTATTTCAAAGTAAACTTTAAAGCCAGGGTTTGAATGAGGGTTTCAAGCCTGGGTTAGAGTTTCCAATTGGGTTTGCAGCCAGGGTTAGGGTGCCAAGTTAGGACTTCCAGCCAAGATGGGGTTTGAATTTTGTTTCAAACCCTACTCAAGGTTAGGGTTTCCAAAGGTGAGTTTCAGGACAGGGTTGGGCTTTCAGGCCAGAATTAGCCACCATGTTTTTGCTGTTTGTCTTGCCCAAAGTTGTGAAGGGGGCCAAGATCGGGCAAAATTTGCCACCATTCCGTTGAGGTACCAAGCGCAGCGGTAAGGGTACTAAAGGGGCGGCGGCCATGTGGACCAGACGGCTTGATGGGAAGGCGACGGACGACACGTCGCTTCCTGTTGTAGAGGAAGCGAGCGAACGTGATATTGAGCACGTTTGACCGGAAGGAAGCAAAGCGGGAAGCTTCGTGATTGCACCCGGATTCCTTCCTGCATCAACTGTAACTTTGCCGCCACGCCGGCCGCACTTTTAATGCACGCGCGTGGACGCTGTCGTTATTTGCTCTCTTTTTTTTATTTTTTTTTAAAATTTTTAATTCATGTTGAAAGTCAAGTTTGTAAGTTATTCATGTTTGTGTTTTGGAGCAGAATAAAGTATACTGTCACCTGAGCAACGCGCACTCAAACTTCAGGGATCATTGTCTTCTATTTTAAAGGTTCCAAAATGAGCTAAAAGTAGGGTTTCAAATCGGGTGCCCAAGTAGGGCTTCAAACCAGGGGTGGAGCCAGAAGCTGGCTAATGGGTAGGCCTGGAAAAATCAGGGTGGGCCTGAATATTTCCCTCACTGAGCACAATCCTCCTGTCCCGACACATCGTACATTCAAATAGAATGACAAAGTGAATAATATGAAGTTCAGACATTCCTTAGACAACCACAATTATGCCATTCTTATCATTCAATACAATCAAAAAACACAACGAAACACAAATTCAAAAACAATTTCGTAATAATTTATAAAAAAATTGAAAGTATATTTTTTTCATGAATCTCACTGGGTGGGCAGTCTCTCAATCTGGGTGGGTGCTCTCACCCACCCATAGCTCCGCCCCTGCTTCAAACTAGGATTAGGGTTTCAAAGTAGGGTTCCAAACTAGGGTTGGGGTTTCAAAGTAGGGTTTCAAACTAGGGTTAGGGTTTCCAACTAGGATTTCAAACTAGGGTTAGGGTTTCAAAGTAGGGTTAGGGTTTCAAACTAGGGTTTCAAACTAGGGTTAGGGTTTCAAAGTAGGGTTAGGGTTTCAAAGTAGGGTTTCAAACTAGGGTTAGGGTTTCAAAGTAGGGTTTCAAACTAGGGTTGAGGTTTCAAACTCGGGTTAGGGTTTTGAAGTAGTGTTTAAAAATAGGGTTAGGGTTCCAAAGGAGGGTTTCAAACTAGGGTTAGGGTTTCAAAGTAAGGTTTCAAACTAGGGTTAGGGTTTCAAAGTAGGGTTTCAAACTAGGGTTAAGGTTTCAAACTCGGGTTAGGGTTTTGAAGTAGTGTTTAAAAATAGGGTTAGGGTTCCAAAGGAGGGTTCCAAACTAGGGTTGGGGTTTCAAAGTAGGGTTTCAAACTAGGGTTAGGGTTTCCAACTAGGGTTTCAAACTAGGGTTAGGGTTTCAAACTAGGGTTAGGGTTTCAAAGTAGGGTTTCAAACAAGGGTTAGGGTTTCAAAGTAGGGTTTCAAACTAGGGTTAGGGTTTCCAACTAGGGTTTCAAACTAGGGTTAGGGTTTCAAAGTAGGGTTAGGGTTTCAAACTAGGGTTTCAAACTAGGGTTAGGGTTTCAAACTAGGGCTAAGGTTTCAAACTCGGGTTAGGGTTTTGAAGTAGTGTTTAAAAATAGGGTTTGGGTTCCAAAGGAGGGTTTCAAACTAGGGTTGGGGTTTCAAAGTAGGGTTTAAAACTAGGATTAGGGTTTCAAAGTAGGGTTCCAAACTATGGTTGGAGTTTCAAAGTAGGGTTTCAAACTAGGGTTAGGGTTTCAAAGTCAGGTTTCAAACTAGGGTTAGGGTTCCAAAGTAGGGTTTCAAACTAGGGTTAAGGTTTCAAAGTCAGGTTTCAAACTAGGGTTAGGGTTTCAAAGTAGGGTTTCAAACTAGGGTTAAGGTTTCAAACTCGGGTTAGGGTTTTGAAGTAGTGTTTAAAAATAGGGTTGGGGTTCCAAAGGAGGGTTTCAAACTAGGGTTGGGGTTTCAAAGTAGGGTTTAAACCTAGGATTAGGGTTTCAAAGTAGGGTTCCAAACTATGGTTGGAGTTTCAAAGTAGGTTTTCAAACTAGGGTTAGGGTTTCAAAGTCAGGTTTCAAACTAGGGTTAGGGTTTCAAAGTAGGGTTTCAAACTAGGGTTAAGGTTTCAAAGTCAGGTTTCAAACTAGGGTTAGGGTTTCAAAGTAGGGTTTCAAACTAGGGTTAAGGTTTCAAACTCAAGTTAGGGTTTTGAAGTAGTGTTTAAAAATAAGGTTAGGGTTCCAAAGGAGGTTTTCAAACTAGGGTTAGGGTTTCAAAGTAAGGTTTCAAACTAGGGTTAGGGTTTCAAAGTAGGGTTTCAAACTAGGGTTAAGGTTTCAAACTCGGGTTAGGGTTTTGAAGTAGTGTTTAAAAATAGGGTTAGGGTTTCAAACTAGGGTTAGGGTTTCAAAGTAGGGTTTCAAACTAGGGTTAAGGTTTCAAACTCGGGTTAGGGTTTTGAAGTAGTGTTTAAAAATAGGGTTAGGGTTTCAAACTAGGGTTAGGGTTTCAAAGTAGGGTTTCAAACTAGGGTTAAGGTTTCGAACTCGGGTTAGGGTTTTGAAGTAGTGTTTAAAAATAGGGTTGGGGTTCCAAAGGAGGGTTTCAAACTAGGGTTGGGGTTTCAAAGTAGGGTTTAAAACTAGGATTAGGGTTTCAAAGTAGGGTTCCAAACTATGGTTGGAGTTTCAAAGTAGGGTTTCAAACTAGGGTTAAGGTTTCAAACTCAAGTTAGGGTTTTGAAGTAGAGTTTAAAAATAGGGTTAGGGTTCCAAAGGAGGTTTTCAAACTAGAGTTAGGGTTTCAAAGTAATGTTTCAAACTAGGGTTAGGGTTTCAAAGTAGGGTTTCAAACTAGGGTTAAGGTTTCAAACTCGGGTTAGGGTTTTGAAGTAGTGTTTAAAAATAGGGTTAGGGTTTCAAACTAGGGTTAGGGTTTCAAAGTAGGGTTTCAAACTAGGGTTAGGGTTTCAAAGTAGGGTTTCAAACTAGGGCTAAGGTTTCAAACTCGGGTTAGGGTTTTGAAGTAGTGTTTAAAAATAGGGTTGGGGTTCCAAAGGAGGGTTTCAAACTAGGGTTGGGGTTTCAAAGTAGGGTTTAAAACTAGGATTAGGGTTTCAAAGTAGGGTTTCAAACTAGGGTTAAGGTTTCAAACTCGGGTTAGGGTTTTGAAGTAGTGTTTAAAAATAGGGTTAGGGTTTCAAACTAGGGTTAGGGTTTCAAAGTAGGGTTTCAAACTAGGGTTAAGGTTTCGAACTCGGGTTAGGGTTTTGAAGTAGTGTTTAAAAATAGGGTTGGGGTTCCAAAGGAGGGTTTCAAACTAGGGTTGGGGTTTCAAAGTAGGGTTTAAAACTAGGATTAGGGTTTCAAAGTAGGGTTCCAAACTATGGTTGGAGTTTCAAAGTAGGGTTTCAAACTAGGGTTAAGGTTTCAAACTCAAGTTAGGGTTTTGAAGTAGAGTTTAAAAATAGGGTTAGGGTTCCAAAGGAGGTTTTCAAACTAGAGTTAGGGTTTCAAAGTAAGGTTTCAAACTAGGGTTAGGGTTTCAAAGTAGGGTTTCAAACTAGGGTTAAGGTTTCAAACTCGGGTTAGGGTTTTGAAGTAGTGTTTAAAAATAGGGTTAGGGTTTCAAACTAGGGTTAGGGTTTCAAAGTAGGGTTTCAAACTAGGGTTAGGGTTTCAAAGTAGGGTTTCAAACTAGGGCTAAGGTTTCAAACTCGGGTTAGGGTTTTGAAGTAGTGTTTAAAAATAGGGTTGGGGTTCCAAAGGAGGGTTTCAAACTAGGGTTGGGGTTTCAAAGTAGGGTTTAAAACTAGGATTAGGGTTTCAAAGTAGGGTTTCAAACTAGGGTTAAGGTTTCAAACTCGGGTTAGGGTTTTGAAGTAGTGTTTAAAAATAGGGTTAGGGTTTCAAACTAGGGTTAGGGTTTCAAAGTAGGGTTTCAAACTAGGGTTAAGGTTTCAAACTCGGGTTAGGGTTTTGAAGTAGTGTTTAAAAATATGGTTAGGGTTTCAAACTAGGGTTAAGGTTTCAAACTCGGGTTAGGGTTTTGAAGTAGTGTTTAAAAATAGGGTTGGGGTTCCAAAGGAGGGTTTCAAACTAGGGTTGGGGTTTCAAAGTAGGGTTTAAAACTAGGATTAGGGTTTCAAAGTAGGGTTCCAAACTATGGTTGGAGTTTCAAAGTAGGGTTTCAAACTGGGGTTAGGGTTTCAAAGTCAGGTTTCAAACTAGGGTTAGGGTTTCAAAGTAGGGTTTCAAACTAGGGTTAAGGTTTCAAAGTCAGGTTTTAAACTAGGGTTAGGGTTTCAAAGTAGGGTTTCAAACTAGGGTTAGGGTTTCAAAGTAGGGTTTCAAACTAGGGTTAAGGTTTCAAAGTCAGGTTTCAAACTAGGGTTAGGGTTTCAAAGTAGGGTTTCAAACTAGGGTTAAGGTTTCAAACTCAAGTTAGGGTTTTGAAGTAGTATTTAAAAATAGGGTTAGGGTTCCAAAGGAGGTTTTCAAACTAGGGTTAGGGTTTCAAAGTAAGGTTTCAAACTAGGGTTAGGGTTTCAAAGTAGGGTTTCAAACTAGGGTTAAGGTTTCAAACTCGGGTTAGGGTTTTGAAGTAGTGTTTAAAAATAGGGTTAGGGTTCCAAAGGAGGGTTTCAAACTAGGGTTGGGGTTTCAAAGTAGGGTTTAAAACTAGGATTAGGGTTTCAAAGTAGGGTTCCAAACTAGGGTTGGGGTTTCAAAGTAGGGTTTCAAACTAGGGTTAGGGTTTCCAACTAGGGTTCCAAACTAGGGTTAGGGTTTCAAACTAGGGTTAGGGTTTCAAAGTAGGGTTTCAAACTAGGGTTAGGGTTTCAAAGTAGGGTTTCAAACTAGGGTTGAGGTTTCAAACTCGGGTTAGGGTTTTGAAGTAGTGTTTAAAAATAGGGTTAGGGTTCCAAAGGAGGGTTTCAAACTAGGGTTAGGGTTTCAAAGTAATGTTTCAAACTAGGGTTAGGGTTTCAAAGTAGGGTTTCAAACTAGGGTTAAGGTTTCAAACTCGGGTTAGGGTTTTGAAGTAGTGTTTAAAAATAGGGTTAGGGTTTCAAACTAGGGTTAGGGTTTCAAAGTAGGGTTTCAAACTAGGGTTAGGGTTTCAAAGTAGGGTTTCAAACTAGGGTTAAGGTTTCAAACTCGGGTTAGGGTTTTGAAGTAGTGTTTAAAAATAGGGTTAGGGTTCCAAAGGAGGGTTTCAAACTAGGGTTGGGGTTTCAAAGTAGGGTTTAAAACTAGGATTAGGGATTCAAAGTAGGGTTCCAAACTATGGTTGGAGTTTCAAAGTAGCGTTTCAAACTAGGGTTAGGGTTTCAAAGTCAGGTTTCAAACTAGGGTTAAGGTTTCAAAGTAGGGTTTCAAACTAGGATTAAGGTTTCAAACTCAAGTTAGGGTTTTGAAGTAGTGTTTGAAAATAGGGTTAGGGTTCCAAAGGAGGGTTTCAAACTACGGTTAGGGTTTCAAAGTAAGGTTTCAAACTAGGGTTAGGGTTTCAAAGTAGGGTTTCAAACTAGGGTTAAGGTTTCAAACTCGGGTTAGGGTTTTGAAGTAGTGTTTAAAAATAGGGTTAGGGTTCCAAAGGAGGGTTTCAAACTAGGGTTGGGGTTTCAAAGTAGGGTTTAAAACTAGGATTAGGGTTTCAAAGTAGGGTTTCAAACTAGGATTAGGGTTTCAAAGTACAGTTTCAAACTATGGTTGGGGTTTAAAAGTAGGGTTTCAAACTAGGATTAAGGTTTCCAAGTCGGGTTAGGGTTTTGAAGTAGTGTTTAAAAATAGGGTTGGGGTTCCAAAGTAGGGTTTCAAATGTATCATTCAAAATAAAGTTAGAGTTTCAAAGTAGGGTTACAACCCAAGTTTAGGGTTTCAAATTAGAGATTTAAACTGGTTTTAGGGCTTCATAGGAGGGTTTCAAAATATGTTTAGGTTTTCAAATTACAGTTTCAAAATAGGTTTAGATCTTAACAATACTGTATTTCATCCTATATCAATTTTATGAATCTCAAACATGGTTAACATTTCAATTTCATATCCAGGGTTAAGGTTTCAAATTCTCTTTTCAAATGACGGTTTTAAGCCTGAGTTGGAGCTCAAAGTCAGAGTTTCAAATTGAGGTTTTGCCCCAAATGTATCCTTTTATGCCACGGGTAGGTTTTCAAACTAGGGTTTCAAATGATTTTTTTTTTTCACTTCACCAGTGATTCAGTAAGGTAGCCAATATTGACTTGAACCGACTCAAATCTTCCTCTCCACTCAACAAAGCGAAATATTGGCTTCGAATCATATTTGTGCGCGTCACCGTTAAGGATAATGAATGGCGTCACGTGGAATGTAAGCCTCGTTAAGGCCCCACCGGCACCCTGCGAGCAAAGCGCCTATTTCAAACGTTTCTAAGCAACATGTGCTTGTCATTGGACGGCAACCGTCGATTTATTTTTGGCTCCGTGTTTGAAAAACACAAACAGGTTTAATCCCGTCGTTACGGCTACAGAATGGGCGCCATTTATTCCTCCTACCCGCGTGACCAATGTGACCCAGAATCCATCTGGAGATCAAAAGCAGAAAAACAGCACTGCAGCCCGCGAGCACATTCATGTGAAAATATTCGATTGGATCGTGGAAGGCTGGCCCCGCAGGGCAAATCGGATTTATTTCAACTCAAAAAGAAAACAAAAAACCCAAATTTCCTATTTCCATGACTTTATGGGTTGAGGCTGCCATCTCAACTATCTCCTCCGTATTCGCAGCCAAGGCGCATGTCAGAAGCAGATTTGAAAGTTTGTCATGGCAATAAACGCAAACAAATACATAAAACTCAGGGGTGGGCAACTTAAACGATGGCGGAGGTCCCCATTTTTGCTCAGGGCAACCGGGGGGGCCAAACAGGACAGCGGACCTCCTAACCAGATGTATGACAAAAATGCCATTTTAAATAGGGACAAAAAAGGTGCATAATGTTTTTTTTTTCAAACAAAAAGGGAAAAAAGATACATTCCTCAACTAGAGGTTTTGGAAAAAACTACCTACTAATTTCTGGAGGGCTAAAGTTGATGAAATCCTCACGCCCTTCAAACGAAATGTCAACGGTTCTTGTTAAAAAAAAAAATCTTTTTGAAAGATCATTTGGGCCTGGCTTCACTTCTTCTCAGGTGGGGAAATACAGTCTTGGGGTTGGAGTTGCTCTTGACTGCCATCTAGTGGTAAACAACTACAACTGCTCATCTGCAGTAAAAATGTTTCTTTCTCAAAACCAATCGAGAGCCACTGCGAGTGAAGCCGCACGGGGCCAGTCAGTCGCCAGCTGCCCATTTCCGATAAAACGGATTCATCGCCCAGTCCAGGATAATGAATTGCGTCAAACTAGAGCATCACATTTCTAACCAGCGCAAGAGATCATCAGGTGTAATCATCATCGCTTCTGTCCATCGATCTATGCCTGCAATGTGTAGTGACGGGCACAACGATGACGTGTTCCACGAATGGCAGACGATGCATAATTAACCAGAGTATTCACCGATAACACAAAGTAATTGAATGCAAAAATCTGGGCGTAATTGACACAAAAGATTCATAATATAGATACAGATGCCACAAGATGGTGAAAAGCACGACTTTTATCCAAATGAAACTCCTCAACTCACTCCTACAGTTCCTTGGTATCAAAGTGCCAGCAAAACACTACTTTGGTCGATATGAAGCTCCTCGATTCACTTCAACCTAGTTGTTTTTCTCTTGACCAAATAAAGGTTGGGGACCACAATATGAGACATTTGATGCCGTGTCCCAAAGTCTAAACAATGGCCCACTGAGCTTCTTGAAATGTTTGGTCCCCCTTGGAGAAGGTTCCGGTCCATTCTAGCATTGGAAAGCTATTGTGGTCGCTCGATGGGGGGGCGAAAAACACGACTTCCTGTCAGACACTCAGCACGTTGTCTGTTAATGGCAACATTGGACGCAACATTGGAGGTCGTTGTCGTCGACATTCGATAGCCGGTCGCGAGCACGTCGGCGTGATGGACTTTGAACCTCTCACGGGCCTTGATCAATCAACCCTGTCACTTCCTGTTTGTCAGCGAACGTCTTTCTGTTTACAACACGCAGACTAAAGAAACTTTCTCACGGTAGCCGGAGGGCTCGCATGCCGAACAAACAAACAAACGCTGCCGTAAAGAATATCGGCCTACGTGACTTTTGGTGTTTGCCTTAGCCCAGAAGACAACAGCATGGAAATTGGTTTGATCTCCTGAATATGCTTTGAACTCAATAAACAATATTTCTATGAATGCTTTTAAAACACAGTTATAAATAGTATGTATTAATGTCACATTCTTCAATAATGTCACATTCTTCATGTGCTACGTAAAAAAAAAATCAACGAATCAGAAACATACAGAATCTTGTCTAATACCGCCATCTTGTGCCTGACTAACACAATGCCACATAAAGATAGACAAATTATGCAGTATCAATCTTATTAAACCGGGTGTCGCTTTTAAAAAAAGAAAATGAGTGGATGAATCACGGCTCTTATCGTATTTATGACTTTGTTGTTTCATACGTTTAAAAAAAATACTTACTGCACATGGTCGTTTTTGTTTAGTTTTGTTTTTTTTCAACAAAAAAACGCCTTACCATACATGGTCGTTTATTTTTGTTTTTTGTTTTTTTTACAAAAAACGCTTTACTATACATGGTCTTTTTTTTTCACAAAAAACATCTTACTATACATGGTCGCTTTTTTTTTTTTTTTTTTAACCAAAAACAACTTACTATACATGGTTTTTTTTTTTTTTTCACAAAATCGCTTACTATACCTGGTCGTTTTTTTTTTTTTTTACAAAAAACGCCTCATCCATGTCATCCTCTCAATCTCACTGAGTGCACTGCTTCCTCCTCCTCCTCCACACCATCGACTCTTCTATCGATCTTTGAGTGCACACCGGGGACGACAATCATGTAAATGCAAAGTGGGGGAAGGGAAGAGACGAGACGTCACATAAATGTCCTCCACTTGGCTCAGGAAAGTGTCCCGTCGGTGAGTTTCACCTTCTTGGCTTTTTGATGCTTTCGCTTTTCTGCTCGGAACACCTAACCTTGGAAAACACCAAGCAGTTCACTTATCTTCTGCAAGAGGAAAGCGGTCATTTGCGGTCATTGTTCTCTCAAAGTGGGAAACATCCATCCCAAACGACATCAGAGGTTGTTTCCTTGTACCAAACCAAGAAGAGGAAGCAGGTTATTAATGATTCATTCATGTCATCTGGCTCAAAATAAAGATCACGCCACGCCACGAGCAACATAGAACCTACAAAGTCCAACAGAACACATTTGATTTGTTGAAGTTTGAAATCCTTCCTTGAAAAGAAGCTGCAAGTATGAAATGAGCTCACCCAAGGCCAAAGGCTTGCAGCCAACTAACATTTGAACATATTATGGGTGTTTAACTTTGCCGCTGCTCTTTCTGTATGAAAAAGTGTTGCAAAAAAATCACCCGCCCACCATTGTTTTGAATCCAAAATTTAACTAGTGTTTTATTTACTTCTAATCCTACTACTACTACTAATATCAGTAATAATAATAGATCATGAACTTATGATAAACAAATACCCCCTCCCCAAAAGATAATAAAAAAAACAACAACAACAATATGCATTAGAACAAAGCATGGCAGATGAGAGATACAGTAATACTGAAAAAAAATAGGAAACTATTATGAAAAAAAAAATAGCTGATTTAAAAAACACAAATGTTGGGAAAAATGTTTGAAAAACAAAACGAAAAACAATAATTCAATACACCTCGAAAGCATATATATAATACTGTATATTGAAAAACACTACACCAATATATAAACAAGTACAAATATGAGATGAAAAATACTAGACAAAAAACATACATTGGAAAAAGTATTTTCTTAAAAAATCAGTCCTCATCTTGAAAGCGAAAATACTGATTAAAAAAAAAAAAATACACAAATCTAACTGCCCCCCCCAAAAAAACAAATTAAATGGAAAACACACGAATATTGCTAACAAATAGTAAATTAACTGCGTCCTAACTGCCCCCCCCCCAAAAAAAAACACAAATTAAATGGAAAACACACAAATATTGCTAACAAATAGAAAACTATGAGAAAAAAATAATATTACATCGCCGGAACTCTAAAGTGAGGACCGCCGAAATAAAGACTGTGCTGCTGTTGCGCCTCGCTACCTGCAGATGGCGCCAGAGGATGAACATCTGCAAATGGGGTCTATTCACAGAGACTCAACAGTACCTGCACAGATGTTTTTCCCAATCCAAACGATTCTTGTCACGTTCTGTGTTGACTAACCCACAGCTTTTAAACCGTCAAAAATTCGAGCAGCCACGATGTGCTTTTCGGAAGTGTCACAGGTGTCAAATAGAAGCAGAGAAAAAAAACACATTTGCTTGTAAAAAGCCTAAAACACTGCCTGGCCAGCATATGTTTTTACTGCCCACCGCCCTGCTTGACTTTTTCCACATGGCGGCGGCGTTGGCTGGCAGAAACGTCTGCCAAAACATCTGGACAGAGCTTGGGAACGTAAAAGCGTCCCATTGGCCATGCCCGCCCCAAATGAGCTGACACGTGCTACACTCTCACGCCCTTGCAGTCTTTCGTGGACATGGGAAATCAAAACAAACCATATGTGTGTGTGTGCGTGTATATATATATATGTATATATATATATATATATATATATATATATATATATATATATATATATATATATATATATATATATATATATATATATACACACACACACACATATATATATATATATATATATATATATATATATATATATACACACACATATATATACATATATATATATATATATATATATATACACACACACACATTTTAAAATTGTTTTACCACCCACATGACACACATTTGAATTCATTAGAAGTCCCAAGTCAGCGCCATCTTGTGGCACCTTAGTGCCAAAGAGCTACGTTGAAGTGACTTGAGGAGCTTCATTTAGACACAAGTAGTGCTTGGACGCCATCCTCTGGCATCTGTAGTCAGGTATGTCCTTTTTTTTTGTCGGGGTGCATCAATGACTCGCAAATTCACGGCAAGGCTCAGTCACAATATGCCAAAATCGGGAGCACATTCATGCGAAACGCCATAGACCGGCTAACGGAAACGAGCACAGATGTTAGGGCAAGCGTTCAAACAACTGCTGCTTTAAAACGCATGAAGCAGCGACACATACAAACCGAGCAGTGCAGTGATACTCACAGAATCCATTCTCTCACCTCTACTAGTTGGGGACCATCTCTGCCTCTTCTTCTCGCTCTTAACTACGCTGCATCTCTTCCAGCAGCGCTCTGGATATTGCGGCAAGACGCGGCAGTACACTCAAAGTGCACAATGAATTGAAACTGTGTACTGTAAAACACATAAAAAAAAGACAATCACTGTAAAATCTGTGATGCAGTGGGCGTTTGCTTTGTGTGTGCGTGCGTGCGTGTGTGTGTATGCGCATGCAGGCAATGTCACCTTGACTACAAGCTACAGGAGGCGATGAGGGCGCATCCGTGCACCGGGCAGCGGAGAGAGAGAAAGCGCGATTGCCTGCCCGTGTGTCTGATGGTGTGCGTGCGCGTGTGAGAGGAAGCGCGAGGAGCGACCGGAGATTCACCTCCCTTCACGGCGTCGCCGACATGTCAAGGCACTCAGGTGGGTCACGTGAGCAGTCACATGGCGCCCGCCTCACGTCATCGCATCGCACTTCATCGCTCAAAGATGCTTTCGGACAACACTTTGGGGTAACTTCCTTCAAGTTGACCCGAAGGCATGCTTGGATGAGTTTGCTGTGGAAGAACAAGCCCGTCAAACACACGTCCGTCAGGATGGACGAGGACGGAGACTGCCGGGTGTCTTTTTATTCCGAGCAGAAACGTGCGCGTGACACACACGGCCGCTCATTTTCCATTTTATTAGGTACACAAACTCCAATGCAAAAATGGAGTTAATGTTTCACCTTTGAGAGGTAAGAATGTCCCAAGATGTTTTTTGGCAGTTTGCACTTGTTTTTGATATTGTGAGAAGGTGGCGTGTTTGAAAGGTAAAGGCGAAAAAGGAATCAAGACACTGCAGCTAAATAAGTAGAATATTAAAAGTGAAGCAATTTGTGTACAAATGTTTGCAAGGAACATGATGATAATGGGGCTGGGTAGACTTCTTTTTTATACTCAAGGACCACATTTGTTTTTTAAAAGAATTGAATTTAAAAAAAACATTTATCTTTTTATTTACTAATATCGTTCATTTTATTTATAATAAATCGGTTCACCAATGATTTAAAGAATGTTAAACGTATATGTAAAATAACTTTGTTAAATAATACTAATAAGATACATTTTGATACAATGTGAAATTATACATCAGGTAAAATGGTTTATTTTGCAAATACTGTGTTAATTACAATAAATAATGTAATCATTTTTAGAACGAGAATTTAAAAATATGAATTGGACTGTTTACAGTATTTCGAATTGTTCATTTCACTATTATTGTGTCAACATAATCAATTCATTAACCCATTACTTACCGCGGCAAATGAATGATTAATGATTTTAATAAACTACTTTTAAGAGGAAAGGCGGTTAATGGACCAAGGGAATTCTTGTCAATGCAAATGTACGATTATTCGCGTAAAAACAAGAAAAACACCGGCATGATGTGAAGCCCGAGTTGACGTGAAGCCCCTGAAGGCACCGCGAGGGTCTGTGACGTCACCCCCTTCTTCCCATCCCATCCCCGCCCCTCCCTCTCCCTTTCCCTCCTCCCGATGCATCGAGCGAGAGTAGGGATGCTCTCCGAACGCGAGAGTGACTGCAGCATCTTCAGCGAGACGACGCACAGCAGCACGTCGCTCTCTTTTGCCTCCGCCTGCGCGCTCCCGACGTCACGCACGCACGCACGCGCGCACGCACGGGCCGGATCGTCGCTCTTCTACTGCGCATGCCCTGCAGCTTTTCTCCATCTTTTTTTTTTTTTTTTTTTTTTTTTTTTTGCTTTTTTTATGCCCCACTCGGAATTGACCCGTTTCGTCGCAATGACACGCGCGTGATGGAAGACTGACGTGAACGCGCAACACCAGCCTCTCTTGGAATCTTCTTCTCTTCTCCGACCCCGCCCCCGCCCTCGTCCACCTTCTCCTCCGATCCCCCCGCGCAGCATCTCTCGTACGCGCGCGTGCGCGAGAGCCCCACACCGCTTTTTCGGATACGCGCGCGCGCCACCCTCCCGAGGACTCGCCCGCGCGGCCACGCTGCGTCAAGAAGAGAAAGGGAGAGGGGGGGGGGCAAAAAAGACGAAGAAGAAGGGGGGGATTTAAGCGGGCCGAGGCAACATCCGAGCGAGCGCAAACATGATGGCCGGCGGAGCAGTGCAGCAGAACGGCCTCTTCGTCACCCCGCACCACCACGGCCAGCAGCCGCACATGGAGGCCGACCCGCCGGACTCGCGCAAAAGACCCCTGGAGACCCCCACCGAGGCCAGCAGCACCAAACGCACTAACACGGGAGGTAAGAGATGCGCGCGGGCGACGGAGCGATTAGCGGATGGGCTGGCGCTGGCCTGGCCTCGATCGGCTGCATGCGCGGGGTGGCCCTCGGAATGGCGACGTTTGATTAGGACGCCGATTATTGCGGAGCCTCCGCCGCTGCTTAGCGGCCGCGTGCGTGGCGGCGGGAAGGGACAACGAGGCACGACCGCGGGATGCGGAGGCGAGGCGAGGCGAGGCGAGGCGGCCGCGGAAGCCTCGCCTCCATGCACCCGGGCTGTTTTTCTCCGCCGAAGCCCCGCGCCTCACGAACAAGTGGCACGTAAACAAGTGAAATCCGGATGCGGCTGGTGCGTGAAGGCATCATGACCTTGTGTGTGCGAGAGTGAGTGAGATAATCTCACACATCAGACGCCATCGCCAGATTAACGAGCAAGTGCGTCAGTGTGCACTCACACGCCATGGCAGCCGTGCAAGTCCCTCTTATGATGATGATGATGATGATGATGATGTTGATGATGATGACTATTGTGATGGTCAGGATGTCGCCATGGCAATCTCCATTCTTGTTTTCTTTTTGTGTTTACATGCTGTCATGCATCCCATCACAGCATCCCAACCATCATGCAGCCACACTCTAATCTACATTTAGGATCCTATTGGACACCAAAACAGACAATTTCGTTCCTTCACTTGCATCAAGCTAACAAACGAAACAAGTCACGTCAAAGCAAGCTAATGTTCAGAGCAGGCAAGTCAAATGCGCTTTGGAATGAGGCAAAGAAATTGAGAAATGTGTGATGATGGAATTCTACCGTTTATGTTGACGGTCGTTGGGCAATGTGTAAAATGACCCGCCTAACGTCGCCTTTTTGAATTGTGCATTCTGGGCCTAAAAATACGAGTGGCAGGTTGTTAATAGACAGTAAGCGCAAAGTTCTCGCGACGTCAGCATTAATTCGGAGGGGTTTTTTGCGCAAAGAGATGCAGACCAACAAAAGCGAAGAGACCCTCGACGAGAGCAGACTGGCCTGTCATGGAACAAAAACATAAACTGGCGCAACATTTAAATGGTCTGAAATGCGCTAAATCTGCGGCGCGTCAAAACATTTGCCAAGTCGCTCTGCGTGACCTACTTGCCCAAAAGCTCATGGAGACCACGCACGCAGGCAACGTTTGGCGATGATGCGGGATCAAGTCAGTGACGTCTTGAACTGAGTCAAAGTCAAGTGAGTCAAGTCGGCGCCGCTTAAGTCAGTCACGTTTACGTCAGCGATGTTTGACTGGAGTTAAGGTTGGTCTTATTTGCAAGAACGACTGAAACGACCGATGTTTCGCTCAGTGACTTAAATGAGTTATGTTACGATTGAAATCGATTCATGTTTTGATGAGCGATTTTCATCAGTCATGTTATGATCTCTGAGTCAAATAAGGGATGGAATAAAGTCAGTCACATTTTGGTTAGTGACTTAATTCGCTCAAGTGTCGATGAGTGACTTAATAGACTTTTGTTTTGATTCGTGACTTAAATTGGTTATGATTGATGTTTTGGCGTGTGACTCAAATCAGTGATGTTCTGGTGGCGAAGATTTGACTGACCTAAATGAGCATTGCTTTAATTGGTGACGACAACCAGTTATTTGATGATTGAGTTAAATTATTTATTCAATTCGTGACTTCAATCGGTAATGTTTTGCCCAGTGACTTAAATTGTTTTTGTTTTGATTATTGACCTAAGTGAGTAATATTTGGATGAGTGAGTCACATCAGTGATGTTTCGATTTAGTCAACTCAATAATGTTTAGATGAGGGGCTTAAATCGGTTAGTGAGTTAAATTAATGTTTCAATCAGTGCCTGAAATCGTTACTTTGTTGCGCGAGTTAAACGTGATATTTTTCTTAGTAAATTAAATCTTTGATGTTTTGATTATTGAATGAAATGAGTCACATTTTGATGAGTGAATCATATCAGCGATGTTTGGACCAATGACTTAAGTCAATATTTTGGTTAATAATTTACCGACCTAAATCGGTGATGCTTTGATGGGTAGGCGAAATAAATTATTTTGAGTGCGTTAAACGTTCTGATTAATCAATTTAATCCGGTCAATTACATTGTTGATGTGCGAGTTTAGATGAGCGTGCGTAAAAGCGTTGATATTCCGATTGGTGACTTAAATCGGCGATGTTTTGGCGAGTGACTTAAACTAGCGACGTTTTTAGTGCAGCTTAGTGCTGCATGTAAAAGCCCCCCGACTTCCCCCCCCTTCCATGGGGATGTTGAGTGCAGCAGGCGGGCGGGCTGTCCATTTAGACAAATGAAAAGGTTGGGATGATGATGAAGAGCAGGATGAAGAGGAGGATGAGGAGCGACTGAGATACGTGGGCCAGCAGACTGAAAGCGAGCAAATGTCCTTTACTGTTGACGAAATAGCTTGTGATTTCACCCCGGTCTGATGTTGTCGCTAAATCAAGTGTATTTACTTCACCTTGACCCTGCCTTTTAACCGTTTTAGCGTTGAGCTTAGCCATCGTCTTGCTTGTTTCTGTGAACAAATTAGTTGACGCCACGAAACCCCCCCCCCCCCCCCCCGACCCTCCAACCCTCCACCCCCCTCTCTGCTTCCTCTCTCTGTAGTGGCCTTCCTGCAGCCCCTTTTTGAAAGCCAAGGCATTGTTTTCCCACACCAAGACACTGAGAGCCATGGTAAGACTGCTTCTTTCTACCAATACTTAACCTCTACACACACACACACACACACACACACTGCATACCAAGGCATGCTAATGTGCTTTCTATTGTATTCATGACATCCATTTTTTTTATTCCATGTGTGTTTCCTTTCTCCACACTGCCAAGCTGGTGAGTCCTCATGACCTTTGAACTCATGCCAGCCATGCCATCATTTGGGCTTGTTGTTTATTTATTTTTTGTCACACACAAGTTGGGAAATTGGGCCCTATTTTGGTAGACTGGCGCCCGTGCGCTCGGTGTAAAAATGAGCAGAACCTCATTTTCGTGCAAGTCTAGTTTAGCGTGTTTGGGGCCGCGTTGGGCGTTCCGGCGCACGGAGTTGCCTTGCCCCCGACTCCTCCGACAATTTGGTAACAGAAAGTAGTCTCCGCTCGGCGTAAAAACGCGATGTCGTTTTCGTGCCGGGGCAATGTTCTAGGTCAGCGTGTCTGTGAATTTGCTCGACGAGCTTCGCCTCACTGGGTGTTCCTGCCGCGCCCCCCGGCGCATCTCGCAATTTGGTGACAACAAGTAGAGGACATTTTAGACGGGCTAAAAGTTGGTCTATTTTACAGCGCAGGTGGCCTTATGCAATTTTGGTGTATTCAATCGAGGTGCAGGCAGACAAATCCGACGCTCCGCGGACGTGTATGGTGGACGTATTTCATTCATAAATACAATACCAGCGCGGGCCAATCCCTCTGAATCACGGCAGAAATCAGGAATTTTAATCATCATCTTAATTTTTTTTAATAGCACCCTCATCACTATTGGGGGTAAGGGGCGCACACTTGGACGCACGATCGGGGTGCAAGGCGGCCTCCAATTGCCCACATCACACACATGGCCGACTACTGTACATCATCCGCAAGGGGACATCTTGCAGTTTACCCGCCGATGACGTGCACGGACCCCAGCGAGTCCAATTTCTCTTTGTTCTGTTTCCGAAAAACGGGGGTTGGCTCCCTCCCCGGAAAAATGTAAACAAAAAGAAAATATTTTAAAATCTGCCAATTTTTACCAAAAAAAAAAAAAAAAAAGCCAACATCAGCCAAATAAATTGGCTAGCCAATGAATCGTTGATTAAAAACACCTCTTAGGCAGGCGTGCCAAAAGAACAACACTATGAGCCAGCGGATGGTAATCAATGGACAAATAAAGCTTCAAATCAACTTGAAAATGCTCATAATATGTGTTCATAAACATTTATGTGATCATTCCAGAGGAGTGAAATCGGAAAAAGGCTTGTGGCCGGCTTTCATTCAAACCACAAAAGCGTAAAGACTCAATGGGGAAGCGAGAGTCATATTTAGTTACCGCACACGAGGATGTGTGTTTACGTACATGTGTATGTATGTACGCGGATGCGTGTGTGCGCGTGTGTGTGCGCGTGTGTGCTAGCGAGACCACTGTCAGTGGTATGTGCTTGATCCAAATGGCCGCCTGCAGCTCATAAATCACGGCAAACGTCACGTAAAGAGGTGAAGGTCTTAAAGATGAAAAGATCAATGAGGAGCCGCTGTTCCAAGCACCCGCCAGCACCCCCCCCCCCAACACGTCCGCCTCTACAAGCCCCCCAACGCCGCTTATTCCGCAGACCCTGAACTCAGCGTCATGTCGAGCGTGAAAGCAGCAATGAAACATGTCGCGCATCCCTGCGATTTAGCACATTTGAGGCCAAAGGACGTCAAATCAGAAAATTAGCCGCTAACTAGGGCACGGGAATTAATGGATATGTCAAGAGCATTTTTAAAAAAAATATATTTTTGAACAACTTCTGCTTATACACTGAAAAAAAGGTGCTTTGGATTTACTTCATTCCAACACGCACATCGGTTGCACACCTGAATAAAATGTGGTTGACCTTATGTACTTTTCCCGTGTTTTCCTCAAAAATAAACAAATACGTATCAGTTTAACACATTTTAATCATGTGCAACCGAAAACCAAGCACTTTTTTTCAGTGAACTAACCACATCGTTTTGGACAGAGAGGAGCTAGTTAAAAACGGCGCAGTCAGTGCTGACAACTTTTTAGTCACTATTTTTAGTCACTTTTACGGATGATCCCTCTTGCGACTTTTTCTTTTTTTTGAGCAGGAATTTGGTAAATGTCACCTGCTTGTGTTGCGTGTACTCAGCCGGCTGGATTTCGTCCATCTGTCGTCCGTCCATTTCCAAGCAAAATAACTGAATTCGTCACAAGATCACTTCAAGACACGAAGCTACGCTAAGTGGCGCTAGCCGCAATAAGACAAGTTACAAATATTCCATAACCAACAATAATCTCTTTTTTTTTTTTTTTTTTAAACCTCAACATATCAATTTAAAGCTGTACTATGGAATGTATTTTCATCGGGCAGGTGCCGAAGTTGAAATTTCAGAGACGGGGTGATGACAAATCAGTGAGGCGGGCGGTAGGGCCATTGACATTTACGCTAACGGTCGAGATGCTAACGAGCGTGTCGGCCATTAGCGAGCGCGCTCAGTCGCGACCGTTCGATAAGTTAGCAAATGCTACCATGATGAGGATGATGATGATGATGAGGAGGAGGAGGAGGAAGAGGAGGAGGAGGAAGGTTCTTGTTTTTGTTCCCGCTCTTGTGTGTGCGGTGGAGGAGTAAAGATGGCCTCGAGAGGAAGGTCTGAACTTTCAGTTGCCATGGCAACCAAACTGGATCAGCACTCTACCCCCCCTTCCCATTTCCTTTCATCCTTTGCTTTTTCACATTTTCCTTTCTTGTTCTTGCTATCATTTTCTTTAAAGCGAACACTTCCTTTTTCTTTTGACACTTCTTTCACTTTTGACAAACTTTTTCTTTCCTGTTACTTCCATCTGTTTTTTCATAGCTTATCTTTTCCCTGATCCAGCATTTCATTCATTGGTTCTATTTTTTTCTGATTATCTTAACTTTTTTCTTTCTTTCACTCACTCTTTCTTTCTTTACATTTCATGTCCTCACACTCATTTTATTTTATTTTATTTTTCTCCATTTTTTAGTCACATTTTCATTTGATTCATGATCTTTTTCTTTCACTCTCGCTTTCTTGTCCATTGTTTCTTTTTTTTTTTTTTAACCTTTTCACTTCCCAGTTTGTCCCCTGGTTTTCTTTCCTTTGCCCAAGCTTTTTATTTCTTGGTTTCCTTATTTTCTACTTCATTTGCTCTTCTTTTACGTCATGATTAGCAGCCGCTTTCTTTTCGTCCCTGTCTTGAACTTTAATTTTCTCTCTTAATGTTCTTTTCCCTCCAATTATTTCCTTGTTCCATTTGTTTGCCTTTTGCTTTCTCTTGTTTCTCTTTTACCTTTCTTTTCCTCTTATTTCCCACCCATTTAATTCCTCCTTTCGCTTTTTATTTATTTTCATTTCCTTTCACTCCCTCCTATTCTATCCTTGCCTCGTCATTCCTTGTCCTTCATCTTTTTCAATTATTTCCACCCCTTCCTTTCCGTTTTCCATTTATTTTCCCCGCTTCCCTTGTTTTTTTTTTCATTCCTTAATCCCTTTGTCTTGTGTCCTTTTCTTTTTTCTTGACTTTCCATTCTCGGCTATGCGATGTGTTCCAGTTCAATCTGTAAATTGTTGGACTGACGCAGCATTTTTTTTTTTTTTTTCCCCGGAAGGTCGGGGACAAGGAATACAGGCGCGCCCGCACACACACACGCACGCACCCGCACACGTGCACAGACGTACGGTAGTATCAGAGAGTCTGATACTAGCTATTGGGAGTGGAGGGTCTTGTTTTTTTTTCGTATTGCAAAGTGGCAATCAGGAAGCAGCAAGTTTATGAGTCACAACGCCGAACGTGGCAGGGACGCAAACGCCGGAGAACACAACGTTCCCGGCCAGCATTTTCCTTCCCTTCATCCTCCTCATGCATTCTAATCAGGCTGTGCTTCAGACCCTCACGCCCTCGCCCTCCTCTTCCTCCTCCACCCATCGCCCGGCAACCGCCGCCGCCAATCGATCGGGCAGGGCGGTGAAGCCAATCGCTTCGACCTCTCCTCCTCCTACGCCATCTTTTTTTTTTCCTCCAAAATACTGCATGAAAAAAAAAAAAAAAAAAAAACAAAGACGAAGGATGAGGAGCCAAGAGGCGGGGACGTTGCAGCTGAGCAAGCCGCTCGATTGGCTGTTCAGTCTGGCGATGAATATAGATGAGAGGGGGGGGGGCGATAAAAAAGGCTGAGCCAGGCAAGCAAGACCACTGCGCACCTCCCCCTCATCCAAACACTTACACACACACTACAGGGAGCGAGGCTATTAGCATTGTTAGCGTAGCTGCTTCTATTTGAGGTGTTTCACTGCTTCAAATCATTGTCATTAGTAACCCCTCGCTATAGCAAAAAATGAATAATAGTCATCGCCCACCCCCTCAAATTGCCTGCATTAATAGCTTAAAGAGCTTCTTCGTTGACAAACGTGCCATGTTTTTATGGTTCAACGAAAAACAACACAATACGGTCCAGTATATTGCACGCGGGGCCTAAAAACCTGAAACGGTCTTTTTTTTTTTTTTCCGTAATTGTCCAGTTGAGTCGTTTTCGGCTGCATCCTTTGGTGTACAACGGGCCTTTCTGAAGCTCTACATAGAAATATAAATCAGCGTCGAGACGTCAAAAGTTAGACGCCTAGACGAAATAGACAACATGCACAAACAACCGCACACTCTCACACGCACACACGCACACGGCATCAAACAATCCTCCCCAAACCCCTCGATGAGCTCCGAGTGTATTTTGGACAATCGTTCTGACCGTAGACAGCTGGTGGAGCCTCACTGCTGTTGGGGTGTGTGCGTGTGTGTGTGTACGTCTCTGTGTGCAACCCCCAACAAAAGACCCCCAGGACCAGGGGGTGTTAGACAAAGCACAACCACCCCCCTCCACCAACCCCCTTCCCTCTCCCTTAAAGGAGATGAATATTTGAATTCCCCAGAGGACACCCCGCAATCCCCCACTACTGTCCAACCTAACACACACACACACACACACGCACACACACAAGGCAAAAATGTACACGTGATTTTTATTTTTCCTAAATTTGATGATGTTTGCTAAGGTATCGCAGAGCTTCCAAATGTTTTTTTTTTTTTAAGAAACGCGATCAAAGCGGCGAGCATTAACGAGCTCATAAAGTGGGCGCTGTCCCGTCTGGTTTTGCGCGTTACGAGCGCACGTTTAATCCGGTTGTAATCCGAGACCCTGGTGGTCATTGCGCCGCTCAAACCGCCAACATTTTAGCCCCAAAAGTATTCCTGCTAACGATGCGTACTGCCTTTGAAACGACTTGAACCAATAGGCAGAGGTGGCAAAGGTACACACACACACTTTGTGTACTTCAGGAGAAGTTCAGATGCTTGGACTAAATAAAAAAAAAAAAAAAAAAACGACTCTGGTAACAGTAGAGAGGAACTGACTCAACTCTTGCAATAAAAAGCCGACTCAAAAATGTACTTAACCCTTACATTTGCTTCGGCTGAATGAAATTTGACACGGTTTCTTATTTGTCAGCAATAAATGAATTTGGGGACTTAGCAGTGTGTGTAAAAGCAAGAAAAATGGTCTGTCATGGGGAATCTCAAAACTGTGAAAACAGTCAAACGGCAAAAGAGTGATCAAACATATTTAATATGGAAAACTACTGATTGGAAATGTTTTGATTAAAAAAAATGCACTTTCCCTTTCCTCTGAAACATTAACGATTAGTCATCCGCCTATTAATGTCCGACAAGCTATTATTTGACATTTTGAAGAGAAATCTAGTTCATAATTTTGTATTTAACAATCATTACGAGGATATTCTTGGGAACATGTATGAATAATATGTAGTTCTAAGCACAATAGTACAAAAATGAACAAGCCTATTTTGACAACGTAAGGAGTAGAAAAAGCAGTTTTCAAATCAGAGAAATAAGTATTCACGTAAAGTAGCCAACTGAAAGATCTACAGAAAGTCCTCGCAAAGGGAAAATAAATGTCACATCACAGAGAAGAGTGTCGTTAAATTACAATTACAAAAGTTGCCAAGTACGTAAAATGAGGCTTCAAAATGGTGGAGAATCAAGGCAGGGTCTCCGCTCTCAAACGCTGAAAAATGTTGCAAAACAGTTTAAAGCTTTACCTCCACCATTCAGCACTACTGTACATAGTTGTCAGTCATTGTACATTTCCAGCAATTATTTTTAAATATTCAGAAACAAATCTCTGAATCCACTTGACAGAACTCTTTTAAGTTTTGAATTTGTACGTGTGTGCGGGGATGAGGATGAGGACGGTGGGGAAAGAGGAGCCCCCTTTTCCTTTGCCCCGGGGACACAAGATCCCCAGGATTTAAGCCCTCAAGCCCGCAGCATGTGGCGCCTATTCTGGGCCCGCTAGGTCGGCGCGGGCCTTAGCAACACATTGCACTGTTTACTCGCACCGTGACGGTGTATTATTTATGATGGATGGAGCACCCACACACATGTTGAGCTCTGCTTATGAAACCTGCAAATAGCACACGCTCATGACAGCGGAGTTAAGTTGACCTGCACACCCGGGCAATTCGTGCCACAAAATCACGCTTTTCATTAAAAAAAAGAAAGAAAAAAAAAAAGAATACAAATTCACCGACAAATATACATATATTTTGACACTTTGAAACACGGGATGTTCCCCTGAATCAGACTAAAGTAGAGTACTGGTTTATGTTTCAACATTTACTATAGAGCCAAGTGTAGCGCCCCCTATGAGCCGTGTGGACTTATGTGTGGGGTGGCTTTGGATGTAACAAATAAATAAATAAATAAATAAAAATTAAAAAATCCAACAAAAACAATGATAATCTGAAAATTATATGAATAAAGTAAAACAATAGCAGGAATCAATTTGGAAGGGATTGAATGCCACAAAATGACACTAAGAAGTAATAAGAATAAAGTCAGAAGCAAAGCCAAAAGTTATTCAAATGAGAATAAAGCTGTAAGATATAAAATTTGACCAGAATATCGTCATAAAATTACAAGTCTTGCATTATGAATTGATCAGAAAAAGTAATATAAGGAGAATACATTTGCAATGAGACATTGTCTTTGAGGGTCTACAAAAAACAAAAAAAAAAAAATTAAAAAAAAACAGTTAATTACCAAAATGAAGTTACTGCATAAAACCATAATGATAAAATAATATAAAGAAAGCATGAACATAAATAATGTAATTTACAAAAAAATTTAAATCATGACAACATTTTAATGAGAAAAAAAAAGGTAATTTCACAAAGGTATTCTACAAATGTGGTTGTCGCATTTTAATACAGCGTAAAATTACAATAAAAAAAGCAATACAATTATGCGACAAAAGTATTGCTGAGTGCGGTCGGATTGATAATGTGATAAAATATGTAATTTCACCCCAATAAAAAGTCCTACAATGACAACAATAAAGTAAACATGTTAACAAGACTATGAATTAAGATGTGGAATTTCCCCAAAATAATCAAAGAAACGAAATAACTCAAATAGGTAGTAAATAAAATCCACTTTACCTGCGCAGACCTTTCGGCAACATGCACATTTGCATTTTTTTTTCCTATTTACCAATTCCCCTGCCTTGTTAGCACGGGCCGGTTATAATTAGCTAGCCTCCATCAAAAGCAGGTCAGCGCCAAGGTTTGGTGCCGCGCACAAGTGGGGCATCGCGGCAAGGAGATGAGAATCAAGTGCATGATGGGAAATGCACAGGGGAAGTAGAAAACACATCCAGTTGCTACATGAGCGATTCGGCGACACTACCGAGGCTGTATAAAACTGAAAGGTTAGCGCCGCATTTTTAAGTGCTAGACGGTCTTGCGGGTAGTAGCTAACTAGCAACATAGCTCAGCTGTTACTAATTTAAGATCACTCGCCGCAAATCGAACGATTGAAAACAACAAGGAACTAGCTTCATGTAAGAGTCTGGCATGCTAGCGCTCAGCATGAGCGCACTCGGCCTCTGTTCTGCCGCTAGAAGCTGATTAACAACCTAGCCGCGGTGTTACTATTATGAAAAGGCAAACTGTCTCAACGCAAGCTCGTCTGCTGTCAATCAAACAGTTTCAAAACAAAATGATTAGCTTCACTAAATAGTCCAGGATGCTCTGATTTCATTAGCACTAGCGGATGTCGCTGACGTTAGGAAAATGCAAAAAAAATAGGCATACGGTATGACACAAAACCAACCATAGCTGCTAGTTAGCAACATAGCCCAGTTGTTGCTGTGGTGAAAAATCATCCCAAAACAATTTGCTCCAACAACATCACTGAGTTCAAAATGGCAAATACAGAAAAGTCCCACCAGATTGGAATCGCCTTTCAAGCTAACATTGCTTTTCCTTTTCTCTAACTTTAAAGGTCATTTTGATTTTAAAAGGTGACTCGAGAAGCTAACATTGAAAGCTAAAGTTGAAGCTACAACTGTAAACAAACATTAGCGGTAAGATTGAAGCTAACGTTAGAAGCAATGAAGTCCACCTTTGAAAAAAACAGAGTCTGGTGGCTCCCTGCTCTCTGTCTTTCGTCGCCGTCAGTGAGTGTCGAGGGAAAAAAAAACAAAAAAACAGCCGAGACATAACTTGTTTCCTGCCTCATGTGACCTGACGCAACACGAGAAGCTCACTGACACGTCGTTTGTTTGACCTGTCAAATTGAGTATGTGAAACAATGACGCCTGTTTCTTTTTTTAATACGCAGTCAATACGCTGGAACGCCGCCGGGTTTTGTTTATATCTGTCCAGCGGTCACCGCGTGGATTTTTGTGTGAGAGGGGTGCCGGCGTAGACAGGAAGCCGCTAGCCTGAAGTCCTGTCTCCCTTCGGGGACAAAAGTCCATGGGAAACACCTGCGGCAGGACTAAGTAAGACTTTATTTTTAGAATATGTGTCGGGGCAAAAAAGAAAGAGACTGTGAGTGGAAAATGACTCCCGCGCTGGACTTTGGACACCCCTTGCCTTTTTGTTCTCACCACATTATTTAGACCAGGTTTCATATCTTTACATTCAGGTGTGCTCTTTTGGTTGTTTTCTATCAATAGGCTACAAGTGTGTTGCATGCAAGTATGAACGGGTATCCCTCTCATTCGAATAACATTTTTTAATGTCAGCATAAAAATGTAGAAGATAATGTTATTCAAATGAGGGCGGAGTCCTGTGTCCGGCTTGGGTAGAACTATTCGCCTATTTTATTGGTCCTCGCTGCACTGTCATATGTACGACCAATAGGCGACTAGCTCAACCCAAGATGCACTTTGGACCGCCCACTTATTTGAATAACTAATGAATAATAATAATTTCCCACTGCAAATAAGAACAACACAAATATATAATACAAAACAAAAGTAAAAATAAATACAAAAATAAATATATAAATACAGTTGAATATCAATTTATTTATATTTTATTTTATTTATGTATATTATATTATTTTATATTTAATTTTATTTTCACTTTTATTTATTTTTAATTTTGGCAGTTTTGGTCCTCCATAATTATGACAGTACTTTGCAAATATTAAGAACAGAAAGAGAGTCGGAATAAACTGATGTTACAAATATTGGGAAAAATTCAACAAAAATACAAAACTATTACAAAATACATATTTGTAAAACATATAGGTGAAACATACACTAATATTGGAAAAAGAATACTAAAATATATGGGAAAAAATAAAATACGGTTGACAAAAAATATATATAGATAAATGTTTGAAATATATTTGAATAAAAATAGAAAAATATGTTTTGTCTAGTATTACAAAAATAGGACGAAAATTATATCAGGCAAAAAGTAGACATATATTTGAATTATTTTTTTTTTAAAGTAGACAAATGACAGAAAAAGAATATATCAACGTTGGAAAAAATACTAAAATATTGGTTAAAAAAAAATGGTCAAAATACAAAACTAAAATTACCACCACCTAAAGGACTGGAATAGAACATGTTGGGCTTGATCTTTCGACAGACATGCTTAGAAGAGTCACAGCTCAGCCTTGGTGGACGTCTCTCTTGAGTCATTCCCCAAAGAGTTCAAAGTTGAAGTCCTTGCCGTATTTTTATTTAAAAAAGGATCACTTGGAAGAGCACAGCGGCCTCGCCTTTGCATGGAAGTGTGGCCCTGTAATAATAATCCTATTTTAATCTGCTACCCCCTGAGGTTATGTGTCCCGGATTATCAAACAGGAGGACGGCACATGGACTCAAATCTGATGTGATACGCACGCTCGCTCACTGACCTCCACACTCTTTCATGACCAGCGGATATTTTTTGCATTGCTGCTTCTTTTTATTTTTTTGGCTGGGAAGCAAATAAAGATTCAATCTGAAAAGATGATTTTGTAGCTGAGAGTGTTTCTCCACCCGAGGGGTTCCTTTCACACCTGCTGTGTGAACATCGCTGTTGTCTAATACTATTTTACCCTTGAATATTTACTTGGTCGGCCACAATTCAGGGAACAAAAGGCCAAAGACAACATTGCCTTTCTTTTCTGTAAACAGGAATTCAAACTAAAATAAAACCGCTGACTGAATCGTCCAACAAATTGTTAGCCGAACAGATTCATTGACTAAGCCATTTTTAACTACCGCCACAATATAAATAAAGAATGCCAATGTGTTATAAAATGTAAAAATATATAGTAAAAAAAAAAATACATATATATATTTAAAAAAAAATATATATATATATATAGAGAGAGAGAGAGAGAAATAAATATATATAAATATACAGTATATGATATATATATGATAAATGAATAAAATAAATACAAAATGAAGAAATACATTTAAGTGTACTCATGTCAGGCTAAATGAATGCAACAAATATTGGGGTACTCTATGTAAATGTGTCGGCGTGTCAGATTAAATAAAAGAGAAAGCTTTATGTGTACTCCTTGATGTATTTTGACATGAATTTCATGTATTTTACACTTGATTCTGCTTTTTAGTTTTGCATCTTTTTCCCACCCTTGGTCAAAAGTGGCCGAGAATCTATCTGACGACGCTGCGGTCAGTCAGCAGGCAGGAAAGAGAAATACACTTGGCTTTGTTTATATATCAATGCATGTATTTATTGAAATATTTATGTGTTTGCTTCCGTTCCGAGATCCTCTCCCTGTCTCATTTTTCTCCCCCAAAAGTTCTCGGCGCAGCCCCAGCTCACAGACATTTTGATCATTTAAATCGTAAATCATCTGAAGGTGGAAGGCAAACATCTTTGTCACATTCCGCATTGCAGGCAACAGACAAAAAAAATACCTTTTTTTTTTTTTTTTGCCGGGAGGACCCTCCCACGCCAAAAAGCGCGCGATTCTGTGGAGCTATGCGTCCAGCGGCGGGGGCTGGCTCACATCCGATTAGAAGCTGGCTCCTCGGCTTCCTTGTCGCCGTGCCAACACGCTGACGAGGACCAGATTCCTCGGGCCCGACGCCGAAATTAGATCAGGGCCGACGCGGAGGCCGCCGCGTTCAAAGGCTCCGCGGGAAAACGCCGGCAGGGAATCCTCACATTATGGAAATAATGACTTGTGCTGGGCATCGGTCATCGTTTGATCGTCGCTTCCCCGACACTTGAGTCCAAACGGGAGCTTCTTGGAATTCAATTTCCATGAAATGTAATTGGGATGAAAAGAAAAAAAGATGGCAGGCATGAGGACCAAGCTACAAACAGGCTGGGATCAAAATCACTTCCTTTCCACTGCACAGTGAACCTCCGTTTACAATTATTGGCGAAAATCCAGATTCACCTGCAAGAAGTAAAAATCTGCGATATGGAGGGACTGTATAGAAAAAGGCCCCCCCCCCCAATTTTAAAAAAAATGTAAATACCAACAGGTTCAACAAAAGTGTGCTGTCCTAATGGTAACATATAAAGTGAAACTCCATAGATGGGCTAATGGGAGCTGCACAGTGATTACAGACTTTCAGACCACTGCTACTTGAACACAAGCAGCAACACATATAATATAAAAATCAATATAGTTTGAAATGTCTAAAGTACTCCACCCTCCAAATAATGTAAACAAAATTCAAAACATAGCCAAGAGCATTGATGAAAGAAAAATATTGAACTGTGTTAAAGTGTACCAATATAGTCAACACGTGCCCAAAGATGTATTTTAGAAAATGAGCCGCCAGCTGTCACTTTCTGTAGGCGTAAACAACAGGATTGAAGAGGACTTCACAATCAATCATCTCCAGCAAAAACCAGGCTGCGCTCATACGTCCTTATTTCGTATTTACTGTGCTGCCATCGAGTGTCCGACAGTAGAATTACACCCAAAAGAAATGGGGGGGGGGGGGGGGCGGGAGGTAGAACAAAATGGCTGAACCGTTATTGTATATTTAAATACCAAAATGTTCAATCGCACCATGTTTTTCATCTAACAAATGTCAGCTAGCTTAATGCTAACAGGTAATGCAAAATTCCTTCGACGTATGATGACGGAAACGTGAACAAGCTTAAGATCTTAGTGCTGCCCGGTATAATATAATAAAACAATATAATCTGAATATGGTAGCCCACTTGATAATAATCTCTATTATTGAATGGAATTTTTTTTTAATTTTTTTTTTTTAAACGGCCTGACATGAGGACAAAGGGACATAGAGACTCCGGCTAGATTGCGCTGGAAGGGAAAGTTTGCCTCCGGCTAACTTCCTGTTTTCTGTTTTGCCGGCGCAGAGGAAGGCGAGTACTTCCTGAAGGTTTTGATCCCCAGCTACGCGGCGGGCTCCATCATCGGCAAGGGCGGGCAGACCATCGTCCAGCTGCAGAAGGAGACCGGGGCCACCATCAAACTGTCCAAATCCAAAGACTTCTACCCCGGTAAGGATGCCGACGCGGTCGCCGGCGGCCGAAATGATGCATTGAAGGTTGACTCGCGAGATTATGCTTTCATGACGGACTGACTGCAAGGATGAAAAACGACCTTTTCGTTGATGGATTTGGACTGCTGGTTTGTAAATGGGACTACAAATGCTTGGTTGGATGATTTGCGGAAAGGAATGATATCACATTTTCAATAATGTTGGACCGTACTTGCCGATGGGATCAATAATACCTATCGAAGGTCTGATTTTTCCTTTTATGGAACGAATAAAGGTTAGCAGGATTATGGATCGATGGATGAATGCGTCAAGATGGTTGACGGTCGGTAAAAAAAAAAAAAAAAAAAAAAAAAAAGACAAATGAGGTGATGGTGGGTTATCAATATGTCTGATTTATGGATTGGTCAGTGGAATATTTAACGGTGGCTTGATGAATTGATTGAGCGCAAAGAGGAATGAATAATGGCCGATCAATAGTGGGTGATTGGTGTATTGATATGTGGATGAAAGGATGGTTGGTTGGTTGGAGGGATTCATTGATTGATGTCGGATTGACGGATGGATGAAAGATTGAAGGATTGGGAATGGATTGATATTGGATCGGGGGCTGTTGAAAGGATGGATTAGGGATTATTTAGCAATTGGTGTTTCTTGGAAAGATGAATGGAATTTGCGGGTGAATGCCAGCTTGCTTGAAATTCCCGCCGCATGCTATTCCAGCGCAGTGTTGCCATGGCGACGGCGGCGGCCTCGGCGCGCGCGCGCGCGGCGCATCTCCCGGCCGATCGCACGTCGCCAGGCTGTGTGATTTGTGCGTTTGTTTGTTTACACGTGGAATGCTTGACTGTAGCATCATGCTAACACGTGGCGCTCGCTCTTTATTTACGGGTGACACAGGCAGCCATTTTGTTGTTTTGCACCGGGCGGATTGGCGGCCGCAAACAAGGCGCCGTTGTTGTTGATGCAGACGAGACTGGCCTTGCCAGCTACGACAGATGAACGCACGCGCGCACGCACATTGCAGCAGGTGGGCCTTTTGATTTGTCACCCAGGAAGAACCCTGTCTCATTTGCATACAGATGCCCCCTTCAGCGGCAACAGCGCGCGCACGCGCACGCACGCACGCGCACGCATCCCTTCAGTCGAGACGGGAGGAGTGTACAAGCGTGTCTTTCTTTCTTTCTTTGACTTGCGGTCCTTCAGCGTTGCAGCTACCGTGACAGCGCGCGCGTGTTTGTGTGAAGAACATTTTGCCGCAGCGCTTTCCTCGGACACAATCTTCAATGTATGGATGCCCTTGCGTGCGCGCGCGCGTCGGGAATGAGACGTCGCGTCTAATGAAGACAAAAAAGACATTCAGTGCAAGGTCTTGGCCGGAGCGTCTCATTCCTGTCCTCTCTCGCTCCTCGGAAGACATTAGTCACTTTCCTCCCCCACTCCCACACGCGCGCACACTCTCCTAAACACACGGGCACGCACGCATAAACACAACCGCCAGCCAGTGCAAGACATCTGCCCCCCCCCCCCCCCCCCTAAAATGGAGCGTAGCACTTTTGTCGTGAGTGAATGAGAGCTTTGAATGGGAAACGTTGGAGCTTGAAAGTAACCTTGGCTTCCGAAGAGGAGAGCAGCATGTGCTGTTGCCATGGCAACTGCACAATACCTACTCGTATACACCTGCTTGCAATTCCTGCATTCTTCCTTCCCCGTTGTCTAGCTTCCTTCTCCCTTCTGTCCTTTCCCTCCGACCTGCTTTTTTATTCTCGCATTCTTCCTTCCCGGAAACCTTCTTCCCAGCCTTTCTCCCCTCCCTCCTTCCTTCCTTCCTTCCTTCCTTCCTTGGCCTCAGATGGGCTTTTATTTCTGGGCTCTTTCCCTGCAGAGAAACGCGTCCTTACGTCCTTCCTGCCTTCTTCTTCCTTCCTGGTTGACTTCTTTTTTCATTCACACATGGTTACATGTCATTTCTTCCTTCACTTCAACCTGCTTTTCTTTGCATCCTTCCCGATCTCCTGTCTCATTCTTTCCTTCCTTGCGCCCTTCCTTCACTTCAACCTGCTTTTCTGCCTTTCTTCCCGCCAGAGCTGCTTTTCTCCTGTCATTCCTTCCTGATCTCCTTGCCTCCTGCCTTCATTCTTTCATTTGCTGCTTTGCCTTCCTTCCTGACTTCCTTGCCCTCAGACTTGCTTATTTTGCATCCTTCCTTCTTTCGCTTCTAACCTGCTTCTCTCCCTTCTTTCTCTGGTTCCTTCCTTCCTTCCGTGGGACTCGGGGTTACCTCTTGCACCCTTCCTTCTTTACGTCTCCTCAGTCCTGTTTTTTCCACCTTTCCTTTGTTCCCTCATTTCTTCCCGCCATCCTTCCCTCCTTCTTCTTCCTTCCATTTTTTAGCCTGACCTCCTTCTCTGCTTTTTATTCTTTCACTTCGCATCCTAACTTCCTTCACTTCAACCTTCTTTTCTGTCCACCCCCTTTTCCCTCAGACCGGCTCTTTATCCTTCTGCCTCATGTCCTTCCTTCCTTCCTACCATCCTGCTGTGCCGCCTCCTTCCTTGCCGCTATTTTTCTTCCTTCCTTTCTTCCCTCAGACCCACATCGTACGCTTCTGCCTCCTATTCTTCCTTCCTTCCCTGCTGCTTTGTGCGGTTCCCTTGTTCATCCATCACATCTCTGAGGAGAAAAGTGCATCAGCAGCACTTCGGCCCGCGTCGGCCAATCAGAAGCCGCCAGGGTGAGAGCGCGAGACGGGCCGCCATTCATCCTCTCGCGCGCACACTCACGCACGCACGCGCACAGAATGACAGCTTTATTACAGTGTGAGTTGATGCTAGTCCAAATATAACCTCAGCGTCTCAAAGGACAAAGCCGCAGTCACAATGTGGGAAAAGAAACAAACGCGGGAGTGGAACGACGACTCACACATCAGGAGCCTTTAAAAAAAATTTTTTTTTACATCTTGTAATGTTTCTCTTTCGGCATTAGGCTTGCAGCTGATGCGACGTTTTCCGCTTCATCACTTTGCGCTAATGAAGCCGAGGCCTCCCCGCATGAAATATTCATCCCTTACACCTGTTTTCTTTTTAATTACAATCGACCCGTTGGCTTCCTCACGCGATATTGACCACACATCCGCACGCATGCGGAGGCAAAGTCATAAACTCACGCTAAAAGCAGCAAATGAATTACTATTGATGCTCCCCCCCCCACACACACACACACACACACACATGCTTTATGGCCGCGGCTTAATTTCAAAGCCTAACTCGGCGTCGCTACGTCACCAAAAGGCTTGATCGCGCCAGTTACGTCTTTCGATACAAAGTGTAGGCGACGTCCATTCATTGTTGCCTTCAGGGACAATCGGACGCGATGTCCAGGCTTTCACAGCAGAAAGCAGCTCCAAGTCCTCCAAATTTGATCCTATATGCGGGAAAACCCCGCAAAGCAGTTCACGCAGTGTCCTCGTTACGTAAGCACTCTTTTTGGGACGACGTCATATGTTTGCTCTTCATTCTCTAGCGCCCTTGCCACAGCGGGCCACCATTTTAGAATGTCGCTTCTAATCCCGCAGTTTCCCGCACCATGATTGCCGCTCGCACGCACACGCGCACACACGCACACACGCACATCTGTCGCACCCTCCAACCTAGTGACGCACACACCTGACACGCACACTCACACACGCTGTTTTCAGCTCCGTAAGCCTCTTATAGCAACGCTAAGCTCTCGCGCCGCAAAAACATCACAGAGCGGGGCAAACATGGCCGCCGCTGGCCTCGGCGCTGTGATGTGCCGCACGGAACGCGCCGGGCTGGCCGCGCAAGCCGATTGGCCACCTTGAGCCGACCATCTTCATCATGTGTCTGTCCGGCTCGCTCTATCTCTCCATCAAATAAAGCTAGCATATATAGCATATGTAGCATAATATTATATAGCATATCTAGCATATCGAGTGCATATATATATATATATATATATATATATATATATATATATATATATATATATATATATATATATATATATATATATACATAACAGGCTAACTAGCGTATTTCTAATAAGCTAACCAACATCTGTCTGTCCATCTCGTCTCACAGGTTAAGCTAGCATATATATAATAAGCATATACTGAACAAGCTAAGCTAACCAGCGGCGTTCCAACAAGCAAAGCAACATCTGTCTGTCTGTCTATCTGTCCACCTTGCTGTCTCCTTCTCTATCTGTTTCTATTGCTTCTTCTTTCAGTCTATTATTTGCTCTGTCTGTTCTTTCGCTCGATCAATCCGTCTCTGTCCGATATAGCTGCAAATAGTGGCTGCATTTATTTACTCAACCGCAGATAGGGAGTCGGTGTCACATTTTTTTTTTTTTTTTGAGGAATGTTTTTTTTTAACATGTGTCCCATCCAGATGTCAGTCAGGACAGCACGGGACAGGACAGGTGCGCACCACCCCCTTGCTCAATAGGCAAATCAGTCAGCGACCCCGCGGCCCCGCCGACAGGCACGACTAATCGATCCGGGCGCAGCATCTGCCTCCCCGGCGGGGTCAGGAGCGGACGACGCACCCTCCCTCCTCCTCCTCCTCCTCCTTCGCTTTCCTCCTCATCTTCCTCTTCGGCAACGGCCACGTCGCCTTCGCAACTTTTCGGACTGACGGCGGAGCGCGGACGGATGATGGATGGCCCTCGGCGCTCGTTGCGTTTGGCCTTTTAATGAGGAAGCGTTGAGGGTCCCGGAGCGTAAATAGAACGGCGGGACTGCAGCCTGGCAATCGATGCTGCCGCATTAAGTGCGTGCGTGCGTGCGTGTGCGCATTTGGCATGCCTGCGTGTGGTGGGATAATGTCGTCTTCCAGTGAAATATGACCTTTGTAAAGCCTCATCCACTTTTGCTGCCTCTCATCCACCCCTGGGCGCACACCCAAATACGCCACTGAAACACTGTTGCGCACACGAGCTAACACGCACGCTACTGAGAAACACGACCGAAACATCCTCACAAACGTTGCTGAAATGCTCTCACACTCACAATTGAATTTCTTTCACTCGCTCACATGCTAGTGAAACGCTCCCACGCGACACGCGTCTTTTGTTGTTGTTGTGTGTATGAAGTGCGAAGCTAAGCAGAGCTGCAGACTTAGCTTGGGATAGGCGGCACCTACTCGAATGTTGCCGACGTGGTTGCTGCGGTGTTGGCCGCAAACAGCCTCTCATTCAGTCTTTTTTCAGGATTTCAAAACTTCCTGAATTGTAGATTAATGATGAAGTCATCGATATTACGAAGAAACGTCGTTGGGATTATTTGACAAAACAATGTTTGTCCAAACGGAATATGTTTTATCATTTAGAGTGATCCGATCACAGCTTTGCACTTCTTGCTACGTATTTTCTCCGTCAGCTTTTTGTCGCAAACGATGTTTCCTGACCTGGAAGCATTTTCACTTCACAGCTTGGACTTGTCGACCTCTTTGCGTGTTTGAGACCATTTGAATGTGAAGGTGTTTCCAAACTTTGGACCGGTCCCGTACATGGATCTCGTACAGCGATTGACAAACGTGCAATTGGACGCTTTGCTCATGAAGTTCTGCCTTCGCCACTGAAAATTGACTTCGACTTAAAGGTGCTCCTTATCCTTTGCGGGCTTTGACAGCAGAAGGTCAAAGAGCTTTCGCTCAGACCCCAGGGTGTCTTAATTCAATAACTAAGACAATTTTTTATCTCCCCATTTCTGAAAATGTGTGTGCAAGCAAGCTCGGATGTGGGAAGATCCAGAGCCACTTTCAAGGCTTCACCAAAATACCGTCAAAGCCGAAAGCTAAGCAGAGCTGTCGATTTAGCGTCTGATTAGTAGCTAACTACTCAAAAGTTGTCCACGAGCGTTTATCTGTTTGGTGTAGTGTCCGCTACCTGCGCCACATGCAGAGATCTGCCGCACTAATCAACCGAGTGTCATTTTGTGGCTCGGCGATGAAGTGCCGTTTTTTTCTTCAGACTAACCTGTTTGCAACCAAGTCGACTTTAGCCTAGCCGCAACGCCCTAGCTCCATCCCCGGTCAAAATGGTAACAAAAGCCAGACTCTGAATTTGTAGGGGACAGACCACGCAGCCCTGAACGACCCCCCCCACCCCCCCCCCGGCCTAATAGGAAGATTTCAACCGCAGCACTTGTCATTCTTTATCCTTAGCATGTTTCGACATGACAAAGTCCGATTTTATGAAGACATCAGGGAACTCTTTTAAGTTGCGATAAAAACGCATCATGTGTTTCCTTCGATGCTGTAAAATGACTGTGCCGCTGTTTGACTCTGTTGGTAGTTGGCCCGTGTGTGTGCGTGCGCGCGTGTGTGAGAACACCGCAGCTCATCAAAATGTTGGCGTCCTCACCGCGAGACATGAAAAGTGCAGCACATGTTGGAAATAAAAGTCCAAACGTAAGCGCGCGCGCGCACGATGATTCACGAGCGTGTGCAGTCCGAAAAGTCATGTGGTGGGATTAAAGACTTCCAGCTTGCTGCAGGACACGCCGCAAAGTACAGCACGTCCTATCAGACACTTTTTGGGGCAAAAGGGAATCTGTCAACATTCAATTGGGATGGAAATGACATTTCCCCACAGAGGAAATTATGGAAATGATCTGTCGAGTGTTTGAAGCAAGCCGACTGTAATTGTCCAGCACTTTGAAAAACAGCAACCAATAAAAAAAAAAAAACAAGAAACAAGAGTACCAACAACAGCAACAAAAAATGTCTAAGAACAATAAAATTGGAGTCGAGTCATTTAGCCAAGTCGAGTCCTCAAAGTGGCTTTCAAAGATTTATCTAAGTGTTAAACAAAAAAACAAGCTAAGCAACTTTATTCGTAAAAAGTAAAGCAATAAAACAGTCGACCTTTCTGTTGTTATGCTGCGGGTCAAATTGACCCGTTTGAAAATGGAGAGGAAAAAAAAATAGCATTCAAATGATTATGATCGTGTTATTCATTTAAAATGATCTTTTTTAAAACAATTATAAATGGTTTTTTTAATGATAAAATCTGCCCATGAACGTGACGGGCGAGACATAAACACAGGTTGAGTGTTCATTCTCTGAAACTGCCCCCCAAAAAATAATGCAAAATCTAAAAAAAAAAAAGATTTAAAAATGTTATCTTTGTACATTAAAAAACTATATGTTTAAGGGTCTGATTAATGCATTATAATAGCAATTATTGGCAATTTTTTAGGCTGACGCTGATTGTAATTTTTGTGACAGAATAAAATTCAGATAACCGATTATTCTGCCAATTAATTTGAAAAATATAAAATGAATAAAATCACTTATTTTTGGCTCCCTTAACACTTACACCAATAAAGATATGCATTTCACGTACGAGATTTGAACAAAATTGAAATTACAACAAAAAGTCGCTGTTGTAAAGTCATGTTGTCTGTGTGCTCATTTATTTTCCTGAGTCGAGTGCGACGTGACTTTCTATCGATGTTCTTCTTTTGGAATCGGTGGCCAGAAAACCAAAAAACGTTTTGCGCGGTCGATCGTCTCCCCCCCCTCCCAAACTTTTGATCCGATTGGGAATGATCCGACCTCAGCCCGCCTCTCTGCGCGCTGCTCCAAACCCAAATCTTCAAATCCATTTCACATTCATTGCGTGTGTGTGTGCGTGTGCGTGCGTGCGTGCGCCAGGTCGTCCCAGCAGCGAGGACAGTGAGGCCTGAGCACATTGTTGTCAGCGGTGCAAAGCCAAGCAAACGTTTGAAGCGGAGCTCTCCAAACAAATGCAAAAGACGTTCCCGTGCACATTCAACCCTTTCCGGGAAGGTTGACTTCAAAATGATGAGCAGCGGACATTTTTGCAGGACAAAAAAAAAAAAAAAAAAAAAAACTCCATCTTTCTTGTGGCCTACACAAAATCTTTGACTAGCATTTTTTTTTTTTTTGCGCTACTTAAAAGTGACGATCTTTGACTCGCATTTTTTTGCATGTTGTCTGTTTGCTAGCGGAAATGAAAGTTGCTCGTCTTTTGGGGAAAAAATGTCGGCCGAGACGTCTCTCTGTTTGCCGCCATGAAAGCCATGCACATTAGTGGGGACGCGTTTCCCCGTGCAGTGGTGGCTCATACCGATTTTCCAGGCCAATAGAATCCCGATAAGCGATTCATCGGACGATTCAAAAATGGATAATGACTAAAATAACTTCTTTTTGAGTCTCTTCAAGCTTCCGAAAACAAAGATATGAATTACAGGCAGAACGTTTGACTGTTTTGTAATACTTTGTCCTATAGTACTCGTTGAAAAAAAAAAGCGTCCGATTTAAAATCGGTCAGCCGCTAGTCATATTAATTTAACTTGTATCTCCTGTTGCTCTCGTCATGAGACTTTCTTAGACTTTGTGCTGATCAAGAGTTTTTCATCAATCGTGTCCAGCTGCGGCGTGTGATGATGACGAAGAGGAGGAGGAGGAGGAGGAGGGGCCAGCGAAAGCCGCAAGGGCAAAGAAAAGAGGGGCAAGGAGAGGAAAGTTGAATGTGCAGGTTTCTGAGAGCTTCAATGGCCGCCAACTGCAGGGGACAATAGAGGGGGCGGGGCTCCCCGGATGACAATAGCGCCTTTGACCCCGGTCAGGAGGAGGAGGAGGGACGGGAGGGGGTCCCCATCTGCCGTGGTGCAATGGGGAAAGTGTCTTAGAATAGACGCAAATAAGCCTTCGGGGGGAGGGGGGGGGGCTTAATTTAAACAATAGCAGAGTGGCAAGCACATAGAAAAAAATGGAAAAAATGAAGTTTGGTAGGCTACTCTATCATGAGTAGCCCCACAAAAAAGTCACACAGACCCAGCAAGTCTCTCATTTGTGTTTCAAGTCGTCGTTTTAGATTCAGTTGGCTTTGTGGTGACTGATTGCATAATAATAATAATAATTATTATTATTCTAATAAATACAGCCACCAAATGCAGCTCAACTTGGCAACATGAAGTTTGGTAAACGCGTCCATCACGAGCTGAGCCACAAGAAGCCATGAGACAAAAGACAGAGGAAGTCAGCCATTTTGCTTTCAAGTGTTCATTTTGGGGTCACTCCCAAAGCGGGGGGAAGTGGGGGGGGAGGGGGAGCTGCGTCAGAGGGGGAGCTGCGTCAGAGGCGCCGTGTTGAAAGCATCTCGCTGAATATGCAAAATCGTTTCACAGCAAAAACCTCAAGACTCCAAATTCTTCATTTGCTCAAGCGTGGCGACGCGACCAGACAACAAATGCTAGAGTGAACCCTCCGTGACCCCCCCCCCCCCCATCCCCCCTCCCTCTGTGAAAAAGTATCGCCACAGGCCACATGGAGTCAGCCGAGTTTAAAGTGACGGCCGGCGCCGTTGTCGCTTCTCGTGACGACGCCAGACGAAGCTACGCCGATGTCAGCGGCCGTCTTTGTCTCTCTCTCGCGCAAGCGCGCGCGTACGCTAGCTTCCTGTAAGTAGCACACATTCTTTCATTGGCGACGGTGTAGCCATGGTGACACACTCACACCGCACGTGCTCTCTCTCACACTCATGCGTTCATTCGTCTCACTCGTGCACTCTCACGTAGCGCTCACACTGTGTCATGCGCTCTCTCGCTCGCACTTTCACACGCCGGCGCTGTCACGCTCACGCGCACACGCCCGCTAACACTCTCTCACACATCATCTCGCAAAGACACTCGCTCCTCTCATGTCACAAACGCTCTCTCACAAAACATCACTCACACACACTGTCATACTTGGGCACGCACGCACGCACGCAAGCTTCCTGTAAATAGCACACACATTTGTTGGGTGTTTCCGCGGCGACACACACACATTCACCTCTATTGACAAAGCAGAGGATTGTGGGACGCCCATCGCCGTGGTGACGGGAATCAAAGCGACAACCCCCGTGCAGCAATCGACCCCCCCACCCCTTTCCTCCGAGCGGCCCCTCCCCCACCCGAGCCCCCTAGCAGGTGTAAGAGCGCTCGAGAGAGAGACGTCTTTCTTCACGTCTTGGTCCTCGTCCAGATCCTCTCGTCTTCCGCACGACCCCCCCCCCCTCAACCCACCGTGCCCCCCCCCCCACGTTGCATGTGGGTGGACGTTTGTATTTTCAGCTACTTAAGACATCAGTTCCTCCAAATGAATACTGCAGTAAAAAAAACACATGAGGAATACTGCAACACAAGTCAAAATGTCTTCCTGGGACACACGTGTGTGTGTGTGTGCGTGCATGTGAGAAAAGTCAATTCACTCGACAACATACACGGGGAGCACTCTTATACTTGACTTTTGTAAACTTGAATGCAGCACACATTTTTCAAGTGTGTGTGTGTGTGTGTGTGGCATATCAGTTTTCTCCACACGAATTTATGACGAAACGAGAAGCGTTGCATGTGAGGAGCACTTGAACACAACACAAACCTCTTAAAGGGTCACCTTTCCAGTTTGCAAAGTCAAATCAACGCAAATACTTGAAGTGTGTGCGCGTGTAAGCGTGCACGTGCGAAAAGGCCGGAATCCAAAGATTCAAATGAAAACAGCATGTTCAAAGCAATCCTGACACAAACACACACAGACGTCCGAGTGTTTTTGCCGCGTCTTGATTGGCCCTCGACAACAATGACACTCAGCGTCGCCGGTCGCCATGGCAACCTCCCCGGCTAGCACAAAGAGGTCACATTTAAAAGGTCCAAATGGGCTAATGTCTCTCCTTCTGAGTACTTTCTCTCTCTCTCTCTCTCGCGCTCGCTCGCTCGTCCGCCGCAGATGTGTGCTCTTAAAGGGCCAGCGTGTACTTTTTTTTTTTTCTTTTTTTTTTACGGCGCATAGAGGAAGAAGGTGAGCGCGGCAAACAAAGAGGTGTATTGATGATGCTTTTTCATCTGTGCTGAGGGGACCCCTTTGACACACACACACACACACACACACGACAATAGCGCTACTTCCAGGGCTGCCCCTCCCACCCCTTTTTCCATGATTTTTAATCCTCCCCGAGCGAAAGCCCCCGATGGCCTACTCAAACCCTGGTCCTTACAGCCCCGCCCCCATCCTCACCCACGGCCTTTCTGATTAATCCTCCTGCCTGAAATACCACCCCCAGCCCACTTTATGATGACCCCCCCCCCCGCCCTTCTTAGTCTGGGATCCCACAAAGCCGTCAGCTGTCACGACCACTGGACTTTCCCTTTAAGTGTGTGCGTGCGTGTGTGTGTGTGTGGTGTGTTTAATGACTTTCAGGATTTTTCACTTCTGTCACGAGTGCCATCCTTCTTTTTTTTCCACTTCCTTCCTTCCTTTCTTTCTCTGGTCCTGACTTGCCCTCTTTTGAGTCTTTCCTCCCTGGTTTCCTGCATCGTTCTCGCGCGGCTTCTATCCTTTTTTTTGTTTATCAAGATTTGAATGTTTTCGTCCTTTTCTCTTCCTCATTTGCTCATATTGCCTTCCTTTCCCCCAAAGCAGAGTTTCCCTTAGGAAATCATGCAAATCCAACGAATCCGTTCAAGACGTGACTTTTTGTGAAGATTTAAAAAAAAAAAAAACTGCGTTTTTTAGAATTTGCTCATTTTTTCGCACCACTGCGACCTTTGGATCATATTGCATGAAAAAGGTTGCACAGACGAAGCCTAATTCACAATAGAAGCGTTTTTCAAAGCAAATTTTTGGGCCTTCAGGTCTGCTCGGCAACACTCGGGCAAGATTGAGCGAGCGCAAAACATCCTGCGAAAAGTCAGGCCTTCAAAATAAAAGCACACGCGTATCCTAACCACATTTGGCCCTCTCGTGTTTGGCCATCGCACTCAAACTTTTGGGTGCTCGTTTTAAAATTGCGTGTGGCAAAAGAACAAATAAAGTGTGGTGTTCTGCTTTTATTTTGAAGGTCTGTCTCTTGAGCGGGGACCGAGCAGACTTACGAAAACCGAATGAAAACCAAGATTCCGGCGTATTACTTCTTGCTTCCGTCCTTTTCTCTCTTGCTTCTTTTGCTCATTCCTTCCTCTCACTCATTTTTTCTTCCCTTCTTCCTCTCACTCTTTCTTTCATTTCTTGGTCCTTTTTTCTCATCTTGACTTCCTTCTCTGCTCTTTCCTGCTTTTCCCTCCTCGCTTGTCTTTCGTCACTTTCTTTCACCTCTTTGAGTCCTTTCTGCTGACGTCTTGAAAAAAGTTTTTTCCGTCTGTTTTCTTGTGTGTTGTTGTTTGTCTTGACATAAATCAAAAGTAATCGGCTTCCATGTGCTTTTCATTCATAGCGATGAGCTCACACGCGCGCACACACACACGCACACACACCCACACACACACACACACACACACGCGCACAGAGTGAGCTAATGCAGCTGAGGAGGCTCGAATCATGCCGTGGTATAATTCTGGATTCTGAGGATATTTTGACGAAAGCAAGACTCACGGGGACTGTTTAAAATTGTGTAAAAAAACGTGTACATATATTACATTTCTATCAACGGACATGTTTCTATCTAGAATACAGGAGATATGTGTCGGTATCACTTTTATATAATATGATTGGTGTTCAAATCTTGGCTTTGGCCTTCACACATCAAACTAAGATTGGGGGAGGTCCGATACCAGGAATTGGCTGATCATCGAAGCTGCTGATACCAGCCACCGATACTTAAAGCGGAAGTCAACCCAAACATATTTTTTTTCCAGAATATGTCCTGTGCAGGTCCACTAGTTAAAAGCCGACATTCGGATTAATTTTGCGTTTGTGGAACATAAGTTAAGCAGCAAAATGCACTCGTTTTTAGCCATCTCTGGGGGCGGCCATTTTGTCACTTGTGTCGACTGAAAATGACATCACAACAGCTCACAACAACCAATCACGGCTCAGATTCAGAAAGCTGACTGGCCAGCCGTGATTGGTCGTTTACTGCAGAGATACTGAAAGCAAAGGATTTGGACAACTTCAAGTTAAACAATGGCTCGAAACCAGGCGTGTCCAAAGTCCGGCCCGGGTTCAAATTTCTACCGACCCGCAGCCTCTAGAATAACATGAATAATGGGTGGCCCATCGATAGTGTTGACAACAGTACAAAATGCAGTTAAAAAAAAACGCTATAACATTTATATTTGACCAGCAGATGGCAGCAGATCTGTGGTTGCCCCCTCGGGTGCTTTCGGAAATGGTCCCCGAGCGCGCTTTGCCTCTGCCAACGCCCCGCGTCAAAGTCGTGTTCGGCGTCAGAGTGAGCACCTGGCTAGCAGCATGACCTTTTTTTTTTTATTTTTTGTGCGTGTGTTCCATTTCCAAAATAGAGACCGTAGTGAAGAAAAACAAAGTCGGGCCGTTGCTTGCAGGACAAGTGGAAATTGTCATTTTTTTTCACAGAAATGCAAAACAAGCGCGTCTGTCTAGTTTGCTAAGCGACTGTGTCTTTTGCAAGGAATTCGACATCAAGCGTCACGACGGATGAAACGTGCAAACCACGACAAGGTGACTGGAAACAAATGCCGTGAAAAATGAAAGCAACTTGAAGCACCTCGCCAAATCTGGCCCTTTTTGAAAAAAATCTGGACACCCCCGCTATAAACGATTACTCGATTTATTCAAATAGTCATGGATTCAGAAGTCAGAAGTTGTCGCTTAATCGATTAATTTTAACACCTCTAATTGGTACTCCAACTAGCGAGTGGCCCAACTTGTTTTTCAAGGTTCGACTATCGCTTGGTTGATTTTTTTTTTTTTGGACCCGTGTGGTCACTCGCGGCAATGACATCATCGCAAAAAAAGTTGGCCCGGCGACGGCCAGGTCGATGATTCACGCGTCGAACAAAGTGAAACAAGATGGCTTCGTTCTCTCCACTTGGCGGACTGTAAAAAAAAAAAAAAAAAGGAAAAGAAAAACGCTTTGGAGAAAGTCCACGCCGCTAAGCACTGCATTTGTTTTTCTTGGTTTGGAACTGGGAATGTCATGTCCGACTTTTCCTTTTTTTTGGGGGGGGGGGGGGGGGGGCAGCATCGAGGATGTCGTGACATTCAGAGTGTGTGTGTGTGTGTGTGTGTGTGTGTGTGTGTGTGTCTCAATGTCACAGCGGCTGCACACGCTTCACGTGCACATACATACGCACGCACGGGGAGACAGCGGGGACATGCAATAATTCAAGATGATCTCTCTTATGACTGAAATGTTCTCACACATGACACAAAAGCTTCCACGCGTCATCCGTGTTTCACTATACGGAAGACAAAACCAATTGGACGAGTGTGAGAGTTTTTCAGTGTGTGTTACAGCGTTTCCGTACGCATGAGAGCTTTTCACTAGTGTGTACACGTCCAGTAATGTGTGAGAGCATCTCCGTCAAGCGTGAGAGTGTTGCAGTCATGTATATGAGGGAAAATAATTTGACAGCATTTCAGTAGTGCCTGCGTTTCATTTGTGTGTGCATAAAAAAATAAAAAATAAAAAAAATCTCGGGTTATGCGTGAGAATATTGCAGTAGTGAGTGTGAGAGCATTTGGTAGTGCATGTCAATAGTATGACATCGTGTGTGAGAAAAACAATTTTGTAGTGTGTGAGTGTTTAAGTCGTGTATAGGAAAGTGTTTCACTGGCTGTTTCATTTTTGCGAGTGTGAGAGGTAATCCTAAATGATGTCCCTGACGGACCCTCATACCTACGTTAAACACACACACACACACACACACACACGCCCACGCGCACACACGCATTGACACGCGCGCGCGCCCGCACACACCCTGGAACAAATGGGGACCAGATTGTTGGCGAAGATGATGTAAAGGAGCAGGCACGCTGGTCTCCGCGGCCAGCCAACTGTGTTGAGTAAATGTTGCGTGTGTGTGTGTGCGTGCACGCGGGCGCTGAGGTCAGCGCGCCACGAGCGCAGCCAATCACAAAGCTGCGCCAACGACAACTCATGCGCCGCACTCCACTTTTTGCGCATGTTGCCTAAAGAAACGTTGGTTACGCAACTCAAAAGTGACGTCTTTGCCGGCGCGCGCTTTGGCAGCTGTCATCCAGGCGACAAATTCATTAAAACGTTGCTGAGAACGTGGTTGGAGTTGATCGGCGTCAAAGTGTTGCTTGTCGTAGCGGACGTGGCATCTGTAAAGCTGACGTTGGCGATGGGGTTGAAAGCCAAAGGGAGGCCGGATGCGTCGCAAATTCAAAGCTACTAAACGTTCCAATGTCTTGACAACTTTTTTTCCAAAAAAAACATTCAAAATGTTACAATTATTTTATTTTTTTTTCCTCCCCGAAATATTTTCAAAAGCAAATGAACATTTCTCATTTTTAAGTAGCCAAATAATGTTTTATCAACATTGCCTTTTCTTGAAACTATGTAAATGACTCCCTGGAAGATTTTTCTAAAATGCATTCAAAATGTGTTTTTTTTTCCTCAAAACTATACAAATATTCAAAATAAAAATTTCCCAACATTTTTTTTTTTTTTTTTAATACAAAAAGTGTTCACCACTTTTCAGTTTTGTTACATTACATCCTTATTCCAAAAATGGAATATTCATTGATTGTCTTCAAAATTGCACGCGCAACACCATATCATGACGTTTTTACTCAAACCTTTTAACTACGGCCTTGTCTACACGCAGTCGGGCTTTTTTAAAAACCGAGCCGGAATTTTCCGTGTGGATGACAGGGCAAGTTGCAAAAAAACTCCGGCTACGTGTAGACAAGGCCTAAACTTCGAGAGGGAAAAAAAAGAGTGTTAACATGTTAGCATTCCAGATGCTAACAAACTGTTAGCCACGTCATAAACAACACGTCGTTAAACGGCATAAAGCGGCTTTAACACACCATGTCACGGTACGTCTTGTTTAGGAGAGCGAGGCTCCAGCGGAGGACCCGGTTCAAACAGGTGTGAACTTGTTAAAATGTTGTTCAAGTGTTCACGAAGCAGCTGTGCGTGCGTGTGTACCAAAGAGTGTGTGTGTGTGTGAGAGAGACTTTTGAGGAGAGGATTTGATACTTGATATATTTAGTTAGGTCATTAAGTCATTCAATAAGTTAATTAGACAGTTGTCCTGGTTTGTGTGTGTGTGTGCATATTTTCCATGCCAAAAATGTCAACCATTTGATGTTCCATCACATCATTTTTTTTTTTACGGGCAGAAGCCAGCAATTATGGACGCTAATTTACAATTGACATGATGTTCTGGCGTCAAGTCTTTTTGCCTCTTTTTGTACTCATTAAAGTCGAGCTTGGTGGGGAACCGTTTTTGGGGGGAAAAAGAGCAGTCGCAGTTGCTCAGGTAACGACCAATCACGGCTCACCTGTTTCCTGACTTTGGTCACGTGACCTTGGCAAGCTGAACTGTGATTGGTGGTTAGCTGAGCCCTGAGCAACTCTGATGTCATTTTCAGTCAACAGCGAGTGGCAAAATGTTGAAGGAAAAAAAATAAAATAAAAATGTCCGCCCCCTCAGATGGATGCAAACGAGCGCTCAACTTTTGCTGCTCAACTTTTGCTGCTCAACTCAGATTCCACAAACGCAATATCAATCAGAAAGCCGACTTAAGACTAGCGCAACATTTTGGACTTGACTTGCCCTTTAAGTTTAACCAATATAAGCTTGCACAATACGGATTTGAGCATCATTTATAGCTGGGATGTTTGAGAAAGAAATTCATTCTTTCCTTCATTCATCAAAATGACCACATATATTGCTATATTATATTTTGCTATTACCACTATTATTATTATTATTATTATTATTATTAAATCCTGATGTGCTTGAGAAAAAATGAGGGCAGATTCGGAATCAGCACAAAAAACTATCGAGATTTGATTTGCATCTTTAATTAAAAAATAATATATAAAATGTTGACCAGTCTAAGGAAAGTAAATACAATCGATAATAAATAAATAATACACATCTGACAGTTACACAAGTCATATACAGTGTTCAGGTTTCTATTTGACCTGGCCGGCTTGTATCGGAACATTCATGTTGCTGCATTTGTGTGCGCGCGCGCGGTGGACAGTGTCAGCTGTTTTAAGCCCCCTATCTCGCTCCTACAGACTGCAATCCCCCCAAATCCAGCTCTGCACACCCCCTCATGTGACCACAACTGCCCCTTCTCTATCCTGTCAGCTGCGCACACACACACACACACACACACACACACGGCCAAAGATAGACACACATGCACGCATTAGAGATGAGGTTAGAGGGGAATGTTTAGATAACTTTGAGTCCTTGGGACGCCAAGACGCGCAGACACTGGAATAGATGTGCGTGCGTGCGTGCGTGCGTGCGTGCGTGCGTTTCAGCCCGCAGAAAGACAGGTGCGAGTCCATTAATGCAGTTGTGAGACACTAGACACCAACGAGGGAGATAACGCTCAACGAGCTGAAGACAGCCACTGTTATTATGGAGTGCGTGTGTGTGTGTGTGTGTGTGTGTGATGACACACGCAGGCAGGCAGGCACGCACGGAGAAGGCCAGCATGCTAAAGGAGACCCGGCGAGCCACTCGGCAAGGCGGCGTGAGCGACAACAAGCAAACGTTGCACGTGGAAGAAAGGGGGAAAAAAAAGAGGAAGGGGGGGGGGGGGGCGGTTGGGAGAGGAAACTTGTGTACAAGAGAGACGCATTCCTGCCGGCAAGTTTGGCGCGTCTTCTCCAACTTCAAGTCAGACGCGGCGCGCGCGTAAATCACTCAGCTGGAAAGGCGTGAACTTTTCACTTCTTTGGAGCCTGGGAGGTAGAGCCATTAAAAAAAAAAAGAAATTGAAATGAAAAAATAAAAAAAACGGATTTCTCCCGATTTCTTTCACCTCCATCACCTTTTCGGAAAACGGTTTATGCTTTGTTTTTGCCCATTTGATTTTTCCCGATCCCAAACTGCATAACATTGGTACCTAGCCTTTAAGGGGCGTGGCCGAGTGAGTGATGTCAGGAGCTTGTGGGCCAATTAGTCTGCTCGTGAGCGTGTGGCCTACAGCGGACACTTGCGAGTGTTTTCATTTTCTATTTGTGCATTCGTCCCGTCCAATCGACAGCTACAATTGCATCGCGTGGCTTCTTGATACAAAATCGGAACAGCACTGAACTCATTTGCTTTGAGGAGGAATTCATACCAGGTCCAGATACTGAGCCCGCGTGTGCGTGTGCGTGTGCGTGTGTGTGTGTGTGGGAGGGGGGGGGGGGGGGGTGTGACAGATGAGGCCGTTGGTGATTAGGTGTGTGTGTGTATAAATAGTTGCGTGTGCTAAGATAAGCAGCACTGTGTGTGCGCGCGGTTGTTAAAAAGAGCAAAGAGACACCATTTTTCCATCGAAAATGCAACGAGTTTTGAATTGTGAAACCTGCCCGAGCTATTAAAACAAACATTTTCAAAGTCATAGTCACAAGTTACATTTTTCTTGCAATATACTAATTTTCCTCAATTTCCCCCCCCAAAAAAATTCTACAAAAAAAACTAAGACTAAAAGACTAAAAATGTACATTTTTCTAAAAAATACTCAAATATTCCTCAAAAATACATTAAATACACAAATTATTTTAAATGACATTGTTTTGTCCCCCCCCCAAAAAATCTGACTTTTCCTGAAAAAACATATTTTTGAAAATTTGCAAAACTGACCACTTTTCCTCCACCAAAATGTTCTTGAAAATATACAAGCCGTTTATAAAAAAACAAAAAAAAAACATTTTCCTCAAATACACAAAATGTGAAGCTCAAAATATAAAACATTTTAAAAATATTGTGGGGAAAATAATCTAGAACCTAAATGTTCTAAAATATTTTTAAGAAAGATCCTTAAGTGTGTCTTGTAGCTAGGTGGATTTCACATTTATGTGACGGTAGGTATAACACAAGAGATTTTATTGGGGGGGGGGGTGAGGAGGAGGAGGGGCTTCTCGTTGTTTGCTCGGCAGCGGCGCGGTCACTCGGGGCAACAGCAGACATCCCGCTTCCAATAATAAAAGAGCACAAGGGAATCATGGGAGATTGTGAGGGGTCTCGAGGGGTGGGGTGAGGTTAAAGGGGGGGGGGGGGGTTCCTGAGTGTGGTGGGAAACGGGGGAGGACGAGAGCATGATTGAGAATGGATGAGTAGAAGCCGGCTCACACCACAAGTCACCCCTCCATTGCGACTGAACCGAGGATCGAGCTGAAGTTAAGGCCGATTAATCGGCTGGCCGAGACAATCAGATCTCTAAAATAAATAATGATTAAAAAAAATCACACCCCACCCAAAAAAAAGCTAACAACACCAATGCTAGTTTTGATAGCTCGTCCATGGCGTTTTTCACGGTGTTAGCATTAACCAAGCGGACTTGAGTACATTTTGTGCTTTGGTTAACTGCAAAACATGTCATTATTTGGTGTTTAATTTGACAGTAAACGTCAACAGAGTCAAAGTAAAGCACTTGAATTTTTTTTTTTTTTTTTTTGGTGGGGATATTGTTCATTATCCGCTGCCAGCAAAGTCGTAGCTATAAGTCACATTTTTGTTACAGTTTCTGGAAAAACGTGTACACGGGGTCAACCTGTAAGTGGAGGTAGCGCTCGTATGTCGTGGAACAAAAAAGGTTTCTGTCAGCTAAGTCAGTCGTCTGCTTCCAAAGTGACTTTTTGATGAACTGCTTGGCCTTGGGGGAGGTCGCTGCTCTGCTCGCTGACATTCTCGTTCCGGCCACTCGATTGTCACATTGAAAGACTTTTGCATTCAAATGTTTCTTTTCCAAGAGCCTTGTGGGAATTGAGGGAGGCTCATAGGTGACTTAGGAGGGACTGGTGCGGGTGGGCGGGGGTTTATAGGGGGGGGGGGGGGCGGCGCTGTCAAGGCAGCAGCTGCAGCAAATGAAGAAAAGGTGACATCAGTGGGGAAAAATGTTCTCCTTTTCTTCCAGCTTCTTTTGTTTTGCCTTGATGCTTTACGTTCAAGCTGCTGACACACGGAGGAAAGCAGGGTGTGTGTTTGTTAAAGTGGGGGGGGGGGGCCCCCACAGTGTAGAACGTAATGAAGCTTTATTCTAAAAGTTGAGCTCGCATGCAAACGCACACATGCAGCAACATGTGGAAGCTGTCAGGTGCACACGCCAAAAGAATTTCACTTCCTCTCTTTTTCTTGTCGGGACCACAAAAATGACCCCAGCCGTCACTTTTTCGAAGGCCTTTTTTCTAATTGGCCCTCATTTGGACCCCCGAGCCCCACCCCCAAGTGCGTGTGTGTGTGTTTGTGTGTGTGTGCGTGCGTGCTCCAGGGCAACCATCACATTTTCATCCACATAAGACTTGCGCGAGAACACGTCCAACTTTCCTTCCTGCTCATGATTACATCAGCACATGATCGCGCACGCACAAGCGTGCACGCACGCACGCACACACACACAAGCGCTTATGACATCACCAGCAGCTGCATAAAATCGTGTGCATGAGTGTAATTTGTACATTTACACAGTTTAAGCTTGGGAGTTTGTCGCCAAGGTTATAGCAGCAGACGGCCTCCATCCAATCAGGTTTCATGTGTCACGTGATGTCATCAGTTGCCTTTTCAGGCTCTTAAAAACACTGTTGCTATTAACACGGACGGGCATTCTGTCGAGTGCGATGTTTTCTGCAAATAAGGTTTTCCAGTTTTCCACGTTTTTTTTTTTTTTTTTTTAAGAAAAAAAAAATGCTAGTGTATTTTCTATGGGAAAAGTGCGATATTGTCTTGAAAAATAGTCATTCTTATTTTTATAATTTATTTTTGAATCATTTTTGGGACATTTCTAGAATTTGTTTACATTTGACAAAATTTAAGTCATGTATTTTAGATTACTCATGTTTTCTAGATTAAAGTCACATTTTCTAGGAAAACTGTAGTACATTTTTTTCAGCTATTTTAAGAAAGAACTCCTATTCATGAAAAAATAATATTTTCTAGAATATAGTCTTATTTTTCAGGGGGGAAAGTCTATTTTCCAGAACATAAACACATTTTCTAGAAGTCTATTTAAAAATGTTAAATATTGCAGAAATAGTTGTTTCTAGATTTTTTTGTCTACTTCTAGAAAAAGCCATTTTCTTTAAAACAAATTTTCTTGAAAAAAAAAAAAAATATGCAGGAAACAAAAGTTCTAAAAAAAAAAGTCATTTTCCAGAAAAAGGTGTATACTATTTGTTTCATTTTACAGGGACTATCGTATATTCTGTAGAAGTAGGTGTTGGTCTGTCTATGTTATATAGTCTACAACAAATAAATATAATTTTTTGAATTTTTTTTTCATATTTCAACAAGTTGTATAGAGTATGTTTAAGAAAAAGGGTATATTGTTAGCAGAGTCATGTTTGCTAGATTTAAATGTTTTGTAGGGAAAAATTGTCAGGGAAATAAGTTGATTTCTTTTTTGGGGACGTCATTTTTTTCTAAAAAGGTATATCAAAATTCTAGAAAAACAATTCTTAGATAAAAGTATTCTGTTTGATAGATTAATTTGCATATTACAGACAAAATTGAGTTTTTTTTCCCAGAGAAAACAATTGAAAATGAAAAATCCTTGAAAATATGTATATTTCCTAGATTTTTTGTACAATTATGTAAATAGAAAATAGATCCAACTTCAGAAAACATCAAAAAAATCTAAGAAAACTAAAGTTTTTCCAAGAAAAAAATTGACAATCAAATTGCAGTAGAAAGTAAAAGTTAGGTGTGTAAACGAGTTTGAGTTTAGAAAACAGGGCAAAACATACAATATGGATGTTCTAATGCACACGCACGTAAGCATGGCACACTGAAGAGCACATTGATTCGCATTCTGAAGCTGAAGGAAGGAAGGAAGGAAGGAAGGAAAGAAGGAAGCAAAGAAGGCGTTTAGCGGCAGGCGTCGCTAACAGGCGGCTAATCCATCAGACGCGATCAAAGGTAGCCGACTAACGCCAGCTAATCCTCCACCTTGAGGAGATCTCCTTAATGAGCTTAAAGTAACGAACGCCTCTCTTTAGCGCCATCGTCTTCTCCTCCCAGGAACAGTCGGACGCCACTTTTGGGGATGTCGTGAGAACATCCAGTGGAGGGTTTTTATTTTGATGAACTGCTGTTAATTCTACTGGCTTCATTTTGTTTTACTGCCAGACTGTTTATGACGTTTGTGCTCGTAAACACGCATCATGAATAATGAATGATCAATGATGGCGAAAGCTAACGCAGCTAAAAGCACTTGATTCGCGAATGGAACTCCTGCTGGGAATGGTGTCCGTTTCTGCTCGTGGTTAGCAACACCGTTAGCGTACAGGGCACCCTCAAAAGTCGGGGACGCAAAAGTCAACGCAAAATGTTTCAAATGGTACCAGTGATGTGTGCGCTTTTTAAGGTCATATCGGCTAATCCTAGTGCGAGTTGTTTTGCTTGATTATGCTTTCATTTATTTCAACTTTTCTCTTGTGCCACTGTTAAAATTTCAATCCGAATATTGCCAACAAAGTTAAAGAAGGTTTTTCAATGGCCACAGTTGTAGCCTGAACCTGATCAAGTGACTTGACGTTCTTTCCAATGAGGACATTTCTCAGTTTTGAAATAAAGAACGACTCAAAAGTCGAGCAGTGTCACGCCGAATGGATCGTGTTCCACTACTATTAGCGTGCTAGCTTATTAGCGCTCCGTACAATCAGCGGTGAAGCTGGGGTCATCAGGGAGGCGAAGAGGAGGAGGAGGAAGGAGTGAGTCATATGAGCAGGCGTTTAATAAAAAGCAGCCTGCACGACGACGACGACGACGACGACGATGATGATGTTGATGATGATGAGTGTTCCGCATGGTCGCCCGTGCGCAGGAAGTGACCAACAGTCAAAAGACTTGTAAAATGAGAACACTCGCAAGGAGCAAGCAGCAGACCCCAACGCAAAAAAGATCAAATCGACATAAGAACAAATTGAGAATGAACTGAACTTGTAAATCAAGGCAACACTGCACGTTCTACTTTTAACGCGCGGCCATCGGCAGCTGCGCCGCAGTTAGCGCCCTCTAGTGTCACTAACCATGATTGAATCATGTTAATCATTCATTATTGATGAATTTGGTGATTTGAATGACTTTATTTGATTAGTGCCCGGTCCCTGAGGGCGGAATGTTTGGCATGAAGATGCGACGGCACAGCTGTGCCCGAGCCTGGTGTAGAGCTCCCCCAACAGTGTCCTATTCTCACACGCGCACACACACACACACACACACACACACACGGCAAACACACACACATACTCATGCCAAGACAATGGCCTGCTAATCCTTGCTTGTGATTGGACGAGGGCAGATTACCCAGAGGGCACCAGCTGTCGGGGAGAGGCGAGGCCCAGTTTCCTTCTCTGTCCCTCTCACACACACACACACACACACACCCCCGCACACACACACACACACACACACACCCGCGCACACCCCCACAGCCATGTTACTACTCAAATGCTAACGGTGACGCATGTTTGTTGACGTCCTGTAAAGGGACAAAGACAGGCAGGTAGATGAAAACGCAGCAGAATTTAGTAGCTTTTATTTTTAGCCCGGCCTTTTCCCGTCCATATCACGTGAGCCACGCCATCTTTTTGTGACGCTAACCAGTCGACGTTTGAAAGTAACGACACCGTCGCAGTCCCATGGTCAAGGGACAAGTTGGTCTTTGAAGGACCCCTGGAGAATGTGCCTCAAATAGCTGCTTGAAACCATAATGTCACTCTTCCTGCCTCGTTTTGTCCATGGCTTCCTGAGACTTTTTTATGATATTCGTTACGCACGATGGACGTGCGTAACGAATATCATAAATATAAATCTAACATAAATTTTGTTTGACTTTATTGGCGAGTGGCATTTTTTTGTCGACTCATCAAATTTCATCGCCATGCTCCGCCCACACGCAATGACCAAAATTCAAATGTTTAAAATTTTTGTGTTGTTGATCTACCGAGTACTTTGGGGGACCCCTGCAAATGGCCATTGTGAGTCCAAATCAAATGTTCGGGTTCTTTTCGGACATGGCTTCTTGAGACTTTTTTGCGGGTTTACCCATGTTCGACATGGCTACCAAATCTCACGTTTTAAGTCAAACTGGCTTCATGGGCTGAATGCTCAAGGCGTTTGGTTCAAGTTTGTATTTTGAGAGTCATTTGCTGGAATGCTTCACTAACACGCAACTAACACGCCGTCCACCTGTCTAGCAAACTTGCTTGAAATTTGGGAGCAGTCGGACACATTTTTGAGGACAATTTTATCTTTGAAGGATCCCTGGGAAGGTCAAAACGACCCTAAAATGAGCCTAGAACCAATTTGCCATGAAAACATAAAAGTTGATATTGATGATGTATTTGTTGTATTTGTGTGTGCAGGGACCACGGAGCGGGTGTGTCTGGTTCAGGGCACGGTGGAGGCGCTCAACGGCGTCCACGACTTCATCGCAGAGAAAGTACGAGAGATGCCTCAGAGCAGTCAGAAGTCCGAACCCGTCAGCATCTTACAGCCGCAGACCACTGTCAACCCTGACCGCATCAAGCAGGTCTGTGCTAGACTATTCTATTTGGGCTCTAGACTATATTGTGTTGGCCTCTCAAGCAGTCTAGTATCTTATGTTCTAGTCAATTCTAGTCTAGTCAACTGCATTACAGTCTATTCTAGACTATTCTATTAAATCCTATTCTATGTTCTATTCTCGTGCATTCTATTCTAATCTCGCCTTTTATCTGCACTAGTCTATTCTATTCTTGTCTATTCTGTTCTATGTGTGCAAGCCTTTTTCTCCCCGCAAAGAGTGTAGAGGGCGTTAGCAAGGCGTCAAAACTGAAACGTAAAGTCTAGCTCTTGCCGGCAACGGGAAACAGGAAACAGGAAGAGATGATGGTGAAGGTCGGAGATTGAAGGCGGGGAGAGTTGACGTGAGGCAGGAAAACGAAACACGGACACACAACACACACATGCGCGCACAAAGATGGCCCCTGCTCAAGTTAACAACAATTAGTCTCATTGATCGCTAACTTGGCCATTAGCTCTCTCTCTCTCTCTCTTCATGATTGCTGCTTATCGACTAGTCGGTTCTGGCAATGATAGTGTCTATTGACAGTTCAGGTCTGCCAAAAGGCGCGCGCACACACACTCACGCAAACAGCATGTGTGTAATTAAAAAGCCGGTTTAGCAGTGAGAGGCTAATGATGCTAACACAATTACAACAAATCTAGTTACTTTTTGTGATGTTAATGGACTCTTGTGGGTACTCTGCGACTACCTCCAGGGATGTTCACACCGAAGCCACCACTTGCTAATTTAACCATATGTCCCTACAAAGCCAGCGGCCAGAGGGATTTGATTGTATTTTCCCTGATGGAGATAGCACTTCATTGCCAAACAGCCCAATTACACTTAGTCAATTAGTGTAGTTGATCCATGCGGAAACAAACACAAAACTACATGCTAAAAACGAATGAGATTGTCGATGGTTTGAACATGTAACGAATGAAACATGCTACATGCTAACAGCTAACTCGTTTTTTGATGGTTTGAACATGCAACAAATCAAGCATGCATCAAGCATGCTACATGCAAACAGCGAGTATGTTTTTTGAGGGTTTGTATATGACTAGTCAAAGAAACAACATGCTACAAGCTAAGAGCTAATGGGTTTGTTTCTGGTTTGAACAAGACCAATCCGAGAACCGGCATACTACATGCTAACGGGTAACCACAAACACATCACAAAACATAGAAGCATGAGTGTGTCAACAATTTGTGCCCCCGCAGTTGAGGTTAAGTCACAGAATTTGTGCGCCTCGTAAATCATCTCAGTTCACACCAGCTGCTGGTCACGGTGGCGGCTGTTGGCTAACAAGAGGGGTCACCACCTATCAATCATCACAAAAGACTTGTCCCCCTTTGTCGCTTTTGTCTCGCCGCCATCTACATGAACGAAAAGAAACTTTAGCCACCACCCGAAATAGGCTCAACACACATTATTCGTATGTCTGTGTGTGTATAAATAGTCCCCAAAGTGACAGAAGGCTTCTCCCTCCATTACAAGCTAAAAATAACTAAATAGCATAGCTAACCAGCTTAGCTTTTAGTTTGCTAAAGTAGAAAATCTTCTACACTTACATTAAAATGGTTTAGTTTATTACTCTGACTAGCACCAAGAGGCTCCTCCCTCCTTGACAAGCTAAAGTTGGTTAGATAGCCTTGCTATTAGCTCTCCAGAGAAAAAATGTCTTACAACAACATTAAAATGGACTGATGTATTACACGCGTTTTGGTTGAATAGTACTAAGTGTGACAGGAGACTTCTCTCTCCGTGACAAGCTAACGATAGCTAACTAGCCTAGCTAAGTAGCCAAGCTATTACTTCGCTAAAGTACAAAATGTCTTGCAACATTAAAATGGTCTAGCTAGGTCAGATCTAAAAAGATTGACTTAATTATTTAATTTCACACTTGATAGGTGGGGAGGCACTCACAACAATGGATTAAAAGTCAGTTTTCCATAATACGTTGCCTTAAGTACTGGTCGACTCAAACACGTCAAGTGTCTAGCGGCGGGCTACTAGCGTCAGATGCTTTGAATTTTCACAGTGACTATTTTTGTCTGTGAAGTTTTCGACGCACGCACAAACTAGAATGCAGTCTGGTCACTTCCTTTGTCTATCGCCTGTCACCTTTGACCTCAGCCTTAGACACCTGTTTCCTACTTCCTGTTATTGCCTCTCCCGGTAGGAAGTCCACAAAATGTCACCCTCACGTTAACATGCACATGCAGAGTACTTGTGCTTTTATTGGAGACAAACATAAAAATATAGTAGCATACATTTGCAAATTACTGTGAGCATTTCTACATCATCAAGAGTCCTGTAATGTTTGTTGCGTTAACTTGGATCTTTTTCTCTCTAAAACTGCTTCATTAAAATGTATTTATTCATTTTAAATCACAAATGAAATATTTACCTGAATATTTTAAGATGTTTTGTTGTTAAATTGTTTGGTTAAAATGCAAGTGTCATTATTCGTTTCTTCGTTTTCCTAATTAAATTAGTGGCTAATTTATTCACCTAAAAAAAAATGAATAGAGAAATATTTTTTGTCCAATAAGATTTCAGCCTCTATGTGTTGCCATGTCAATCAAATCCCTCAAAATCAGACGCGCTGGCCCACGTAACTTCAAAATATATCAATAACGGGACCGTTCCTTTAACCAGTCACATTTGACATTCTTCCTGGGTGATGTCAGCATTTTTCCATCCTCTGACTGGTCGGTCAGAGCAAAAACTGTTACAGCCAAATTAGACTAGCAAAGCTCAGCTGCAGCCATCTTCACATTAAAACTTTGAATAATAAGAATCTCTGGTGAGTATGATGTCATTTTTGGCTTTATGTTTTTGTCATTTGATTAAATATTGATTTGTGTGACGCATGCGGCACAGCTGTTTGTTTTGTACAGTGTTAATGCTTTCTCTAATTGTGACACGGTTGCCGCGCTATGAAGTGGTGGATTAAGTTGGGCAAATCCTCACTGAAGGTCCTGCTGGCAAATGCACCGCTCAATTGCAGTTCTCCGACAAACGAGAATGTGGGAAAAGTGTGAGGAAAAGGAGGAGCTCATTAGTGCAGAACGCCTTGCGACTAAAAGATGGTGGATGCCATCGTTAGCGAGGCATCAGACATGGCTTCTGTTTGTACTCCCACTTCTTCTTCTTCTCTGTGTGCGTGCGTGTGCGTGGGAGGAAAAGGCTGATGGATAAAATCTTTTCGACTACCTCCCTCAGTGCCTGTTACTTTCTGGTTTGGGTTTTTTTTTAATCGTTTTTCTGTCTTAATCACTGGCTTTTTTTGTCCCCCAACTACAAAAAACACTTTTAGTGATTTAAATTTTATTGAACTGTTTTTTATATATTTTTTTTATTTGACTATTTTTTGGTTGAACGCGAATGACGCCAGGCTCGTTTGCTAAAAACATTGAAACGTCAAAACCAAGCTTTTATTCCATTTGGGCCCACTAGATGTCACTAGTTTAGGACCACAGCACCAAATTATGACGTTTCTCCTCCTAGTTTCTCCTCACATAACACGTCCTCCTCCTCCTTTTCTTCCTTCTCCTCCTCCTCCTCCTCCAAGGCCAAAAGTCTTTTCATTTGCACTGCATCTTTTCACACAACTCAAAGCTGATGTTGTTCATTGCAAAGGTCTGCATTCACTCACTAAGTCACTCCCACACTCACTTTATGCACAGCACTCTGGCAAGAAGAATGTACAGCACTGTACCCGCTTTTCAAAAAGAAAATGAAAAAAAGACTTCTAGTAAATGCTCAATGGTCCCCCCCATTTTGGGGGAAAAAAAAACAATGTGCCCACATTCCCTTGTTTAAAATAATGATAAATATATATACATATAATCAAAACAAAAAATATCCAAAATAGTGAAATCCAGTGATATCCAAAAATGAATTACTGGTATGTAAAATATTTCATGAAATGAAAAATTATGCATTTTATGGATATGGCAGTAATGAGAAATATTAGTAACAACAATAGTGATAAAGAATTGCAATGAATAAATAAATAAATACATAAATAATGGCTTAAAAGTAAAAAAAGTGATCTATTCCACCCCAAAAATAAAATGCGTTCACATTTGCATATTTTCTAAGAAAAAAATGTGACAAAAAAATCATACAAAAAAAGAAAGGAAAATATTTAGGACCACATTTTTTTTTTCAATAAATAATGTTTAAATCCTTTGAAAAATAAGTTGGAAGGGATTGAAAAGTTATCCACATAAAATAAAACCTTCACGTTTTTTTCTTTTGAGCAAACTCGACTGCACTTGCACTAAAAGCAGTGTGCTATGTGGTGTTTGTGTGCGCGCGCTGGCTGCCTTTCACTAGCCTCTCATCTCAATATGGTACTGGAGCTGTTTCCATGGAAACAGTGACCCCCTGAGTCTTTTTTTTTTTTTACAATGCCCCCTCCTCTCTCCCTCGACTCAACAGTGTCCTCTGCTCTCTTTCGTCAGTGTTTTGTTTCTTACCTTGTTGCCGTGGCGACGCTGCACCGTCCTCCACATCTCCTCCGTGCACTCCTTGGTGTCGCACGCTCGCCCTCGTTGCATTCGAAACATCACTTTACTTCACGTATGGCATGAGGCAGGCTCCTTGGTCACGCCAGCAAGACACACTTGCTTTAAAAAGAACAAGAAATCACAATCATATGTACTTTCGTATTTTATTTTTAAGTGTTCAAATTGATTTTTTAAAGAAAAAAAAGGAAATGTGTTCAGATAGATTTTTTAAATGTATTTTAAAAAAGAATTTAAAAAATATTCAAATTAATTTTAAAAAGTGTTCTAATCTATTTTTAAAAATGTGTTGTGTTGTAAATGTATTTGAAAAAACAAATAAAGGTGTGTTTAACTCATTCACTGCCATTGATGAATTTACTTGTCTTTTCACAGTCCAGCCAATCAATCCCAGGAATTTATTTATATCTTTTTTCTATTTTTTTTTTTTTAAATGTTAGTGGAAAAGAGGATCTGAAAATGTCTGGCAGTGAATTAGTTAAGTGCATTTTTTTAAATGTGCTCAAATTCATTTAAATGGAAAGTCAACACCCAAATTTTCTTTTCAAGAATATGTGCTAAGCAGCTCCACAAGTTAAAATACGGCATTCTGATTAATAATGCGTTTGTGGAATATGAGTTAAACTGCGATTCCAGCGTCCTGCCGGCGGGACTATATATATAGAACAACTTTAAAACATGCCCGCCGGGCATGTTATATATGGTCGAATGATGCCCAACATTACAAGACACAATCAATCTGCAGGCTCGGCGAGCATTTCAGTCACACACGCAAAAAATACGGAACTCCCCATTCCAGCCGCAGGGATCCGTACTAGGACCCCTATTGTTAAGCATCTACATGCTTCCCCTTGGTGATATTATACGTAAATATAACATTCGTTTTCGTTGTTATGCTGACGATTGATCCCATGATGTCGGCAAGGGTCAAGTAAAAGTATTCCAGTATTATAGTTAGTCCACACCAAGCCTTACATCCATAAATCCACATTAGCTGCTGCAATCATAACATATTTCCCTCAGATATGCATATTTTGGGCATATTTTCCATCGTAGGTCGATTCCGCTTGATCCGACGAAGGCACGCAAGGCATCAAAACGCACGTCTGCTTCCTGGTGTCCGATTGCCACCTCACTTGAGCCAATAAACTAATGTTGACTGTGTCACCTGCTGTCCCCGTCGTCCCACATTTTGCCTTTTGCCTCCTTGTCATGTTAGACGCAGAGGTACTGTTGTGGACCTGCGCTATTTAAAGATGTGAAATCACCCACCGCAATTCTTCTCAGGTCGAATGAATTACATGCCACGCGCTGGATTAATTTCATTGATAAACTCCTCCCAGAATGCGCACAATGAACTGCGCCCCGTTGGGCAGACACAGCGGCGGGTGCGTTAGATCAGCTTCCACGTTTGTTTGCGCGGACGATCGCGTCCGTTTTTGCATGCGCAAATGCGCGACCCTTGAGTAAATCCGGCTCCCGCGTCAAGTGTCTTTGGATGCCAAGTGCGTAACGTTTGGTTGTCGTCCTGTTCGGCAGGCCAAGCTGATCGTGCCCAACAGCACGGCGGGCCTGATCATCGGCAAGGGCGGCGCCACCGTCAAGGCGGTGATGGAGCAGTCGGGCGCTTGGGTGCAGCTGTCGCAGAAGCCCGAAGGCATCAACCTGCAGGAGCGCGTGGTCACCATCAGCGGCGAGCCGGAGCAAAACCGCAAGGCGGTGGAGATCATCGTGCAGAAGATCCAAGAGGACCCGCAGAGCTCGTCCTGCCTCAACATCTCCTACTCCAACATCACCGGGCCCGTGGCCAACTCCAACCCCACCGGCTCGCCGTACGCCAACTCGGCCGAGGTCATGCCGGCGGCGGCGGCGGCGGCGGCTACCGCCTCCTCGCTCCTCGGCCAGGCGGGGCTGGCGGGGGTGGGCGCCTTCCCCACGACCATGTCCAGCCTGTCGGGCAACGACCTGCTCACCATCACGTCCGCCCTCAACACGCTGGCCAGCTATGGCTACAATACCAACTCTCTGGGGCTGGGGCTCAACCCGGCCGCCGCCTCGGGGGTGCTCGCCGCCGTGGCCGCCAACGCCAACCCGGCGGCGGCCGCCGCCGCCAACCTGCTGGCGTCCTACGCCAGCGACGCCTCCACCAGCGCCGCCCACCAGGCGGCGGGTCTGGGCGGCTTCTCCTTGGGCTCGCTGGCCGCCGCCACAGGGGCCACCAACGGCTACCTGAGCGCCGCCTCACCACTGGTGGCGTCCTCGCTGCTGGCCACCGAGAAGCTGGCGGAAGGCGCCAAGGAGGTGGTGGAGATCGCCGTGCCGGAGAACCTGGTGGGCGCCATCCTGGGCAAGGGCGGCAAGACGCTAGTGGAGTACCAGGAGCTGACTGGCGCTCGCATCCAGATCTCCAAGAAGGGCGAGTTCATCCCGGGAACCCGGAACAGGAAGGTGACCATCACGGGATCGCAGGCGGCCACCCAGGCGGCGCAGTACCTGATCAGCCAGAGGATCACCTACGAGCAGGGGGTGCGCGCCACCAACCCCCAGAAGGTGGGCTAGCTAACCCACCACGGCCACGAGGAATCGCGAGAGGGAAGAGGAGAGGAGAGCGGGTTTTTTTGGTGGTTTTTTTTTTTTTTCTTTTTTCACCCCCTTTGCGTCGTCTTCTCAGTATTCCCCCCTTGAAGAAAAAAAAAAAAAAAGTGTGCTGAGATGACGAAAAAGAAAAACATGTGCAAAATGTAAATACGTTTTATTACTTAACGTCTTTATGGACTTTTTAGTCCTTTTTGTCGCGTAAATTAAGATGTTTGTTTCGTTTGTGTACTGTGGACACGCTGAATGGCAGGAAGTAGGGGAGGGGAGGGGAGCCCCCCACCCCAGCCTCCCCACCCACCTCCTGCAGGGTTTTTCTTGGTTCAATTTGCCCCTTTCCTCCCCTTTCCGCCCCCCTCGTGAGGGTTCCATGACTGCAAAGGTGTGCGTATGAAAGAAAGAAAAAAAAAAAACGCACCCCCGACCCCAACTCCCTAACCCAACACCCCCGCCCCAAATCTTCCGTCCCACGTTGATGACCTCACGTAGCGAGCGATACTGTGCTGCGCGGCGTGATGACATCATCACTATTTATTCTTATCCAGAGGAGTTGAATGTAAATGTTTTAATTTAATGTTTTTGGACTGCAGATGAATGCTAACGCCACATAGTGTAATATATGTCTTATTTAAGCCAAGCGGGGAGGGCGCCACCTATGTTAGAGGTCTCCTCGTTAGCGTCCCCCCCCCCCCGCCCCCCCTTATCTTGACCCGGCTTATCCTCCCTGGCGCTCGCTAAACCATAAAATGGAGTCCCTGTTGGCTAAAAGCACTTGGGACTAACTACTGAAAAGAGACGGCGAGGGTGGCAGAGATTACTGGCGTGCTCTTTTTGTGTGTTCTTTTGTGCCGTTTTTGTTGTTTTTTTTTTTTGTTGTGTTTTTTTTACAGTCGGAGTACACTGAATTGTTGTCTTAATGCACTGTGAAGCGAGGGGACGCAACTGGACGACTTTTTTTGTATGGCAGGGAACACTAACAAATATGAAATATCAATGATTATATTTGAATTCCGCATTGGAAGGCATACGGAGAGCCGGTCGTCAATCGGCGGAGGTCCTTGGGAAAGGACGGGGCGTCCGGTGGGAGCGCCGGGGAACGGGGGACTTTTGCTTCATCAATAGGACATGACGTCGCACGTACTTCCGGGTGGCAAAAGACGGAGCTGGTTGGGCAAAACCGCCTAAATGGCTGGAATGATCATTTTGTCCTCCTACTCTAGTTTGAATGTGTGACCACGTGTCCACTGGAAGAGACAAAAAAAAAAAACGTCATGTGAGGTAAATTACTCGAAGGGAGACGGAACAGCGAACGAAATGAGGACATATCACATGATCATTGAGGGGCTAGCTCATTTAGCCGTCCACTGCCGGCCGTTTTCCAAGCAGAACAGCCTTTTAGGGCATTTTGACTGATCTTTCAAGACCCGCAAAATTTCGGGACAATTCGCACCAAACCGTTCAAACAAAAGAGATTCCCTTCATTCACGAGAAAAATAAAACAGTTTGTTCTTGCTGTGTTTCTCACCAAACCGCGACGTAAACGGGTTTGCTGTGAAAAGAAACATGTCAAGCGGAACAAGAACTGATGCCATTTAAAAAATTTTTTTTTTTTGCTGTCGTGGCACCTTAAACTATTACACAACAAAAAGAGATGTACAACTTAGAGCGCATCAGTCGCTTCATTCGTGTCAGGATTCACCGAGCGTGGAATTGAAAGGGAACGTGAGGCGGGTTTAGAAGAGCCTCCTTTTGCCCTACTGGTGATGTGCAGTCAGCGGCTCTCTTACATGCATTCGTCATTCACTACGTGAACTGGGTCATCTTTTCCCACGATGGCGACACACTTTGTGACCTAGCACGACGCCTAGCCTGTTTGAGTTTATGCCTAAACTTTTCTAACTTCCAACGCATTGATCTCCTTCATCACGGAGGTGACCAGCACGATTATTTCCTACTCAAAGGTTGCCTGGATCTAAAATCCAAAGCGACGTTTGACACGACAGGGCACAGCCAAGCTGTTTTGACGCCGAAATGGCTAGCGCGCTATCGAGCTGACGTGAGCCAGCAGGCTAGTTGTTATGTTTTGCTAAATGACTCAAAGACAACGTTCCCCATTGATCCTCCTCACCCACCCAAAACGTATGATGTAAATTCCTTTAAGGAATGGGGGGGGGAATAAATAAGATAAACTTGTCATGAGTTTTTCTCCTCATGGTTTCATTTCAAGTCGGTGGTAGCCACTCGCTTCTCTGCCACCCGGAAGCACCCTGGCGCCCGATGTTTACAAACACTCTGAAACAAACTCATTGAAGTGAATGTAAAAAGTCGGCAGCGGGGGTGCGTTGGATTCATTCACCCAGGCGAGCGTGCCCGAGTGGGGACTCCTCTCCTTCCTCTTCACTAGTTTGTCTTTCGGAGGCGTCGCTGGGCCGGCGAGGCTCTCTGGTAAGGAGGCTTCTTTACTCCATCTTTAACTCCATCCTCACGCACCCCCCACCTCCCCCAAAACACCCCCCCCATCCCGACGCCGCCCCCTCCCCACGTCCCCCTACCACATCGCTCCACGGGCGGCGGCCATGATGCATGCCTCCTCTTCTCGTCGTCGTCGTCTTCTTCTTCTTCTTCTTGTGCTGCTGCTGCTGCTGAGGATCTTTGAGGAGTCAAGCAGGAAGTCCCACTTTTCTTCTTGTAGTTGTTGTCATGGCAACCGTGGGAAGGTTCCACTAGCTTGGGTGCGCCAAGTAGTAATACGGTGAACTCCCGCATATTCGCGGATTTAGCGTATTGCAGATTTCTTTTTTCCCTACCCTCTGCTATCATTAGCCTCTTTCGCGCTCAGGCCAAAGCAATAAAAGTATTACTTTGGCGCCACCCTGTGGCACCTTGGTGTGGAGGAACTATGCTGGAGTGAGTGGAGGAGTTTCATTTACACACAAATAGCGCTTTGCTGCCATCTTGTGGCATCTTGGTGTCGAGGAACTCTGTTGAAGTGATTTGAAGGGTTTCATGAACACACAAATAGTGCTTTGCTGCCATGTTGGCGTCAAGAAACTCTGCTGAAGTAAGCTGAGGGTTTCCACTTGTGGCATCTTTAGATCATTATGACCCTTTTGGGGAGGGGTGAGGGCGTCAATTATTTGCGTTTTTTCGCGGGTTCACTGTTGAAGACATCTGGGCCAAGTGGTGGTTAGCTCAGCATTTTAGCAGGTTAGCGCGCAGCTTTGTGGACTTCCTGCGGGGGAGGGGGGGGCAATGCTGTCCATCCACAGCGGGAGATGACCTCCTTCTCCTCCTCCTCGATTTGATTTGATGATGATGGGCAGCGGAAGCGATACGTGATGTCTCGTCCCATCCGCTTCCCCGTTGCTTTTTTTCCAGACTGATCGTAGTTTGGTTTCATCGTTTTTGTATCGGTGGGAAAAGCTGCTGCTAAGAAATGCTAACCGAAAAACAAACAAAAACAAAAAAACATATTGAGCATAAGTTTAAAAAGAAAAAAAAAGTCCTTCTCAAACTTGTAAGTAGTGAAAAGCTGTGCCAAATTTTTTTGATTTGATATCGCAGACTTGCAGTACTTTTTATACCAGGAAAAATGTGAAAAAGTGCCAAATGAATGAAGCATATTCTATATCCTTTCTATCAAGGGGCAGGGAAGCGCTTCGTCAGTGTTAGCCTGGACGCTCCCACAATGCAACAGTAGAGGGAATCAATAAAACATAGCGATAGCTTAGCATTATCACGCTGGAATACGGAGAGGAAAAATAATGTGACTCCATAGCATTCTTAAAACTTTTTCTAGTGAAGATGTATTTTGTGGGAATAGATGTTAACCTTTTTGCACGTATAGATTGCATGACGTTAAGTGTGGACAAAAACGTGAAAAAAAAATTCTGACTTCCTGTCATTCATTATCAACGAAAACATCGAACAAAACCCGACAAACCCCAAAAGTCCCTGATCACTAACGTTGCTAACATGGATGCCAACATCCCCTTCGAGCTCGGCCGGGCCCACCCGTACGTCCGTCCCTCCCCGCACACGCGCTATGCTTTCGTTTCAGTATTTCAGGCTTAATACATTTCTTGTTAAATTTGCCAAAAACAAGCAAAAAGAACAAATGCCTATGATATTACCTCGGAAACTACCAAATTCGTGGTTCGACATTAACCGCCAATTCCGTGTCGGTGGCTTTCGAAAGGTTAGTTAGCCTTGACAAAAAATTCCACACAATATGTTTGGACTGAACCCACAAGACGTTTTACTTGCGATGAAGCATCCCTTTCCTGTCAAATTCGAAAAGAAGAAAAAAAAAAAAAAAAAAAAAAGACGTTTGCACTAATTATCGCGTGGCCGAGCTGGGGGGACGGGTAGCGTTTGCCGGGGTTTGTCTACTGCATGCTCCATCCACTCGCTCTGTTTCACGCCGTTTTTTCTCTTGTGAGCGCCCAGCAACAGTCACTTGCTACACCTGGTCGCTAGCATGCTAATATGCTAACTAGATGTTTGCGCCGTTTCCACAGGGAAAAAAAAAAAATTATCTCACCATATTATGGGACCCTTGTCAACCCCCGCGCGCAGCCCCCCCCCCCTCACTTGCCACCAATCACCCCTGTCAAAACTTCCACTTTGAAACACCAGCAAGTGTCGACTGCATTTGTCATATCACTGTTTCCTGTTTTTTCTTCTACTGTGGTTTATTTTGCTTGTGTTCGACTAACCGACAAGATGCCATTCGTGTGTGCGTGTAGCCAGTTTACTCCCGAAACACACATAAGCCCCTTTCACACAAAATTTTCCCCCCAAAATAAAAGATTGGTGACAATTTCATCTACGATTTCCTTGCTGTCAACTTTCCGCTGCACTCTTACAGGCGGCACTCCGGCAACATTTGGGGCAACCTCGCATTCCGTGTCGGTACCTTTCACCCGGTGTAGTGAGCTGGGAAAAAAATCTGGCTTTCATGAGCAGTTTTATAGGGGGACTTTTGCGCATCAGGGAGATTACAGTGAAAAGTTTGTGGCCATCCTGCCACTGTTGCCATTTAGAAAGACGTCACATCGGCAGCTTGAGTTGGACAGTTTCCGCGCTCTTTTGCACAGGACAGCAAGCCAAGAAAAGCTGGCTTTGATTAGCAGGGCAAAAGGGGACACTTATGATTCGGATTTTGCCGTTTGCTGCTGTCCTTGCCTTTGTTACATGTCTATGTTAGAAGCCGGCAAATTCGCGGGTCAACTTCCAACACCCCAAATCCGCGTTGGGACCTTTCACTCGGTAGGGTTATACAAAAAAAAAAAAAAAATGTAAAAAGCAAGGTTGGACTGGCGGTGTGAAAGGGTCTATAGATGGCATTCTGCCTTTGATACAAAGTCAAATGTCAGTACCTTTCTCACAGGACTGTGACGGGGGGAACGGCATTAATAAGCAGTGTGAAAGTGGGAAATTAGCACAAGAGAGATGTAAAAGGGAGACTGACGGGCAAATGTACAGCTCGACTTTCGGCCCTCCATTCCGGACGAGTGAAAAGTTGGTGTGAAAGGGACTTCATTCATGCCCTCTTTTTTTGCACTTCACTGCCCACTCACACACTTTGCTCCTCTTCCTCCTCCTCCTCCTCTTCGTCACCAGTGCCAAACATCCGGAGGACGCCCACGCACCCCCCTCCCCTCCACACACACACACACACTCACTCACTCCCACCCCCCAAAAGGGCGCCGCCAATCATTCCGAGCTTTGCGTCGCTCGCGTGTCGGGACAGCCCGTGAAGCCAGCATGCTCCGCCCCCTCTTCATCACATGACGACACACCCCTTTACCACCACCACCACCACCACCCCTACCACCCTTGCACCACCTCCTCCTCCGACAGGATTAACACCGCCCCCCCCACCCCTCCCTCCGTCCCCGTCCCTCCGTCCGTCCGTCCGTCACTGGCCCAGGTCCGGCCAAGGAGCCGCCCATCGCCGGCAGCTGCTTCCTAACTCTTGTCATGTTGTTCTTCAGCTGTGGAGCTCCTCATTGATCGTGTGCCATAGTTTCGGGGGGGGGGGGGGGGGGGGGGCGTCTGTCACCCCTTCCTCACCCTTTCTCTATCTCCTCTCTCGCTCCATTTGTTGAAAAAAAAAAAAAAAAAAAAAGATTGAAAACTCCCCATTTTTTCCTAACGACGAAGATGTTTTTGGAGCCGATTTTCACCTCCCTCCTCCTCCTCCTCCTCCTCCACCACGCCACCACCCCTTGCTCGCTCGCTCGCTCATGAACTTTATTATTGATCTTCCTCCTCCTCCTCCTCTTCCTCCTCCTGTTTTCATCTCCAGCTGTCGGGACAATAACTCTCCATTCCATAAGTCCAAAAAAAAAAAACAACCTCTGTGAGACTGTGCAATGCTCGCTGATATGATTCTTTTTTTTGTTTGTTTTTTTCTTGTTTTTTTTTTTGTTACGGAACCCCCGACATGACATGGGGGGAAAAAATGTTTAATTGTGGCTAGCTATGCTACAACGGGGGCACAAAATACTAATTTGTGGCCCCAATATCTTAATTTGTGACCAAAAAAATACAAATTTATAGCCACAAAATTGTGAAAATGTGGCTACAAAATATTAACTTGTGGCCACCAAATACTAAATTGGGGTCATGAATTACTACATTGTGGCCACAACGTACTCATTCATAGTCACAAAATACTAAATTGTGGCCACAAAACCGGTCTAATGTGCATGAAATACAAATTTGTAGCCCTAAAATATTAACGTGCAGCAAAAATACTAATTTAGTAAGATAACCACTGCTGATAGTATTATTCATTTGTATTTTGTGCGCACAGTATAACTACTTATTGAGCACAAATTAGTATTTCATGGACACAACATACTAATTCATAGCCAGAAAATGGAAAATTGTGACCACTAAAATACTGATTTGTTGAATATTCATTTGCATTTTGCATGGACGCTATATTTACTATGTGGCCGCAAATTAGTATTTTGTGTCCTACGGCTACAATAAAAAAAATATTTCCCCCGTGTCAGGTCTGGGGGAGCGTACTTTGTGGCTCATCATCGGGGAAAAAAAAAAAAAAAAAAAGCGGAAAAAAAAGGGAATTTAAACAAAAAAGTTGTTTCTTCGCCTTTTTTGTTGTCATTGTAAATAATCTTTTTTGTACAGGGCGGGGCAGCATAAAGACTTTAGCTGTGCTCTTGTTAGTCGTGTTCGTCGTAGCTGCTGTATTCCCCACCCCGTTTAGTAAGTTCCCCGTCAGACATATCACTTGACTCGTTTTTTCGCTGGCTCGCGGCGCTGCTAACTTTGTGCAATACAGTCGGGTTTCCAGCCAGCCATCAGCACATATCCTCCTCCCTCCACGCCATCACATGATCAAAAGTATTAATAACGCCACCAGTGATGATGAGAATTTTTCATTTCACCGCATGGCTCTCTCTGACTTCCACCCCCTGATTTTATGCTGCCCGTCGCCCCATTTCCACATATACACGAGCTATTTATTTCCTAACTCATTAAAAATAACAAATGAGTCAAAAGGGAAGGACTGGAAGAAGAGAAAATATTGTTTGGATTTTTTTTGTTTCGTATCTCAAGTAGTGGTTGCTTTTTAACACCGTTGATGAGCTGACGTAAAGAAAAAAAAAAAAAAAGTATTGAATATTAAATGTAACTGTAGCATTGTGTTTGTAAAGAGACAAAAAAAAAAAGAGAAAAACAACCTAGTGAGTTTGTGTTTGTTGACTTGTGGATTACTAGTGAAGTGAAGGCCATCTAGTGCTAAAAATAATAATAATAATAATAATAATAATAATATTAATAATAAGAACTACTATTATTATTATTATATGATATGAGGTCATTTTCTAAGGATTCTTATTTTGCCACAGCAACAGCAGTCATTATAAATGTTCATTTTAGCATCACCTGTCTTCTGTTGTCTTATTCTTCACCGTCCACCACACTCTGCATCATCACACTTTAACACATCAGGGGCTGAGCGTGTGTGTGTGTGTGGGCGTGTGTGTGTGTGTGTATGCCTCTGTGTGCGCGTGTGTTGGTAGGGTGGGCGGGCTGGATGGATGGATGGATGGACGGATGGATGGATGGATGGATGGCTGGTGGGTGGTTCTTGTCGTGTCCAGTGTCCACCAACAAGCTAAAACCAGTCAGGCTTCCATATCTCCTCATGGAAGCTCCTGACGTCGTTATAGCTACCAACCATGTGACCATCATGTGATCTGACTCAGCTGACTGTCCATAACCCCCGCCCCCCGAAAACCTTCCACCCACCACCAACCAACCACTACCGCCGCACCACCTTTCAAGTCACCTGACCAAACCAAAATCAACCAATCACTGTCCTCCTCCACTGCTGCTGCTGCTGCTGCTGCTGCTGCTGCACACCATGTGATGTTCTCCATTGATAACATATTAGCTACCGTACTACTAGTGGCACCATATGCGCTCGCACGTCTGCAGGCCTGGGGAAGAACACGCGTACAGCCCTTTAAAGGACAACAATCGGCTCAAAGTACAACCATAACTCCCATTAAGGATAGCAATCGCCTCCATATACAGTATGTCCTTTGACGGACAATAATCCCATCCGTGTATGTGCCTGTAAGGACAACAATCTGATGTGACTTAGTCCCTTCAAGGACAACAATTGTCTTCATGCACGTTCTTTCAAAGACAGCAATCTGCTCCATCTTTGTCCCTCAAAGTTCAACAGTTGGACAGTCGCGCATGTCCCTTTAAGGTCAATAATTGGCGTATAGTCTCCAAAAAGGACAAAAATTGCCTTGGTTTGGATTGAATGCATTTCAAGGTTTCACTTGCAGCAAACTAACGTCAAGATTGCATAATGCAACGTTTTGACAAACTTTCCACTAAGCAGTGTAGCAGTGCAAGCTCTACGGGTTCCAAGACTCACATTTGGCAAGCAAAGGCTGGAGCCCGATGTGACCCCCGAGGTTCACGGCAGGTTGCAACACACTTGTAGTGAAGTACTTTAGTCCGCACTTTGGCTTTGATTCCCCAGACCTAAATGTCTGTTTTTGTTCTTATTTGAATCACCGTCCCCGGCTTCAGTCCAGGTAGTCTTCAGACTAAACCATACTAGAGTTCACTTGCATTTGCTTCAAGTGGTACAGCTCTTTTGGTTTGTCCCAGGTGATGCATGTTAGCATTAGCACTTGACCAAAATGAAGAAAGCTGGCAGAGAAAAAAAAACAAACAAATGGCAGCAGAATTCATTTGAACCGGGCCAAACGTGGAAAGTGTGAATGCGGCCTTCATATCTGGAGTATTTACTCATGTCGTGAGCGAGGGGAGGATGGATCATGGGTTTGCGATAGCCCTCGTTGACGTGGTCACTGTAGCCGAGCGTCATGAAGAGAGAGCTGAGCCAAAAGGCAACATTTACTGCATGTTCCAGCCCTGACTACGGTCACCAGCAGACACAATAAGGTGAGCCTCGGTCATTTGGCTCAGGCGTTTATACCTTAGCCAGCAAGGCATTCCTGGGCACGTCAAACCGCAATGAAACCTGCGGCCAGAACAAAGACAAGACAAGATCGCAAGTGATTGCAATGAGGTTCCTCTGCAGGGCTAGGGTCAGGGTCAGGCTTTGTCATGCTGGAGGGATGAGCCAGTTGGCTTAGATCAGGCAGCTATTTCGCTGGCCCCCCAGGGGAGGTGGTCTGGGGCATATCCAGCCAGGAGGGGACTTCGGGACAGAGCAAAGACCTCAAAGAGATCTCAAGCAACCGCAATGAAGTTCCAGCAGAGGGTTAGAGCCTCGGTCATCTGGATCAGATTGGATTTAGGATGCCCCCCCCAAGTGGTCTCCCTGGTGAGGTGTTCAGGGGCACTTTTTGTCTCTCCGGAAACACCTCAGGAGGTTGCCTAAGACGTGGAAGTCGAGGCTACCCTGCTCACAATGCGTCCGTCACCATGACTTGCGTAGGAGCACTTACGTAAGGTGATGCTGCCAACAAACAAAAGACACATAACGTTCTCGTCCAAACTAAACTGCTTGGTGGAAAGGTGTCAGGGTTCAGGGTTGTCCTCCCCCGGAACTGCAGACTACACTAGTCTTCATTTGCGTGTACGTGGCGCATCCTCCTCTACGAGGTCCACCTTAACCCGTTTCCATGCCAACTACAGTCAGTTGCACGGCAACCAGCCGCCGGTAGAGGCCTGGAGGAACGAAGACCAAGTCAGACCAAGTCAAACCAAGTCAGACCAAGTCAAACCAAGTCAGACCAAGTCAGAGGTGCGCTGCCGATTCTCAGGGTGTCGTCGTAGTCCGTTAAAAGCGATTTTAGCACGTCTCCTGCCGACCAAGCCCAAAAAGCGGTCCGCCCTTTTCTCAGAACCAGCCGTCAATTGATCGCATCGATTCTCCGCAGAGAGACGCTACTAACTTAATGTTTACAACCCAAAACGAGACCAACAACGCTGTGGAAAGAATGTCAAGCGACAGAGGAAGCGAGCGGACGCTCCTTTGTCGAGCGACCACGAACTTTTCCGCTTACTGTGTCTGTGCCGTGAACTCATGTACTTTTTGTGTTCAAACCATTGCATGTGACTGTGTGGGTGCGCAATGAAACTGTGGGTCCGGACGATGATGAAGAAGGTACCCTTTTCTGTGACATCCGTCCAGCGACCGCTCGCGAATGCTACTGTGTGACCATGCAAAGCTGTCAAGTTTTGTTGATTTGTACATGGTCCAATAAACCATTGAAGCAAAGTCGCATCTTAAGTCATGTGACCGCAGGTAAGTGGAGCGGAGGCGCTCCCGCTGGGGGCTCGACTCGCCCATCACACATGAGTCCAGAAGGGTCCGTCCGTCCGTCCGTCCTTCCGTCCTCTTGACATCTCCATCTACCCACAATCCTCCTGTGCACCAGAGCCATCTGATCAGCCAACACCGCCACATCCGCCATGACTCCACAACACGCCTGGTTCCTGCGGCCGCCTCCGCTCCCTCTCCATGCCATCGGCCGGCGGTTGTCGCAAAGCCTCCTGGGAAACGGAGTCCTCATTCACAGCATGGTCCGACCAACCTCCCGTCACTCTCCTCCTCCCGCACTCTTCCTCCTTCCTCCTCATCCGCCAGATAAAGAAGCTCCTCCGGCAACAAGGCGCGCTCGTAGAGTGTAACCACATGCTGAGGCCATTTCAGTATTCGGTGTCTTAGCAAATGGCCTTTTGTACTCAACGTCAGGTCCTTCGCAAGCTTATTGTCCATGAAGACGAAGGGGACGCCATCTTTGTTACAGATTGTGGGCAACGCTTTGCAGTGTCTCACGTGTACAAATCACCACCAAAACATTTGATATTCACCATGTAGGAGTTTTGGATGCGCCAAAGCAGGTCTTGTTCAAAAGTCAAGGTCACGAGGGAAAGGGGAAAACATGTCAAACACAAATTCCAAAATCTTCAACAGTTTTGTTTTGTTTTTTAATCTGATTTTAGCCGCTCACTTCAATAGTTCATAGTGTGGCCCAGGTGGCTTTGACCTTTGAGATCGTCCGCGGATAAAGGTAACCAAAAAACAGGTCAAAAATGGCATTGCAAAAAAACAAGTCACAAATTCAAGGTCCTGATGAGCGCTTTCTCGATCACTTATGTTTTCAATATGCCCTCAAAAAAAAATTTTAAAAAACCCATGCATTTTGTGCTAATAAAATAGACACCAGTCCACACCGCTGATTGCACTCTCCAATCAAGTTGATAGTCATCATTAGGTATCAGCCGGTATCACATTCTGACAGTTTTAAAACCGTGGGCAAAAATATTGCGGTTTCATGGAATTGCAATTACACCTCTAAAATGTATTACTTTGAAATGTCTGGATAAATAACGTTTGTGAATTCCCATCCCATGTGCTTCAGAGGCACAATAGTAAACGTAAAAAGAAAGAGAAACTGAGTGTTCCCAAATCAAAGCAAAACGTAGCATGAGAGTAAAAGTACTAAAAGTACTTACTTTTCAGAAAATAACGATCGTAGCTAGTTGTAGATGCTCATTTCAAGACAGCGTCTTCATAATATATCACCTTGAATTTGTCAAAGAGAGACTTAATGTGACTTAAATGTGATATGCTTCCTCTACCAAGCCACAGTAGCCTTACTGACTGCTCGCAGCAGCAATGGGGGGTGGAGGGGTTCAGTCACTTTGCATGCACTGATAACCCCCCCCCAAAAAAAAGGTGTACTGTTTGAGCCATTTTGAAACCATGACAAACTGTGGTATACGATAAAAGCGATAACCAACCTACCAATTTGATTTTTTTTTTTTTCCCAGAGAGTGACATCCAACACTAATGCATTACAAAACAAGTACTTATAGACACTGTCATTAAGTATTTACTTTTGTTTACGTCCGGCCACAAATTTAGTGGAACCTCAAAGATATACCTTACCTGTAAGTGCAAATGCAAGACAACCACAAGCGATAGTCAAAGGTAAAAGCAATAAAACAGTCTCACATCCTATCTTTGGCGACAAGTGACACAAAGTCTATCATGCTGAAGTTTGATTATTTTGAAAGGTTTTTTTTTGTTTTTTTTAAACAAGTCTCACAAAAAAGCCAAAGAACAAGCAAATGAATTATTTGAAACTCACTGCGAGGTACGATGATGCATGGTCATATTTTGAAGTGTTCCCAAAACGGCATTTCTCCAGGATTCAAGTAAAGCTGGAGCCACGCTTCGGTGCATCATGGGAGCACTTTCGACTTCCTGAATTGGCGTCAGATGCTTCTTCTTGATTCTGCAAACACATTAATGCTCATATTTAAACTCATTTTGCTCATAAAATTCACACATAACCCAGGGGCAACACAGTCGAATGGTGGTTACAACTAACACGGCGTCACAGTCGAACAATGGCTTTGAATCTGCAGCTAATTTGGCTACCAAAAACATGCAACTTAACTTGACGCGTTTTGTCCGTATGTGCCCTGACATGAAGTGGCGTCCAGCCCAGGGTGAACCTGGCTTCTTTCACCAAAAGTCACGATAGACTCCAGCTCACCTCTGACACTCATGAGGACAAACACTATACGAAACAGATGTACATTCAATGCAGATTCAACTTTGTCCTATCAGGAAATTATGTTTCTGCTGCATCAGAGCAGTGGCCCGTCACAAAAGCGGGGCGCTCGGATGTCACCCCGACGCTGGGGGCAACTATCTTTAGCTTTAATGCCTCGTCTTCCCAAGCGCACAGGCGCTTCCTTCACGTCGGCTTATCGGTCTTTGATAGACGCAAGATAGATACATTTGCTCGAAAAGTCAATCTAACGTGCTAACGTCGTCTATTCCAGTCGACCTGGGCCGAGAAAAGTGGGGGACACCCTGGACTGGTCGTCAGCCAATTGACCAGTCGCATGTATAGACAAGCAAGCATTCACACTCACTTTCACACCAATGGACAATTAAGAGAAACTTTGAGGCAGGAATGCTAACCATTTGACTTTTGTGCTGCCCGCCAAAAAAAAAAAAAAAAAAAAGAATACACATGAACTTCAGTTATAAACAATGAAAAAGCACAGTGTGCGTGGCACTTTTTACAAGGCATTATGCTGATCTTTTAATATTATCTAAAAAAAAAAAAAAAGCAATATAGTTTATATTAAACTCAGATAAGAAGTGGCCTTTGTAAATAAAATCAAAATATTGGCAGCTAAAACCGAAGCTCACAAAGTGATCTTAGAGTTGTGTAAAACAAGAAATAAAGCTGATGAGAATGTTTGTGATTTGTGGTAAACATGATGTACAAATACATGTTTGTTGTAATAAAAAAAAAAAAAAAAAAAAACGTTTACCAGTGGCTGCTTCATGTGGGCGGGACCAACAGCAGCGGCAAACAGGAAGTGCTGAAGGAAGGTAAGACATATGCTTTAGATTAACGACGGCGCCCCCTTTGGTGGCTGACTGTATGTGCAATCGAAGGAGCCATCAAGCAATAACATTAACAAGTCACGTGACCACAATGAAAGAATGATAGCAAATATGCTCAACAAATCAAGCCAACCATACCTGCCTTGTACATCTTAAACCTAAAAGAGGACAAGTTTCAACTTACTACAGGACAAAAGCGAAATGTCAGACAGACTACACTTGAGAGAGGACAAGGACAAGACCTAAAACAAACCAGATCTAGGACAGGAGTAGGACTTAACCTATAACAGACTAAACTAAAGCCAGAATAGACATAAGAGAGGACTAGGACAAAGAGAAAGATACGACTAAAACTAAAACGTAAAAACCTTCAAATCGGACTATGACTGAACATAAACTTTTACTAAAGCTATGACAGAACATGGACAAAACCGAAAACAGAAGCAGGACCAAACCAAAAACAGACGAGACCAACATAGGACAAGGACTAAACAAGAAATAGATACAAATAAAATGGAATCAAACTGAAGACGTCACGACGATGGCACGATATTGTGCTAAACCCAAGACAAAACAAGGATACACTACAAATAAGATAAATAAAACCTAAAACAGAATTAGAATCAAACCTAAAACAGACTAAACATAACACAGGACGAGGATATTTATCAATCGGGCATTTAAATCACCCGATTGAAATGGCGCCACGCAGACGGCGTGTCACAATTTACGTCATCTCCACTTGTTACTTGCTTCTGTCAATAAAACACATTCTATATCTGTCAATAAAACGCATTCTATTCATGTCACTCACTGAACAAATGAAGCAGACTGTTTCCTTCTCGCTTTAAAAGAGTGGTGTCGTACTGACGCTAGCGTTTGCCATGTTTTAATTATCAGCAAACGTGTATTTCCGGTAGGTTGCGCGCGTACAAGCACTTCCGGTACTACAAAGACCAAGAGTCCTTGCGGTTGAGCATGCGCAGAATGTCCCGTGCGTTCGACATATTCAGACTAATGTATACGTGCACGCATATTCGGCTTGGAAAAGGAATAACTCAGCCATGATATTCGGAATTTTTAAAAATGCGATTAGGGGCATATTCGGATTTTTGCGCACGTTTACATGGCTTTTAAAAACCCGAATACTGCCAATATTCAGGCGATTATAAATAGCTCGCAATTTAGGTAGGGAGCGAGGTAACAAGGTTCGGAATTGGCTTGCGTGTATCCATAATGCGTTTGATGCGAAAGAGCTGGAGCACGGAGTAAGACGGCACCTTGTCACTCCACTCATTATGCCTTAACGTTAACAGTTAGTTAGTCGTGGAGTTCGACTCAACTTACACGGCTTGTCTGTCTGTTTGTTGAACGTTACATCAGCTCTGCCGCCACGACTGGCGTGAGGCGTCGTAATGCGAACGTCGAAGCACCTGCGAATGTGGGCAACAGCTCGTGTGCCAAACAGTCATTGATGCGTTCAGGAGCAGCTCGGAAATTCTTGCACTGACATGTTATATGCCCCGACCCCATGCACGCCGCTACACTTGGGATGGGCTGGGCTCTCTCACACTCTTTCTCTCTCGGTTATGTTATTTTCTAGATAATCCAGTTCGACATGTTTCCTATGTACAAATTGACTAATTGTAATGTGTTGATTTTTTTTGGGGGGACAACAACGTGACATAACTTGGACAATGGTTTGTTTCAATTATTTATTAATATGACTAAGGGCCATTAAAAAAACAACAACAACAACAACAACAAGGACAATAAAAACACTTTGACTTGATTGTCTGAGTTGATAAAACATGTTTCTTCTTTGTGAAAATATGTTTTTCCCCTCACACGCAATACATGAAAACGTATACTTGTATACAAAGACACCTGAAAACAGCCCCCCCCCCTCCCCCAAACGCCTTCTACCACCAACCTTCATTGCACCTGAACTGTGGGGAGGCAGCAGGGCAGATGAAAGATGTTCAGTCTTGCCTGGATGCATCTGCTATGAAGGACACATGAAGGACACACACACACACACACGCACACACACACGCACACACACACACACACACACGCACACGCACACGCACGCGCGCACACCCACACAAGTCCACACAATGGGGGGAATGCGGTGATGTGGTTTCCATGGCAACAGCAGCAAGCTGCAAAGAGAGCTGCTCGGAGAACATATGTCACTCTTGACTGATCACACACACATGCGCGTGCACGCAAACACACGCACAGCCTGGCAACACGTTTTAAGTGTGCAGCCAATCACAAATAATCAAGGCCTCACTCACTTCTTTTAGCCTCAGGACTCCAAAGACTCAGTCCTGATCCTCATCCTGGCCCGGGGTACCCACCTCACCCTAGTTCTGATACTCATCCATTTCCTGATTCGCGTGACTTTCCTAGTCCTAATCCAGGATCTGGCTCAGGATCAGGAAAGGGACCTGGTTCTGATCTAGTCTAGCAAACTGGCCCCTAGTCTTGATCTTATTCTTGACCTTAATGACCATTGATTCCACCATGATCATCCTGGCTCAAATAGCCACCGTACGGATCCTCATCCATTCCCTGATCTGTGTGCCTTTGCTGGTCCTGATCCAGAACTGGTGTCCAGAATCTGGATCAAGACCAGGTCCCTTTCCTGATCTAGTCTACTTCTAATCCTCATCATGGCCTTGGTCTTTATTTCAATCCTGGCCCTGATGCTCGTCTATTTCTTGATCCTCAATTTAGTCCTGAAGCTCAGCCTGGTCCCGGTCTTACTTGATCGTGGGCTTTGGTCCATTTCTATTTGCTGTGTCTCGTCCTGACTGTTGTACAGATCCAGAAACTTAATCCTGATTTTGCCCTACTCCTGGTCAGACCGGGTTCATGATATCTTCCATGTTGTTAATTAGCTTTAAAAAAAAAAAAGTCTCGTATCGAATCAAAATGATTTGACGTTGAACTTGTGCCAGTGACATCACCATATCTGAGCTGATTGACACCTGCCCCTTCGTCTTTGTGTGTGCGTGCATGTTCAGGCGCGCGCCGGTGGTCTGGGCCGTATTAATTACAGTCAGCAAGCGAGTGGGCTGGGGGTGTGCAGACATACAGAGGCGGGTAGGGGGCTTCGGGGGGGGGGGGGGGGGGCACAACATTAGTAGGCCATCAAGTCGTTGCTGCAGCGGGGATCGGCTATTGATGTCTGCCGCAGTCTGGCGCACAAACACGCAACGCACACAGACTAATTTGTGTGCGTCTTCTGTTGTGAAAAAGTGAAAAAAAAAAAAAATGTGAGTTTGTTTTCATTCATGCGCACATTGATCCACCGCATATTGTTTTTTGGTCAAATTTGGGGGGTGTAAGACATTGATGACTCCCCCCCCCGCCCCCCACTTCTTTTTCTCACCAACACACTGGTCCTTGGCAGGTCCCCGTTGCCATAGCAACGCTCCGGTTGCCGCAGGCTAGCTGGAGCGATGTGCAGCGCTGTTTGGAAATAAAAGAAAGTGAGAGGGAGGAGTGGGAGGTGGGGGAAGGGAGGAAGGTTTGAAGAGAGGGGGTTGGCTCTCCAATTCATTACCTCTATAACGACCCCCCCCCCTCAACCCTTGCCATTACCCCGCCCCCACCACCACCACCACCCCTTTGCATCCCATCACAAACATCAGCTGAGCCCAGCGAAGGCCTCAGCATCCGCTCAGCAGTCTGAACACGTCGCAGCCAAACTTCCAAGCTGCATTTATTATTCATCCTCCTCGACGCGCACGCAAAAACGCACAATCTGACGCCGCGCACAGTCCAAAAGCATCACAACCACTGTCGGACTCACGGTCAACATTACTTGAAGTCATTCATGTTTTATTGTGAGTCATCAAACTCTTTTGCCACATGCAACGACCAAAATTCAAATTATTCACAAGTGAGTGTTTGGTACATTTGGGTCAAATTTGGTAGCAATCAGACAAAAAGTCTACAAGTAGTTTTCTTTTGGAAATGGCCAAAATGGGCCTAAAATGGGCATATGGAACAAGTATGTCAGACTTTCTGTGTCTCCTTGAGACTTTTATGTGCAGGGTCCACTCATGGCAGACGTGTGCACCAGATCACAATGGCTTCAGAGTTTCAAAATCTCAAGTTCTGTAGTGCGTCTTTGAAGGACTCCTTGAAATGGTGATAAATGACCCAAGCATGGCTGCTTCGAACCACAACAGCAGAATTCCTGTTTTCAGGCCTGGTTTCTTGAGACGTTTTGGTGGGTTTGCTCATGCAGGACAAGCCTACCAAATTTTGAACATCTCTAGTAGTTTGCCTTTGAAGGGGACTTCCTGTATCATTTCGGGCATGGCTTTTTGAAACGTTTTTGTGGGTCCACTCATGATAGACATGTCTACCAAATTTGACATTACTAAATCAAACTGGCTTCAGGGGCTGAATTTTTTCCAAATCTGGAATAGTTTCTCTTTGTAGACACTTGGAAAGGGCCCAAATGAGCATAAAATGGCAGTTTTGTTTTTTAACTTCTTTGTGTGTCTCCTTAGTGAGCAAACATACATGTTCACTGATGTCTTCATATTGGCGTCGGACGGGAACTTTTCAACACAGAAGTTGGAAACATTATGAAAGAGACATTGATAAACAGAGCATTGTTAAAGACGTATTATTGGGGACATTAGGAAAAGGGCCATTACTGAAGAGAACACATATACAGACATAAACATACTGTATATATATATATATATATATATATATATATATATATATATATGTACAAACGTATAGTACAGACATAAAACACATTACGAAAATGATTACTAATAATATTATTGAAAAATCCTTAAGACATTATGCGAGTGAGATATTAGATGAGATTAAAAAAAGAGACATAAAAGCAGCTTCTCGACATTAATAGCAATGAGATGTCGCTGACCTGTGTTGTGTGTCAATGTGTGTTGTGTCAACTTATGAGTGATGTTTGCCGTTGGTCTGCCGTCTCCGCATGAGCAGATGCTGGAGCTCATTAGGAGTCAGGACCACGCTCTGGTGCAGAGCAGCACCCACATGACGACCACCAACAAGGGGAGGAAGGATGCAGAGGAGCGCCAATGTTCTCCTTCACTAAACAGCTGAAAGTACACCAAAAAGAAGCGCAGTGATTTGGGTTGCACAAACAAAACAATAAAACAATTGTTTTCATGAAATTCCACTCTGGAAGGTGGGGTACTGTGAAGCTGCAGCGCCTCCTGAAGGAAAACGCGGAGTGTGGCGCCACCTGCTGGACAGACGAGGACGTGTTCATGTGTGGAAACGGACTCGTTAAGTAATAATACCTGATCGTTGCTTAGTTCCAGAAAACTGCCAACAATCGTCACCAAAATGCGGACATTGCGATTTGTGCCCGCTTCAACATCTGAAAATAAAATGACCACGGCAATATTTGGGATTTTATGGACGCTACGCTGTCCTCTTGTCTTTCCATGGACTCTCATTGTAGAGAAAAAAAGGCTTAACATTGCTTAACGTCAGAAAACTGCAATCTGCATCCAAATTAATGTGGACATCGGTATTTATGCTCACTTTACCTCAGACAATTATTAGAATGATTTCTCCAAAATTTCATGGACGCTTAACGTCCATAAAAAGCCCAAAAGTATTTTGGTGAAGACTGATTATAGGCTCCAGCACGCCCCGCGACCCTTGTGAGGATAAGCAGTATCGATAATGGATGGCTGATTGCCGTCTAATCCACCGGTTTACAAAAAAAAAAAAAAAAAAAAAAAAAAAAAGGTCTTATTTTATTTCAACTAATTTCGGACAATTTTGCATAGTTGAATCCGAAATGACATCTGTTTCTCTTGTTCGGGTCAGATTTTGATGCTAAGTTGATTATTAAAAAAAAAAAAAAAAAAGAACCAAATCGATTACATTTTTGTGACATCATCTGATTTTTCTCATCTGAGAAAAGCGAACATTTCTAACAATTAACCAAATGTTACAAACTTCGCTTAATGTAAATGTAAGACATTGATCAAAGTTCCTACAGCATAATAGTTCAAAAAGGTGACCTGATTGAGCAAAGACAATGCGATGTTTGGATTCGGCCCATATAAATTGTCCTAACATCAACTAAAACATCCTAATTGGCTGTTGACCAGTGTACCAAACAAAAAAAAAAGGGACTCGTGATATTGTTTCATAATACAAACAAATGTTTATAACCAACACATTTGAGGAGACAGAGAGATGTACTAACAAAGCATTGTTTTTTTTTATTATAACATTTTTTTGGGGTCAGCACAGTGTCCTACTGGTTAGCATTTGTGTCTCACAGTTGAAGAGGTTCTGTGTTCAACTCCCGCGTAGTTCGCATGTTCTCCTCGTACTATGTGCGGCTAGTCGATGAGCTGGCGACCATTCCAGGGCTCCCACCCCACCCGTCACCAAAAGTCAGCTGACTCCAGCTCACCTGCACCCGAATGGGGCCAAACACCATGGAAAATGCACGTTGGCTTGTTTTCGCCTCTTCTCAAAAAAAAAAAAAAAAAAAGAATCAAATTCAGTTGAGTTGATGACATTTAGTCGTCATCCGTTTTACTTTTCTTCTTCTTTTTCTTCTTCTTTGGCGAGCCATCACCTTTGGATAAAGCGCCCACGTCCAGTTCACTTTTCACTTGGACAGTGGCCACCTCCTCCTTTTTCCTCTTTCTCCTGCTCTTTTCCTCAGTGTCTTCTTGGCCTGCTTCCTCAACCTCCTGTTTTATCCTCACTTCTTCCTCATCTTCCTCTGTTTTAATGTGCTTGTCTTTCTTTTTCTTCTTCCTCCTCTTCCTCTCCTCATCCTGCACTTCTTGCGTCACGGCGGGCGTCTTGCTTCCGAAGGGCTGGAACCTCTGCTTGAGTCCGGGCGGGATGGCAGGCGCGGGGGCGGCGTGGACCACGCAGGGTGGCATGCGGGTGCCCCCGTAGCTCTCGCACACGCTCAGTAGGCCAGAGAAGGCGGGCCCCACCACCGGCGAGGACGACGACGACTCAGCGGTGAGCAAGCAGAGGTCGGAAATGCCGTGCTGAGACGCCAGGATGTTGTACACCTGCTGGCCGCCGAGAGGTTCACCCGCGCTGGAAGGAAGCTTCAGCGTCTGAAAGCTGGAAAGATTCACGCTTGCACCTTGCAAACTGCGGGGGGGGGAGAGTCAGTATTCATATTTTCAACACAATAAGAAAAACAGGTGTGACAAAGAAAAAAAATAAATAAATAGCTATCTAAAACCGTTGATGGGCCTCATGTGCAGGTGATTTGTTTGCACTGACTGACTGAGAGGCGACCACACGGCATATCCACAACACTTTTACATAAGCAGTTAGAGTTGTGCGTGTGTCTCCCACTGTCTCATTTCTTTACTGTCACACAACCCCAAATTTGGAGCTTTATTGCAATCAAAAGAATATCAAGTGAGAAAAAAATAGGCCAACGACATGAAAGAAGTTTCTGACCATCGTGGATCAAAGCTTGCAGGGGCTTTAATGAGCCACAGTTCGCGCTTGTTGCTCTTCAGGCTCTTGGTCAGCGTGCTGCTGCAAGGCTTGTGGCTGAAGCACACGAAGTCATCGGGACACCGATACTTGCTGCTCTTCACTGCCAAAACAAAATTCAACACCAAATTAAGTACATTTCGATACAACCTACGCTATTACAATTACATGAAATGTTGACGTCTGCTGCTACGAGAGAGAAACATAATCGAGGACTAACTTACCAACTTCATTTTGCCTTAACGACGCTTCCGCGGGCGAGTTACCCGCTTCGTCCTCGCTCGATGAGGATGAAATATCTCGGGGCATTTTAATATTGTTGAAAGATTGCGATAAAGTCGTCCAAGCTGTATTTTAACGTTTTGATGCAGGGGCGCGTGCTTTTGCGTGTGGCCAAAAATGAACTGTGACCTTTGGGTACTACACTTCCTGTGTCGGCCCTGTTTGTAGTCCAACAACCAGACGCGGTGTAGTGGTTTGCTTCAAGAATCCGATAAATAAACTACATGGCCCAGAAGGCACCTCGCCAGTTGACGTAAGGTTATGCAGCGCGGGGTTAAACTGCCACGGACATATCGCGAGAGCGCTTGACAGCAGTTGGTTGCCTTGCTTCCTGTGGCAACTCTGTAGTCCAACAGACAGACGTGTTGCATTGGTTTGCTTTGAATGAGCGCGACACGATTAACTGCATGGGCCACAATGCACCTCGTCCGGTTACGTAACGCGCCAGCGTTCTTCGCGAGAGCGGGTTGACAGCAGTCAGGAGCAGGCCAAGTGGGTAAACAAATTTGGAATGTGTGGAGGAAATCGTCCAAATCAACAAAGTTTAATCTCGCTTTCTCTTGTTGGTATGTTCGCGGTTGTTCCAAAACGTACCTGAGGAAGCTGAAGGAGAAGCTAGTTAGCAAATTGCACTCTTAACACCACTTTCAAGATAACTAGGTTCAGTTACCTAACGTGCGCTAGTTCGGGTTAGCCGGCTAGCTCGCTCGCCCGCCCGCCCGCTGGCTCGCCGTCCGGCCGGCCGGCCGTCATGTCGTCGCCTTCATCGTCGTCGTCGCGGCGCCAGTGGTGCTACCTGTGCGACCTGCCCAAGATGCCGTGGACGGTGGTGTGGGACTTTAGCGAGGTGGTGTGCCGCGGCTGCGTCAACTACGAGGGCGCCAACCAGATCGAGTTCCTGATCGCTAGCGCGCGGCAGCTGAAGCGCAGCCACGGCATGCAGGACGGCAACGTCCGCTCGCCGGGACCGGGACCGGGACCCTCGCCCCACAAGCACGCCGCGCCGGGCCGCGGGGAGCTGGTGACGGATGGCGGCCGGTCGCACAGTGAGCGCTTCGACCGGGGTGGCCGAGGGGAGGGCGGCAGCGTGGCCGCCGCCCGCGTGCCACCCAACGGGCTGCACCGCGACGGGCAGCCGCCGCAAGAGGTGAACCGCCAGAGCCCCAGCGGGAGCAGGAGACCCATGATCGGGGCGGCCATCCCCCCGAATCTAGTGACTCAGAGCATAGCGGGGATCCCCCACGGGCTGCTGGCCGGCATGCCGGCCGGCCTGACCGCTAGGACGGCCCCCATTAGCAGCCCGATGATCTTTCCGGCGCCGGTGCTGGCCGAGATGAACCGCCGCCAGCTGGGCATCGGAATGGGCATCGCTCCCTTCATCGCGCCGGAGCTCGAGCGGGAGCTGAGCTCGTCCCAGGCCAAGTCGCAGCAGTCCCAGGGCCACGCCGGCTCCAGCAAGACCGCCGGCCTGCCCTCGTCGTCGGCCTCCGTCAGCCAGACGAGCCCCAAGCCTGCGTCGTCGCCGGCCAGGCAGCCGCGGCCCCTCGCCGCCCGCGCCGGAGGGGAGCCGCTGTCGTCCGGCAGCTCGTCCGAGGCGGCCACCGCCGCCCCGGCTGCGCTGCCCCACAGCGGAGCGTCCGAGCTGGGCTCCACCTCGGCCGGCAGCACCTTGTCCTGCACGCTGTGCCACGAGAGGCTGGAGGACACACACTTTGTGCAGTGTCCGTCCGTGCCGGGACACAGGTGTGTACATACGCACCGTATTGCACATTTATTGCATTCCAGCTCAAACGTTTGGCAGACACACCTAGGGGCAATTCAGAGAGTCCAATCAACTTACCATGCAAGTTTTGGGAATGTGGGAGGAAACCGGAGTACCCGGAGAAAACCCACGCAGGGACGGGGAGAACATGCAAACTCCACACAGGGAGGCCGGGGTCGGGATCGAAACCCATAACCTCTGAACTGTGAGGCGGACGTGCTAACCAGTTGGCCACCGTGCCGCCCCCGCCAATATTTCATATTTTCTGTCATACTTCATGCATTGCAAAAAAAAAAATACCAAAGTGCAGTGAATACAATGTCCCCAAACCTTTGAGCTGTGTATTACTTTCTTCCTGTAACCATAATCATGTTTAAAAAAATATATATATACATATATATACACTATCATGTAACATCTGATTGAGGCTCGCATTTTAAAAACTATTGCTTTTTGATACAACTGATTTAAGGAAGTTTAAAATGATTTTTTTGAGTCAGTGGAGCCTTTTATGATTAAAATAAAAACATAAGGAATAATGGAAATAGAAAACATGTTGTTGCTTAGTTGTCATATAAGTGTAAAAAGATGGTCAGTGCTGTCAATAATAAATGTTAAAAAAAAATAATAATGGTAAAACACTCCCAGTCTTGAATTTAATTATAAATTGAAAGCAACTTGAAGGTTAATTGGTGTGTTAAGCAATGTTCGTAAACAGTACAAATAAAAGAGGTTGGCTTCGCTTTGATAACAATGACGTCGGACTGCTTTGATTGCGAACATGCTTGATTTACATAGCAGATGTCGCCCAAAAAAGCAAAATGTTAAAGTATAAGATTACATCCAAGTATAATGTTTGTTTGTTTACACGCACAGGTTCTGCTTCCCGTGCACCAGAGTGTACATCCAGAGCCGGCGGGGTGACGGTGAAGTTTACTGCCCCAGCGGCGAGCGCTGCCCACTGGACACGTCGGTCAACAGCCCCCCCTGGGCATTCATGCAGGGCGAGGTGTCCACCATCCTGGGCACCGGCGTGGCGGGCGCCCCGTCGGCCGCCCCACCCGGAGCGGGGCCTGGGGGACCCGGGGTCCCCGGCGGCGGCGCTAACGGGGCCGCGGCACAGAGCGGCGACGTCACCGTCAAGAAGGAGCGGGAGACGTGATGGCGGTTTCCGTGGCAACATGGAACAAAAGGCAGGCAGGCGGCACACACAAACACACACATAAACATATTTTTACTCCTCTGTGTAAAATCTTGGTGTGGGCCACCACATGTTTCTCAAGTATGCACATAGGGTGATAGCACATCGCACCATGTCTATGTGTGTCCACAGAATGACAGAAAGACAAGAACAGTTAAACACACACTAGCATTTTCCTTATTCCGGGCAGCCATAATGTTCCCGCACTAAAGTTGGGGTGTCACAGATACAGCCACGCAAACATACAAACATGAACGCACTCACACACAAGCTAATTCTTGCATTGTCATTATGTGGATCTGGAAAACTGTCCACTCTGTTAATGTAAGATGTTAAGGGCGGTGCCATGCAATGATAGAAATACAAATTGAAAAAAAAAAAACTCACATAGTTTATTCTCGTGTCAAAATGTCTGCACAAAGCCAAATGGTACATTAAGTGTTGTGCCGCACTGACATAGACAAGAACACATGCTTACCTCATTCGGACCATCTGATATGTGCCATGCCAACGGGGAGCCCACACAAAGATAGAAAAAGAAGAACACACAAGTCACATTTTGCCTGAATGGACCAGCCAAAATGTCCCCTCCATAAATGCGGCATGTTTGTCATGGTGCCACGTGATGGAAAGACAAGATCGCTCACACACACACACACACACACACACACACACCTTTTGCTCATTTTGAACAGGCAAAGGCAAAAGAAAAATGGTGCCACATTGACAGGGACTGACAAGAACACTTTAACACACCAGCATTTTTTTTTTTATCCCCCCTTGGGATATCAAAGGTGGTGCCACGCAAAGAGCGAGAGACATGAAAAGACACACACACTATTATGTGTATTAGATCAAATAGCCTGTCTAATAATTATTGGATTATGTTGCCACAAACGGAGAAAGACCAGAACACGCACACTGGCATTTTCCTTCTTTGGTTCAGCCACAATGTCCCCACTACAAAAAAAATGACCTCCTCATGAAAACAATGTCAATAAAGATGCCACACAAATATAGAAAGAAAAAAAAAAGAAGAATACAGTCTCCCCGCTCCTGGCTGATGACCAGTCCAACCTGCGGGTAATTGAAGGCCCTGCTGAAATTGTTCCTGATTGCCACAAGATGGCTGCAAAGCACTACTTTTGTCTCAACGAAGGCCCTCAACTGACTTCAACATTGTTCCTTCGCACCAAGACCAGTCAAAATGTCCTCACGTAAAATAAATCCCCACTTGCAAAAAAAAAAAAAAATACACACACTATTTCCCGTGTCATGTGGCCTGCCTGCCAGCGGGTGAATGTACAAGACGAACACGTGTTTCCTTCGAGAACGTTTCTGGTTGTTTCAAGTGCAATCCTCCATTTCACATGCGGTCATTGAAAACGGTTTCACGTTATTTCATAAAACCTGACAAGTTGTTGTTGTCTTTCTTAAAATGGTTTTGTCTTTTTTTTTTTTTTTTAAGTAGTAGTTTTGTAGAGCTTTCCTTTTTTTTTTTTTTTTTGCAGAACCAGAATGTTCCTCGCACAGACGAAACAAACCAAAGCCAATGTATGTGTATACAATCTATACGGCTATATGCTAATGCTAACGGTGTAAGTCTGTAAGATAAGTGCCTTGTGCAGAAGTGTCCCGCCTCCTCGCGGCGTCGCCATGGCGACGACCAATCTGCTCACTCTCTGGACTGCCGCTTCTTGTACAAAACCACCCAGTGGGAATAAACCAGATGGAAAAAGTCACAATTGTCTTGGTGTGTGTGTTTTTCTAATAAACGTCTTCATTGATGATTTCTACAGATTGATACTTAAATGTGTCGTGTTGAATTCACTTTTGCGTTTGTTTAAAAAAATGTTTATAATCATGATAAGCTTAGAAAATAGTTGAGCGGTCATTGACAACGTTTGGCCACCAGATGTCACCGTAGTGCTGCAGCGTAATGTTGCACATTCTCGCCGCGATGACCCGGATGTTCATTTTCGAGGAGGCAAACGAGGAAGAAAAAAAAAAGCCAAAGTGAGGGAAAGTGGATGTGTGGCTTCCTCCATTAGTGTCAACTCATTACCGCCGTTGTGGGGCCAATTATGCACGTGCTAATAGCCACGCAGGGACCTTTGACATGCAAAAGAGGCACGCAGGGAGGCCACGCGCGCGCACGCGCACACTGAAGATGCGTATTCGAGGCAACAGCCGGTGACGTCACATGCTACCTGCTGACCTTACTTTGAAGAAGTGCAAATGAAACCAGATCGATTCGTGCTTGTCTCATGTACCAGCCCTCTGCAATATTTTAGTAATACATTTTTTTTTGTGAAAGATTTTTAAAATGTCTTGTTTTCAAACAAACGTTTTTATTCCATCGTTTTCTTTTGTATTTTAAATAATGAAATCATTTTCAACAAGGAAGTTAGCTTGAAGAATTTCAAACGTTTTTCTTTTTCAAGAATTTTACAAATCTTAAACGTTTATTGAAACTCACATTTTTAAGCAACTTTTTTTTCCAACATTTGTGTAACACCGTTAAACAAGAAAAACTGGCGCAACAAGTTCAAATAAATCAACAGACTTCTTTTAACAACTTAAAAAAAGTGACACTTTAAAATAAATTTTTTCCCAAAAATACTTTCCAACAGATTTTGAATTTTTGTTTACAAGTTTTTTTTGTTTGTTTTTGTTACAATTTTGAAAATATCTTTTCAACTTCTTAAGAACTTTTTTGTCGCAGTCTTTTTTTTTTTTTTTAATTTTCAACAAAATAGCTTTTTTGAACAGAAAACATTTGATTGTTCAACATGTAATCAAATGAGAAAACATGTTGAAATCTTAAAATATATTATACATATTTGGTGGGGATGGGGGGGGCTAATATCACAAAATACAAAAAAAAAAAAATCAAAAACTCGCCTACTGCGCGTCCTATAATTGAAGTTTGAAAACTCAGATGTGTAAAGTATATTTATTTGATGTTCCTCATCATCGCTAACACGATAGCAGCCCAATCGAAATGATGATGATTATTTTTTGAGAGTCGTCCCTTTCATAGAAGTTGCATTTCCTTGCATGTCCTGACGTCACTAACAGGATTATCTTTCGCAATTAGGCGACGTCCTGAGCGTACACACACAGGTGTCCCCTCTTGATCCACTCAGGCCTTCCTTGATGCAGGTGCGCGTGTGTGCCCCCCAATGCACCCCCCCCTCCCCACTTGCCTGCTGTATCCTAATCCCCGCCGACGACCTCCCGCGTGCGCGTCATTCCATGCCCATTGAGCCGGCCGCCATTCTCATGCACACGCACGGCCGTCTTGTGTATTCCGGCCCCGCGCATAGATTACATTACGTCACACTATAATGTTATATAGCATTCTACTTGGTCAACATGACACAATTGTTTATTAATTTGTTAATTTATTGGGAGGAAGCAGTGATTTCAAAAATCCTTTACAAAAAGCAGTAGTCTTCATTTGTACTACGTAATAAATACGTAAGAAAGGCAAAGGTGAAAAGAACGTACAAGTAATTTAGATGTTGCAGGCTAAAAAGAAGCAAGTAATGACATCTTTCTTTTATATGCATAAAACAAACAAAATAGTTCAATGTATTTACTGGCCAAAAATAACAAAACCCCCCAAAAGTAAAATATTAAATATGTTACAGCCTCTAAATAAACTTTGAAAAGTACAAATAAAAGTATCTTACAGGGCAAAAAGTACATAAAAAAGGAAATATATATTTGGTCGATTTTAGTTGGCATTTTACAGTACAATAGAACTGCTAAACTTTTTAGTAGTATTTTTCTAATATTCTTTTTAAAAATAAACAACTCAATATTTTATTTACATTTGATATATATATATATATATATATACACACTCACACACACAGCGTATATACACGTACACACACACACACGTGCGTATGTTCATGGTCATCTTTTCCATGCATGCACTCCTGTTGCATGCTAATTGTGCTCTTGAGTGAGTTATGCACTTGTGCTTACACATGCAACGTGTTTTGCACAATACGGGTTGAACGTAATCTAAAATCTTCCTATCAATTGTGCTCCAATTCTGAATATGAATCACGTTGTGACGTGAGTGACTTTGGCTGATTTTCTGGCCCGTTCTTTTTTTTAAGGCAAATTTGCAGCCTTGTCAAAGTCTTCCTTTTTTTTTGCCAACGTGTGAAAGGCTCCAAGGAGGTGACAGCCGCGGGAATTAACGACTTTCACGCCCCCCCCCCCCGCCCCCCAAGCCTCGGGCCACAAACCGACTCCCCCCCCCCCCCCAACACTTTCCCATGCTGACATTTGAACCTGATTTGAATTGTGTGCGTTAATGTTCTCTCTTAACTTTTAATGGGCTTTAGAAAGGGTGGGGGGTAGGATGACTTTTTTGGGGGATGGGGGGGGGGGGTGTCCTGCTGCAGCCGGGGTGGCCGCCGGTCCGACCGGGCCAATAAACAGCACGCCAGGGGGCCACATCGGCCTTTTTTGCAGGAGCCTCCTTCCTGACTCCATATTGAAATGTGCAGGAGCGGGGAGGGCTTGGAAGGGGGGTCGGGGCGGGTGGTGTCTCGGTGTTCGTGGGCGGGGTCCCGGCTGTACCTTATAAACGGTAGGGAGCGGGACTGGCGGCAGTCTGACGCCGTCCAGCCCTCTGCCAGCCACGCTCCGGGCCTGCACGTCCCGCCACGGGCCTCCACGTCTGCACGCAGCTGGGCAACAATGGACCAATGAACTTTGCTTGAGTCACTCGACACAACTGTCCACGCGGTTCACGTTAACGGAGCTTTTTCTTTCTTTTTTTTTTTTTTTTTTTTTTTCTCCCAAGTATCACCAAGGATTGTAATTTTTTTTTTTTTTCAAACAGGGAGGGAAGTGTAACAAAAAAACAACAACGTGTAAAAAAGTGCGACTAAGCTCGTGCAGTTCCTCTCCAAGTGTTTGTTTGTGGGGATGTTGAGCTCTGTGAAGATGGAAGCCCACGACCTACCTGAGTGGAATACTTTCTACAGCGAGGCCAGCGAGGTAAGAACAACAAACACTTTTTTACCCCCTGACAGAAATACAAACACCTACATCAAAATGTCTCATTATTTCTGTCCAGTGAAGTAGATTCAAACTATTGGTTTTAACTGAGGGGAAAAACGGACTTCACTCATTGAATTCTCAGAATTTGAACAATACACATTTTGTATTTCGAATGGCGGTACACTAAATGATGTAGTCAAATACTAAAGGATGAAAGGGACTTATTGAGTCTAAATACATTTTTACAGGCTTAAAAAGTGAGCATAAAAAAAAAAAAAGCAAACATCATGCAATACATATTATTTATATGGCAAAACAACACATTCGATCATAAAAAAATAGTAAAAGGCCCAAAAGAACGAAAATATGATCAAAGATATACTTCACCTGCCCAAACTATTTGTGCAGCATCAATTAAGCAGAAAATAATTAGATGACCAAAAATAACATGTCGAAATGAAGAACGTTTATTTTCTATGCCAGAGAAGAAAGAAAAAAAAAGGAATTGGCTACTAGAACGGTACGAACAATTAAATAGGTATTTTTTTTATACCTTTATAAGGCAAAAACCTCATAAAAAACGCAACTTTTATATTTACAGACCAGAATCTAAAAAAAAAAAAAAAATCACGTCTCGCTTTAGTGATCAAGCGCTATAGAAATAAATGTGACTTGACTTGAAATATATTTTACAGGCCAAACCACTTATAAAAGTAGGATATTTGCGTTACAGGCCCCCAAAAACAGAAATATATTTCATATGCCCAAAAGGAAGCAAGAGAAAAAAAACGATTCAGTCAGTCTGTGTTTGATATGAAAACGCAAAGATAAAAACAATCCAATCTTTTATGTCATATTCCAAAGTGAAGATGAAAATGTTTGAAAAGTCGTTCAAAGCTGAAGCAAGCGTTCATATTCGGTGACGCAATTGCAGTTGGTTTTACGGACACGAATTCATTGGGATGCATTCGCCTATAAACAAATGCGAGCGCATAAAAGGTTCAAGCTGGGCTGCTAATTCAATTAAAGGTGAATGTAATCAGCTGCTGATGAAATTAACATCTTGCTAATATTTAACCCAAAGTGCGCGTGAAGGCTCAACTCGCCCCGCTCCCAACTTTACGCGACACTATATCCTTACGTGCATGGGCTTTCCTACTTTATTCCAACTTTTTTAATTTTTTTTTTACAACATTCCGAAAACGTTTTTTGGGCGATGAGCTGAGCTGCTGGCGATTTTCCGTGCACGACGAGGAAAAAAAAAAAGGGGGGGGGGGGGGGTGCTGCGTGCGGGAGCCGTGTGACGCGCTTTTTACGCACTTTGACGTTCACGCGTGAGTGTGAAATCCGCGCGCACTGAGAGCTTCATTGTGCATTGACAAGAAAAAGTAGAAGAAGACACTCACTCACGAAAAGACTGCTTCACAATTCACAGGAAAAAAAAACCTCACACAGTTCGATTTGTATAAATTACATTTTGGTTGTTGCTCCAATTATGGAGGAATTGGGGGGGGGGGGTGTTGCGAAATACAAATTGAGAACACTGGCAAGGACCTGGTGCAGGCCACAAACTTGACTCCATCTTGGGATGTCACTTGCGAGAACACGCCCCCTTAAAGGCATACATCCAACACACGAATGCTACAGTGATCAGAAAACCAATTTTCTTCATCAAATGTGTTTTATGGCAGCGAAAACGAATGAATGCAGTGGCGTGTAAAGGGGGGGGGGGGCATCCACAGTGCCAACTGTGATATTAAATTTAAAATCAAAAACCAACAAACGAGGCTTTACAGAAATCAGCGACTTTAATCAGATGTAATTGCTGCACCTACTGCAGTATCCGTGCGTTGGCTGTCTTTAAAAGGGGGCGTGGCCCAGAGGGTGACACCTGGGGGTGGAGTCGAAGTCACTCCATGCGAGTGTTTTCATTTTAATTGGGTGCGTTTTGACTGTCAGTCACGGCTGAAAGTGGATCTGCGACTGTGGCTCTCCTTGCCCACATGCGGGGCATCACACAGTGCTGCATTTGGCTTTCACTTTACTCGAGCGGTGCCAGCCCGGATGTTCAATCGCAACTCCATTTTTGGCGCCCAACACAAAATAATAATCATTATAAAAATAATAGAGCGAGCAACCGCTAAAAAAAAAAAAAAAAAAAAAAAAAAAAAAAAAAAGTTGTAAGTTGGGGCACTTGTAAGTCAAGGTACCAGCGTATGTGCCCTGTGATTGGCTGGCAAGCAGTCCATCGCTTGTCTTTCTGTGCCCTGGCATTGACTCGTGACCAATACATTGCTTGTAGACCAGTCTGATCAGAATAATTGAGTGAATAGACAATTATTTTTGATATTCGATGAATCATGTACATCTTTTTTTTTTTTTAATCTAAAATTCTCCAAATTATCTGGATTTCATCTTCTCCGATTTCTGTTGTCGTCTATGAAAGCAGACTGATCACACTGGTCATGAGCAAATTTGAACCACAGATGGCTTCATGTGTCCCCGAAATGCATTTTTGACACTGATTTAAAACATGTCTACTTTTTTTTTTCTTTTAGTTGCTGAACCTGACCGCAGTTCATAAACATTACAAAATATGACTATATTACATATCATTATTATCATTATTATTAATATTACTATGAATATCGGACGTGCTTGAGAAAAAAGAAGGGCAGATTCGAATTCAGCGCAAATAAATGAATCAAGAAAAGTTCACTTGCAGCTCTGATTGTCGTAAAAATGTGTTGACCGATATCATCGATTAGTTGTCGATCACTCAACGAATCATTGCATCTCTAGAGCAGTTTCAACGGTCGGCACTGACTGCCTCGCTCGCATCCCGAATGAGAGAGAAGCACAATCGAAAACGGCCGGCTGTATGGTTCATGGACATCTGTTGCGTTTGCCTTTCAGATGTATTCCTCGCCCGCCGCAACATGAACTCCGCCCTGGCTTCCGTCAGCTCCATGGGACCCAATCAACAGTTACATCAACCTCAACCCGGCGGGCGGCGGCGGGGGGGCGCCGGCCTGAACATGGCGTACCCCGGCTCGGGCCTCAGCACGTCCCCGCTGGCCTCGATGGGCTCGGGCCCAGCCCACATTGCCGCTAGCTCGCCCCCGGTGGCGCCCTCCCTGGGCTCGGGCTCGCTCACCCAGCTGGGGCCGAGCGCCGCCCCGGGCTCCCTGTCCCACTACGGGAACATGGGCCAGACCATGAGCCAGCTGGGCTAGTACCCGTCGGGCGCCTCTCTGAGCCGCGCCGGGCCCAAGGAGATCCCGCCCAAGCCGTACCGCCGCTCGCTGACCCACGCCAAGCCGCCCTACTCTTACATTTCGCTCATCACCATGGCCATCCAGCAGAGCGGCAGCAAGATGCTAACCCTCAACGAGATCTACCAGTGGATCATGGACTTGTTCCCGTACTACCGGGAGAACCAGCAGCGTTGGCAGAACTCCCATCCGCCACTCGCTGTCCTTCAACGACTGCTTCGTCAAGGTGGCCCGCTCACCCGACAAACCGGGAAAAGGCTCCTACTGGACTCTGCACCCGCAGTCGGCAACATGTTCGAGAACGGTTGCTACCTGCGACGCCCAGAAACGCTTCAAAATCGACGACAAGCTGTCCAAGAAGGCGGGGAAGGAGGGCGGCAAGGCGGGCGACGCCTTGGGCGACCGCAGCCCGGCGGGCGGGGGCTCGGACGAAGCCGACTCCGCCCACTCAGACAACTCCCACCCGGGTTCGTCCGACGACCAGTCGCTGTCCCCGCGGCAACGCTTTGCTGGCGCCGCTCGACTGCCGCCGCCGCCGCCCGCCGCCCGCCCTAGCGCCATGCCGCCCACCTCCTCCGCCGCCATCTTCCACTCCCAGTCCACCCACCTCCTACCCAGCGCCATGGGGCAGCACATGGACCTGCAGAGCGACGCCCTTAAGTCCCTGGACCCTCACTACAACTTCAACCACCCCTTCTCCATCACCAACCTCATGTCCAACGAGCAGAAGATGGACCTCAAATCCTACCAGGACCAGGTGATGGCGTACAACAGCTATGCCTCGAGCGGCTCACCCGTGGCCGCCAAGCAGATCTACGACAGCCCCGGACCGGCAGCCATGGACTCTGGTGCCTACTACCAGACTCTCTACAGCCGCTCCGTGCTCAACGCCTCGTAATCTGACACGATACAAGCTGGAGGCTTTCTGAACACACTCTAAAATGGCCAACTCGTATGGAAATCCATCTGAGCCTGTATTCCACATCCTTGAGATCCATTTTGATGTCCGTGTCCTAGTATCAGTAGTTAGACAATTCAGACCCCGGTGGAACAACTGTCTTACTAATAATGGTTTTTTTCCCACCACTAGTGTCCTCCTAGTACACGATTAAACCTTACTGGTCAACTACTCAGCCGAACAGTAGGACTATTAGGCCCAACAAGACAATCCGGTGCCAATCCAAGATAGAAGATATCAAGAATATGGAATAAATGCTAAGAATGACTTTTCATAAAGCCGCTTGAGCATTTAATCCTTATGCTTGAGATCCATCGTAAGGTCCATGTACTAGGACGCTCGTTCCCCTCAATAGCGCGCGACTAGAACTAGAACTGTCTCGTCATGTTTTTCCCCACAAATGTCTTCTGAGTAAGGCCTTGTCCCACTACTAGTGTCACTTTTGAGTGACATACAATTGCAGATTCCTTATCGAGGTTTTCTTCGATATCCTATGCCAAGGTTGTCCTACTGGTACATGGACCTTATGGTGTTTATCAATGATCTGGAATAAAAACTCAGACGGCTTTCCCTAGCCACGTTTTGAAGGACCACGTGTTTCTCTTCCCCCCCTATGGAGACTCTCTGGTTACACACAATGACGAAGATGACGACGACAATGAAGATGGACTTTGTACAAAGTGTAAATAGCGGTAACGTGTGTGTGTATGCGCGAGCGTGTAAAAGGGGTATTTGCATTTATTTATAAAGGGAATAAATTTTAATATATCTTATATTCTGCTTTGTCCAAACAGTTACAAAAGTGTGCTTCAGGTGTTACTTTCACGCTTCATGTTACAAAAAGATGTTCATTGCATCCCGTAGCGTGTGCTCCTTTGGGTTTAATCTGGAATAAGGGATGTTCCGTAATGACTGAATAATGCGGAAGGTTATGGGACACGGATGTTCTGATATGGTGCGGTTTTAGAATAGGTATGTTCTGGAATGTGAGTGTTCTGGAATCAATGAATACTCTGGAATAAGAAATGTTAAGGGGCAGGAATATTCTGGCATTGAAAAGTTCTGGAACTGCAATATTCTGGGATTTGGGGATGTTCGGGAATAGCAAATGTTCTAAAATTGGGGAATGTTATGGGACGGGAATATTCTGGTATGGGAAAGGTCTAGAATAGAAATGTTCTGGATCTTAAGTGTCCTGGAATAAGGATGGTTCTGGTATGGGACAAAGATAGAATAGTAATGTTCAGGATTCTCTTTGGGGGATGTTTTGGAATAGTATAAAGTTCCTGAATGAATGACTCTTCTGGAATAAGGAATGTTATGGGACACAAATGTGCTGGTATGGCAAAATTCTCGAATAGGTATGGTCTGAAATAAGGAATGTTTGGGAATAGAAATGATCTGGAATATGGGGTTGTTCTGGAATAGCATTGTTCCAAAATAAATGCCCATTCTGGAATAAGGGTTGTTCTACAATAGGAATGTTCTGAAATAGGAATATTCTGGAATAAGTCATGAATATGTCTGTAATATGGGGACGTTGCGGTACGAGAATGTTCTCCAATAGTACTGTTCCAGAATAGATGACTATTATGAAATAAAAAATACGGGACAGGAATGTTCTGGTAAGGCAAAATTCATGAACACAGCGGTTCTGGGGACTAAATATTCTAGAATGAGCAATGTTTGGGAAGAACAATGTTATTCTGGAATATGGGGATGCTTGGGGGAAGGAGTCAACGTATGTACTGTGGTAAAGACTTTCAAACAACATTCAACATTCCGCTTTTCATTTCCCCCTTGTTACCGGCTAGCGTGGGCTGGCTCGGACCGGACCATTCATGAAGGGCTGTGCGTGTGCGCGTGTGTGTGTGCGAAGCCAGTTACTAATACGAGAGGGGAGGGGAGATGCACTATGGGAGATTTACATACAGTACTTTGCACTATGGAGCTCCCACTGGCCAGGTGGGCTGATAGTGTGCGTGTGCGCGTGCGTGTTACAATACTGAGGGGGGTGGTCTCTCCGAGTTTAACCAAAGGTGTCACATTGCGGTCCAAAAGTGCCTTTTTTCCCATCTTTCCACATGATCACTTCTCAATAAGGTGAAAGATGATAAGCGTTCAGGTCACATGACGGAAGAGAAAATTGTCATATTTAAGTTACGTGGTCGCTTTTTGTTTTCACAAACTATTTTTTTTTTTAACTGTGTGTCCTTTTAATATATTGTTTATTCTTCTTATCAATGTGATGGCCATCATTCATGTTTCTTAATAAAAAAAAAAGGTTCAAAAGGGGCATCTGCTGCGTTGTGTTTTCATGACATTTTGATCAGGTAGTCTCGATTTTGTGAGCAAATTCTGTGTTTTAATCAATGGCACAAGATTGCACTTGAGTGACGGCACAGTCTCAAAATATGTTTTTCTTCTGACAAAAGGAGGCTCTATTTTCATAGACAGGTGTGTAAAAACTGACATTCAGGCGGTGCCGTGATTGGTTACCTGAGCCCTCAACACGTGTGATGTCATTTTCACTCGACGGCAAAGTGGCAAAATGCGTTTTTAAAGATGTTAATTGCACATGAAAAATAATGAAGGCATGAAATTCAGGATAGAAAAAATATTCACTTTTGATTGCTGAAAATTGCAAAATTAGTAAAGTATCACTTTAATGTCTTCTGTTTTATAAAGCAATGACATTACATATATACATATATATACATATAAATATGTATATACACATATATATATATACATATACACATATATACATATACACACATATACACATACATATAAACATATACGCATATACATATATATATATATATACATATAAACATATACACATATACATATAAATATATACTTAGACACATATATACATATATACATGCATATACACGTATACATATACTTATACACATATACACATATATATACACATATAAACATACACATATAAACATACACATATACACATATATATACACATACAAACATACACATACACACATATATATATATATATATGTATATATTATACACACACACCTACACACACACACATATACACACATATATATATAAGAATGGCCAACAAAAAGAAAGACGGTAAAAAAAATGTGCTTCCAGCTGCGCTTAGTCTGACTCTTTTTTGAAGTTTCCCATTCATCACCTCCAAAATGTATGCTGAAATGTTGCACTTTTGTGGCCAAATGTGCAATTTTGCATCCTCAACGAGCGTGCTCGGCTTTGGTGCAAGATGTTGAAGTGCCGCGGTGAAGCGCGAGCGACGGTGGGCCCAGAAGCGCCACCAAGGTGGTCAGACGCTTCGCTCTCTTGTTGAGACAGCTCGCGCAGCAGACTAAACATGGCCGCCTCACACTGAGAGCCTCAAAGAGCAATCTGGACGAGGGCCGTCGGCGGGCCGTCCCCGCGCGGATCCTGACCCCGGCGCGACCCCGGCGCCGAGTCAACAAAGACGGCGGGAGAAGGAACGCTGTTGATTTTTGTCTCCTCGACGCTTCTGACAACGGCCATCGATCGGCGCGCGACATCAAACTACAACTTTTTGTGGACAACTGCTGTCTCTTTCACGCACAAATGTTGCCCTTTTGTGGCAAAAAGTACATCTTCAGGCAAAAGCTTTTTGTGTGCAAATACAGTGTTTCAATGGCAAAATATTGCACTTGCCATGAACATTTGATATCGTTTTTGTGTGCAAATTTTACTTCAAACTAGCATTTTTGTGCTAAAACACAACATGTGGTGCACAAACAGTCCTTTTAAGGCCAAATATACTTTTTGGGGAGACAAAAAAAAGCATTGATCATTTCCTTGACGTTGGATGGAATGTTTGATTGTCAAAATTGGTCAAAATCCTTCCAACATTTTTGTATGATTATGATTGTATGTTGCCATTTGTCTACAAATCTAGCGTTCTACTGGCAAAATATTTTTTGATGACAATTTACAGCGTTTTGTGGTCAAATACTGTTTCACTGGTAACGTTGCAAAGTATAGCATTTTCTTGCTCAAGTTTTTGTGGCCAACTGTTGTTGTTTGTTTTTTTTCCAAGCATACATATTTTTACTTGACTTTTATCGACAAAGGCGCCATTTTTCAGGCAAAATAAAACATTATTTGGGCCTTGTTGCGAGCAAATACGTTTCACTGGCACAATTGCATTTCTTAATATTCCCGCAAACATTTTTTGCATTTGTTGTTAATATTTGTCAACTGCGGGCAGAGACGTTTCTGTGATTAAGGGCTATATAAATAAATTTGACTTGACAAATCAGTTTTGTGTGATTCCAACAAACACAAAACGCCATGGAAGGGCTAACGAATAGCTTTGGGGTTGCTGTGTTATAAGCAACAGAAGTTTGAACACGAATTGTGGAGGAACACGTGTTGACGGAAAATACAACAATACTTACAGACACATATTCTTTATCCTCTCCTAAGAAGGACTAATATTACATCATGAAGTACAGTATCATAAAGTGATATCTTTCTTATTACAGAGTTTTTTGGGTCGGGAGCCATTTCAACAGGGGAAAAAAACGATTTGAGATGGTCCTGGAACCAAGTCAAGTCGTACCTCAAGGCGCCACTTTCACTTGAGCTTACAAGGTTGCTATGGGAAAAAAAAAAAGAAAAAAAAGCTTGTTCAGCTCTTGGGATGAATGTTGTCAAAAAGGCGAAAAAGTGGAAGGAGAAGAAGATTGACCTGAGGCAAAAGATGAAGTTTTGCATATGTACTGACAAGAAGAAGAAGAGGAGGAAGAGGAGGAGGAGGAGGAGGAGGAGGGAAAGTGCGCCAGCGACACTCTTGTCATCCTGTTGAATATTTGCCCCCTGGGGCACAACAGACAACTCACACTCGGCCACACAATTACACAACTACAACTGAGGAATAAGACAAAAAAAAACAACAAAAAGGGAGCAAACTAAATAAATACAAAAGGAAGAAGTTGGGACAGAGTGTCCTCCAAATCAAGGAATGAGACGAGGAGCAAGAAAGAGAGAAAGGTGTGTGTGTGCGTGCGTGCGCGTGCGTGCGTGTGTGTTTTCAGGCGCTCGGATGCAAATGAAGCGGTGCATCCTGGATCCTGTTAGGTGGATGCTGTGTTTACTCTGCTTATAGCCTGCGGGGAGGGAGGGGTGAGGAGGGGGAGAGGGGAGAGTGAAAGATGGGGGGAGGAAGGGGGGGGGGGCAGGCCGGAGGGCTGAGGAGGAGGAGGAAAGCAGCACTTACAGTTCTGCCTTGGGGACATACAGTACACTCCCTTTCTCAAATGGATGACATGATGTGACGCACGCACGCGCACAGCATGAGTGCATCCACACATCCAAAAAGTCGTCGCGGCTCAAGCAATTGCGCACCAACGGGAAAAAAAGAGCATCCCAGTAAGACTAACTAGCTCATCTCAAGGCAACGCTTTCAAATCGGATGGGCTCCAACCTTTTGATGACATAATCCTACCTCCTGAATAATTGACCGAGCAACAACTCAGGCCAGCACCTCAACGACCAACCGGCTGACCAATAAAGTGACTGGATCAGAAACATCTTCTTGCTTAGTCCATGCACTGAATAACTAACCCAACTAAGTAACCCAGCGGCCAAACAACCAACCGGCTACACAACGCAGCCCAATCAATCAATCAATCAATCAATCAATCAATCAATCAAACAGACAGCCAACTAATCACTCAAGCACCCAACAGACTAACTGAGGTGGACTTTGAATCAAAGTGTAACGTCTTCCTCCTTGATCCATGCGCCACCTTGTTCCCATTTTTTATGCTCAACCAACCGGTCAACAGACAAACCGACCAAGCCAGCAACCAACCTGTGAATGTCTTTTTGGCTTCATTTTCGGACCGACTAAAGTAACTTTGCATCAAACCGGAATGACTTTTTCCCTTAGTCCCTGCGCAAAATAACTACCCAACAAACCAGCCAAGTAAGCGACCGACCGACCGACCGACCGACCAACGCGGAACATCTCTTCCTCGCTCCATTTGCTAAATAACCAACCAAAGGAGCGGCATCAAAATAGATAGTCAAGCTTACTTCCTTGCGCCAAGCAAGAAACTGGCCGAGCAACTAGCAATGTCTTTTTCCATTTTCTAAATAAGCAACCAACCAACTGCAGCAAAATGTCATTTCTTCTTCCTTGGTCTACGTGGCAAATAACCAAAACTATCCACTAACTCATTAATTACAATAGCCCGGTACGGAAACGCACGAGTTTCTGTTTCGGTCAACACATCAGTCGTTTTACAGTCGTTCTCATTTGTAGTGCTGCTCACTTTGATGAAAAGACAAGAGCGCACAGAGTTAATCATTATTTAGTGACTAAGGCGGCTTTGAATGGCGAATAATGGCCAGTCTCCCCAATGCGTGTCGCAACCCGAGATTCGTCGCACCGATTGGCCAACGTGCACGTACTGTGGCACCGCACGCGTACGTGCCGGCAATAGAAAACAATGTAGTTACGCAGAGGTCCATTGGAACAACATTTAACCCGCGCGCTAACAAAGAAGGCGCACACACACGGCGACTAAGTGTGTCAGTCAGACGTTCAGATAAACGCTTGGACTTTGTCCTGTCGGGCAAAGAGAGGCCTGATAAAAAGGAGCGTTCCCGTTAGAGACACGCAGACCCGAGTGATTGCGTTAAAAAAAAAAAAAAAAAAAAAAGTGTACAGTACAGATGGAGCGACAGCGGGCGGGGGAGGGGGGTGGGGGGGGGGGGGGGGGGGGTTGGCCAAAAGGTTGCTGCTTGAACGCCTGCACCCAGCGCAACTGGGCCGCAAACTCTGAAACTTTTTCTGAAATTTTCTTCAATTCCAATTTTCTTCTTCTTTTGGCGGTGTCAACGTCAACGCACGTCGTGCCGCGCTTTTTCGTGCGACTTCCCGTTGCCGCGGCGCTGACCCACTTGCCCTCCCCCCTCCCTCCCTCCCTCCCTCCCAGAATCATTAAACGCTTTTGTTCTTATCGGCGTTGGGCTCTCTGTTATGACGGCACACCTGCACACCGTTGCTGGCTTACATTTCCTTATACAACCTTGGACATTTTTTTCGAAACGCAATCACGTCAACCCATGCTCAATATTCATCATGCGAGTCGTCATTATATTGCTTCTTACTCATGAAAAGTACGAGTTGCTGTATGTTGACAAGATGTACACGGAAGATACCATTTAGTAGCAAGTTCACTGGCATGTTTAGGACTAGAGATACACTGATACCTTTTTTTTCAAGGCCGATACCGATTATTAGTAGTCAAGGAGGCCGATAACCGATATTAGGGGCCGATATTCATTTTCACGAAAAAGGAAAATATTGGTGTCAAAAATAAAAATAAAAAAAAACTCTGAACTTTGTTTAATCATCTTTGACCATATGTGTATTGAAGAATTTTCCAGATTTGCACAACGTTGATTTAAAAAAATATATTATTGTAAATGTTTGCCAATGTGGCAATCTTTGTTGTAAAATACGACCAAAAAGAGATATTGTATTGTAGATACTTAACAAAACAAAAGGTGCATAGTATTCCCAGGGTAAGCAGAATCTCTTATAGAGTTCACTGAATATTTAAATAAATACTTCCTTGAAGTTAACACTGTTTTAAATTGATTTATTATCGGCAATCCGATTAAAAAAAAAAAAGGCAGATACCGATATTGGTCAAAATACTGAATATCAGCGCCGATAATCGGTCTATCCCTGTTTGTAACATAGCAGAGTGAGTTTGTTTTAAAATATCAAATCTATCATGGCATGACTCCTTCTTGTGACTAGTGCCAGGACAGCCCTTCCATTATTCAGAATAGCATGGCTGAATAATATTTCACAATAATTCTTGTTTCTGGCATTTCAAAAAACATTAACACAAGTGCAACCTCGTGGCAAAAGAAAGGATTTTGCACATTTGGCAGATGTAATCAAGTCTGCGGCAGTTTTTTGCACATGCAAACTTTTTACTAAATCAGGTTCCAAGAGCACTGGTGCTAACCCGCCGCGCTGAGCCGGGCCATGTTCTGCCAGTGTCTCGGGGATATTTGTTCATGAGGCAGACGGGAGATGTCAAGGCAAATATCCTCAGGACCCGAGCGAGGGGGGGCGGGGGGGTATGGCGATTCGATGAGGTTGAGAGGCGAGAGCAGCTCAAGCGACAACGACAAAAACGACAAAAACACTTTTCTTGGTGAAGGTAATTAGCACTCATGAATAGTTAGCAACTAGCTCAACAACACCATCACTAACCCAGTCACTCCTTTGCCATCTTTCGATAAGCCAAAATGTTCGACATTTCATACGGCTGCTTTCCACACAATATTTCCCACAGAGATCCCAGGAGGGCTGCTCGATTTTGGGAATAACTGAAATCACAATTATTCAAACGATCAATTCATTCCTATTTTTTTTTACAAAACAAGAATATGTTTAAACGTCAAAAATATTAAGACAAATACAATTCGAAGAACTTGTGTGCACATGCCTCAAGACAACGCAATCGTTTTTTTTTAGGATTATGCCAATTTTGTAATCGTGGAGTGTAATATTTGAACCCGTAACTGAATGTCGACGAATTGTACAGCCGCAGACGCCAGTGTACATTTCTCCCACAATCAAATATTTTCGACCGTTATTCGTCATCCGTCTGCAGCGTGGGTACCTTTCCGACGTCCGTCATTCGCCTTTTTATTCGGGGGGGGGGGGGGGGGGGGGGTGGGGTGGAAATAGTACCCGTCTATAAGGCGGTCCGCCTCTATTTTCAAACGGGCGTCCGTCGGCGAATCCGCCGAAACTGGTGTGGAGTGTCAAGTGGTCAATGTCACATCCCGTCCCGGTATTACCTTATCCAATGTGACAGCTCTCCTTTTATGTCCATGCTGTGTATTCCAAATGACAAAAGACTATTTACGCTTCAGTTTGCCTGATTTAAATCAATAAAGCTCTGATAAATGGCAGATGAAATGTTGATATGGACTGTGCGAGTGTACATCTATGTGTGCGCGCGCGTGTGTGCGTGTGTGTGTGTGTGTGCGTAACGAAGCATCCCAAGTGTGACTTTGCAAATACGACGACAACACAGATTAGTTCGCTGCAAATATTTGCAGCAAATCAGATAATTTGTGTTGTTTGAGAGCAGCACAGACAAACTCTGATTGTTTAATACGACAGCAACTCAACAGCTCATTGACTCGCCAAACTCCGTCGTCACTGGCCACCTCATTAGCGACACCGACCGACTCGGCGAGTTCCGACCCCCAAAAGCCAACGCACACTTTCAAATGGCGACAGCGTGTTTGCTACCCTGCTCGTACAAGTTGCGAATAGTCGGGTGACCTGAGAATAGGGTGTCCTGAAGTGTACCTAATGAAGTGGCCAGAGGGTGTATTTTATACCGTGTGAGGAAGAGTACACACACACACACACACACAAGCCCTCAAGTTATCTTATCACTCATCACAGGTGTGTTGAAGGGACCCCACCCATTACCGGTTTCCATCTGGGACTCGCTCACTTACAGTGTGCATGCGTTTGTGTGTGCGCGTGCGTGTGCGTGTGTAAAGCTGGGTACACACGTAAAAGATAATTATGTTTGAAAATTAGACCATTTTCCACCCAACGGTGTCCTTCTGACCAAAAAGGATCTCTCATGAGACAGACAGACAAACAAAATATACAGTTGGACAAAAGTACAGTCAAAACACAATTAAGTAAGAATAACAATCATCGTCATAATAATGATAATCAACAATACAAATAAATAGACTGTATGAAAAAAAATGGGGTGATTTGAAAGCCACCCTCTTCCCGTTAAATACGGTCGTCAACACTAAGGCCCGAATGACAATTTTGGAAGCCAATGCAGATTCCGATACCCCGCGGAATAAAATACAGATAAACGATTAATCAGACCATTCATTCTTTTTTTCTTTTTTTTTTTTTTTTTTTTTTTAAGAAAAATTCTGTTTTGGTCCCCAAAAGCGCCCAGAGGTGGAACGTTGGAGACAACAATTGTGTGCGTTCCATGGCATAGCGTACCTAATGGTGTGTCCCATGGGCGTTGCGATTTCGGGTCGCCCCACGAGAGAATCTTCCCGTGATGACATCGTCACCGGCCCAAAATGGCACCGCATCTAGATCGAGCGCTGGTGAGTGGCTAGCGTGCTAGCATAGCACCAGAAGGAAGTGAAGAGCAGAGGCGGTCACACCGGCGTGACAACACACTTCATTAACAGTGCGTGTGTGTGTGTGTGTGTGTATACAGCTGGACACACAAAACACACGCGCGCACACACCCACACACACACAACAATAGAACAGGTCGCCAACAGCTGGCAGAATGAGCGCATGCGATACAGAATAATAGGATAAGCCTCTCACCTGCCGGCTTTAGACTGACGTCCATTTTCGAATCGTGCACGACTTCGTGAAAGGACGACTGCGAAGCAAACGATGAACTTTTGGTGTTGGACGGACTTACATCGCTTTGTTTGTTTTACTGTCGTATTATTGGAATTGATTGGCTTGTTCGAGATTTATTACGCAATGCCAAGCAGCTAACGTTGTCATGATGCAGCGTTGATGTCATTAAGTGAGCCCGAATAGTGTTCTACTTTTTTTTTGGGTAATTTTGATTGATTCATGATCTATATAGTCCACTAAATAAAAACCCACATCAAGTAAATGGAATGAGTAACTCATTTCAAAGGCAGATATTGCTGATTCACTCCAATTTACAAGATGAAATTCGGAAAGTGAAGTTCAGAGTTCGCCAACATCATTTCCACCATCGCTCCATATAATTCCATATCTTTCAAAATGATTATTACTTTTTGGACTGTTGTTTGTAAAAGTGAATGATTTGAAAGCGTAATTGGCTGGGGGAGCAATTAGAGACAGCTGCAGACCTCCAGACCTGCTCTTCCATCCTCACAGGAATTCCATTCTTACTTTCACCCCTCTGTGACTTGATGTTGTTTGTCCGCCGCCTCCAATCGCAGGACCCCCGGCCTGCCCCAATTAACAACCCTCCGTTGTCTCCCCCCCCCCCCCCTCCAAGCTTCCCACACACATACATTGAGTGTGGCACCCAGCTGTGTCAGATTAGCGAGCCTCCACCCAGGCCGTTAAGACAGGAGCTTTGAAATTAACACGCACACACCACAGAGACAAAAAAAAAATCCTTATGAAGACCACACGTGTCACCTGAGGAGGATGTTACGCCAATCTCGTGTCTGGCCCGTATCAAAACGCCAACAAGCCACAACGCGACTCAACTTGATTTATGCAGCATTTAAAAACAACCATTGCTGCATGCAAAGTGGGCGACGTGAAGACTGCGGCAGACAGAGAGCTAAGGCGCAGCGCCATGCTAAGCTAATGTTAGCATGCGTGTTCAGGCATCCCATTTGCTACGTGGCTCTGCAATGACAACACCAAAGTTGGAGTCGTTCATGCTAAGGGGGCTTTATGGCGAGCATCGGCTAAGTCGCGTGACTCAGCACTGAGCTCACACTAGCTATGCTAAGCTACGTTAGCTTTTTAGGATAAGGAGCAGGCTAGAAGGATCCAAAAAAAAAAAGTCAGAGGGAGGATGGGGGGTAGGGGGGGATGAATGAATGAATGCTGCTGTGTCTTCAGTACGCGCCTATGTGTGTGTGTGTGTGTGCGTGTTACAGTCAGGTACACAAGCTCTTCTTATTTCCAGCTGGAAACATGCACTTTGGCCTTCTGCAGCCACCGTAGACATGGCGATACCGTATTATAAACGCGTGATTATTTGCTGCCATGGAAAAGTTGCAAAAAGTGTCTAAACAAATCAAGGTGACAACAAAAGATTTTTGCGGGGAGTACATATGGTCAACATCCTAGCAAGAGGTGATCCTCACACTCAACAAGGATCTCTTCGGCGTTGGTTAAACCATCCAAGATAAAACTGCTGAAAAGCTGGCAGCATCTGCAAGTTAGCAAGCCAGCGGGCGGGCCAGAGCTTGGCAACCGTTACCCCCTAGGCAGTGTTGGGGAGCGGAGGGGGCGACGGCTACAATTGGGTAATTGGATATTGGTGAGTAAAAAACAAAAATAATAAAATTGAAAATTTTAATTGTGTGCTAAAAAAAAATCGATTAAACTTTTTCATCCAAATTGTGTATATATACACAGATATATACATACATATATACATATACACATATACATATATACACATACATATATACATACATACATATATACACATACATATATATTATTATAACAGAAATAGCATTTTTGTGAGGAAAAAAAAAAAGGAAATCTGATCAGAAATCTGAAAAATTATGAAATGGATTTTGGTGAAAAAACAAAACAAAGCAATTACAAACACAAGTAGATTTTTTTTGTGGATGAAAATTGGATATCAAGAATTTGTGTAAGAAGATAATTTGTTTTTGTAATTTTGCAAAAAAACTATTAAAAAAATATGAAAATCACAAATTTGATTGAAAATAAATGATGGATTTAAATTGGAACTTAGAATTTTGTGAAAAAATAGATTCCTATTGGAAATCAGATTTTTATCGACAAAAAAATGTGGAAATTGTTTTGTGAAGCAAAAAAAACTATTTTTAAATTCTGGGGGGATCAGACAAAAAACCTTGAAATGACAAATTGGACGGAGTAAATCCGAATTTGGTCATGTCATAAAATGATGATGTTTGCATTGCATTATAAATCAATTTTGGGGGACAAAATGAAATCTCTGCCCTGCCATTGACTGGCAACCAATTCGGGGTGTCCCCCGCCTACTGCCCGAAGACTGCTGGGATAGGCTCCGGCACTCCCCGCGACCCTTGTGAGGAGAAGCGCTAGAGATAAAGGATGGATGGATGAATGAAATCTCATTTTGAAAATGATTGAAATTGAACATCAAATTTTAGTTAGCAAAAAAAGGTTTGAATTGTGAAATTGCTTTTCTGAAAAAAAAAAAAGTATTTTGTAGAATTTAAAATAGCTTTTAGTGAAATTTACAAAAAATGTGTTGTAAAAACATTTTTGGGAGTGACATTTAAATAAAATGGAAATTCATAAAATATATATTTTTTAAAAACAAATTTTTTTGAGAAAAAAAACCCCCAATAAAATCAGAAAAATGGGACTCTATAGTCAAAAGTCGATCAGGCCTCAACCACCGCTGCCGATCTCCGCAACTTTGGTTTAAACCGTCATAGAAGATTAAAAAAATAATAATAACTACCATCCATCTTGTGGGGCGTTAACGCGTAGGGGCCATCAACAGTTAAGCCTCCGGGCCGCGTGCAGTGTTGTATTTGAATAGTGGCTGCCGCCTGCCTGCCTGCCTGCCTGCCTTTTTGTTCTCCACCCCCAGCGGATCAACCCAAAGCAGAAACGGGCATCACCTTGGTCTTTTGCTCCCTCCCCGTCGAACATTGACGTCCGCCAGAGCGACAGAAAGGAAAGCTCCTACCTGAGCTAAATATTCCAACTCGGGCCGTTCCCAAGAAAGAACTCCCCCTTTCACTCTCGCTGCCTCCTGTCAAAATAAACACATTGCGAGCTCATTTAGCGTGTGCGTGCGTGTGTGTGTGTGTGTGTGTGTGCGCACGAGTATTTATAACACACGGCGTGGTATCTGACATAAGCGGCGGCGGCGGCGGGCGTTGGGCCTTCCTGGCAGATAGAGGGGCCGCCGGTCGGCCGGCCCGCAGCCCTACGGGGGGAACTTTCCTGGCTCGGGGAAGCCTCGGGACAATCCCACCTTTCATGGGGGCTGGAGAGAACGCCGCCGCCAACGGCCCGGGGAATGTCTCTCACTCTCTCTCTCTCTCTCTCTCTCTCTCTCGCTCGCTCGCTCTCTACCACTGGCCAACAGCCGCCCTACTGCCCCAACTCGAAAGCAGAACGGCCTTGCTCCGCTTTGTAGTCCATGCAAACGTTACCCAGCAAAATATAAGATTCAAGTCATCAACTGTTCGAGAATGATTTTAGGATCTTTCAACAAAACTCCCGACGACAACAGTAATGTTTTTGCAACGTTAAAAATGTCGTTTTTGGTCAATTGCACTGTTCCGAATGATCACGCGCAGGAGTGCTCCAAGGCACGTTAGAGGTTGTAACGAAGTGGGAAAAATGCGTTGAATTTGCAGCGTGAGGAGGTTGCTTTTGCTGAAATGAAAGGCAATTGCAAGCCAAAACATCTGAACGAGCAAAGTTCAAACCTTTGAACACGGGAGCTTTTATTGGACAGAGGCTTGGCATCCATTGACATTTTTTGGAGACTCTCTGCTTGAATGACTTGGCAAGATTTTTAGCCAACGATGCGGAGGACTGTCGGCGGACGAGCGCCTCGCGGGACGCCCGAGACGGACGGAATCGTGCACGGCCACCACGTCCCAACGGAGTCTTGATTTGAGTCAGAAAGACGGAGAGAGAGACAGCTGCCCGACTCCTTTCAGGTCCCGGAAGGTGTGAAAATATCATGTGAGAAGGATGTGGACTTTGTGGCTGACTACTTTCTTCCATGGCACAAAATGAAGACAAGACGTTTGCCAGCAAAAAGTCAACTTGAGCGCCATCTTATGCCTCAAAGGTCACGACGAGCTGCGGCTGATGGATGAGGCCGAGAGGCAGTTGACATCCGGTCGGACATCCTGGACAGAAATTCAAGCGGCTGCCCCAAAGATGGATGCAAGAGTTGCCAAGCCGCTCGAAGGGAACTTGACCCGGAAAGATGCTTTTTTGATTGAAATCAAGTTTTGACTTCAGCAGATGTCAGCTGCTTCAATCGGAACAAAATGACTTTGAAAGAGAAAGTGCTCACTCCTTCCTTAGCGTGTTCAAATCATCCTGGACAAATCACTTTTCTATACGCCATTGAAATGATGTTTTATGACGTGTAAAGTTGAACCGTGATCGACTGATCGGACTTGGACGGCCTTGGCGCAGGTCATCGCTCTGCTCCACTTCCTTTACGACTTGGTGCAGGAGCCGTAAGAAAGTGTACTTCTGAATATTCCTCTTGTATGTCACGTTCTACCGGCTGCCCCAGCTTCAAAACATTCCTTCATCCGCAACTTCCCCGCCATAATCTACCGCCCCCCCCAACCCACCCCGCGCCCTGCGCCCCCACCTCGAGCTCCACAAAGCTACCTTTTAGCGGGTTTAAAATTAGAATGTGCTGCAGTGGTAGTGACAGTGGGAGGGGGAGTGTCTTTTTCGCTCTCTCTTTTGGGATTTTGGAAGATGCTGCCGTCGCTGCTGCAAGGCCGCCGCGCTCTTCCCGTAAGGACGCTGAGTGGCCTTATTCAAAGAGCTGCGGTGAGACCAAGATCCAAATAAAGGTGGCATCAATGTGGATGGAGGAAGGGAAGGGGGATTGGGGGGGGGGGGGGGGTCAGGTGGGGGCTCGGGGATCCAAGCCACCTGCGACCCGGTAAATGTCCAGGAACAAATTACGGGGAAGAACACGCCGTGTGCTATATCACTCACTCAAAGTAGAGAGGAGTGTTATGGACTAAAGTATTGGGACAGAGCTACGGCCCCCCCGACTGCAGGGACGGGCAACTTAAATGCTGGAGGGGGCCACAATCTTTTTTATTATTATTTTTTTTTTTAATCAGTGCCACTGGGGGGAGGGAGGGAGGCACTTCCTAAACCTAACCAGTTGTGATGACAAAAATACTATTAAATATGGCACAGCCATGAAAAATACACGCTCTTAATACAGTTCATTTTTGATGATACATTTTTCAATGCATGCGCAGAACACAAACTAATATTCCTTTCAATGGAGGTCTTCCAATACGTGTTTACGTTAACGAATACTCAGGTTCGAAAAGGGGTCATCTAGGGCTCTCATATTTTTGCGCATTTTTAAATGGCCTTCCAAAAGACGAATGCTAGGGCTGCTCGATTACGAAAAAAAATATCAATCATGATTATTTTGGCAATAATTGAAATCACGATTATTCAAACGATCATTTATGTTTTTGGTGCAAAACAAGAAAATGTTTAAACGTAAAAAATATAAAGCCAAATACACTTCTTTGGAACACTATCATTATGTAAGTTCCTTTTGGACCCCAACATTTTTCTAAAAGTAGTTATTATGACATTTTAAAAAAGGTTTGGTAATAATTGAAATCACGATTATTCAAACGATCATTCATTTTTTGGTACAAAACAAATATAGTATAAAAAATTATACAGACAAATGCATGTAAATAAGTTCCTTTTGGACCAAGCAAAATTGATAAAATAAGTTATTATAACATTTAAAAAAAGGTGCAAATTCAAACATGATTTCCTTGTGTAAACAAACCGGACATAAATAAATCGTAACAATGTTTTTTTTACGATTATGCCCACTTTGTAATCGCGGAGTGCAATAATCGTAATTGTAATTGATTTTCGATTAATTGCACAGCCCCAGCGAATACGGTCAAAATGAGCGCTTTGAAAGGTTATTAAACGTGGTCAACGTGGAACGGCAGAAGCCGGGGTGTTCTTGCATCCATCCATCCATCTCTTTTCTGAAGCACTTATCTTTTCGAACTCATTTTCAATCCATATGTCACACATAGACCTACGCCAGGCCTGGCCAACCCGCGGAAAACAAGAAGCCACCAGTAGCTTCTTGTTTTTGACGCTGGTTTGACTGCGATGGCTTGAGGCACGCCGCCCTGCATCCTGTTGTCACGTCAGCCATTCTTGATCCCTTCCAGGAACCTGCCTGGTTTTTCACCTCAACAATGTGTACTCACACATGACTCACTCGCTGCACCATCAAAAGTGTGTGCGCGCGCGCGCGTGTGTGTGTGTGTGTGTGTGATAGCACAGTACCATGACTGAGCCAATGAGAACAGGAGCGGGCCAACTCAAGTTTGTCCGTTGAACTCATATTTTAAATGGAACACTTAAAAGAATTAAAAGTTAAAGAAAAAAAAAATTAAAACATTGATTGATTCGTCGGTAACAGTGTTTGTAAAGAGGCACAAACATGGTTCATTGGGACATTTTGGGGTTGTGGATTTTTTTTCATGATTAAATGAGTCGTTGCAAAGTCGAGTTTTTCAATTCAACTCAATTTTTATCATTTCACAGGAGAGTGATTGAAATTTGGAAGAAAAAAAAACTGAGGGTGTTTATGGTTTGGCAATGGTGACATCTTCTGCATCATTATTTTTACAGAATTTTTTTTTTCCCCTTCTGATTTGGCATTTTGCAAATCAAATGATTTTTATGATTTATTATCACATTCATCCAAAACGGAGGTACTGTCATCAACTTTAGTTCCAGGGATATCATTTGTTTGCCAAAAAAAAAAAAAAAAAAAAACTGATAAAAAAAAAAAAGGTTTAGCGCAATAGTGGTCAAAGTGCAACAAGCATCAGTCCAATCTGTCAATATTTCATGAAAAAAATGATCAATATCAATGACATCTACTAACATGTAGATGGAGTGGCACCCAAGCAAAAGCAACCTCTTAATCTCTGAAGCCCGCTTTCATCTTGGGAAAGGGGGCTGGCCCAGTGTTGCACTGAGGACTCCCGACACCGAATGCACGAAGGAACTGCCCGCTATAAGTCAAATTGGCCACTAAACTTTGATTTAGACCAGCCCCCTATCTGAAGGCCCCTTTAAAATAATAAAATGGAGTTAGCCCAGCCGGTGATTAGGGGATGCAGATTTGTACACGATGTCCATTTAAAATCCAATGTAAGAAGGATTTCTTCTTAACATAAATAACTCAAGTAAAACAAAAAGTATGTTGGATTTAACCTACTCTGACAAGAACAATTTTCTCCCCAAAAGCGACTTGAGTAAATGCAACGGAGAAAATGTAGCGCGTGACTAGTATAGCCACCTGCGATTGCAAGAGCACGACAAAATAGCCAAGTCACGAAATAAGGCAGTCCAGTGTAGTGGCTACGGCTAGCAGGGATCGCCACCACACTCAATGTGTCTTTCATGGCAGCAGGCTGGGGTATCTTATGCTAAGGTGTCTATGCTAGGAGATCTATGGGCTCTTTCAGCGCACGCCGCGCCGCCAAGCGTATCGCTGTCATGCCGCCGCAGCACCGCCTCTGCCAACTTCTCACAGATGAAGAAAAGAATTCTGTTCGGCGTTCTCAGACGTCTCTCTCTCTCTCTCTCTCTCTCTCGCACTCTGACACACAAGTGGTAAAAAATGGTTTGTCAGGAGAGTGTCCCCAAACTTATTAGTTTGACTTGACACCATGAATTTCGGTAGGTGTGTGTGCGCCATAAAAAAAAAAAAAAAAAAAAGCCGTACTTGAAAAGACATAGAAAGTCTGCCATTTTGGTTTGCAAGTGGCCATTTGAGCTTTATTTTGACCAGACACTCTAGTCAAAAATTCTAGTTAAAAATTCAGCCCCAAAAGCTAGTTTGACATGGAATTTGGTAGGCACGTTGCTCTTCAGTAGAGCCACAAAAAAGCGACACCTGAAAGTCTGCCATTTGGGTTTGAAGCGGTAATCGGAAGCTCTGTTCGGCAAGCCGATGAAGCCGACGACAATTCTTTCAAAAGTCAGTCTCCGAAGCCACTTTGATTGACGAGCAATATGGAATTCGGTCGGCATGTCTCTCATGGGTAGATTCACGAAAAAAGACTCAAGAGGCCGTACCGGAAAGGACACCGGAAGTCTGCCATTTTGCTTGGAAGTCGACATTTCAGGCTCCTTTTGACCAGCTGCTGAAGCACTCGACTTAACAGTCAGCATTTCTTTCAAAATTCTGCCCCCAAAGCCTGTTTGACTTAGCGATGTGGAATTTGGTAGATTGGTCTTTCATGAGTAGGTTCACCAAAAAGTCTCAAGAAGCCATATCCGCACACACAACGGAAGTCTGCCATTTTCGGCGTGATTTTCGTCAAGGCGAGGAAGCTTCATCTATAGCGTATTTCATACACGAGATAACTCAACGCGCTTCATATAATTACAAGTACAACATTCAAAAGCATTTCCAAAGAAAATAGTTGGACATTGAAAAGCAAAGTCAGGAAATAAAAGAAGCTAAAATGGCTAACAGTGCAAGAACATACTTTTGGAGGACAAAACATTTTAGTGGTATGTCCCAACCCAGTTTTTTTTTCCCCCCCCTAATGGTCGCCTGCACTCCTATATCGACTTGCATCACTCATGCGTGACAACCCGAAACCTCCCTGCTGTCGTTAAATTGTCCAACTCTCAGTTTTCCGAGAAAAGCGTGTGGATAAAGTTGCCAGTCAAAATGTCGGTTCTGCTCAAAACGTTGAGACTTTTCGGAGAAGGGGAGTCAAAGAAGAGGAATACGCCCGCTTCTTTTTACACTTGCATGGCTGTTAAGAATGCTCAAATGTTAAGAAGCGCAGCCGTCCCATCATCCTAAAAGCAAACACGGGTAGTTCCCGTTGAACACTTGGAAAGAAAACAAGACAAAGTGAAGGAGGGAACAGAGCCGCTGGTTGTGAGCAAACATGACTGGTTCGACCGGTTAGTGCAAGGAACATTTTGTGGAAGCCGCAGGAAAGTTACTGCCAGGGACGGACGGGATGGACTTTTCCTCCTTTGGAAGATGAATCATCAACGTTCATATCTTACAAGTATTACAGCCTCAGCTGCTGTGAAACGCTAGACGGTGTCAGTAGAGGTGTACAAACATTAAATAAGAGGGAAAAATGCTACATTATTAAGATGTAAATGCACCACATCGGATGTACGGTGCCCGCATTAAATGTAGGGAGCCAAGTATGACACATTCAAGGTGCATAAATACATGAAATATGGTCAAAACATTCGAGCTACAGTATATAAACATGAAATGAGGTGTCAAATATGCTCAAGTCGAGATGCACATTCCAACTGATACGCAAACGAGCTCAATTGGGGCCGTCTTTGAAAGCAGTGGGGGAGAAACAAAATCATGAAATGTTTACTGGCATCCCGTACTTTGATGCGGTCCTCCTTTGGTGACATCTTTCGAACGCTTGTGTTGCTGTTTACATGATTTTGAGACCGGTGCGTGCGAGAGAAACTTCTTTCGTATGTTGCGTAAATGCAAATACAGCCATACGATATAAATATCGCTCAAACAATTCAAGGGTCCATTCCGGTCCCAAACGCGCAACAGGAAGCACTTCAATATTCACATTTACAACATCTCAGCCACGTTTGACTTTTTTTTTTTCTTTCTCTGCTCTGACAGCAACACTTTACAGGCGAGAGGGAATTTCTGATTGGACGTGCGATCTCACGCCGCTAAAGGAGAATTCCGCCAAACTCGGCAAGCAACAACATTGACTTTCCTCGGCTGCGTCAATGAAAACAACAACAGTCCTCCAGACACACACACACACACAGATATACAATTGTACAAGAGCGTATACACACACGCATGCACACTTTTGGCCAGAAATAGCAAAAATCAACAAAGATGTTAGCCGAAAGGAAGAAGGTCAGAGTGGTTCGCAGGCAGCGAGGAGGAAAACAAACCTCACTTGACCCCACAGGGACCAAAACAACATCATCAACACCAGCACGATGTCAATTTGCTTGGACTTTTTTCCGATACATTATTTCACAAAGGTGAGCGCACCCCTGGCCTTTTGTGAATTTAGGCCTCCTCCAGAATTAGGTAACCTTAATAACATTGTTTTCTCCCCACAAATTCAAAGTAATTTTGTGCGAGGTGAGCCAACAGTTGAAATTTCATGTTTGACATTTTTAAAGGTGGTTACAGAAAAATAAAAACAATTCACTTCTAATCCCCCCCCCCCCAAAAAGTTGCATTCTTACTTCAATATAGTCATCATTTTTCAAGTAGAAAAAGGGTTGATTTTTCAAGATAAACGGATGCAGATTTGAGAAAAAGCCCTAATATTACAGGATGCAGTTGTCGAGAAAAAAATAATAATTTTGAACTTGTCGTATCCAAGAATAGTCAGTAAAATATAGTTACAATAAAAACTACAATATCAGTCTATCAGTATATCAAAACAACATTTCTCAAGCAGTTATTTTCTGTTCAGGCTGCTCGGTGCAAAATGGCCTCATTGACCAAAATTGCAGGAAAAGAAATAGAATCGTGTTACAATGTCTCTTCAAATATGGTCCGCACTGTTCAGGTAAGCTTCACGATGCAGTCGGTTTGACCCTGGAAGGTAGGGATTTACGATTCTAACAATTCAGTATGAAGAAAAAGTGTTGTGAAGTACAAACAAATAAATGGGAGGTGAACTGGAGGGCAACAGGGATGAAGATCACGACGATGGTGACGACGGTGACGACGTTGACGATGGTGACGGGTTCTGGCAGTGAACGCGGTCGGACTGGATCAGCGTTTTGCGTTAATCGTTTAAATCAACAGAGAAGCCACAGCGTGACCGTGCGTCAATAGCGTGTCCGTTTATTTAAATATGGCGATAAAGTGAAGGAAAACAAGATGCTATGCTAACAAGCTAACGAGGCTGAAAGGACTGAGGATAAGAGCTAAACAGAGCGGGTCCAGTTGAGCCCGAGGGCGCAGTTAGTGCGGCTTCATCCTCCGTACGTTTCCTTCAAAACATCCGCCGCATGAATTAAGACGTCTTATTTCGCCAACAGCCTCCACCCGTTGGCCCCTCCCGTCCCTTTTCTTCTCATTGGCCCGGGAAAAAAAAAAAAAAAAAAAAAAACTTCTTGAAAGGCTTTGGGTGAAGGCGGCAGCATTTTTTTTTTTTTTTTCTCTCTCAAAGAGCCCCTAAGTGTTGTAAAAGTGGCCAGCAGAGTCAATGAACAAGCGCGGCTACCACGGTGAAATTTGTTTTACGACAGCGACTGATGACTTTTTTAATGATGTGCATCAACGCCATCAAAGGGTTACTGATATTTCACATATTTCACACGGAGATCTTGCAGGACTGCTGTTTTATGCTGCAGATCCGATATTCATTCAACCTTGGCCTTTAGAAAGGATAAAGGATATAAGTCTTTTTGTTAGCGATAGTGGACATCCGTGTACAAAGTATAACGGACAGATTATATATATACAACACACACACAGGGAGGTGGGCATTCCGTCAGAGTGACGGACCGGTCCGTCAGTCCGTCACTGACGATTGACAGAAGACGGGACACTCTCAAAAAACGATTTTCACCCGTCAAGAGTAATCGACATTACCCGGGTCAAGTGCCAACGGGCCTCTCAGTCCGTCACTGATGGACGCCTGCTTTTTTCAGGGGATGAACTCATGGACTTCTGATGGACCGCCCAACTGCCGATTACAATTGAAAAAAAATAACGGACTGACGAATGACAGAGGGGTACGTAGGCCACTGACGGATGACGAATGACTGGCAACATTTTGTAAAATGCCCATCTCTGTTTGTCCTTCTTTTTTTGAAACTTCTTGAGGAACTAGAGCTAAACCACCAATAACGGTTTTGGACAATACAATTCATACATCTTATTAGTGTATGTGACACAGATCGCCGCGTAAAAGAGTTTCTAGAGCAGAATGTTTGCATCAGGCAGTCGGTTGAATAATAAAAAGAGATTTTTACAGATATAAGTTGACTTTTTGGCTTCTAGGGAACAAGCCACACATTTCCTGTGCAGCTCACAGCGCCCCCTGTCAAACGCAGATGGAAATTCTTTGACTGTATTACAACACGATTATTTCCCCGTCTCCTCATTCAACAGCATGTCTTCTCCGAATCACAAGCTAAAAATATCGTTTCCTCTCTTCACTTTATACACACACAGCAGCCCCACAAGGCTGCAATTAAAGTGCATTTAATTTTAGTCTCATCTGGCACGGAGCTGGCACAAAGGTAGCAGTGTTGGCCCGAAAGGGACGGAACACAGCGAGGTATTGATGCCGATGGCCGCAGTCTCCTGTGGAGGGAAGTCAGCAAGAAGAAGAAGAAGAAGAAGCGGGCCGGGAGAAACCTCGCAATTTTGTCACCATCGTCTGGACGGTGTCGTAATACGAACACAAAGAAGATGGCAAGTCATCCTCACGTTAACGGCTGACAACGTGACTCATCCAATGGCGTGGCTTCGGGACAATTTTTGGTGGCTCTACACAAATCGTATGCCGAGAGGCAGGGATGTAAACGATTCACTCAAGCCCCGATTCGATTTGGGATTTTCGGTTCTTTGATTTTCTAAAAAGGGCTACCGTGCCTGTCTGTGTGCGCTAGTGTGGTTGCTGCAGCCATCCACAAACGCAACACGCAATGATGTTTGGTGCAAGCGTGTCGAGTAGGGATGCCTCAAACTATTATTTTTTGCTAGTCGACTAATCGGCAAGAGTGGTCGCGACGAGTCGACTCATCTGGACCAAAACTCCTGATAGGCAACCACATCTCATGTTTTTACCTGTCGACCCAATTTCATGCTGATGAGCGAAGCTTCAGGGGCTGAATTTCTGCAACGTTCTATTTTGCCCAAGAATAACAAGGACACAACCATTGACAAAACGGATGCTAATGATGAAACACTTCATGAGGAGACGAGGATGTTTTTAGGGCTTCAATTCCGGCCGTACCTCGACTCCGCCCTGAGTTTCTGTTCATTGTTGCCGCTTCAGGTGCTGCGTTAATGGTTAACGGCGGGCTGGGCCCTGGCGGAGCGAGCTGGGAGGCGGCGGCGGCGGCGGCCACGAAAGAAAACGGTGACATGTGGCTGCCATTATTCACGGCGGCTTTTGTTCCTGCAGCAGGCAGGAGTGTTTGCACTGGGATGAATGGGACGGGGTGTGGAGGGTGGCCCATGTTGGGGGGGGGGAGAGAGAGAGAGAGGGGGGGGGGGGAGTGGTATGCCAGGTGAACAAGTCACGGGGTTAAAGTGTGAGACAACTTTTGAGCAGAGGATAAGACACACAAAAGGTCTCTGTGTTTCTACATTGGCTATCTCACACTTAATCGTGGCCTCTTTTCCTTTGCTTCTCGCTTGGTCCGACACTTGCTGCTTGGCCGTCTACGTCACACACACACACACATATGGTGAGCACAGCCGTGTTTGCATGGTGTGTTTGCACAATATGGTGACAGAGGAGGAGCAGGGATGTTCCCCTCGCCGGAAGGATGCTCTGCTCCTGCATTTCTAATAACAAACCTCTGATGCAAGAAGTAGCGGTGGTGGGAGGATGTCAAAGTTGCTTTTCATATTGATGCATGGCGCTTTCAAGAAATGGATACTTGTACGTACTGTGGCTTTTTGGGTCCATATTTCTCTGAAGTGAACGCTTTCGGGGCGGTTGGCTGTGCAATGAAGTGAAATTCAATTACAATGACGATTATTACACTCCACCATGACTCGTTTGATACATTTTGTTTGGGCCAAACGCAACTTACATAATTATAGTGTTTCAAAGAAAATCGTCTTTGCATTTTTTTACGTTCAAACATTTTCTTGTTTTGTACCAAAAAAAAAAATGAATGATTGTTTGAGTAATCGTGATTTCAATTGTTACCAAAATAATCGTGATTCATATTTTTTTTTCATACTCGAGCAGCCCTAGCCGAAATGAAACTGGATGGACAAGTGTGTCACAAGAGCGTGGTATCAAAGATGAATCATCATTGTTTCATTTTCCCTCAATGCCTGCCGTGTCATGCCTGTTTATTATGCTAAATGTTGAATATATGTGTGAGAGAGAGAGAGTTTGCTCTTTGCAGTGTGTATGTAAATGATGGTCTCTTTTGCTTGTTTTGGTGCAAGAGATGGTTTAGTAAAATTGTTGTTGACTGAAAAGTAAAAGTGTCATTCATGTATTTAGCGGCAGAAAGCAATAAATAGCCCGCGCCGCCGCCGCCGCCGCCGCCGACCGGGGAGCCGGGCCCGGCAACGCGTGGCTTTGCGGTTTGCATGCAAAGCGACGCTAGCCTGAAGTGCTTTCGCTATTGCGGCGATGCACTTTGAAGCAGTTTGAGGCGACGGCCGTTACGCAAGCGGCGGCCGGCTAAACACAAATGGCGCCCCCCCCCAAAAAAAGAAATAAAAAGACAGACACGTGGCTTCTAATGTCCAAAACCGGCTGGAGTCATCGCATGCGAACTGTTGCGTGTTGGCGCGTGCACATGGGTGGTGGTGGTGGGGGGGGGTTATATATTCGCTCTCTCACACGCACACACACAGTGGAGTCTCAGAACAATGGCCGGCTTTGAAACAGGCCTACTGACGGGAGGAGATGGGCTGGATCCATTGTCTGTTGTGTTTACTCACAGACTCACCTGGCACTGAGCTAATAGCACACGCTCTATCTGTCAGTGCAGGGGGGGGGGGACCGCCAAAAAACATACCCTACTGACCCCCCCGCCCCGCATACAAATAAAAGAAAAAAATTGGAATTCTATGCATCTATTTCCGAGCATGCATTGTGACTGTTAAGGGGCGTGTATGTCAGTTTGGGTAGCTCGGCGTGCGCGCGTGTGTGCGTGCGTGCGTGTTGTCACACTTGGGTGTCCTGGGAGGTTGCGGTGGTGGTAGAGGAGGGTTTATGGAGGAGAAAGAGGTGAAGTGGGGGGGGAGGTGGCTGGAGGAGGTAAAGGGAGATTCTTTCAGGTTTTTACTACTGTGCAAACACACACACACGGACACACACACACGCACACACACAGTTGATAGGTTTGATGGGATCAGTTGGAAGCCTCACACTGACCCTGCCCCAACCCCGCCCTTGTTTGATCCAGCGAAGATGGGTGTGTGTGTGTGTGTGCGCGCGCGCGCGCGAGTGTGTGACATGGTGAGATTATTTGGATTTTGACAACAGACACCAACATAAACACAAAAGCCACACACACACACACACACAAGGTATAAAGTCGGTCTGATTAACCACCTCCCCCCCCCAATAGAGTGCACAGCATATACTGTGGACGTGCGCGTGTCCCAGACCAAAATTCAAATGAAACTCGTGAACACACGCACACACAGGAGAAAACTAGACGGATTTGATAAATGTGAGCACTGCACATGTGTGTGACATCCAAAGATTTTAAAAGCAGACAGCGACATGAACACACGCAAGCCATGTTTAGTTATAATTATTCAGTTACAAATGGGATAAAATCACGAGACAATTTTATCATTGAATAAAATAATTACTGTTGACAAATTTGACAGCGACATTTTATTTCAATTTAAGTTCATCTACAAACGATGTGGCTCATCTGGCCCCCCTCTCTTACCCCATATGTCCCCTCACTCCTGACCTCAAGATCCAACCAATCAGACGCCACTGCTGATAAAAGTTTTTTTTTTTTTTTCCCCCCCCCCAAATCCCGATCTCGGCTGCCTGCCAGCTGATAAGGCCGAGGCGGGACATACCTGCCGCATTAATGATTACTCAACTTGCCTTTATTTTCATATTTCTGTTCAGGCACTAACCAGAGAGCCTCTCGGGCCACATGAGTGTGGAATATCGCAGACAGTCAGCTCCAGCCGGCGGCCATGAACATCAAACAGACTTGAGTGGCCACTAACGGAGTGGCGGGGTGGGGGCGCGGGGTCGTTATCCCCAGCGCCATCAGGTCACAGCGCCGCGCGCCCGACTAGCTGCTCGTGTATGCCCGCCATGTGACATCACACAGTGCAAAAGACCGTTCATCAATCATCACAGTGATTATTTACACGTGGATATATTTCTTTGTAGAACATGACGGCTGATGAAATGTGCCCGTCTTGTGCACGAGGGACGGGCATTCAATTTTGATCAATTCATCGGTAAAATAAATGATGAACTGTGACAAGGTGGACGATATGACGATATTAGATCGTTAAGGGGTTTAATGTGTCGACGATCTCATAAAGCCGAAAGATCGTTTGATCGTCTACGGGGCACATTCTATACAGTTTAGCTCTACGGCGGCTCAAAGCCGCTGACGCATGCCCGACCAACCAATCGCAGCACACACAGTGCACCGTACGTGACACTCCCCGCCTCCCTGTTTGATTGTATAGCGGAAGGTCACCACGAAGCAGAGTTGGTCCCGAAGAGAAACTCCACATCCACAGTGTCGATTTGGTTTGGCTTTTCCTCGGAGGAGGAAACGCAAACCGGTTAGTTGCAAAGTTTGCAGAGACTCGGTTCGGACGTCAGATGGGAACACGACAAACCTGTTTAATCACTTGCGGAGACAGCGACAGCACCCAAAAAACTACGCCGACAGCCAATGCAAACGGAGATCAGACGCACGGTAGCCAGAGGCAGCCGCTAGCTCCAAGCTAACGCAACCCCCGGTAACACAGTCATTTAACAAGGGCACTCCAAATGAAAAAACAAGCAAGCGGTGTAAAGAAGTAACTGAGGCAGTGACTTATTACCTTGCGGAAGACACGATTCCCATTAAAACAGTGGAAACGAGGCCTTTAAAAGACTCTTCAAAGTACTCGACCCGCGTTACGAGCTGTGTTTTTATGTTCACGTTACGTTACCTTTTATGTTTACGTTCACTGCACATTTTGATGAAAATTGCCACTATTCAAATTAAAACCTGTTCAGAAAAGCTTAGCTGGCTTACATTTTTTTTTTTAGGGTCTTACATATATTACATATACATTTTAAATGTGTTTTATATGTTTAACATGATGAAAATGGTCAAAAATGTGCAAATTAGTCTAAAAAATTTTTTTTTAAAAAAAGAATCATGATAAAATCATCATCGTGATTTTATTTTTTAAAAATCGTGACGTGATATTTTTGCCATAATCGCCCAGCACTATGATGAATGAATCCTGTGGACTGGTCTTGATTTTTTAAAAGTTCAGGACCAAAAGTCAGTTTGACTTAGCATGAAACTTGGGAGATGTGCTTATCATGAGTATAACCACAAAAAAGCCTCAAGAAGCCGTGCCTGAAAAGACACAGCAAGTCTGCCACGTTGTGTTTTAGGCTCATGTTGGCCACTTCCAAGGGTCCACTTCCAAGAAAGCAGGTCTTTGAGATTTTGCTGGCAAAATGTCAAGTCAATTCCAAACGCTGGGAGACTTCAACTCAAGAAGCTAATTTTACTTAGCAACATGAAATTTGGTAGAAATGTCTATCATGCGTCGAACCACAAAAAACTCTCAAGAAGTCACGCTTGAAAAGACAAAGGAGGTCTGCCATTTTGGTTTCTCGTAGCCATGTTAGGATTCAAGGAGTCTTGGTTCGCGCCTCCTGAATTCTTTGAAAATTCAGCCCCCGAAATCAGTTTTTCTTCGCAACTACGAACTACGGTAGGGGTGTCTATTTTGCGTGGGCCCACAAAAAAAGTCCCAAGAAGCTATGGCCAAAAAGACGCGGAAAGGTCTCCATTTTGGTTTAAAGCGACTATTTTAGGGATTGATGAATCTTGGTGGCGCCTCTTGAAGTTTCTTAAATTCAGCCCCCTAGGGCCAGTTTGACTTGGCAACTTGAAGTTTCTTAGACACAACTACAGTATCATAAGTATACCGACAAAAACGTTTCAAGAAGGCATGGCTAAAATGAGACAGAAAGGCTGTTATTTTGGTTCTAAGCATTTTCAAAGTGGAAAATGTGTCCATTCCCACAGTTCCTTGTAGGGCAACATGTCCCAGAGATTTTGTCCGATTGCTACCGAATTTAAAGCACATATATTACACAGATGGGATTTGTTTTTGTCATTGCCTGTGGGCCGAGTATGGTGGCGAGGTTGGATGATTCACTATAAAACACAGAACTACTGTGACGCAAGAATTCTTTGAAAATTCAGTCCGTGAAGCCATTTGGACATGGCAACATGACATTTGACGGACGTGTCTATCATGAGTGGACGCACAGAAAAAGTCTCAAGAAGCCATGCCTGCTTAATGAGACAGGACGGTTTGGTTCAAATGGGCCATTGTATGCTGATTTTGGCCCTTTCCTGCGTTCCTCCCTTCGCAATCTGTATACTGGCATAAAATCCTTCATCAAGTGCATGTATGTGATGCTTGAGGATCAAAGATTGTTGGGACTACAGTTCTTTCCAGCTCCTGTAAATATAACCGAAGTTTTGAGGCACGCCCGAAAGCGAACGCTGCGAGTCGGCCAGTGACCTGCTGGTTGTCTGGGCTTGATAAAGGAAGTCCTGGTTAATGAGTAATGAGGCCGGGCGCTACAGGTGGGGCGGGCGTGGGGGCTTTCGGCCGGGACGCCGCGCTGATAAGAGGGGACGAACGACAGAGTGACTTTTAAAGGGGGGGGGGGAGGGCGGTTATAGAGGCAGTAAAAAACTGTGGCCTCACATTAGTAGCGCATCCATGCTCACGTCAGCGATGATCAAGGGGAAAGAAACATACGAGAAAAGACGGAAAAACGTCAATACTGTGACGGGATGACGCCCGTGTAGGCAAGTGGCTGGATGATGAATGGTGTACACGGAGATTAATAAACGACTATCTGGACTGTTACGCAAAGATAATTTACAATGCACAGGACAAGTCATAACATAAGAACGACTTTTCCACTTTCCCAACAGGGTCAACATTGATTTTTGATTTTTTTTCCAATTGCTAAATTCATCAAACGTGATGAATGGATACACTCAACTACAGTAATCTCACTATAAATAAACTGAAATATATATATTTATATATATATATATATATTATATACTGTGGAAGTATACCATTAAAGAGGTATATATAGGCCCCTTTAATGGAATTTGCATGTGATGGGTTCATTCTCAACACAAACGCATCCAGGTTACAAGAGGCTGTGCATGCTTGTGCAACGCCATTATTTCAGTTGTTTACTTTTAGTTCCCCTCTCAAAAAGATTGAAAAACAAATGTTCAATTGAGTTGTGCAAGATATAGGCCACTTTGATCGTGGGGAGAGTGCTGAAACGATTATCTTGATCACATTTATTCTGTAGACAGTGTCACCACAAAAAAAATAAATGTATTTGAAGAGGGGTGTGTAGACTTTTTATATGCACTGTAAAAATTGTGAAACCTTAAAGTGTCTCCATATATTACCCATGATTCCTTGCTATCAGAGGTAGAAAATGATTCCTTGAAATTCAAGGCCATATGAACATTAACAGCAGCATTAAAACAGATTCACCACAAAGACATTGACGTTTCTCCAGGAAGTGATGTTGGCCAATCACAGCACCGGACATCCCATAATGTCCAGCCCACGCATGATTACAAAAGAATAAAATGTTGGAATGTGACGGTGATTGATGACATTGAGACTGATAAGGCCGCCGATAGTGACCTAAAAAGGGTTGCCATGACAACCCGCTCACTTTTAACCTCGCCGGAGCTTCACTTCCTCATTGTGGATGACCAAACGTGGGAATAGACATGATGAACTCCCCGGTAGCCGCTAAAAGGTGTAAAGAAAAAATCAATCGATCAATAAATAAATAAATAAATAAAAAGAATCATCTGTCACCTGAAACCCTCCCAAGGCTCCAAATCCTGTTTGCCGAAGCGGCCAAATGGGCTCCTCCTTTAAGAGCTGGACTCCCGCCGTGTTTGTGATTCTTGCGTCTTAGCCCAACAATGTCAAGGAAATCCTCGGGCCATGTAAAAGCTTTAAGGGTTAAAACCTACTGAGGAGTTTGGGAGCGGGCCCTCCTCTGTGCAGCCGCACTCACTTCGACCGTTGGGTAATCAGTTACCTGCTCTATCGGACGGGCCCCTTACACACACTCACATTGAACGGAGAGTTCCCCAAAGTCCACTTGGACACCCGTTTCAATGTGGACGACGCAAGTCAAGAGTCACACTAACAAAAAAAAAAAAAAAAAGGGTTGACACTGTGTTGGTTTATGTAATAAATGAATGCATGTATTAGCTCTGCCGGGAAAGCTTTTTGATTTTTTAATCATTTGTTTGTGTGGCGGATTACTCCCCCCCACCCCCACTCAAAAAAAAATAAAAAAAAATGATTTCCTTGAAAACCTGTCCAAAGATGATTGTGGACCGCCTCCTACCCAAAAAAGGAACCTGTTCATATTTCTCTTTTTATTTCATTTTCTTTCCTTTGACACTTTTGTAAACTCTTGCAATTTTGTTTGATTTCTTCCCCAGTCAATGTCAGGGCGCAAGTAGACAAACAATGACGGATTATCGTTTTTGGAATGTGGAAGGGAGCTCGAGTAGCCACGCAAACGTGGGGAGAACATACAAACCATTTTTGTTTTTATTTGATTTGGTTAACAAAAATGTTTTTGGGTGACTTGGTTAGTTTTCATGAACTATAATCAACTTGCTCGGAATCAGAACCATTTGACTGCATCCGTCATTTTCTACTACACAAGAAATGCAGCGCAGGTTTCTATTTTCGAACTTTGTCGGGAGGTTGGCGAGATCTGCGCCGTATGCGTCTTCCTGTTCTTTGTACTACGGAGCTGTATCTTTACTCTTTCTCGTGTGTTTATTCTTCTATTTTGTAATCATTCAGGCCGATCCCCGCTTTCCCGTAATTGGTCCAAAAGTCCAAAGAACTGCACCGGTCTGGGAATCCATCCGCCTCTTTCCATCCCACCCAAATATGGTCCTTGGAACATCAAGCCGGCTCACATTTATGGGGCGTTTGTGTTGGTCCTATGATCCTGTCAACCTCAACCCGGGACCCCTCCAGCTCTAGGCCAGGGTGCTCCGCTACCTGTCGGTGCCGTTCCCACGTGTACCCACAAGGCCTAAGGTGTCAGCTCATTTCCTTGAGCAATTTCCAGTGCACGCCACGTGACCAGGAATCGATTTGGACTCTTGTCCAGTTCTTTCGGACCCCCGCCGCCCACTCTCTGTGTGAGCTGGACTCTGAGACCAGGGAGGTGGGAGGTACACCGGTGAAACTGGTGGTGTAAAGGGGGAGGCGGGGGGGGAAATGGACTGCTTGTTCAGCATCAGGTGAAGGTTGACAGATAACCTATTTGCAAGGCTGAGCGAGTTGTGCATTTCGTCAGGATTTTATGCGGTTTATCACGAGTATAATACTCGATGGACGGCTTTACATTGAAGGTCCAAGTGCTCAATTCTGATTTAATACCTCGATCAATCTTTGTCCATTGTCCTATATATTATCCAAACGTATATGTTGTATAAAGCCATCAGGAAGTATCTGCTCAACGCGTGCGCTGAAGAAAAAAAGTACTAGATTTTTGGTTGCACGTGATTAAAAACTAAGACATATCATTTGTTTAATTTGGAGGATGCCGCCGCGTTGAACAAATGCTTGACTTTCCCTAAAGTGTCCCCGTCACGTGGAGCCGCACATCGACAACACCGAGCGAGGAGGTGACGCGGCGCACGAGCCGGCCGTCCGTTAGCCGAGAAGAGATCCGGTTAGCTTGCCAGCTAGCTGGTGGCCAGCGATTCTCCTCGGGGTGTGCAAAGCCCCAAAACGACTCGCTGGCATATATTTCTGCCACTGGAGGCTTTGAGCGGCTGTATTTTCACAACTCAAACATGTAGGCATACGCTAGACATACCAAAGTGTAAAGTAAGGATGACCGCTGAAATTTGAGCGGAGCGTGTTTTCAGTGGCTGCGCCCAAAGTGTCGGAGAGGTGAGGAAACGTCTCGATTTTTCACCCTTTTTCTTTCTCCACATTCTTTAACCGCACAGGCGACTGGCCTAACAGAGCTCGGTGTGCGTATAAACGGAGAGCGAGATAACCAATTGCGAAATCAAACAGATCAATGAAAAAATGACTAACGAAGCTGAGTAAGATCGAGGTCAGCGCAGCCCGGCTAGTTAAAATAACAGAAACTCTCCTTGGTAAATGCAATTCTAATCTTTTTAAAGAGTTTTGTTGCACTTTCTTTGATTCCATTTACACAAGACAAATTTGAAGGAAATTTGATTAAATAAGCAGCGGTGTCATTTTGGCCACTTGTGTACGGGACAACGAAAAACAATAGAGCATGCGCACAAAAACATCAACCCTTGAAAAGAAAATATATCCACTACAGCTGCTGATTAATATTACATGTATTCATGTGTCCAAATGGCTCCAATATTTTGCTGGTTGAACATGGCTTCATCTGTCCAACCAATCAGAGGGCGGAAAATGCGGATGCCATCCAGGCAGGGCCAGCGCGTTGGCTCTGTGAGGACAAATTTGATTACTGTTTTGTATTGTATTGTATTTATATCATTTAGTGGAATGTCAAGATTGAAACAGTTTTTTCCTCATTTTTTCTTTCAATTCAATTGACATTGTGCTGCTCCTTCTAGTGTGCACACCTCAACCACCTGGGAGCAGTATATTACAGACGGAGATAAACATGGAGACGATGGACACATGACAACTCATAATCAGCAAGATCAGTCGGTCTTCACAGAGGATAAAGAATATTTGCCAGAGAGTATTGTTACATTATCTGTCTGCATGTGTTGCCCCATCGTTGGTGTTCAAATATCAGTCGCTTGACATCGGTGCCGTGCTTAACATCAATGCCCCAATGATATTCATTAGCCCATCTATAGCATTTTGTATTGTTTGTTAGCATTTGTTAGCTTTGCTAAGGCAAAAGCTATGTGATTGCTTTAAATACACAAAGTGTCATTCTCCTTGTTTTATGTTTAGCTTGACACTAAAATTCAACTGGGGATGACAATGAAGAAGAACTGTTCCCTATCTACCAAAGTGCTGCTTGTTGTGAAGTGATTTGCGTTTAGTTCACAACCACCATACAGCGCGTGTCTTTTAAATGTTTGCTCCCATGACAAAGAAAAGAATTATTAAAATGCCCAAACGACAGCTCGTATCCCAAGAAAAACTTGTAAGTCAGTTTCACTCATACCTCAAGAAACCACTGTACTGGTGGTACCAGTGCAGCCAAGTGAAATATGTAAAAGCTTGTGAGTAAACTAATACAATTTTATGGAACAAATGTTAGACCTTGCTAGACCTGACATCCCACCACTGCATTTTGTTCATGTTCCTTTTTTGTGACCAACTGTGTTCCGGGATGTAAACACACCTACCACGGCGTCAAACAGTTATTCATAAAACGGCTTATATACAATGAGAGTGCACACACACACACACACACACACACACACACACATTCACACAACAGGAAGTAGATGGTCAGTTGTCTAAGTGACACTGATGCAGTGACGTCACCAATGAGTCATTTCAGATCACTAACAACCTTGCATGGAATTTACCATCAAGTTGACTAATTACCTTAACTATACAAATCAACTAATGTAGGAATCGTCACTTAAAAAAATACCAGAAATGTTACTGCTTTACCAAACTAGCTATGTTTGGACAGCAAATAACACAAAGACTACAGAAATTAGAGTACACTAAATGACGGACATGCATCAAGACTATTCCGAGTGAGGGTTGGGCAGCTTTGACTGTGAAAGTCGGCGTTTATGACTGTGTCATAACTGGGCCATAAATGTTAAATGAGTCTGGGAAGCACAGATGACACACATTGTTTCTAACAATAGATAATAGCACACATGGCTTTGTCAAGTAAACTGCCCCACCGTACCTTATTTAAACTCTCAATTAACGGTGGTGGTGGAGAGTTCTTTTACTTTTTCAAGAGATAATCTTGGAATTTCTTTTCTTTCTTATCAAACGTTATGTTCCAGCACCCGACAAAACAGCTCACCTATCATAGACACGCATTCCACACTTTTAACCCTGGCTGCGGTTGAAAACATACAGTCACTATACTGCACACTTCCTTTTTTGTACAGTATTGCATTTCAGGTATCATTTGGAAAGACGTGATGCAGTACTGCTTTGACAGTTTACGCTTGACACTTTTTCTAAACAAATAATTCCCTTGCCCACGGCTTGCCAATTGACATTGGAGCAGAGCTGCAAAATTGTCGCCTGGTAAAAAGCTACATTGTCCCAAACTGCGGTTGAGCACAGGCTTGAGAAGCTTCACAGACGTCATTGCTCCAACATATAGTACAATTGCGCTATCCACAGCGAGTTTACGAAACAGGATCTGTTCTTGAGAAACCATGCAGAGGAAGGCTTGCTCCTACAACCACTGATGACAACACTAAACTCTTAGAGCAGGTGTGCTTCAGAGAGTGATAAAACTTTACCTGTAACAACTTCAGGCTTTGCAAAGACTAGAAGCTTATGATGCTCAACATTGTCATTTGCTTTTTCTATATGTAGGCACATTTTGTATTAAATCTGCAATTTTATTTTAAGGTCATATCACCTAGCCTCATCTCTGCTATTCCGCTAGCTAGGTAATTCAACAAGTCAGCATTTGTTTTTATTTCCCAGAAACACCTGTCTATACAAATGATACCATATTTTAAATGTAATGTATACTGCACAGGATACAAATATTCTTTACAATATAGTTTCTTTCAAATTAGATGAATGCGGTGAACTGCACTTTGTATTAAAAAATAACAACATACAAGTGATCACTGACCAGGGGAAAAACAAAAGGTGTACTTCCAAGATGGCTTCTTGAAGCTACCGCCACTTTCGACATGGCGTCCTTCTCAGCTAAAGCTAACTTAACGCTTCACCGAGTAACTAATACACCCTTAAATTCCCAGAATACTTTCACTATATATACATGTTTGTTTACTCACCAAACTTCTTCAAGAAGTAGAAGTAGCTTTCTTGATCTTTTTGTGGGGTCCTCCCAATGGCATCTTCCTGACAAAGAGTACACAAACATAAGACAATCCTCATTCAGTCTGGGAGTCTTTCTTGTGCCTTTTTTTTTTTTACATGATAACTTTGCAATTTTCTAGTTCACAGTTACATGTTAAAATTGTTGTACTGTATTCATTCACGTACACACCAAGGTCCAGTCATCTTTAAAGTATCTTTACCGACGTTTTTGTACAGTTTATTCAATGGCGACGGCAAAGACTGTCAAAGAGTATAAACAAATACAAGTACAGCAGGTAGTATGGCTAACTAATGAACATAATGAAATACCAGATTTATAAGTTTGGGAACTGTGTGTGAATCGTTTTCTTAAACATTTTTCTCTTTTGCTACTCTTACTATTTGGCCTTGACTGATTAATTAACTCATTCTATCCCAATGACATATTTCTATGTCATTTCACAATGGGTCTGAAAAAGTTTGGTACAAAATGAGTTAAACATAGATTTCTTTACCTTTTCGGGCCATGTGTTACATTTCTCCCACCATGCTAATGCGTTATGTTGAACGGAAGTGGACATTTGTTTAAAATTTAAAAGACGGAGAAAGTCATGTCGCCTACGGGCTGATACAAACAAATCCATTCACCTGGCAGTCACTTTTACACGCTGGTTTAAAGTGTCATCCGCCGGACTACAGCGACATCTACAGGTAGATTGTGAGACAGCATACGCATAAAAATACAACTGGCCCTCACACGTCACATGACTCTCCTCCCCCCTCATTGGCTTAGTCAGGTCACATGACTGTCACAGGCACTGTACCGCTGTAAACAGTTTGAAGCTACATCGCCCTCGCCTGTTGAGACCCATTTTCTTTGTTTTTGTCGAAAACAAACCGTGGGGGAAAGTGACTTTAAATGACATTTTGTGCTATCTGGAGGGACCGACGCTATTGTTTGGGACTTCAGTGAAAAGACAAGCTTGAGAGCAGGTGCGTCAAATTTTTTAAATCACTTTTTTAAAGTGACGCATTTGTGCTGGCTCAGCAAAACAAACGAGTCTCAGTGGAAGCAATTTAATTGAATTATTTTGACCTATTTCACTTAGTATAACGTCGCGTGCTTTATTCGTTCATTTAACGGCTTTGATTTGGTGGCACTTTATGGTTTTTAGCCCTTAGCATAGCTTGTGGCCATTGTATCTACAAAGTGAACGTATTATTTTCAATTTTCCTTTTGACGGCGAAAAGACGAAAATAGTTTAAGTCATTTTTAGTGATCTAATTCAATTAAAAAGAGTTTAATTTTAAATTTATAAAGTAAAAAAGGCGAAGTATTTTTAAAAAGTAATTGTAAAAGTTAAAAAAATGTTTAAAAAATGGTAAAGTACACGTAAAATAACATAATCTTTTAAATATATTTGTAACAGTAAAAATTGTAAAAGTAAAAAAATTGTTTAAAAAAAAAAGTACCAAAAAAATCAAGTAACTTATGGTAAACAATGTAATTTTGGGGTACATGTAAGAGTAAAAGTGACTGAAATACAGTATAACAGTAAAAATATAAATGTAAAAAATAAGTTATAGGTTAAAGTACAGTACATGTAAAAGAAACTTTAAAATAAATGCAAACATAAACAATGTAAAATGAATTTTAAAGTACCTGTAAAGGAAAAAAACAAATGTATAATGTAAAAGTAAAATTGAACTAAACATAGAAAAAAAAGGAAAGCAAAAAATACATCCAAAACAGTGTGACTTTTACACACTAATAAGATGAGTTGCTGAATGCTGCAATAGAGCGAACTCGTGCGTATGATTATCACAATATATTAATTAGAAACATCAAATGTACACCCACATTGTTAGTTTGTCGCTATAGAAATATGCAATAATCTGCATGTGTTTGCACATTTAATGCGATGCATTATTTTTTCATGACGACGTCAGCTCAAGTCAAAGGGAAAAAGGGAAGTGTTGCACTCTTTCCAAACTTTTAAACTACGAAAACACACATTTGACTTTCTATTCCTCATTATCACTCCATAATCACTTGAAACATTAATTGTTAATATTTCTATTGAACTCAGGAGCGGTGTGAAGTGAATGGAGCCCTAGAAGCTTCTCTTTGTGTGTGTGTGTGTGTGGGGGGGGGGGGTGCGTGTGTGGGGGTGGGGGTGCGTGTGTGTGAGTGAGTGAGATCATGTGATTCTTTGTGCTGTTACATCACACGTTTCTTTTTTTCTTTCCTCATGTTTAGTGAAGACGTTTGACGTCGTCTGAGGCAGCAAAGCAGAGTGACTGACTTCCCGTGTGACCATGAAGATTGACGTCCCCTATGAGAAGGTACCATGAGAAATGAGTTACTACTTGTATCTCAAGTGTGTGATATGCAAAACTTCTGGATGGCTTCGCAAGAAAAAAATCATCTGTTATTCACAGAGAAATTAGAGAAAATGTTTTTGTAATAGTGAAAAAAAAAAGAGATTCAAAAATTCCTGGAACCACATGGAAATGTAATAGGCTTTTCCTAAGCCTATTATTATGGAAATGGAAAAAATTTTAAATTTGACATGCTGCATCTACAAATTAAAAAAAAATCTATTGTGGCCCTTTCTAAAGTCTATGTATCTGACTAGGCTAGGTGATATTGCTTTCTTTACAGCATCACTGCTTGTGGCGGAAAAAGTCAAAAGAAAAGGCTAAAGTTAATCCGTTGACACTCGCTGAACTGAGCTGTCATGTGAAAATCTGCAGCAATTCCTTACAAATGTTAGCATTTTCTTCCCCAGTTGGCGCATGTCGGGCGAAAACAGAAGGACTCGGACGACAAATCTCAAACGGTACGACGCCTAATGCCGGTTGAAAAGTCACCTCACAATAACATTTTGGGCCTCTCTACTGACAGTATTCCTGTTGTCTGGTGGCAGTGGCCGCCAGCGCCTCTTTGCTCCTCGCTGCCACGGCACTCTACAACCTGCTAGCGCCCGCTGCTTCCGCCGCGACACCTGAAATGGCCGGGGATGTGCGACTTGGCCTGAAGTCCTGCTCGGACCCATGCAAGTGAGAAAAGCAGCATCGAAAGGAATACTGTTTACACTTATGGTTTAAAAAGAAGAAATAAGGAAACGTGTGTGGCAAGAAATACAGTACAATACAATTGTATTTATATAGTGGAACGTTGCTTTCACGGACCCCGATTTAATGGATTTCAGATTTAACAGACAGTTAAATTGCAGTCAAAAACGCCCTTTTGTACAGTCGCTGTCAAAGTCAGTTAGTTTCAGAATTGGCCGCTGTTCACTGGCACTGTAACTGTTACACGTATTTCTGGGTTGTGCCGCTGTTGAAAATTACAGCAACAAAAAAAAACACAGTATAGGATAATGGGAAAAATGCTGGAAACTGGAAAGTCTGATCATTTCAGAAATGATAATAGGTCATCTGGAACATTGCTGCTTTCGAGAAAACGTGTAAGTTGGAATATTTGTATAAACAATGTAATTGGTCAATCAAAAAAATGCTGCTTTCAAGAAAATTGGAAAATCTGGCAATTGCAGAAAACAGCAGATAAATTGGAAAATTGGCTTCTGAGAAATGTGAAAATTAGAGTATTAAAAAATGTATTAAACCAATTGGGCTGCTGCTTTCAAAAAAACTGGGAAGCCTGAAAATGGTAAAGAAAATAAATAGTAAATTATGGAAAATGCTGCTTTTAAGAGAACTGTGAAGTCTGAATATTTTTAAAGAAAAAAAAAACATGAAATAGGTCAACCATAAGTGTTCCCTTCACTTAAACAGGGACATCCAAGTACTGCAATTTTGAACAACTTCATAGCTAGCAAAGCAAAATCCTGAAAACTGTTAACATCTGACTTTTTCTCCAAAAAAAGAAATCGGCAAACTATGAAAGGGCTGCTTTCAATAAAACTAGAAATCTTAAAATGACAAGAACACATACTCTATATTTGCAAAATGCTGCTTTTAGGAAAAGTGGGACGTCAAGCCCCTGAAAACAGAATGGTTGAGTTCTAACGGGATCCGTCCTCTTTCTCACCGCTTGAGGATCTCCCTGGTGGAGAGCATCCCCGAGGGCGTGCGGTTCAACTCCAGCAACCCGTCTCACGGTTCCATTTACCGGGCGTGGCTGCAGCTGATGGCCCAGGCCCGCAGTAGCGTGGACATCGCCTCCTTCTACTGGACGCTCACCAACCAAGACACGGGCACCCACGAGCGCACCGCGGATCAGGTGCGAACACTCCTTTTCTTGTCCGTCCGTTGGTTCGCTAACGGCTTCTGTACGTGAGCGCAGGGTGAGAACGTTCTGAAGAACCTGGCCGAGCTGTCGGGCTCCTTGTCAGTGCGCATCGCCGTCAGCGCGCCGCAAGGCGGTCAGCCGACGGAAGACCTCAGACGGCTCAATGCTTCAGGTGATTGTCACCGAAAATCTAGTTACGTCAACATCATTATGGGTTTGTAGTAGGGGTGCAACGGAAACCGTTTTGAATCAGAAAATTGGCCTTGATTCAAAAAGGGCATCGAATCGGTAAAATATATCAAATTGTCTTTTGTTGGAGATGTATATTTAAAGGAAATGCCACATTTACGGTACGAATGAGAGCATTTATATGTATGAAAATAACAATAAGGAAGTCATCGATCATACCCTCTTAGTAAACATTTGTTGACTCCAAAAGCTGTACTATATCGAATCGTAGTCCCGCTGAATGGAATTCGACCGGGTTCTTTCCGTTACATCCATCTATGACTGACTCTTAACGCATGTCAAGTTGTCTCCGTCACGTGCCGATGTTAAATGCACAAGCTAGCAAAGGAGTAAAACAAACAGACATATTTGGAAAGCACCCCCGAGGCAATATTTGAACCCTCCTATTATGTTGCTGGTCAAAGTGCCCCATTGTAAAGTGAAAAAAAGAAGAAAAAAAAAATGTTTGTGTGCGTTAGGCGCGGCCATCAGGATGGTCAAGATGAAGGAGCTGACCTCGGGGGTCCTGCACACCAAATTCTGGGTGGTGGACAAGAAACACATTTACCTAGGAAGCGCCAACATGGACTGGAGATCGCTCACACAGGTACACGCTTATTAATTCCAGGAGTGCCTCCAAAATGACGCTAGGTGTCAGAATTGCTCTGGAAATGCAATCTGGCTGCAGGATGAGTACGTTTAATTCATTTTAATTGAACAAACGGAGTGGGTTGAGATACAAGTTTGTTTCATTCCTCAAACGATCTTTCCCGCTTTCGCCATTGAAATGAAATGTTTCTAATGTGGGCGTTGTGCTGGTCCCTCTGGTGTGCGTGCCTTGGCCAGGGCAATAGAATAAAGATATATATACAGTACGTCAACACGGTCACAAGTTACTTTTAAGCCAAAATAATAGTAATCATTCTCCGTGGAGGTTAAAAAAATATATGCCAGTGAGTATTGTCATATTATCTGTCTACATATTTTGCGCCACTGTTTGTGTTACCATTAAGGCAAGGTTTTGCGGTTGGTTCACTCATACCTCAAAGCAGCACTGTATAGGGATATATATGTGGGAAACTCCAAATATTAGGAACATCTCGATCCATGCCGTTGTTTACAAGTAGACTGGATAAAGTTTGTGTGCGAATGTGATTGTCAGGTGAAGGAGTTGGGCGTGGTGGTGTACAACTGCAGCTGCCTGGCCTCCGACCTGGGCAAGATCTTCGAGGCCTACTGGTTCCTGGGGGAGAGCCAGTCCATCCCATCACCTTGGCCCTCCAGCTTCTCCACCCTCTACAACAAAGAAACGCCACTCCAGCTGACACTAAACAACACCCAGTCCAGCGTCTACTTGACGGTGCGTAACAACACCAAACTAAAGTTTGTGTGTGTTAGCGCTTGTCGTTGTGTTCACGACTTCTTCTTCTTCTTCTCCTTCTTTATCAGAGTTCCCCTCTGTCCTTCTGCGCCGCCGGTAGGACATCTGACCTGGAGTCCATCCTGAACGTGATAGAGGACGCCCAGAGTTACATCTACATCGCCGTCATGACCTACATGCCCAACTTGGAGTTCTCACATCCCAAAAAGTCAAGCGGGCTACACTCAAATATGCAATTATTGTTTACATCTTAATTTATTTCTATCATGAATATGACTCGCAGTCAGAAGAGGCACAATACCCACGGCCTCGCATTCAATCTGTTTAATCGGCATGTTACAAAAAAAAAAAAAAAAAAAAAGAACAGCCATGTGTTGCATGGTCATTTTTCTCTGCCTAAAAATGTTGACATTTCAGCCCACAAGAACTCAGTTTCGAACTTCAGAAACATAGTGGCAATTTTCGATGGAAAATGTAAAGTTATAGTTGTCAGGGCTGATAGTTTTCCGAGCAGATGGGGGAGGGAAAATGACTTTTCACGCACCCCACACGACAAGACTCCCGATTCTTTTTTTGTCGTTTGTTGCAGTAACCTCGTTCTTGAAGCGGGATTCTTTCGGTTTTGAAAAGTGACGGGTTGAATGTGTCATCCCCGCAGGTACTGGGCAGACATTGACACCCAGCTGCGTCGAGTGGCCTACGAGAAGCGCGTGCAAGTGCGCCTGCTGATCAGCTGCTGGTCCAATACGCCGCCCGCCATGTTGCCCTTCCTCAAGTCACTGGCGTCAGTCTACGACCCAAAGAGCAAGCTGGATATCCAGGTGGTGAGTAGACGCCATGTTTGAGGTGAGAAATCGCAATGTTTGTCACAAGCTCGGGACAGCCACATGGTCTCTCTCGCCAACAGCGACTCTTCGTGGTTCCCTCCAGCGCAGAGCAGAAGCACATCCCTTTTGCCAGGGTGAACCACAACAAGTACATGGTGACAGACCAGGTCGCTTATATTGGTAGGACATGATTGCTACTGTTAGCCACCTAACTTACTGAAGGACTGATGTTGGGAAAATCGCTGAGAATGAGCTGAAAGGGAGTCAGATCAAGTGTGGGGATCCCCTCTGCAGCGAGCACCTTAATTCAAACTCTGGAGTTCAAGGAAAATGGGCTGAGTTATTTTGGGTGAAAACATTTGTTGACTCCAAAAGTTTTTCCATTGGCAAAATTTCTTTTGTCCATTGGAGCAGGAAAGAAGGCAACATCCAAGAAAAAGAGGTTGGGAGTCAGACCCAGATTTGTACTCAATTTGGAGGAAAATGCCACGAAACCATACAAATCAAGCTCAGACCTCCACTAAGGCCAAATAAACCTTTTCATTCAAATTAATAATAATAATAATAATAATTTAAATGTGGCCATACTATTCCACTCCAGTCCTGTAGGTGGCAGTATTGCACATTTTAAGAAAGACTTCCAAGTGACACACACACATGAGCCCCCCACCCCCTTTCGGCATACCTCCCTCTAGTGGATCTGATGGATCACTACACCACTGGGCCCCAAAACAAATGAACTGTGAAACCCAAGAAAAAAGAAATCTGTCTTGACACTGAGAAATAAAAGAAAATTAGGGAGGAAAAATGCTGGACATGTATCAAAATGAAAAGTTTTCTGTCCTTGTGCCACATCATGTCTTGGTTTCAAAGATTTGACTCTTTTTGTGTTCTCTCAAACTATCTTATTTTTAATGTTGTGATTAAAAAAAAATGCTGAGTTGCTTGCATTTTTTTCAGGTACGTCCAACTGGTCGGGCGACTACTTTGTGAACACCGCAGGCTCTGCCCTGGTGGTCAACCAGACGGCATCCTCATCCCTGGAGCTCAGCGTTCAGTCGCAGCTGAGGGACATTTTCGAGAGAGATTGGCAGTCCGGCTACAGCGTCCCCCTCACGCAGCACACCGACATCAAAGACGTCTGTTAGTCCACACGAACAAACTGGTACAGTTATTTTGTTGAAGAGCCCATGCCGCAGAGGTGGAGGAACATTTTCAACACTAGGAAAGCTGCTTCCGACGATCCTTTTTGAAACATTTTTCAAGACTTGACACGTCCCTATGATGTCATCATTAAGACAGCCTTCATCATAGCTCAGCTCAGGGAGAAACTCGAGATGTTTTTTTTTTCTGGAGTCTGCTGTGTGTGTGTGTGTGTGTGTGTAAACTGAAGTGCCACGATTGAAAAGTGCATCAACTGTTCCTGATACACAGGAATGCAATAAATAAAACTCCATTCACAAAGCTCAAGGACCTCAAATGTTCCAAAAGTATGTTATAGAACGTGCAAAACAAAGTATCGACAGTATCGATACTTCATCAATGTATCGATACTTAGTATCGGCATAAAAAGTATCCTAGCGGAACAAGAGGGAACTCTGTGTTGCAAATTTTTTTTTTTCTACCCTCAAATATGGCTTTCGGACCCAAGGGGACCGGGGAACACGGTTCTAGAATGACTTACTTGTTCGGCGTTTCTGTGCAAACTTTCTGCCTCACTACTTGTTGTCCAAACCAGACGGGACATATTTTAGCCACGTGTCTTGTCCGGCCAACAATGGAGAATAATGTGTTGATTAAAAAGGTGTTCTGATGCCGCAGTAATCAACACGCTGAGCTTTGTGCTCCGCGCTGGGTGTCGGTCTGCCATCCAGCATGCAGCACCCACTAAGCCCACCAACAACAGCCTGCGCTAAAGCCACCAAAGGTAACAACAATAAGAGCTTTGCAGGGACACTGAGCAAATTGCTGACTGTCCTCAACTGCTAATGCACGCCTATTCTGTGCTGTCTACACACACACACACACACACACACACACACACACAGCAGTTGAGGATGCAAAGTTGGGTATTGGATTGGACCCCCTCCCATCTTTTCCATCCCCCGGTGTGAGCCGCACAGAGAGCGTCGCTGCTTTGCCGGCCCCAAAGCGTCAAAGCCACCCCGGGATCGCCTCCACCTCGAGAGCCCCGAGTGCAGGCTGCTGTGTTGGTGTGCTCCAGCGGCGTCCTCCTGCAGACCATGTGTGAGTGTCTCCGTGGAATATTCCGAGTCACCTGGACACCTTCCTCTGATGCAGGTCAGGATGAATAACTTTCGGTCTGGATCTGGCATTAAGTACCAAAGTTTGAGAAGCGCCAAAAACTTCAAACTGTCACTTGGGTGTTGAGCAATGAGCTTGACAGTACAGCAGGGTGCATCGATCAAGCTAAAAAGTCAAATGTGACATCAGCTAATTGATATCTTCGATGGTGATTGTTTTCTATTCACCATTAATCCATGCTCTCACTTCTTTTACTGGTTTGCTGTGTACTAGAGAAAGACACTTATTTTAAAATGTTACCAACAAGTTGCGGCCATGTTTCCAGAATAGTGTTACCTTGTAATTTGATACAATGTCATGAGGTCATGTAAGATTGCACGTGTTGGAGCCTATTATGAAATTCTTTTTTTTCCCGATTCAACATGACATTGAATTTAATCAAATCTAGATTCTAGGTTGCAATACGTCACTACACAGCTAGGTGACATTAATTCTTAGCCTATTTCTCATCGGTAAGTAAACCAGCATGGCAACCGCAAAACTGAACAACAGCGACCAAGCATCACCAAAGCCTGAACTCCATCCAAACCCAGATACACCAAACGTATGACTGAATAAATGGAAATCCAGGCTTAGTGGATCAATGTGCACGTTTGCTGACTCCGTCGTGGCAGCCGCCCCATCCTGATACCAGACAAACACAAAGGCGGCAACATCCAAACACTATCCTGACATGTGATTCTTGGATTATCCTCCGGGGTTATTTTATCGTAAAACATCTAGACAAAATCCTAGAACTATTTTGAGGCCATCCCCACAACATTCCGACAGCATCCCATCAAACTCCCAACATCATGCCCACAACATCCCCCAACACCATCCCCAAAACATTTCCACACCAATCCAACATTATCCCCCAAATAATCTTGGCGAAATCCTAAAACTATGCAATCGCTTGACAAAATAACAAGACCACCCCAGAATATCTTCACAATATCCTGATTAAATCTCAACGTAATCTCAGTAAAATCTCCAGAACATCCTGACAAAATGCCATTCATCAACACAAAACCTCGACATACATCCAAAAAAAAAATCCCAACACAAACCAAACATCATCCCCACAACATCCTGAGAACATCCCAATACCATCCTTGCATAATCTTCCAAAATCAACCAGTCTTGATCACCATGTCCACAATATCCCAAATGTCCCCACACCATTCAACACAATTGAACTCTACCCCAACAGCAAACAGAAAACATGCCAACAAATACCAGATAGCACCCCAATGCCAACGTCCCAATAATATCCAAATCACAACACTTCAACAAAATGCCAACAGCATTCTGAAAAGTGAAAACATACCATCGCCGCCCGAACAAAATTCTAACCACATCTTGACCACCACAGCAACAACATCCCAAGAACATTTTAATACCAGTCGGGCTGCAGTTTGATGCGGGATGAAGTCACAAAATCTACCGCGAGTGTATCATGTTGATGGCGCAGTCCTGATATCAACTTTACGGTGGTCTCCGTTTCAGCTGAAGGGAATTCCGGGAACACGTCTTGTGTTTTGTCATCAATCCACCTCATCACAAAGCAGGAATTTTATGCTGGTTCTGTTTGTGCACTTGGGCGGACTCACTGTTTACCACACTAATAATACACACACAGATACACACTAATAATAGAGAGGCGCACACACACACACTGTGTTGCAGCTGCTCGAGCATAGTGAGAGGAAGCTTCACCCTTTCTCCAAATCCTGCTCTTTCTATTTTTAGGCCACGGTTTTAAAAATAATCTTTAAACAACCTCTCCCTCCGGGACTGTCGTTCTGTGAGCCCCTCAGAACTTTCTCCCCACGTTCCTAAACTTCCCACGTCGACAAAGACATGAGCTAAAACATAAAAACCTCTGTTGAAATCAGTGCTAGTCGAGTGAGTAGAAACACTCTCAAGCTCCTCACATAGACGCTTCACCATGTCCCGAACCTTGTTATCTCTTTGTCCCTCCCTACGTTATCAGTAACGCAGCCCCCGCCTCCCGATGACCTAATATGGGAGCACCTTCCTGCCCGCCAGCCAATCGGCAAGCTGGCCCCATCCGTCCCTCCTGGAGATGCTGTGGTCCCGTGTCGGGTCCGAGGCTTTCAGTGAGGGGAGCCGCGGGCTGGCTGGTGACGAGGGGTGAACGTTATTGACAGACGGGGGGGGGGCAATTTTAAGAACTACCACCATCAAGAGTGAAAGAAGTTTTAGGGCGGGAAGAAGACAAAGGATGAGGCTGAAGCTCTGAAGGGAGACCCTGAGAAGGCTGAGAGGAAGGTAGGATGGACCTTCAACTTTCTTTCAAGCTTAAATGAGTAGCTCTGGAGAAAAATGTCAAGTACTTGGGCTCTAGTTGTCATGGGAAGTTTTGCAGGGAGTCGCTTGGCCTGCACAGTCCGGAATGAGTGCACATGGCGGAACAATAGCATGCTGTTTCAACAAACACTTGAGTAGTGTGTGTCACCATGACTTTTAGTGTTTTGTGACAAGACCTGGCTTAAGGAGTTCATGGAAATAAATTGTCTAACTAGCTCATTCAGTTTTTAGACAAGCCACATTGGGTAGCTTTTGCAGATTGTCAAGGATAAAACAGGTTTTGTTAACGTCCAAAAATCATCGGAAAGTAAAGTGACGCAGAGCTGTCGGGGGTTACTGGCGCGGCATTGACTTCGTTTAGCCTTCGACTTTGCGTTACACATCAGTGACAGCTGCAGCATGATGGTCATTGGAGCTGTTTGCCCCCTCCTACACAGAAACGGACACCCCCCCCCCCCACCACCACCTTAACCCGCCCCAGCCTGGTATGTCGGCATGGCGAGTGCGCAACGATGACACCCAAGATAGTTGTGTCTGTAGTCTGTACTTGAACTTCTTTGTACACCATCGTTCTATCTGTGTTGTTTACAATGCTTTGTCACTAGAGTGGTCGGGGTGAACATTTCTGGTTAGGTTCTAGAAATGTTCCAGTTAATTCTCTAGGGAAGTTAAGATAGGGAATGTTGGAAATATTTCAAATTGGAAACTTTCCAAGGGCATTAACACACGGACATAAACGATCAAATTGGAAGGTGGTCTCCAAGTGCACACTTCTCAGAGGTGATTTATAATTGCCCCGGCCAACTTAACAGCATCTGCAAGTGGAGGTGTTTGTGCAGTTCCTTATAAACGTACTTTGCAAGCGTTGATCTCCTGCATGGACTCCACCCATATAGACCTTGCGAATTTTAAGCGAATGAGAGGAGCCACTTCCACTGGCCGGCAAGCAAGTCGACTCTGTAGATGCCCACAATGGCGCAAATGCCTGTTTCTGATGCACATATCTCCGAAAAGACGCAAGAAGAAAACTCTACCCATGCGTACAGGGCATGAAAATAGGGCCCTATGAGTCAATCATTTTCCAGTGGTTTGTCCAGACTCAGCATGTATACATGCTAATCATTAGTGTCGCAACACGATCTACAACAGGACTCGTACGACTATACCGCTAGGTCAAGCTACATGCTAGCTGAAGATGCCACTGTGGGTTTAGAGACCTATTAGGGTGTCTTTGAAATCCTGGCGGTCTTTGATCCTCGAGTCCTTGGACTACCCGGACTTCATTTGAAGTCGCAACCACAGGTGGCAAATGTACTCACACGCTGTACTTAAGCAGAAGTACAGATACATGTGTAGAAAAAGGCTGGTAAAAGTAGTCTATTTTGACAATTCAGAAGTAGAGAGTACAGGCAAATGTCTTCAAATGTAGAGAAACTAAGTTGTGAGAAAAATACACAAGTATACCGTAGATGCCTCAAAAATCTACTTTGGTACATCAACAAAGTATTTGTATGTTGTTACTTCCCACCCCTGGTCATAACATAGGTTTGGAAATTTATTCCTGTCTTCATGGTACATGGTGGATCAGATGTGGTGTCATGCTGCTTCTAACGTGTGAGACATCTGAAGGCTCCATGAGTCCAGCTGGTGTGACGGAGGTCAAGAACTGGACTCTCCTTCAAATATGTTACGAGCGTGGCAGGCTACTGGAAGAAGCTCGACGACATCACATGAACTCTTTGACGCTTCGGCGTACACAAGGACCACAAGTGACATGATGGATCGTCATGGTGGTTTTCTGGCATCCGTCTTTGGGCGGTGGCTGTGGTGCTCGTGGGTGGGGTTCATTTTTGAGCAGGAAGTTGGGTCGAGTGGATCAGGGGGCTTGCGAGAGAGCCCCCCCCGTGAGGAAACAATGTTTGACATCTGATGGCGGGTGAACTTCCCTGCACACGTCGGTGAGGACAGAGCCTTGTAAACATCATCATGCACCATGTGACTCGAGTCATGTATTTACACGGGCACCACGTCATTGCTCGGTCAATTTTTCTTTTTTGCTTGGTGTCGCGAGCCAAAATTTGAGTTACGAGTGAGCCTCAGATACGCCACCGCTTGAGTAAAGTGAAAAAACATGAGAGTCATGGCGGCCTTTCAGCTGTTGATTGAAAGGGACAAACAGACAAACGCACAAATACAAAAAGAAAACAAATGCAAGGAGCATGGAGCAAATGCTCTCATGGAATTGATTTGATATAGGAATAAATGAAGTTGCGCTTGGTCAGGGAACAGATTGAACTCATAAGTGAACGTAACACTGTGTTTACTGACACCATAGGAGGGCATCTTTATCAGAAATATCACTTTCCTGTTTACATGGAGCCACTTCCTTCCCAGAGATGGGCTGATCTGATTTGTGGACCACCAGAACTACAGCTGGCTTTGCACACTTGATCCTGACGATGACGCTTTCGCCTGCACTTGGTATCTTATCTCTTGAGTCAAACAGCAAGTCAGAGGATCGTGTCAGTGTTGGGAGGTGAAGTACAAATACTTAGTGTACTTAAGATTTTTAGGTATCAGTACTAAACAGATTTTTCTGATGATTTTTGACTTTTGATTTTTACTGCCTACATTTGAAACCAGGTATCTGTACTTTCTACTTCTTTATGAAAAAACGCTTCTTGCTTTTTTTCAACGTCTGCTGAGATTGACCGAGATCTTGGGATCTTTTAAGGTGAATAAGATATTTGACATCCATTGCCTCATTGGTAGGCATTTTACAAAATTTTGCTGGTCCGATATTCGTCATCCGTCAGCAGCCAGGGTACCTGTCCGTCATTTTTCGCGACAAACTGAATTGTAATTGTCAGTCCGTCAATCCGTCCGTCATTTTAGTCCGTCAGTTATTCCATCAGAAGTCCGATTGTCTGTCAGCATGGCCTACTTAAGAGTTGTTTGATGCTGTTTCCTGATTAATAGTCATAGTACATGTGTTGTATTTAAAAAAAAATAGACAAGCCGATTTTGTTGTTTGTTTTTAATCTGTCGCTAATTTAGCATTTGTTGTTACTCAGAAGATAACGTTAGCAGAGCTATGAGAATGTGTTGTTTTAATGGCATAAAAGCCTGAGTTAACACTAGCTAGCTAGCTTCTTTTTCGTCTCAGTGCGAGCAATGTGCAAATTAAGAAAAGAAGGGAACTTTTTGGGGTGCAGATTTGTTGTTGTTGTACCGAGTAATTCAAATGGGTGTTATATATAGCTGACAGTATAAATTCACTTTTACTTTTGGGCTGAAGTACATCCCAGCGACGAAACACATAATTCCGATTGTGGCCTACCTCCACTGGCTTCCTGTGCATTTTAGAATTCGTTATAACATTGTTTTTATTTGTTTTTAAATATCTAAATCAGGGGTCTCAAGCCGACGGCCCGGGGGGCATTTGTAGGCTATGACAGCTAATTTCAAGAAAATCAGGAGACAGGAATTTTGTTTGTTGAGCACAGCGGCATATCGACATGTCTTGAATGCACAGAGAAAGTTGTGGGGCTCAAGAAATCACAAGTCATGCTGAGGAGTACGCAAAAACCAGGGAGATGAGCGAGAGACAGGACCGGGTCGCCAATTTTGTTCACGTTCTGAAGAACCGTTGAGTTGAGTCGAGTGCGTAGAACCTGGCATCCCAACCGCTCAACATTTTAGGAATGGCTTGGCTTGCAGTCACTGTGGACCTTCGGCTATTTCATGTGATCACTTTTTAAGCACCTCGCTTTGGCTATGTGTGTGCATGCACCGGTGTGTGTGTGTGTGAGTGCGTGTGCGGGCATTCGTACGTGAGGAATGGCGAGCCCGTTAGGGGCGTGTAGGTGGGTGTCCGGTGTCTAGCAGGTCACAAGATGACATAACTCACATTCTGTGGCGCTAACTTTAAGAGTGAGCGACCCTTCCTCCAACACCCAGCCCCGAATAACTCGCCAGATGCATCATCCACTCAAGACAAACTTCCTTTTCACCCCATTCAAGAAAGAAATGCATTCTAATTAAGTTCACGGATGAAATTGTTTTCAACACAGCCAAGCCCATTTGAACTGTTGCTAACCAAAACGGCAACACCTAAACAGTCTCTGAGATGAAGTTAGGGTAGAGTCTTGTAAGCGAGTTCCCTCAGTAGTGTTCAAGATAAGCACTCTGATATGTTGTCGCCCCACCATGTTGTGTGTGCCCAAGTTTATTTGGACAGCTAAGATTTTTTTTTTTTTTAACACCACTTTCACATGGCAATGTGGTTTAATATGCTTCCATGATGTGTTTTGTTGTCCCCTTCCAGACTCTGACAGAGAAGACGACGACGGCCATGTTTACAGCGCCAGCAGAGATCACGCCGTAAGCAAAACGCAGACATTGCAAATGACTAGCTACACCCTCAAATCAATTAGAGTTCAGGTCTTTTTTTTTTTTTTACAGCCGCCGTAATTCAAAGTAAATCATTGCTGATGCTGATTGTTTGCTTTATTTAAAGTGGAAGTCAAGTCAAAATGTCTCTTTGCAATAATGCGTTCTGTGTCCCCACAAGTCTAAAGACGGTTGTGATTAATATTGCATTCATGGAATAAGAATTAAGCAGATTCATCCAGCCATTTTCATCCACCTCAGGGCACAGCCATTTTGGCATTCTACTTCCCTCTGCTGTCGACTGGAATTGACGTCAAAGCGTTCTTGGGCTTGCATTGTGAACGTCACGTGACCAAACCCAGAAAACGGGTGAGCTGTAATGTTCGCAAATGGAGTCTGAGGGCACTATGATGTAAATCCCAGTAGACAGCAGAGAGGCAGAATGTCAAAATGGCTGCGCCCTGAGATGGATGAAAATGGGTGCATGAATTTTCTTTATTCTTTTTCCACCAACGCAAAAGTAATCTGAATACCATGAATTCTGACTAAGAAACAGACAACATGAGCAGAATTATTTTCAGACTGCTTTGCGTAAGACAAAGAAGCGAACCGGGGGAAGGCCGTATCTCCCAGCCCTCGTGACCACAGAAGGACTCAAACCTAAATGACGACTACTGAATATAATTGCTATAATGCTCATTGCATTCATTCAACTAAGCAGACATTCCATGAGGTACACCATCCAGCGAAGGTCAAAAACAAACATTCTACCTGAACAAAGATCGTAATGCTCCCTTTTTATTGACCCACATTGCAATATTTGAGACACATCACAGTATTGTTCCTCTGTACAGGTGAAAGATAAGAAGCGTTCTCCCCCCTCCAGCAGACCCCCACCTGGCCCACTACGCAACCCTCACCACAGCGCCTCTGCAGACGAACACGAGAGTCCCGAGAGAGTGGTGAGACACAAATACAGATGTACTAGAAGAGCCCATTTATCAACCTCCCATAAATACTCTAAATCAGTGATTCTCAACCAGTGTGCTGTGAGAGATCTTCAGGTATGCCGCGGAAAATTACCCAATGTCAATTATTTGGACAAAAAAAAAAAAATGTAATAATAACTTCTTTTGGGGTTAATTCATCTATGCCAACCACGTATAGTAACAGGCAGAACAATGAAATGCTCTTCCACTAAATGACTGAAGTTGCACAACTAACCTTTTGAAATACTTTTTGTGAATCATGTGAATTTTTTTTTCCGATGTGAAAGATGCGCCTTGGCTCAATAAAGGTTGAGAAACACTGCTCTAAATACACATACGCTATGCTATGTATGGTCACATATGGACAAAAATGTTGGGACAGTGTGAACTTGCTTCCACCTTCAAACAGCTTCCATTTTTCTGGTGAGACTTTCTACAATTGATCAATTGAAAAAGTGTCTCCAGAGACTTTCGTTGGCTGCCGCTGATGAGCCCAGCCGGCAGCAAAGCCTCGGCTCGCTCACTACACTATTGTGGACCACAATGGTCGGGCCACAAAAACAGCTTTTCAGTTGTGCGGAGTCAGCAGAGATGTCAGCAGTCTTTACACCAGGGCATCAACAACAAGCAATGTGGCTCATCTTTCATGAATTACTGTAGAACCAGAAATGGAACTTAGCGCGTCTGGCAGCTTGGTATACAGTATAAGCAGGAAAATTCACGAAAATGGTACTTACAGTAACACAAACGAATGTTAACAAGTTGAAAGTAAATAGCATGCAGCTGAACGCATTATGCCTAATGACAAGAGCTAAAAAAAATCATTACCGCATTTTTTATTCAAATGGTGCATGAGACATTTCTGAAAAAGAATGCATATTTTTGAAAATCTTTTACATTTCTGCAAAGGGGTATGTTTTTCAAAAGGGAATATTTCGGAAAAAAAAAGAAAGTTGTATATTTCCAGAAAAGGTCGTCGAAAAAGTTATTTTCACAAAAAGTTGTCTAACTGAAAAAAAAGTCAAGTATTAAAAAAAACTGTATTTGAGAATTTATTTCTGAAAAAGACATGCACTGTATATTTACAAACAAAAAGTAGTAGTGGTAAAAGTTGCATATTAATGAAAAAGTCACATTTTCCAAAAAGTTGTATATTTTATCTATTTCAAGGGGGAAAATGTTTGATATTTTGTGGCAAAGTTGTACATTTCTGTATATATCCAGGAAAAAAAAAATATTTTTCAAGTTGTATATTTCTGTAAGTTATATATTTCCCAAGAAAAGTTTTGTACTTCTGAAAAAGTTGTATATGGTATTTCCCCCAAAAGTTCTATAGTTTCCTGATAAGTCATATATTTGCAGGAAGAAAATTGCCGGAAAATTTGTCAAAACGAATTGTAAAACTCACATATTACTTAAAAATGTCATATTTTGGAAAAAGTTTTAATTTTTCCAACTAAAAAGTAAAAAAAAAGTAGTATAATCCCAGATGAAAAGTTGTATATTTCCCAAAAGTTGTATATTTTTGAAAAGGATAATACTGTATATTTCCTCCCCCCAAAAAGCATTTGTGTTGTGTACAGGAGCAAAAGGAAAAGCTCCATGCAGAGTTGAAAAAGGTGCTGAGTCAGAAGAGAAGTCACCTTAGAGCGTCCACCTGTCGATTGGCCCAACCGGAGATGGACCCGGAACCTTCTAACGAGCAGACAGTAAGTCGCCTTTGCCATACTAACAAACTAACTAACAACAATCTGGATTGAACTAGAAACTTTCAAGTCATCTCCTAAATATACAAAACATGCAGTAGACTAAGTATTTTAAAATGCTAACTCATGCTAAAGACAAACAAGGATTCACACTTCGGTTCATACATCTGGATAATTTAGAGCAGGCCTGTGCAAAGTGCAGCCCGGTAACCACTCGTAAACAATGTCGCCCCTAATGAGAAAGTGGTAACAGTGTTACTCCTGATGCTCTCTGCTGGTTTCATCTTTAAGCTAGCTTCTTTGCATCTTGATTAGTTTTGAATGTTTTTCTTATGTTATACAGGTATTGATATGGTGGATGTAAGCTTCAAAAGCCAAACTGCTCACCATTCCATTTCACTTTTTTAGCTTGATGGACTTCACAACAGTGACAGTCAAGACTGAAAAATCTATACGTTTGTGTTTGAGGACCAGACCACAGTGGAAGCCACGGAGCCTCCGGTGGAGATCGTGGTGGAGACGGAAGCGGAGGCTGGAGCTAGTGGCTACAGCGTGACTGGCGGTGGAGAACGAGGCATCTTCATCAAAGATGTCCTCAAGGACTCGCCGGCCGCCAAACATCTCAGCCTGCAGCAAGGTGCCTGCATGCTAGCCTTCTGCTCCCCACTACTTTCAAGACTCACTATTTGCAGTGGTCAGGGATCAAGACCTGCCAGAATAGTAGATACTCCCTCAAATGTGTTTTGCCAACGTTCATGATTCGAACCCTGAAAAGATCCCAAACTTGGAGCAAACACTTTGTCTTTTCAAAGTCATATTACAACATTACTCTTACAAATAAATGCATAACAAATGGTTTAGCTTGGGAAAAAAAAAAAGCACAGGAAATGCTGTGTATGCCACCACTTAGAAACCAGTAAAATACCACTACTAATAATAGCCAATATTTACTCTCTTCCTGTTAGCTATTTTATGACACGTTCATTTTCTAGGAGTCCAAAATAGTTCTTGCTGACCTTCTTTTATCCACACCAGGTGACCAGCTGCTAAGCGCCAAGGTCTACTTTGACAACGTGCGCTATGAAGACGCTCTGAAGATCCTCCAGTGCGCCGAACCCTACAAAGTCAGCTTCCTGGTCAAGCGGACGGTCCAGGGGGAGGAGGTCTGCGTGCAGCCCCGCCTGCCCAGCATGGACACCAAAGGTCCCAAAGCCAAGATGTCCAAAATGGTAATGAAAAAATTGAATTCCTCCTCCCTGGCCTGGGTGTTTGGCTTGTTAAATGTGACTTTATTATTGGCCAATTACGGTCACACCATGCATTAAGTCAGGATTTCCATTTTGGATGGAGGAACTGTGTGTATGTTTTGCTATTCAGCCCATATTTTAACTCTAAACATCTGGTCACCCTCTGTCAGCATTCAAAGGGTGAGAAGCTGATAACTTAGCACTTAGCTTAGCGTGTTTCGAGTGGCTTGAACAGTGGCGAGCAGGTAGTTGGCTAGAGTGACTGCACAGTACCAGCTTCATAGTCCCAGTGAAACATTGCCTTTTGAAAGTCATAGTAAGATTGCCAATGATGTTTGATAGTTACATTAAGACGTCTATAATGGAAGAGGGCGGCTGACCTTGTCGTATGTTTCAGAGCGTGAAGGCCATCAAGCCGTTCAAGGCCAAGAAGAAGAGAGGCGGTCGCTTTGGTCTGAAGAGGCTAAAGGAGAAGCGGCGCGAGGAGCTGGTGATCGAGGGAACGCCGCCCCGGCTGGAAATGAGCGATGTGGACGTGGAATTTTGCCTCCCCAAGTTTAAACACAGCCAGAGCGGCCAGCTGAAGGCAGAAGGGGGTGCTGCAGCGAAGGCAAAGAGGAAAATCAGGTTGGTCAAGGTATATTACATATCATATTTACAGTTTTTTCATGAATATTTGTTGTGTGTACCTGTATATCTAATCATATACAGTAATCCCTCGTTTATCGTTACAACCCCTGTAGCGGACGATTACGACGGAACGTTGGCTAATAACTATGTTAAAGTTTTCATTTTTATCCGAAAATTGTCTTATCTTGACTATAATACCGTGATGCATTTTATCCAAAGGGAATCCAGGGAATCGTGAATTCAGAGGAATATTGTAATATCATGGAGCGAAACCTGAAGCCGCCGTTGTGAGATTAAAGCTTGGCAGAAGATGGATCATGCAGGATGATAATGTTCCAAAACATTCCAGCAATACAACAAAGAAAAAGATTAGTGTTCTGGATTGGCCCAGTCAAAGTCCTGACTTAAATCCCGTAGAAATGCTGTAGCAGGACCTAAAGCGGGCAGTTCATGCCAGACGCCCATCCAATCTCTCTCAATTGGCTAAATTCTGCAAGGAAGAATGGGCAAAAATCCCTCAAAGTAGATGTGAAAGACTGATAAGTAACTACAGAAACCTGTTGGGTTGAAGTTATCACTGCAAAAGGAGGTGCAACATCCTGTTAACTGAAGATGGTCGCATATGTTTGCACCCATGAAATCTGAATTTTTCTCAAGTAAATAACTTTTGTTAAATAAATGAAAATATTATCATTGTTTTTGTTTGAGTCCATTATTTTCAATGTCAGCATTGTGGATTGGGGTATAACTAAACAATTAATAAGGTTATTTTAATATTTGTCCCAAAAAATCGGACCATCCCTGCAGGGTTCACAAACTTCTGAGCAGTATATATACAATACAATACAATTACAATACAATTTTATATGTATAGCGCATTTCACAACAGTTACAGCTGTAACAAAGCACTTAACATACAACAACAAAATTGCCGTAATACAACAATTGAATTCAATAAATTAACACAAAACACTATATACAATGGACCCCGGAAAACAGACGAATATTTTTCCAGTCTCGTGATGAATCAAAAGCCAGAGAATAGAAATGAGTCTTCAAATGGGTCTTAAAAATGGACAGAGAGGGGGCTTGCCTAACATCCAATGGAAGGTCATTCCAAAGGGAAGGACCAGCAACAGAGAAGGCTCAAACCCCTCTGAGGCTCCGCTTAGTCCAAATGAACACCAACAGGGACTTGAAGTGAAATTATTTCAGTTCATAAATGCTATCGTTCAAGCATGGACAGTCAAGAGTCAACTGCTCAGCCCATTTCAAGTTTTGATGCTAACCAAAACCGCATTATCTACCAAGGTCAACTTGTCTGAATTAAATGTCTGCAATAAGGTTAGCATCCCTAATGTGGAAAAAGCGTCTTCAGCCTCAATTACCATTCCAGAAGGCTCTGAATCACAATTGTTTTAAACTCCACATTCACATGCCATACTGTACATTGATATATACAGTACTGCAAACAATGTTTAATATATTTGTGGAAATAGACTCCCCCAGCCATTAAAGAATCATCAAAAGTAGGCCGTTAGACCGAGAAAGAGAGTACAGAGTGGTTCATTGATGGGAAATTTTAACACATGTTCCAAGAGTTTTTTTCACTATTTTCTGTGGCAGTTTTCATCCTAATGAAATGTCTTCTCAGGTTTCCTCGGATGAAGACAAAAAGTCAGAGTGGAGTAAAAGAGGACAGCAGAGGACTAGAAGCAAAGGTGAATGTCTCCCCGGCTGAGATTCCCGGAGCCAAAGTGAAAGCCAAAGGAAAAGGCCCCAAGTTTGGAATCAACTTTTCCAAGAGTAAGGACGTCAAGTCTGGATCCATGGAACTGAAGAAGCCGGATGTAAACATTCCGTCGCCATCTTTGGAGTTCAGTATTCCTGCTGGGAAAGGTGTGGATGTGAAGATGGGGGGAGCATCGCTGAAGTCCCCGGATGTGGAGTTTGCCCTCCCCTCCGTCAAAGCTGACACATCTTTGCCTGCTGAGAAGGGAAAGGTGGAAATTAAAGCTACGAAAGTTGAAGTAAGAGGAGACCTGGCCAATGTTACAACAGGAAAAGTTGATGTCGAAACCAGCAAAGGTGATGGAAAACTGCGAATGCCAAAGTTGAAACTTCCCAAAATGAGACTGTCACATCATTTGGATGAGACTGATGATGACAAAATGAAGGTCAAATCAGAAGGAGAAATCACGGTTCCAACGGTGGAAATAAAAGGAGAAAGTGATACTGTTCTCCCTGACGTACATGTCGCCAAAGGTCGCATCTCTGGAAACGTTCCATCTATGCCCTCTGTTGACATCTCTTTACCCAAAGTCAAAGGAGCATCAGACATCGATGTAAAGACAACAATCAAGAAGCCTGGAATGGACTTCTCGGTGCCAGACGTGGACCTCCATGTTGGGAGAATTCCTGACGAGGTGGAGGGCACTTTTAAAGGACCCGAAATTTCCCTGCCCACACTTGATATCTCTTTACCAAAGATGGGATCGTCTGATATGGATATTGATGGTGGAGAAAGTGGAGGGAAATTCTGTTTTCATTCTGCTGAGGCTGGAGTAGACATGAGCCATTATATTGGCGGAGATGGGAAGTTCACCCTACCGAATTTCAATGTATCTCAATCACAAAAGGTTAAACTGAAAGAACCGAATGTTGAAGGAGAATTCAAGCTGCCCAGTGTGGACCTGACGCTTCCCAAAATCAAAGATGTGGACCTCGATAAGCCCGATGTTAACATTTCTTTACCAAAGATCAGTCTTTCAGAAGGTGGTTTCAAGCTAAAAGCTCTGGACATCGAAGGAGAGAAAATGGAAATTCCAGACGTTGATGTCACTCTTCCAAAAGCTGAAGGAGATTTTGACATTGAAAGCCCTGATGTCAAAGCAGGAAAGTTTAAAATGCCATCACTGGATGTTTCTTTACCAAAAGTCAATCTTCCAGAGAGTGGTATTAAAATAAAAGGTCCAGAATTCAAAGGAAGGAAAATGGAAATGCCAGATATCGATCCCTCATTTCCCAAAGGACATTTGGAAGGTGATGTTGAGATTGAAGGTCCTGATGTCAAAGGAGGAAAGTTCAAAATGCCAACATTTGATGTTTCTTTACCAAAAGTCAATCTTCCAGAGGGTGGTGTCAACCTAAAAGGTCCAGAGCTCAAGGGAGGAAGGGTGGAAATGCCAGATATCGATATCTCACTTCCCAAAGGAAAATTTGAAGGTGGCGTTGAGCTTGAAAGCCCTGACGTCAAAGGAGGAAAGTTCAAAACACCAACATTGGATGTTTCTTTACCAAAAATCAATCTTCCAGAGAGTGGTATTAAAATAAAAGGTCCAGAATTCAAAGGACGGAAAATGGAAATGCCAGACATCGATGTCTCACTCTCCAAAGAAAAATTTGAAGGTGATGTTGAGCTCCAGGGCCCTGACGTCAAAGGAGGAAAGTTCAAAATGCCAACACTGGATGTTTCTTTATCAAAAGTCAATCTTCCAGAGGGTGGTGTCAAACTAAAAGGTCCAGAACTGAGAGGAAGGAAGGTGGAACTGCCAGACATTGATGTCGCACTTCCCAAAGGAAAATTTGAAGGTGACGTTGAGCTTGAAGGCCTTGATGTCAAAGGAGGAAAGTTCAAAATGCCAACATTTGATGTTACTTTACCAAAAGTCAATCTTCCAGAGAGTGGTATTACACTAAAAGGTCCAGAACTGAAAGGAAGGAAGTTGGAGATGCCAGACATTGATGTTTCACTTCCCAAAGGAGAATTTGAAGGTGGCGTTGAGCTTGCAGACCCTGATGTCAAAGCAGGAAAGTTTAAAATGCCAACATTGGATGTTTCGTTCCCAAAAATCAATCTTCCAAAGGGTGGTGTCAAACTAAAAGGTCCAGAACTCAAAGGAAAGATGGAAATTCCAGATGTTGATGTCTCTCCTCCAAAGGTTGAAGCAGATTTTAACATTGAAAGCCCTGATGTCAAAGGAGGAAAGTTTAAAATGCCAACATTGGATGTTTCTTTACCAAAAGTCAATCTTCCAGAGAGTGGTATTAAGCTAAAAGGCCCAGAACTGAGAGGAAGGAAGATGGAACTGCCAGACATTGATGTCTCCCTTCCCAAAGGAAATTTTGAAGGTGGCGTTGAGCTTGAAGGCCCTGATGTCAAAGGAGGAAAGTTTAAAATGCCAGCATTGGATGTTTCTTTACCAAGAGTCAATCTTCCAGAGGGTGGTGTCAAACTAAAAGGTCCAGAAATTAAGGGAGGAAGGATGGAAATGCCAGATATCGATGTCTCACTTCCCAAAGGAAAATTTGAAGGTGGCGTTGAGCTTGAAGGCCCTGATGTCAAAGGAGGAAAGTTCAAAATGCCAACATTGGATGTTTCTTTACCAAAACTCACTCTTCCAGAGGGTGGTGTAAAACTAAAAGGTCCAGAACACAAAGGAAAGGTGGACATTCCAGATGTTGATGTCTCTCTTCCAAAAGTTGAAGGAGATTTTGACATTGAAGGCCCTGATGTCAAAGGAGGAGCGTTTAAAATGCCAAAATTTGATGTTTCATTACCTAAAGTCAATCTTCCACAGGGTGGTGTTAAACTAAAAGGTCCACAATTCAAAGGAAAGACGGAAAGTGCAGCTGTCGATGTCTCACTTCCCAAAGGGAAATTTAAAGGTGGCGTTGAGCTTCAAGGCCCTGATGTAAAAGGAGGAAAGTTCAAAATGCCAGCATTGGATGTTTCTTTACCAAAAGTCAATCTTCCAGAGAGTGGTGTCAAACTGAAAGGTCCAGAACTTAAGGGAGGTAGGATGGAAATGCCAGACATCGATGTCTCACTTCCCAGAGGAGAATTTGAAGGAGGCGTTGAGCTTGAAGGCCCTGATGTCAAAGGAGGAAAGTTCAAAATGCCAACATTTGATGTTTCTTTGCCAAAAGTCACTTTTCCAGAGAGTGGTGTCAAACTAAAAGGTCCAGAAATTAAGGGAGGATGGATGGAAATGCCAGACGTTGATGTCTCACTTCCCAAAGGAAAATTTGAAGGTGGCGTTGAGCTTGAAGGCCCTGATGTCAAAGGAGGAAAGTTCAAAATGCCAACATTGGATGTTTCTTTACCAAAAGTCAATCTTCCAGAGGGTGGTGTCAAACTAAAAGGTCCAGAAATTAAGGGAGGAAGGATGGAAATGCCAGACATTGATGTCTCACTTCCCAAAGGAAAATTTGAAGGTGGCGTTGAGCTTGAAGGCCCTGATGTCAAAGGAGGAAAGTTCAAAATGCCAACATTGGATGTTTCTTTACCAAAAGTCAATCTTCCAGAGAGTGGTGTCAAACTAAAAGGTCCAGATCTTAAAGTAAAGATGGAAATTCCAGATGTTGATGTCTCTCTTCCAAAAGTTGAAGGAGATTTTGACATTGAAGGCCCTGATGTCAAAGGAGGAACGTTTAAAATGCCTAAATTTGATGTTTCTTTACCTAAAGTCAATCTTCCACAGGGTGGTGTTAAACTAAAAGGTCCACAATTCAAAGCTAAGACGGAAAGTGCAGCTGTCGATGTCTCACTTCCCAAAGGGAAATTTAAAGGTGGCTTTGAGCTTCAAGACCCTGATGTCAAAGGAGGAAAGTTCAAAATGCCAGCATTGGATGTTTCTTTACCAAAAGTCAATCTTCCAGAGAGTGGTGTCAAACTGAAAGGTCCAGAACTTAAGGGAGGTAGGATGGAAATGCCAGATATCGATGTCTCACTTCCCAGAGGAGAATTTGAAGGTGGCGTTGAGCTTGAAGGCCCTGATGTCAAAGGAGGAAAGTTCAAAATGCCAACATTTGATGTTTCTTTGCCAAAGGTCACTCTTCCAGAGAGTGGTGTCAAACTAAAAGGTCCAGAAATTAAGGGAGGAAGGATGGAAATGCCAGACATTGATGTCTCACTTCCCAAAGGAAAATTTGAAGGTGGCGTTGAGCTTGAAGGCCCAGATGTCAAAGGAGGAAAGTTCAAAATGCCAACATTGGATGTTTCTTTACCAAAAGTCAATCTTCCAGAGAGTGGTGTCAAATTAAAAGGTCCAGATCTTAAAGGAAAGATGGAAATTCCAGATGTTGATGTCTCTCTTCCAAAAGTTGAAGGAGATTTTGACATTGAAGGCCCTGATGTCAAAGGAGGAACATTTAAAATGCCAAAATTTGATGTTTCTTTACCTAAAGTCAATCTTCCACAGGGTGGTGTTAAACTAAAAGGTCCACAATTCAAAGGAAAGACGGAATGTGCAGCTGTCGATGTCTCACTTCCCAAAGGGAAATTTAAAGGTGGCGTTGAGCTTGAAAGCCCTGATGTCAAAGGAGGAAAGTTCAAAATGCCAACACTGGATGTTTCTTTACCAAAAGTCAATCTTCCAGAGAGTGGTGTCAAACTGAAAGGTCCAGAACTTAAGGGAGGTAGGATAGAAATGCCAGATATCGATGTCTCACTTCCCAGAGGAAATTTTGAAGGTGGCGTTGAGCTTGAAGGCCCTGATGTCAAAGGAGGAAAGTTTAAAATGCCAACATTGGATGTTTCTTTACCAAAAGTCAATCTTCCTGAGGGTGGTGTCAAACTAAAAGGTCCAGAACTGAGAGGAAGGAAGGTGGAACTGCCAGACATTGATGTCTCCCTTCCCAAAGGAAAATTTGAAGGTGGCGTTGAGCTTGAAGGCCCTGATGTCAAAGGAGGAAAGTTTAAAATACCAGCATTGGATGTTTCTTTACCAAAAGTCAATCTTCCTGAGGGTGGTGTCAAACTAAAAGGTCCAGAACTCAAGGGAGGGACGATGGAAATGCCAGATATCGATGTCTCACTTCCCAGAGGAGAATTTGAAGGTGGCGTTGAGCTTGAAGTCCCTGATGTCAAAGGAGGAAAGTTCAAAATGCCAACATTTGATGTTTCTTTCCCCAAAATCAATCTTCCAGAGGGTGGTGTCAAACTAAAAGGTCCAGAAGTCAAAGGAAAGATGGAAATTCCAGATGTTGATGTCCCTCCTCCAAAAGTTGAAGGAGATTTTAACATTGAAAGCCCTGGTGTCAAAGGAGGAAAGTTTAAAATGCCAGCATTGGATGTTTCTTTACCAAAAGTCAATCTTCCAGAGGGTGGTGTCAAACTAAAAGGTCCAGAACTGAGAGGGAGGAAGATGGAACTGCCAGACATTGATGTCTCACTTCCCAAAGGAAAATTTGAAGGTGACGTTGAGCTTGAAGGCCCAGATGTCAAAGGAGGAAAGTTCAAAATGCCAACATTGGATGTTTCTTTCACAAAGGTCACTCTTCCAGAGAGTGGTGTCAAACTCCAAGGTCCAGAAATTAAAGGAAAGGTAGATATACCAGATGTTGATGTCTCTCTTCCAAAAGTTGAAGGAGATTTTGACATTGAAGACCTTGATGTCAAAGGGGGAAAGTTTAAAATACCAAAATTTGATGTTTCTTTACCTAAAGTCAATCTTCCACAGGGTGGTGTTAAACTAAAAGGTCCACAATTCAAAGGAAAGATGGAAAGTGCAGATGTCGATGTCTCACTTCCCAAAGGGAAATTTAAAGGCGGCGTTGAGCTTGAAGGCCCTGATGTAAAAGGAGGAAAGTTCAAAATGCCAGCATTGGATGTTTCTTTACCAAAAGTCAATCTTCCAGAGGGTGGTGTCAAACTGAAAGGTCCAGAACCTAAGGGAGGAAGGATGGAAATGCCAGATATCGATGTCTCCCTTCCCAAAGGAAATTTTGAAGGTGGCGTTGAGCTTGAAGGCCCTGATGTCAAAGGAGGAAAGTTCAAAATGCCAACATTTGATGTTTCTTTCCCCCAAATCAATCTTCCACAGGGTGATATCAAACTAAAAGGCCCCGAACTCAAAGGAAAGATGGAAAATCCAGATGTTGATATCTCTCCTCCAAAAGTTGAAGGAGATTTTAACATTGAAAGCCCTGATGTCAAAGGAAGAAAGTTTAAAATGCCCGCATTGGATATTTCTTTACCAAAAGTCAATCTTCCAGAAGCTGGTGTCAAACTAAAAGGTCCAGAACTTCAGGGAGGGAGGATGGAAATGCCAGATATTGATGTCTCACTTCCCAAAGGAAAATTTGAAGGTGACGTTGAGCTTGAAGGCCCTGATGTCAAAGGAGGGAAGTTGAAAATGCCTAAATTTGATGTTTCTTTACCTAAAGTCAAGCTTCCAGAGGGTGGTGTTAAACTAAAAGGTCCAGAATTTGAGGGGCATACGATTGAAATGCCAGACTTAGATATCTCATGCCCCAAAGGAAAAGCAGAAGGAAAAATAGGAATTGAAGGACATGTTGGCAAGAGTGGAAAGTTTCACATGCCCTCTGTTGATCTTTCTCTTCCTAAAATGAAAACAAAAGGTCCAGAGATCAATATTGAAGGTCCTGAAGTTAAACATGGAAAAGTCATCACTCCAACTGTCCAACGTCCCAAAGTTGAAGGGGAGCTGGATCTTGAAGGCCCTGATGTCAAAGGAGGAAAGTTTAAAATGCCAGCATTGGATGTTTCTTTGCCAAAGGTCAATCTTCCAGAGCGTGGTGTTAAAGTAAAAGGTCCAGAACTCAAGGAAGGAAAGATTGAAATTCCAGACATTGATGTCTCACTTCCTAAAGGAAAGGTTGACGCAGGTGTTTGTCTGGAAGGCCCTGAAATCAAAGGAGGAAAGTTCAAAATGCCAACAATGGATGTTTCTTTACCAAAAGTCAGTCTTCCAGAAAGTAGTGTCAAACTGAAAGGCCCGGAACTTGAGGGACGGACGATGGAGATACCAGACTTAGGTATTTCATTCCCGAAAGGAAAAGCAGAAGGAAAAACAGGAATTGAAGGGCATGTTGGCAAGGAAGGAACATTTCATATACCCTCTGTTGATCTTGCTCTTCCTAAAATGAAAACAAAAGGTCCGGACATCAATATTGAAGGTCCTGAATTTAAAGGTGGAAAAGTTTCCACCCCAACTGTGGATGTTTCCCTTCCAAAAGTTGAAGGCGAACTGTATCTTGAAGGCCCTGATGTCAAAGGAGGAAAGTTCAAAATGCCAACATTGGATGTTTCTTTACCAGAAGTCAACCTTCCAGAGGGTGGTGTTAAAATAAAAGGTCCAGGCCTTGACGGACAAAAGATTGAGATGCCAGACTTAGACATTTCATGTCCTAAAGGAAAAGCAGAAGGAGAAATGGGGATTGGAGGGCAAGTTAGTAAAGGACAAAAGTTTCATATGCCGTCTGTTGATATTTCCCTTCCTAAAATGAAGGCAAAAGGTCCAGAAATAAAGATTGACAGTCTTGATGTTAAGGGTGAAAAAGTCCCCATAGCAACAGTTGATGTCTCACTTCCCAAAGTTGAGGGCAACCTGGATATTGGAGGCCCTGACATAAAAGGAGGAAAATCAAAAGTACCAACACTTGATATTTCTTTACCAAGTGTCAGTCTTTCAGAGGGTGGCACAAAACTAAGAGGTCCTGAACTCAAGGGAGGAAAGATGGAAATTTCAGACATTGATGTCTCGCTTCCAAAAGTAAATAGTGAAGGGCGGTTTGATATCGAAGGCCCCGATGTTAAAGGTGGAAAGTTCAAAATGCCAGCATTGGATGTTTCATTGCCAAAAGTCACCCTCCCAAAAGTTGATTCAAACTTGGAAACACCAAATATCAAAGGAAAAATTCAAGTGCCCAGTGTGAATATTTCACTTCCCAAAGGAAATGCTGAGGGAGATTTTGATGTTGAAGGCCCTGATATCAAAGGAGGAAAAATTAAAATGCCATCACTGGATGTTTCTTTACCAAAAGTCAATCTTCCAGAGGGTGGTGTCAAATTAAAGGGGCCAGAATTCAGTAAAGGGAAGACTGAGATGCCAGACTTGGGCATGTCATTCCCTAAAGGAAAAGCAGAAGGAGAAATAGGATTTGAAGGGCATGTAGGCAAAGGAGGAAAGTTTCACATGCCCTCTGTTGATATTTCTCTTCCTAAAATGAAAACAAAAGGTCCAGAGATAAATATTGAAGGTGCTGACATTAAATGTCGTGGAAATGTCACCATGCCAACTGTTGATGTTTCTCTTCCCAAAGTTGGAGAAAATCTGGATATTGGAGGCCCTGATGGCAAAGGAGGAAAATTCAACATGCCAACATTTGATGCGTCTCTACCAAAGGTCGGACTTCCAGGGCATGGTGTTGAAGTCAAAGGTCCAAACCTTGAGGGAAGGAAGATTGATATTCCAGACATTAATGTCTCACTTCCTAAAGGAAAAGCAGGAGGACAAATAGGAATTGAAGGGCATGTTGACAAAGGAGGAAAGTTCCATATGCCGTCTGTGGATATTTCTCTTCCTAAAATGAAACCAAAAGGTCCAGACATAGACATTGAAGGTCCTGACATTAAAGTTGTAAAAGTCACCATGCCAACAGTTGATGTTTCCCTTCCTAAAATTGAATCCCCAGAATTAGATGTCAGTTTGAAGGGTCCTGATGTAAAAGGTGGCAAAGTCACCATCCCAGCAATGGCTGGAATGACAGGAGAATGTGCAAGTTCAGGTTCTTGTAAACGTGGGACAGTCAAACTTCCAACTGTTGACATCTCAGCTCCGAAGGTGGATCTTGACTTTGGCCTCACCAAACCAAAAGGTGACGATGTGGAGGTGGCGCTATTGAAAGCAGAGGGAAGCCGGCCTTCTTCTGGGGGAAGTTTTGACTTGCCAAACGTTACTCTCAAAGTCCCCAGTTTTACACTTCCCAGATTTGGTGGCAAGTCCAAGAGTGGCCACTTGGAGGTGTCAGGACAAAGCTCTGAGGGTGACATTTCTCTTAGGGAGCCATCCGCGGAGTTGGATTTGGACAGCAAAGTGAAAGGCAAAAGAGCTAAACTCAAAAAGCCCTTATTTGGAATAGCCAAAAAAGAAGCAGATGTGTCTGTGTCTTGTCCTGAATTAGATGTCAATTTAAAAAAGAGGGGCGTCGATATTCCTAAACCAGATACCAATGTTGATGTAGAAGGGAAAGGTCGCTTCCATGCACCCGATGTCACTATCAAATTCCCAAAGTTCCCCGTGCCAGGATTTGTTTCAAAAGATGGAGATCTGGAAAAGCCAAGTGGTGACCTTGAAGCTAAGGCCAAGGCCAAAATGCCCTCAGTTGAGCTATCACTTCCTGCCACTAAATCACCAGAAATGGAGGTTCTTCTCCCAAAAGCAGAGGTGGACATATTAGAGAGTGACATCCGAACCTATGAGGGAGACCTGAAAATTCCCCAAAAGCCTGTAATTGATGTGAATGTACCCAAAGTAGACCTGGCTGTGCCACTTCCCAAAATAAAACATGAGGCCAGTAATGAGAGAGAAGGAACAAAATTCAAGATGCCTGATGTGGACTTATCCGTACCGAAAGGAAAAGTGGCCAGCATGCCAAAAGGCAAATCTTTAAAGACTAAAGCACCAGAAGTCGCACTGACAATGCAGTCAATAGATGTGTCCCTTCCCAAAGCAACAGATGCTGACTTACATGGAGATGGACGAGGCGACTTTAAGACGCCACATGTCAACACTGATCTACCAGAAGCGAGAATGCCAAAGACAAACATATCCATCCCCAAAGACAAAGGTGATTTGCATGTAAAGGGAGAGCAAACAGGTCTGAAACTGAAGATGCCAAGACTGGATATCACAGGCCCAAAAGGAGACCTGGAGCTGGACTTGCGACTTCGGAAAGGAGACACCAAGGTGGAAGTAACTGATGCAGAAACCAACAGCAAAGTCAAAGGGCCCAAAGTCAAGGGAACAAAGTTCAATATTGGAATGCCCAAAAAGAAAAATGGCGGCGGTGTAAAAGTTGAGCATGACATTGAGATTACTAAGCCTGGAGTCTCCAGTCTGACATCCACAATTCACAACGGGCACAAAGAGGGAAATATTAATGTCCAAAGGCCAGGTGTTACATTACCAAGTGCAAGTGTGAAAAGCAAAGAAGGCTCAGCAGAAACTGGTCTCCCGTCATTATCTAGTGCAATCCCTAAGATTCCAGACATAGACTTTGATATCGGCACAGCACAGGATGAAGACGAGGACAAATTAGGCAAGAAGATAAAAATCCCCAAGTTTGGTGTCCCACTTCCCTCCCTGTCCTCCCCGGAAGGAAGAATGGAGATCCGTGGGCCGGAGATGAAACACGAAGGCCCCAAGGTGAAGAAAGCAGTTTTTGTTTTGGTAAATCCACCTCAAACAGACGATGTGACTTTAAATACAGGTGACGCCAAGGTGAAGATTCCCAACTTTCACACAAAGACCACAGACACATCTGTGAGCACACCTGGAATGTCATTGTGTGCCAGCCCATTAAGGTCAGCTGACGTCACACTCAAGACAGAAGGTCCAAGTTCAAGGTTCCACTTTGAAAAAGATAAAAGTCCTCACAAGGGCTTCAAAGACGAAGATGTGGCAGCTAGTGGAAGAGTCAAACTTCCAAAGGTGGAATTTACTTCTCCTTATGGAAAGAAAGCTGTAGGTGATGCCAACTTGGAAATGGCAAGCAGACTGAGCAAACCTTCATTGCCAGGGGAAGCTCCTAAAGGGCTGCAGATGAAACCCAGCAAGGTTTCATTTGAAGGTTTTGTTGAGCAGTCCTCAAAGGAAGTTGTCTCACACCACTCCAGAACGGAAAGGCTGGATCAGGACAGCTCAGGATCGCCAGCTGCTTATACCATGGAGTTCAGCTCGACAGAGGTCCAAACCTGGAGCGAGGGAGACACCAAAGGAGACCCCCAGGGGATAGAGGCTCCCCCCTGGTTCAAGGTGCCGAAGTTCACCCTGAAACCTCACTCCACAGGTAGGCCTGGTTCCTCACCTTGAAAGCAGTTATTGTCCTGTCTCATTTTTTGGTCAAATACTGTAGTACTTGGACCTCAAACAACTGTAATCTGGGTTATTTGACGCTTGTGCATAGATACTGTACTGCAGGGGCCACCAAACCTTTTGAAACAAAGGGCTACGAGTTTGATGCACATTTCTGAAACAATAAATGTGAACATTGTAGTCATGTTAATGATTTCTCACAATAGGAAACATAAAATGTGCAATACTTTTGTTTCTATTAATATCTTCATATCAAATGATCATTTCGACAACATTCCTAGAAAATCCCAACGTCCCATCACCAGTGAGCTATCTTTGGAACAGGCCCGCGGGCTACTCGTGTGGTGCTTGGAAGCTACCCGGTGTCGGTGGGTACCACATTGGTGACCCTTTACGACTATATTGACATTTTGTTCCAACATTTCATGTGTAACGGTTACCTTGTATTACCCCCATTCCAATCAAAGTGTGCAGAGAAAGGCCCGATAATACGATGTCTGTAAACACCTGAGGTGTGGTGTGGTGTGGGATGCGTGTTCCCTCCCTGGTATGATTGGAAAGCGGTCAAAACCAACCACCATAAATGCTAAACTAATTTACAATCATACTGCTTTTTGAGACACATAGAGAAGCAACTGGTTGCGCAGTAAGCACAATCTCTTACATGTTAAAAATCAGTTGAGTGTGTATTCAAATTTAGGACTACTGTATTGGGACTTTGACTATGTCTGTGTGTAACTTAACAACAAATGAAAAGACTTCATGTTTTTCATGAGTATCCCCAGTGGCACTGTACCTCCTCTTTGGACCATAGCTCCTCCTTTGACGTTGTTTAGAAGATAAGCCATGAGCTGAATATTATCACTTTGTTTTAACAACCAATGTGCGTGGATTGATCGTGACAACAGATAGCTGCTCAACATTATATTATTATTTTTAGGTGTAAAGTTGTTAGAGGAGTTTGAAATGACATTCAAATGTTTTGGGGTTATACTTTGGAGTATACTATTAATATAGGCAATTGGAAAAAAATATTAAGGGAAACATCCACTACACGTGAAATTTTCAGTCTGCGTCAGGGCTTGGTCCCTAACTCCAGTGGTAGCTTGTGATCACTGTACTTGAAGTTGTGATCATCTTCCATTTTATTAACTATCCCGTCTTGCTGTGTCTCTCTGCTACAAAGACTAACCTTCCCTTCTGTCTTACACGCTTCTCCTGCTGTTTTCCCTCCTCACCTCCTGTCCTTTTGGCCGGGCCTCTTGGCAGGCTTCCTCCAGATCACGCCGGAGGGGTCTCCTCAGGCACAGCGGCGAGGGGAGCTGGGAGGCGAGGCCAACATATCGGGCTCCTTCTGCCAGCACTCCTCTGACATCACCACAAGGGAAGTGTCGCCCCCGGGGGCACGAGGCTCAGTTACCGTGGTGACCAAAACCACCAGAACGACGCGGCACTCCACGCCAGCCGAGACGTCAGCAGGTGTTTCGGTGGTAACCGCTCGCCCACCGTCAGACCTCTGAGGAGCCAGACACGCCTGCAAAATTAAAGTCTTTATTTTGGTAACTACAGACACGCCCCAATTTACAGACGAGTTACGTTCAAGAAGGCCGTTAGTACGTTAGATTGTTTGTGAATCATTATTTTGCCATTTTTCTATTGTCACTACATATTACTTAGCGCCTTTTCTTTCCTGCACACCATTGTTCGTTGAGAACCTAGTCAGTACAGTCTCAGTAGTGTATGGTTCTTCATTCTAGAACATCTTAATAAATACTGTAAGTATCAAGTACAGTGACCCCCCCCCCCCCCCCCCATTTTATCGTGGAGGATACATTCCTAACCGACCCACGATAGGTGAAAAAAAATTCTAAATGGTTTTACCCCTTCCACACACTTTAAACACATTGAAACTTATTAATACACACTTTATAATAAACACTTTTTTAAAAATCCTTAGCATTCGCATCTGTCCTCGCTCTCTCGCTGCCAAGAAATGAATAGACTATCGTACAGGATCACTTTGAGGAAATGAAGAGAAGACTCTTGCTCGTGTAGTTTTCCAAATAGGAGGCACAGTGTGCTTGCGTCAAGTTATTTATGTCGCTCCAAATTTAAGTTTAAAATTGACACAAAAAAGAGAAGAGACTTAAATAGTGTATATTTAAACATCAATCCACATCCACTGCCTTAACGCTAACATATCATGTGAAACGCCAAACATTTACTAGCAGAAATTAGTATAGATGTTATGTAATACTCAAATTAAAAGAAAAAAAGCAAAGCGGTGGAACTTTAACTCACACAGCAGCAAGACATACAGAGTTTAAAGTGTCTTGACACATACTTTTGTTGTGATTTGGTGTTATTTAAATGAAATTCAATTCTGACTTGCCTGAAATCTGTAAAAAAAAAAAAAACATTAAAAAATTACATCTTAAAAATCTGCAATATTGTCGGGATGAGAAAGATGAACCATGATACACTGGGGTTTTACTGTCTGGGGTTTTACTGTACAACGAAGGCGCGCAATTCAAATTTCAGTCTTGGAAGTTTAAAAACATTTAGGATTTTTTTTAGATTGACATTGCATTTTTCATATTTTCAAATGTAAGTAAATTGAATGTTTGTAAGTAGGGGAGTGTCTGGATTCGTGTGATACACACACAGTCAAGCAGCAATAATTATTAGCAGAGTAATATATATTTACTTTTTCATTTTTAACTGTGCCATTTTTTGTTACTGCATCTCCAAGTGTGTTAGTGTAGTTTGAGTTGTTTTCAAGAGTTCACACGATATGTCAAAGAGGATTTATTGTGAAGCGATTTCATTGTAGTTTGTAGTTACATTTGACACTTACTGCGGGGACAATGTAAATACAAGTTTGTCCCTTGTGGAGGTAGTTCATTCAGTAGGATTTTATTACCATATTCGTCAAGAGTAGCAACGGGAATGTTTTTGTCAAAATGCTTTGTGAGTCTTTGATGCTTCTTTGAGATTGTGACACATTTTGTATTTTTAGTTTGTCATCATGACGTTTTTTTCCCCCCCATCTGTGTGGATCATACCTGTAAACCTCTGACTGGTGGTCAATCATTTAGACCAAAATGCTGGTTTTAGTTCATTATTTTATTTTTTCATGCATCTCAAGTTAGGAATATCTTGCTCAAATTTAAATTATTCTTCTCATGTATACTATATGGGCACAGTTATCAACCCCCTTTGCATGGGATAAACAGGATAGAATAGAAATTAAATATTGGTTGTCCATGTAGTGAATATAACCCTCATATTAACCACGTGACGTAAATAGTGTCATGTAGAGTACAAATGACTGTTTTTAAGTGATATCATTCTGTAAAAACTGATAGAAAAATCTGACAGCACTACAGCCCGTCATCACCTTTCTTATGAGACATTTGAGAATGTATATGCATTGATGTTTTTTGACTTCGGTTGCTGTGCCTGTTTTGCAGCTGAAATTTAAATTTTATTTTACATTTTCAAATGCTGGATAAAGAGTATATGTCAGTACACACTGAGATGTTTGTGTAGAAATGATGACTTTTCTGGTTTGAACATGTATGTATTTGTATGCTAAGTGCTACAGTATATGCGTTGGAGAGATTGTCGGTGAAGATGCTACATAAATAAAATAATACATTCACACATCATGTATATTTCAATGACAATGTAACAAGCTGCTGCACAAATCATTTGTGATTCAACACGAAATGAAAAATGAAATAAACATTTAACTAGCTACCAGATGCCAGAGCTCAAAAGAATTCCTATGGCTGTTGTTACTTGGCAGAATTCAAAGGGCCCACCCAATCATATCTGCCCCATAAGAAACATATCACGACAGGATCAAATGGTCACCGTTTATTTGCATAGGTGACGTCATTAATAGCCGGACGTTGATCTTATCAGGGTACATTCGAGATTAAGATGCTTAGCAATAAAATAGCACTCTTTGCAAAAATAAGTACATATGTACGTAAAACAATAAACGTATAAGATAAATGAGGCAATTCACGCAAACATGCTAACGTTTACTTGCTGTTAAGGTTATGGAATATTTCGTCCAACAATTAGCATTAGCACAGCTAGCAAAATCGCAACAAGTTGTCATAAACTCAACGTACGCGTCTATTCCAGAGGACACACAGTTTGCTAACAGGGCAGTGGAATAATTATGTATTGTATTCATTAAATACCTTTTCAAAATGTGAAAATGAAGAGGAACGAACGTAACTCGGCAAGCGGAGTCAATCAAGGCATTCCGCCACTCCCGGAGGCGGAGTCAAGGCACTGCCAACAGATCACTGCACAAAGGATGGAGAAAAAGATTGATTTAATAGAGAACTTCAAATTATAAAAACAGATAATATAAATGAAAAAATGGATGGATGGATGGATGGATGGATGGATGAACCCTGGATGGTATTGTTTTTTTGTGCTTGATTTGTGTTCTTTGTATTACCTATATTACTACATTTAGTGATTGTGTATTTTAGATATGGAGATAAAGCGCTTGGTGGAATAATAAAGTTTAACAAGAATAATGATTCTTTTTATTTTTAGGGTCCTTTCTGAGCACCGAGACGCCGTAGGAACAGCACAATATGAAAATAAGCAGTACAGTAACAATAAGAAACAACAAAAATTACTTGTTTAATCAAAACGGCGACTTTTCTTATCATATCACTTTATGGCGAGATCAGCGCCACAGTGCAATCTGTTATTCCACGCAATTACGCGAAGACGTCATCGCGCAACAGAAACGTCATCTTTGGCAACGTTTAACCATCTTTAGCAACGTTAACTAAAAATTAGTCGGTGGCGTAGAACTGCTGATTGACCAACATCCAGGCATTTTCATTGTTATTTATAATAAGCATGACATGATACTTTGAGACTTTTGTAATCAATTTGGCTTTTTACCCCTCCCTGAGTGACAGCTCGATGGGCTCCGCCTGCAGCCCTCGCCACTGGTGGCTGGTGGGCCGTCCTTGGCTGCACGGGGGAGGCCGGCTGGGGCTTGCGAGTGCGTGAAGGCGAGCTGCGGTGATGATGATGATGATGATGATGATGATGATGATGATGATGCGGCTGCTCGCATGCGGCGTATTTCGCAGATGACGCGCAATGGCCGCAGTGGTGCTGCTACTGGTGCTGGTGCTGGTGCCGCTGGGGGGGAGAGGCTGACGATGCTGAGAGGGGGAGGAGGACGACGAGGAGGAGGAGGAAGAACGCCTTTGTGGTGCTGTCGTGTCTATTTTTAAGCCAGCGTGGACCGGGCGAACGTTCGGTGGATCATCAAGGCCCACAGCGAGGATGAGAATGCTGCACAGCCCGAGGAGGACCGATATTCCCCGCCTGTGATTGCGAGAGCGAGGAGGGGGGGACAATTTAGTCATCGAATTGGGTGAGAAATATTTGTATAAAATGTTGTTTTTTCTTGCTCCAATGACGTAAGTGACGTGCACGCGTGGATACAAACGAGCGTGACGGCCCACGAACGACTATTGCGTCACTTTGTCTTCTTCATGCACACAAGGGCCATCCTTCAGCAAGGTAGCCTTTTTTTTTAACCCCACATGTGGACTACACTCACTTCATCTCATGACATCCAAAACAAGTCATAGTCATAATGTTCCCTTTTGATCGACCATGCATTGCGTCAAACAATTTTCCTGTTTAAATTGGAAGAGGGTCAAAATAGATAAGCAGCGCGGTGTGAGAGTGGTTAGTATGTCTGCCACAGAGTTTTGAGGTTCTGGGTTCGAATCTTGGCTCAGGCTTTCCTCTATGGATTTGTGGCACTTTACTAACTCCGTACCGATCCACTAATTGGGTCAGTTTGACCCACCTTCTTGTGTGTGTTTTTTTTACAAAATACTCACATTTTTGGCGTTGTTTTGTACAAGACTACTCACCTTTTGTTGCAAAAGTTGGGTCAAATTGACCCAAGTAGTGGAGCGGTCCATTTTTGACCCAAAATTGTGTTATTTTTAACCCAACTGTTTTTAGGGTGTAAATTGTGTGAATATACGTGTTGGTTTTGTCTATATGTGCCCTGCAATTGGCTGGCAACCAGTGGGCTTCTGTCGCCACAAAGTCAGCTGGAATAGGCTCCAGCTCACAGTGACCCCTAATGAGGATAAAAGCACTAAAATGAATACATGGTTGCTGACAGCCAATACTGGTGTTGAAATTAAGATGTTTTTTTTCCCAAAATATACCATTTATTTTTGAAAATATACAACTTTATTCTCAAAATAAATAAAATACTTTTGTTTCAAACAAAATGATTTCTTCTATTTATTCATTTATATTCTAAATTGTTTAATTTTAAAAAAAACATGCTATGTTAAAATATCAGAAAAATATACAACATTGGAAAAACATGCGATATGTGATACAGTTGTTGAATACAAGCGATATCAATATTATTGCGATATTTTACATGTACCTGAAGAAATACCATTTTTATTATATAATGAAAGAATGACATTTTTTTTCATGCAGCAAAATAAGCAAGCCCAATGTATTCTTAGCTGATTAGTTGTAATCGCCCAAGATAATGTCCAACTATTGGGTGGCGATGCGCATTTAAGTTTGCGTCTGACTGGTCAAATTCAAATAAAAGCATACAATTCCATAAGAAACTTATTGCATGTCTTTGCGATATGCATATTGCATGGGCCGATATGGCGATATCGATATTTTTTCAATATATTGTGCAGCCGTACTCTAAAATATACTACAGCTCGTTTTCTAAAAAAAAATGTGTTGTTTATTTCTCGAACCAAAGCTGCACTTTTTCTGTCAAGATTACGAGTCACTGCATTATGATTATTTATTTTAAAAAATTATATGCACTGTGGTTTTAACACTTCTTTATAATTTGCTAATTAAAGCTTAAAGATGTCATTAAAAAAAAATGATGTTTTCTCTCTCCAGGTTGTTCATAAAAGTGGGCAAGAACGACTGCAGAGCTCCAACTCATCCATATCAACTTCCTGTTACCTCCTGGGCGTTGTCACCAGGAGAAGCACTGGCGTTGTTGTTATTGCACTTTGACGCGACAACATTTTCCAAGCCATGCTGTCCCCTTGACAGCCTTCTTTTCAATGACCTCTGGCTGAAGAGCATCGCTTTATGCACTGCGATTATTAAGCGAAGCAAATTGCTCTCTCGATGAGACTCACGTGGAGCGCCATGCTGCAGCACAATAACAACAACAACTACCCGTGCCTGAAGGGGTCAGCCGGCGAGGCGCCCCTCAGGTGCTCCTCGGCCCCCCGGCCGCTCCCCGGCAGGCTGGAGCTGGGCCTGGCCGACCTACCGCTCATCCGGGGCCTGCGGGCCTGGGCGCTGTGCTCCAAGAACCGGCAGAAGGGCGGCGCCCCGCCCGGCGGCGGACGAGCACCGGCGACACCCCCGACCGGTCGCAGGACTTGTTGTCCCAGGCCGGCGGATGTGCACCTGAGTGGGCCTTGGGCTTCGGGGTACGGCCTCCCCCAGGCTGCGGTGGGCGCCCTGGTGACGGTGGCCACTCTGAAGACATCCGAAGGCAACGGGAAGACGCAGACTCAGTGCCTCTTTCTGCGGAACGACAAAGGAAGTTGTTTGTACTCCACGTCCGGCGGGACGAGCGGGGCCGGAGGCTGGCTCAGGGGGAAGTCCGGCGCCGGCGCTGGGCGGCGGGACAACCTTTCCGCCTTCCAAACGCAGGCCGCGGCCAGCCGAGTTCGAGTGCGGTCAGGGCGCAGGTGGAGGAAGTCCACTCACCCGGCGGCCCGAGAGAAAAGACATCCTGATAAGGAAGTCGACGAGAAACAGGAAAAGCAAGGCAAAGCCGGTCTGCGTCCATTCGCCAGTCCCAAAGGGGAAGCCTGTCAGGAACACGGAGGACCGCGTGGGGCTACTCATCGCCTGCGGAATTCGTCCAACGAGGCAAGTGCGAGGAAGTCCCGTCGCGCCGACGGCCAAGGCAACAAAACACTTCCCGATGGAGACGTGAAAGCGACACGGGAGGGGCCAGTTCCACTTTGTCCGGACTGCGTCGTCACTGCTCGAGGAGAAGCCTGTCATCAAAGCAGAGGACCCAGGGGAAGTCCTGGATCCCATCACAATCCTTACATTGAGGACAGACAGACTAAGTCCAGTCACGCGGCCAGCCGAGACAAAAGACTTCCTGGGGAGGACGTTTCTGAGGAACAGGAAGAGCCGCACAAAGCAGAGCCGCAGCGCAACGCCGGTCCAGACGAGGGAGTCTGTCAGAAAAGCTGTGGACCGGGCGGCAGTCCCGGATGCCTTCAGAACGCTTCCGGTGAGGAAAGTCGGAGGAAGTCCAGTCACGTGGCCAGCCGGGACAAAAGACTCCCCGATGAGAATGTCGCAGAGGAGCAAGAATGCGGAAACAAATCGGACCTGGTCTGCCGGGACGGTCCTGATGAGAGAGCCCGTTGCAAAGGCCCGCGACTGGCTGGGAGCGCTCCATGCTTTCAAAACGCTTTCAATGAGGAAAGCGAGAGGAAGTCCAGTCACGCGGCCTGCAGAGACAAAAGACCTGCCGATGAGGAAGTCACCCAGAAACAGGAAGAGCCAGACAAAGTCAGTCGGGAGGGCCTCGCCAGTCCCAAAGGGGAAAGCCGAGAGCTGCGAAGGAGCCTTGGATGCCTTCCCAATGCTCCCAAAGAGGAGCGTGCGAGGAAAGAAGACACTCGGAGTGGCGAGAGAACAGGAACCAAACGGGAGTGGGAGGACGAGGAGGGGAAGGGCCCCCGCCAGAATGATGATCCTTCTATTTTGTTGGGGCCCAACCCGGACCTGCAAACTTCTCAGGGCGCCAAAGACTCCGCGAACATAAAAAAGAGCCCAAATGTGGAAGAGCACGCCACGCAGACGCCTTTTGATGACATCACAGCCACAAACAGATCCATGGAGGACTCCCATGCCGCAGGGGGCAGCTGTGGCCAAGCAGAAGGTGAGGCTGGGAGGGCGCACAATCTGACAAACACCACCGTGGAATCGCCTTCCTTTTCTTGCCGCTCAAGAAAAAACTTGCGAGTGAACTGTGCGGAGGGGAAAGAAACTGATCGGATGCCAAATGAGTTTGCACGTGGATGCAGGGTAACCCCCGCTGGTCCCTGCCCGCATAATCCCACCCCCGGCCGGCCCAGCTCGGGAACCGTGGCAACCAGTCAGCCCCGCGCCGAGGCGGAAGAAGGAGAAAAAAGGGGCCAAGACGGCATCGAGCTGGAGGGCCGGCTCGAAAAACAAGAGGACGAGGAAGATGACTTTGGGGGGTTCGTGCAAGCCGAGGGGGGAGAGGAGCGCAGCCAGGGTGTCGCCGTTTCCGTCCCGGTGCCACGCGGGAGCGCGGCGGGTGAGTTTACGCAACTTGGGGTGTCTATTTTTACACGAGACCTGATACAAGAGTTGGATGAGGAGCAATGGCCGTCCATCCGCCATTTGAGTCACTTATCCTGACGAGGGCCGAAGACGGCCGGGGCGGACAACCGGGGAGCCCGCCCCGGCCGTCTTCGGGCAGTAGGCGGGGTACGCCCTGGACCGGTTGCCAGCCGACCGCAGGGCGCACACAAAACAACAAAACGTTGACGCTCACGATCGCACCGAGGCACAATTTTGAGTCTATTTTTTTCATGTTTTTGGAATGTGGGAGGAAACCCGAAAATCCGCACAGGCGCGGGCGGAACTTGCAAAACTCCACATAGGAAGGGCCGCAGTTGATACACATCCGTTTCTTGTCTACATTCCCCATATTTATTTGAAGACTTCCCATGTGTTTGGCAAATTCTACGTGCCTCATATTGGCATGCGAAAAAGATTCCAAGCGAGGTCAGAGCTGTTGGATTACTCTCGTGTTTACTTCCTCTCCTTTGATCCGCCTCCTAACATTTTTGGAATTATCGCTCGGGATTAGGCAGGCTTGTTTCAAAGGGTTTTGCGTCCCTTTTTAAGACCATTATGGACAAATGTATTGGGACACCTGCGGTTGTTCCAGCCAATAGACAAATCTCCTTTTTCAGCATTGTTATGTTTGTGTGCTTTGACCAGCGTTGGGAAGCGGTGACGTCTGCGGGGAGTCGCGTGACTGGAAGCCCACCTGGATGGGAAAAAATGCAGACGCCTGGGCGGCCTTTCCTCAGGACGTGCGGGACGAGCGTCGGCATGCGGTGGGACAGTGGTGGCCCGACGAGGAAAAGACGGACACGGTCCGTCACGAACTGGTACGGAGGTCGTCACCTCACGGAAGTGCAAACGCATTCCGTGACCGTTCGCAGGCCAAAACCAGGCTGTGCCCATTCCCACGTTCGGGTCATTTCCATCGCACTGCCTGTCATGACCATGACAGTACCAGGTCACTTCCATAAAGCCATCCCATTTCGAACATGCTCGAAACGTGTTTGCAACAAGAAAAAACTGTTTGCGAACGTCCGGCAACCTTTAAGGAACCCTGGCGAAAAAACATTCACTACATTTGCGAACGCTCGTGAACCTTTGCCGCTCAGTGAGGTATCGCCTTAACACTTCTAGACTTTTCCCAGAACACTTGCAGGCCAATCCCATGAACTCATCAGTCCTTGTGACGTTCCAAATGCACTCCTAGAGCAGTCGATGCCACGCCCATGGCACTTTCCTCGGTAAGACTGACGTGGTCTGTCCCTCGTGCAGGGTCTTGTGTTTGCCGCGGCCTTCCCGTCGCAGCCCACCTCGCCCCCCCGTCATCCTGCTGACACCGTTCCCACATTGACTCAGCTCCTCGGAGGAAGCAGCAATCGGGAGCAGCGGTCAGTCAAACGTGGCACTTTGAATTTGTTCACCTTGGCGTAAATGACGTCATCGTGTGGCCAGGTGGTGAACTGCAACATAAATAAAAGAAAGGAGGGTTGGGGTTAAAAGATGTAGAAAAAAGTTATTTATTCTCATCTTTTAATTTGAATATTTATCATAAATGCATTACAATTAGTTCATCATTATTAATTAATAATAATTATCCAACGTGAACATAATATGAAAATGTAAAACTGTAAATTTTACTGTTTTATTTTTTTTTAATCTATTTTATTATTTGATGTAGAAGTGTTGATTTTAATAGAAAACCCAAACTTTTATTATTGATAATCAAATTATAAGCAATCATGTAGTGACATTTCAAAACATTATTTCATTTTATTTTTGTATTTATTTACAATATATCAATTGATATATTTTTTAAATAGATAAATTAGTAATCAAATTAACTAATTTGAGTAAAAAATGCCAAAATGAATGCAACGCATGAGAGGGACTCTTGCTAATGACGCGGACATTGCCTCTCGCGCCACTAGGTGGCGTTCAATGACACTTTTAATGCCAACTTGTTCATGACAAATACTTTTATGGTGGACTCTGCAGGCTGTTGGACAGCTTCCACGATATCAGCAAAATGTCCGTCCACAAATACAAGCGAGGCAGCGGTGGTGTCGGCGTGTCCCGAAGTCTTCTTCTGAGCTCATTACACGTGGAGCAGCCCAACAGCGTAAGTGCACACGCCGACCGTGGATAGAAAAAGTCTACACACCCGTGTTCCAACGCCAGGTTGCTGTGATATAAACAAACAAAATACGATGAAGATATATCATTACAGAAAGTTTTCTGCCGTTAATGTGTCCTATTGCCTGTACAAGGCAATTTTTTTTTTTAAAAATCATTGAGTCTGGACGTCAAAAACACCCGAGTTGTTGTTGTTGCAGAAAGGTGCATCCCAGCTGTGTGGCCGCACAGACTGCTTTTGCCAGGAAATTGATTTTTGTTTTGTTGATGTTGCCTAGCTTTACAACAGAGAGGATTAACTTCTTTTTTTTAAATCTGGTCATGTGTTCATGTGAAATAAATGGCAAAAAAATGGACAGATTTTTGCCAGTTTTAAAGAGCTAACATTGTCCAATTAATCGGTTTCAGGCTCTACGATGTGTTGATTGACTAATCAAATGAATTTTGGCTGATTGTTGACAGGAGAGCCGAGCCGCCAATTGGTGGTCGAATCGGCGCCCCTCCCCCGGACTGCACTCACCCAATCGGTACGCTCACAATGCGGTGGCCAAGCGGCGGCTGTCGTGCGACTACAACCGGAGCGGCCCGGAGTAACGGCGCCATCCGGTCGGCGCGCAGTTGATGTTTTTTTTAACCTGGTGATGGCACAGACTCCCCTCTTTCCTTTCACTTATTTTTTAATTCACTAGGGTTTACGGTGGGTTTTGGAACACAAAAACGAAAGTCGATTTTTAGGTGAGGACCGCAAGCTTTTAACAGATTCCCCACGCGTATGAAAAATACAGGAGATTGGTGTCACGTGTAGGACGCAGCCACCACTTGCCAGTTGCCACATTTAGTGTTTTTTAAACTGTGAATTACAGGAATCCCCTTGTGTACAGGAGATTGCTGTCACATGTAGGACACAGCCACTCCATGCTAGAAATTACTGTAGCTTTTAACACTGCTTTTCATGTTGCCACGTTTCTTCTCATTTATTTAGTCAATTGTATTCGTGTTTTTGTTACATTTGAATACAATTAAGGTTTATTTGAATGCAGCAGATTATCATCACGTGTATGACAGACAGAAATCGCTGCAGCTCCTCCTTGTCTTTTCAGTGGAATTTTTAGATTCGGACCACAGCTACCATTTCCTTTTTCTTTTTTTTCCTTTTTTTAATACTGGAACAAAAAGGCCCCACAGCCCAGACAAAAGATCAAATGAAGGAGATTGTTGTCCGATGTAGGCCTTGCCAGAAATTCCTGCAGCTCATTTAATGGCGTTGAAAGCCGCATTTCTTCTCGTCTGTTCTGATTTTCAAGGCTTACGTTGTGTTTTTGTTACACTGAATACAATAACAACTTTTATTTGACACTATTTAGCTTCCCCAATAGTCGAGACAAAAAAGTGAAAAGTATGGGAGATTGTTGTGACGTGAAGGACATGGTCAGAAATGTCTGCAGCTTGTTTTTTTTTGCTGGGTTTTTTTAAGTGAATCGCGATCGCCATTTTGCATTATTGAGACACACTGGAATACTGTACAAGATTTCCTAGAGGCCGGAAAGGCGATTCAATATGGCAGATTGTTGTCACACTTAGGAGGAGCAGGAACGCCCTGCAGAGCCTTAATTCTTCTCATCTTTTCACTGTTTTATTTTATGTTGATTGCGCCGCCATTTTTGAAACAGAGGAAAACAAGACTCCCCAGAGCTCAGACAGGAGATTGAGTATAAGAAGTTGTCGTCGCTAGAAATTCCTTCAGTTCCTTTGATGTGGGCCTCATTGCTATACTCGTATTGTTTTAACACTGAAATAAAAGTATATTTAAGTACACGCTGATTAGCTTCCCCATAACCCAGATTTATGAGTGTTGTGGAGATTCTAGTCACATGTAGGACACAGTCAGAACTTGCCAAAAAATGTTGTAGCTTACATGTTGCCATAATTGTTCTTGTCTTTTCAATTTTTCAGTTTTTAATTATTTTTTTTTACAATTTAGCTCCCCTGCAGCTCAGATATACAACGAATATGGCAGATTGTTGTCACACGCAGTACTCGACCACGAAACTCTGCAGCCCTTTTTTCAGCAAGTTATTTTTTTATAAAGGACCATGTGTTTTTTTTTTTTTTCCAAATAAAAAAAACGGTAAGGCAGGTCGGAGTCAATTGAAGGCGATAGCATGCCTGCTCAAATGCTCAAACCTCACTGGTCACTTTTGTGCAGTAGATGGCGCTGAGGAGCACTCACATGATGCTTCCGTCATCATGTGTTTATACAAGCCATGGTTTGTGTTTTGGGGGGGTTTGCTTCTCCATGTTTATAAGGTGGCCCGAGCAGGAAGTCGCCTGCCTTGCATCGTGGACTCAAATCAAATCTCCATTGGCTGTGTTCCACTTCCTGTCGTTACCGTGCTGTCAATCGAGGTGTGTTGCTATGGGAGGGAATGTACGTGCTATGTTTACTTTGTGGACCGGATGGCTCTCACTGGTTTGTTTGTGTTGTCCCGCTGTGTCTGTATCACGATTTTCATTGCAATGATGGCTAGGCCTTGACCAGATAATCAATAAATTGATCCTGCTTCTTCGTCACGTGCTCTGCGTCTTGTTGATCAGATGACAGTAAAATCTAATTCAAGTCCGAGTTGTTTCGTGAGCAACGTCTGTTTTCAAGTGGCAAACGGGAGAGCTCTGACCACTAACGTGGACTCACAAGACCACCGAGAAAAAGTCAGCCAAGAAAAACAAGCGTACCTACTGTAAATCAAGTCTTGCCTACAGGAGTTCAGGGAGAGTCTGAAATGACTTTTCCTTGAAACACTGTAGATTAACACCCGTCCGCTAATTTGTCTATCCATATCTACTGTATACTGTAGATACAAATTATCTGTCAATCTGCCAGCGCTTTCTACATTTATCTCAGTCAGGGGTTGCCTTCAGGGACCGTCTGAAATCACAAGTTTCCATATGAAATATCTGAGCGTTTATTACAAACTCCGTAAATGTGAATATAGATAGATAGAAAGAATGCATTTGTAACGTCTCTATGGCGCGCGTCGATTCTCCACACTCATTTGTTTGAATAGGATTCACATGTCAAAGTTTTGAGGGAAAGGAATATGAGGGTGACTTTCTATATCTATTTAGTGAAAGGAACGAATCACAATTACTCTCCTTAGTTCAGCCACAACAGTAGTCAGCAGTGATGTACAATGGATATGAAACGTCTACACATCCCTGTTTAAATGCCACTTTATTTTGATATTAAAAACAAATGAGACCAAGATATATCATTTTTAAATTTTTGGTGCAATTTGATTGAAAATAAAGTGGGGAATTTTTAGCGTGTTTGGGGGTTGGGTTGGGTTGTACAACTAACAATATGGTTGCAGACAACAATATACTACTCCGCAATCTCCACATGGCTGCAGTGGCCCACAGTCTCCTCAGTGTCCCTACAAAGCAGTAAATGAAGCAGAATGTTTTTTTTCCCCCCTCACATTTCTTAGCAAGGCTCCTTCTAACCGATGCATTCAATGCAGCGTGTTTCTTGTTGTTTCTGCATGGACTCTTAGACCTGTCCTGTGAATAGATTTTGGAAAATGACAGCCTATTCATACCGTCTTCTTCTCTGTCCAAACACTGTTTCTCACACGTGGGTGCTAAGGCCGTGCCATAGCTGGGTCGTGTTTTTCTCATCTCCCTGCTAATCACTTCTAGTCAAAGTGTGTTTTATTCTTCTGCTCCCTTGAGCTGCGAGGAAAGAGTTAAGGGCTACATTTGCTGAGTCAGCGCGGCAGCAGGATGAAGAGAAGCGCTTTAAGCTACATGGGAAGCAAAAACAAGGTTGCATAAAAAGAACACGCCAAGAGAGAAAACACGAGTAAGGCCAACAAGAGACGTGTGCTCATGTGATCCCGAGGACAGTCCGAGTGGAAAACAGCATCCTCAAATGGATTGATTTGACATCTTTGTCATGTGTGCCGGTCACAAGAAAGCAACGGCGCGCGTTCTAATGGATTTGTTTGAATGCGTCAGACAAATGGGCTCTGTGAAAAAAAAAGAAAGTCACATCATACGTTCTGTGCATTTTAGTGACAAGATCTGTGGACACTTCATTAGGTATGCCATTTTGAAACAAGTTTCACCGAGTCACGCAAAAGTGCATGGACATGAAACGAAAACGTCTCAAGGACACATGCCCGAAACCGAAAAGGAGGTTGGACTTTTTGGGTGAATTTCTTCACTACCGCCCCCTGAAAAGTGAACTAATTAACTAACTAAATATCGCCCCGGCACCAGTTCCACCAATGGACATGTAATTGTATGGACATGTCTCACATAAAGTGACGCACGAAAATGTCTCATGGACCCATGCTGGGAATTGAACAACAAATTGGTCAATTTGAACAAGGAGCCCCTGACGCTATGGCTGCCATTTTAGTTTGAAGCAGCCATTTTGGAGTGAATTCTTTCCTTTGTGCCTGCTTGAAAGTTTGGACAACAAAAATGAAAAAAAAAACAAAAAAAATCATCCCCTGACACCAGTTTCATTGATTGACATGAAATTGGGTTGACATATCAGGACGCATAAAAAGTCTCAAGGACACGTGCCTGGATTGAACAGGAAGTGAACCAATTTGGTTTGAAGCAGCCATTTTGGGCGAATTTGAGGGCGCGTTCTTGAACAAACTCTGACAAAACGTTCCCAATTGAGCCCTTGTTGCAAGCAAGTATGCAAGACAAATTAAGAAGCTTTTGGTTGTTTGCCAAAATGTAACAACATGTGTTGTCTTGCCTTGAGACATTTGCAAGAAAACTGGTTTTGCATGGTTGCTAACAAACAAGTAATGATGTTACCAAATGAGTTCAAAACATCTTTGTAGAATGAAGTACATTTCTTTCCAAAGAAGGAAATTGTACTTCATTATTTTACCATTTTTCCAATGAACTTAAGCAAAGCAACCATTTTAAAGTTACTTTTTTAATCTACTAAAACAGGGGCATTCATGTAAAAAAAAAACAACAACAACGTGTTCTCAATGACTCAATTAAAAGACATCTGCATCTCGTGAGAATCAAATAAGAAAGTGTGCAAGTTTAATTTGGTCTCATTTTATATTTAAATTTATATTCCTCAAATATTGTCTAACTTGACAGTGGGGGAGTTTTGAGAGGCTGCACTGGGGACCTCTAAAATCGAAACGTTTTGGTCGGGTTACAGGCACTTGCAAACATTGGTGATTTGTTGTGCATGCTGAGGCCCCCAAACGATCCTTCATTGGTTGGACGAATCATAACCAGAGGTGTCAAATCCTGGTCCAGAAAGTCAAAATCCTGCCACAATATGGATTTGGCCACAGGTGCTTCTACTCACGAGCTCGTTTATCTGATGCTTGAGTAGAAGCACCTGTGGCGAAAGACAAACTGCGGCAAGGTTTTGACTTTCCTGCCCTGGATTTGACGCCTCACATCGTAATAAAACACGTCTACCAAGAGGGCTTTTGCACTTCCGGGCTCTTTGAGTTGGAACTAAAAGTTGATGGTACAAGTTTACCTCATGAAATGTCCACGTTTGTAAAAAAAACAAAAAAAAACAAAGAGAACAATATGTACGTAAAATGTTTTTAAATGAACTAATTTAAAACAGTGTTAATGAAAAGTGAACAGGTTTGAGTGACTTTTACATTAAATGTTTTGCAGGTGTACCTAGTGAATTATATATATATATATATATATATAAAATGAATAACTTTCAGACCGTGTCAATCAAAAAAATGAAAACAGATTTTTTTTTTGTATTGAATCTTATTAGATATTAGATTTGATAAACTATTGTCATTTATACATTCAAGACCGTATTAATCAAAAGTGAACAGCGTTATCTTGGTTTTGACTGACTTTGTGATTATATCGCTTTAGATGAGACGGTACAGGTGTACCTAATGAAGTGTCAAAATGGGCACTTCAGGGGAAAAACACAAAAAACGAGCCAAGTGTTTTCCTTCCTCGAGTCGTTGTTTTTCTTACTGACGTCGACAAAGACTCGTTAGACGTTTTGGGGTTCTTTTTTGGTTTGTTTGTCGATTGTGTAACGCGATCATGTGATGCGGTGGATCCAGGATCCAGGATGAGCCTCCGGGACAAACCCCTCCTCTTCCCCGGCGTGTGGGAGGAGGACGCGGGGGAGGGCGTCGCAGTCCGGGGGAGGGCGTCGCAGTCCGGGGGAGGGCGTCGCAGTCCGGGGGAGGGCGTCGCAGTCCGGGCTCGGCCCCCCCCCACCCCCCCCCCCCCCCCCCTCAAAGTTCCACCCGGGCGGCTGGAGACTGGAGAGTGTCCGTCCGGCGTCCCGGTTCGGCGGCAGACATGCATCCCCTGGGCAAGTCGTGGCTGCTCCTCAGCGGCTTCGTCCTCTTCTACGTCATCTACCTCCTGTTCGGCGGGCTCATCTTCTCCAGCCTGGAGCGGCCCGTCGAGGAGCAGCTGCGCCGGGACGTGGACGCCCTGAAGCGGCGTTTTCTCAACCAGAGCTGCGTGTCCGCCGCCGCCCTGGAGCACTTCGTGGGCCAGGTGCTGGCCGCCAACAGCTACGGCGTGGCGCTCTTCCCCAACGCCTCCTCCGACGCGTCCAACTGGGACTTGACCTCGGCCATGTTCTTCGCCAACACGCTGGTCACCACCGTGGGTGAGTCAGACAAACTTCTTCTTCTTCTTCCTCCCGTTGTTGGCTTTCTTTTTCTTTTGTACTTGTGGCCGCCTTCACTAAACTTCAACATCTTCATGTCGACCCCAAGTTTACGTCAATCTTGGAGGAGAACACTCCCTTTTGCCACGTGGGTGTTTTCGTTTCGTCACATTTGTGGCAAAATGGATCAAATGGCAAAGCAAATGCACCTGATGGTCACTCTACCGCTGAAACGAATTAGACCTCCAGGCTCAGTGGTCTTTCGAGCGCTTTAATTGGCGCGTTAATGGTTTAAAATGCACATTTGGGACAAGGCAAGCCTGCAACTAACACGTTTTAACAATCGATTCATCTGTCTTCTTATCAAACACTTAATTCAATTTCCATTCCCCTATTCGAAAACAGGACGGCATTTCAATTGACACTGCAGAAAATGCACAAGCACAGAGTGATTGTGATTCAGTGATTGCTTTGGTCTAAATCATGGAAATCAGGAGACTTGTGGAGGTTGTCGACGTTTTGACTGTTGATGCGTGTAGAACTGACAAACTAGTGCATGGGCAGGTTTAATCGATTAACGCAAACACACGTGGACGGACAGACAGACCGTTTCCACCGGAAATGTGCTCCCAGGTGGACATTTGCACGCTAATTGATAGCCTGGTGGAAACACGCTTGACCTTTTTTTTTTTTTTTTTTTTTTTTTTTTTCTCCGCACCAGACTTTTTCAAATTTCTCTGCTGATGTTGCACTGCGTGTAGTTGACGTTTGAACCGGCGACATCAGATCACCCGCATGTGATGTGAAGTCTTGTTTCGAGCTTAACAGCCACAAGCGGGCAGAAAATCGTAACGTTGCATATAGACTGTGACTGATGACGCCGACGTATTGCTGAAGCTAAAATCAACAGTGCCTCTGCTGGTTGCAGACAAGTACTGCATGAAATTTGGACGCAAATTGCTTCATAATCAATTTCACACAATAAGTCACTCAACAATGCTCTAGATAAATGTCAATTCCTTGTCTGAATCATTATCGGAATTCACAAAAGTTGACACTGTCACGTAACGGCACTGGTGGGAATTTCTTCTTGCGGTTATCAAATGGAGGTTAGTAAAAAATTGTTCAAATGTGACACAATGACATTTGTTTGAAAAAAAAAAAAAAAGGGTTAAATGTTAAACAACGTTGTTGTTTTAGGTGCCTAATCCTTGTCGTTGAGTGTTGGAGTCTAATACTGTAAATGTCATCTTCAAACGCCTAATATAAAAAATAAAAAAACGTGTGAAGATCTTGATACTGTCAATCATGTGTGACAGGAAGATGACTTTGCTTTGTAAAGGAGGAAGTGACAAAAAAAAAAACGGAAAATCTTAAATGAAAAGAACAAAAAATGTTTCCAAAAAAGTGATAAAATATAAATAAAAACAAAATACTGTACAAATACTTGAAAAATTGAAAATATCAAGTAATTAAAAAAAAAAAATCAATGAAATAATTCTTACAAAAATGTATTAAAAATATTCGATTAAAAAAAACCACAAAATATTCTGGGGGAAACTTGGATGGAAAAATACACAAAAGTTAAAAAAAGAAAAATGAGAAACTATTGAAGAGTGGATTACAGAACAATGGAAATATATTAGACAATAGAAATAACAAAAAATGCAGAAATGCTTCAAAACATTTGTCTTTTTTTTTTTTGTTTTAAAATATTAGATGAAAATACAAAATTGTTGGAAAAATAGCAAAACGTGAGAGAAATCGGATGAAAGACAATTAAAATTAGATTACATGACAAATACATTCATGGAAAACAAAATATTGGTGGGGAAATAAAAATACAGTAATAGAAGAATACCAAAATATTGGTGAAATAAAATGCATGAATAACAGACGAATATTTTAAATGAAATATTACCGGTAAGTAGAAAGTGCCGACGTATCGGAAGAAAAAAAAATCCTGCCAAAAAGAAAAATGGAGCCAAAGTTAATAAATGATTCCTAAATTTGGAAAAATAAGTAGCTTGTGGAAAACTAGCCAAGCGTTGTTAAAAACGACAAAAAATGACGAGGACAAACACGGCGAAAACTTCCATGGATTGCCGAATTGAGTTTGAGCGTCAATGAGATCTTGTGCGTCGTTTACGTAGGTTACGGTCACAGCACGCCGCTGTCGGACGCGGGCAAGGTGTTCTCCGTCGCGTACGCCGTGCTGGGCGTGCCCTTCACCATGCTGGTGCTGACGGCCTGCGTGCAGCGGCTGATGTACCCCCTGGTGGCCGCCCCCCTCAAGCGGCTGCGGCGCTGCGGCCTGGAGGCCCGCCCGGCGGCCGGCGTGCACTTCCTGGCGCTGCTGGCGCTGGTGCTGCTGTGTCTGTTCGCCGCTCCGGCCGCCGTCTTCAGCGCGCTGGAGGGCGGCTGGTCCTTCCTGGACGGATTCTACTTCTGCTTCATCTCGCTCTGCACCATCGGCCTGGGCGACTTGGTGCCGGCCGCCGGACCTCGGCAGCGTTTCAAACAGCTCTACCAGGTGGCCGTCATGGGTGAGTTATGGGACAAAACATCTGCAGCCGTGTGGAATTTTGTTGTTCTTGTTGTTGGGAAGGAAACGAGTGGCGGCTTTTTAGTTGGTGGGGTTTTTTTTTTTTTTGGAAGCCTACGATTAAAAATTGGATTCTGGTGGCACCAATTGGCATTGATCTTCTGCTAAGCCACGCCCTAGAAAGGTAGGCTGGCCAGTCGTCACACAGTAGGTGTTTCTGCAATTTTCAGATGGATGCTGCTTTGAACCAAAATGGCCGACTTCCTGTCCAATTTCAAGCATGGGTCCTTAACACGTTTCAGTGCATCTTAAGATCGACATGACCACCAAATTCATGTCAATCATTCAAGCTGTCGGGGTGTTACCTTTTTTTTTTTTTTTTCTAACCGGACGCGATTGAAGGAATTGAAAATGGTTGCTTCCATCCAGAGTGACCCAATTCCTCTTCACTTTTGGCTGAGAGTTCTTGACACTTTTTGGTGCGTCCAGTTATTTTAGACAAGTCCACCCAATTTTGCATCCGTCAAAAAAACTCCCCCAACTTTCCACTGGGCAAAACCGAAAAGATTTGCGGAAAATGGCATCTTAAAATCAGGATGGCTGACTTCCTGTTGAATAGTTTTTCGGATTCTCCAATGGTTTTTTTGTTGTTGTTGAAAATAAGTACTTTTTTTTTTACAAAAGTCTAACTTAAACAATATTGCATCCTACTGTAATAGAAATGTTGGTAAATTTCATGTTGCTTGGTTGAACTGGTGTCGGAAGCTAATATTTTTGTGATCCCTAAAATACATTTTCAGCAGGATACACACTTTTTTGAGAGCCCAACGATTAGAGCAATTTAATAAACGCCACCATTTCTAGATGTCCTGATTGGACGGACATTTTTTTTTCTTTTTTTTCTCCCCCCCGTTAGAGCAACAGCCCCAACATCGTGTTCGTCCAAACAAGAAGTGGTGTTGCCGCTGGCGTCCCAACAGTGGTCGTACTTGATCTTCCCACAGCGACTGCTCTGTTCACGCTGCTTCTTTGCTCCTCAGAGCCGGACGTCGCGTCACATGAACGCCTGGGTGGCGACTCTCTTCTCCGCGTCCGTCTTCTGAAATCCTATCGGTGCATGCTGAATGGCCTTTTTTGTCTCCAAACGAATTCTCTTCTGAGTTTCTGATGTGACTCGCCGCAGCCAATTGAGTCAGCTGCACAATGACGGGGGACGCGTGTCAATCGGTTGTCTTCGGCCCGCGTCGACCCTGAAGGCCTTTGAATGTGTTTTGGCCTCCCGGTTCTTTGCAGTAGGAAAGGATCGTAAGCAGTGTCGGATGTGTGCAGTGACGAGGACTATTTTGGGACAGAACGGGATCAAATGGGACAAAGAAATCGGTCCAAATGAAACTCGGGAGGACAGACTTGGAGCAAGTCGGAATTCCTGGAAAGGGCAAACTAGCACAGATTGAGATGAACTGAAACATTGGAAAACCACAATTCTTGTGTTTGCATCGACCAAATATTTTGGAGTTTGGACTGTTCGACTGCGAGTTTCTGGGTTTTCATTGGTTGTTTTTTTTGTTTTTTTTTGTCACGTGCTTGGAGCTCATTTGGATATTTTGGGATATTTAATAAAGGGCGTTAAGGGGTGTTACTTGAAGTTCCTTTAGACAGGAGCCCAAAAAGGGAGCTAATCCCCCAGCCACTGTTCACTCTTGGTCATAATCCCTCCCTAGTTATTGGCTGGCGAGTTGTGGGCGGAGTTTTTGCTTTCATGTGACCGCGTGGCCTTCAGATCAGGAAGAACAGACTTTGTTGTTGTCACCTTTGGCATAAATTTCTCTTTCATCTTCGTTTTGAGATTTAAAAGGAAAGTTGACTCTTTTGAATGGGGACGGGAGGGCCCGCCAACCGAGGTTATTGTGATAAACCAAAGAGATCGTTAAAACCAAATTGGGGGGAAAAATGTTTTCGTTGACGAAATAAAATGGAGTGCTTTAAAAAACGTAACCTAACAAACTACATTTTATGCTTTTGAAACTATAATTAAAGTATAGCAAAATTGTCCCTCATTGTCGTCTTTGTAAATTAATTTCATATTTGAGCTTTCAGGGTTTCTTTTAAATGTTTTTTTTTTTTTTCTGTATTGTTCGGCCATGCAGAAGAAGGGACTTATTACAAGATACTTATTGTGACTTTTTTCACTTTGCGCTCAAGAAAATGCTCCACATACATTTTCTAAAAAAAACTCCAATGAAGCCTTTTCAAAAATGTTATCTAACAAACCTGCTGTTAAAACGAACAGAATTCAAATAAATCATCCAAAAGTGTAACCCTGCTGCCAACAGTTCGTGTGAAATGAAACCACCAAATCAACCTTTTATGTGCCTCCCACCCAATGTGACGTCACAATTTGGCTCCTTTATATCATCCCGCCCCCACAATGAAATTCTCAGCCAACGATTTGGCAGCTAGGCTGGACAAAATGCAAGAGCTAAAGTACTTCGGCCAAAAGCAGGCAAAAAAAAAAACATGGTGAGGATTGTTTTGAGTCATGTTATATGCATAATTTGATGGATTTTTTTTGAAAACAAATTCCCACCATGCTTTGCAGTCTACCTATTCGTGGGCCTGATGATGATGTACCTTCTGCTGCGCACCTTCCACAAGATGGCCGACCTGCACGGCCTGACGACCTTCCTGCAGCTGCCGCGCTGCGAAGAGTCCGACGAGGACCGCGAGCCCATCGTGGAGAACGGCCACGCCGCCGCCGCCGCCGCCCAGAAGCGGCCCTCGTACAACTCCATCGGCGACACGTGAAGGCGCGCTCACCCTCGGAACTCAAACGCACCAGTCGATGGCAAGTCTTGACTTTTCCCTTTGCGGTTTTGCGATGAACTCTTTCTTCAAAGAAGCCTCGCAATTCTCAAGATGGATCCCCCAACGCCAAAGTATGTTTTTTCATAAGGCTCGTTTTTTTGTTTTTTGCATCTCACTGCTCCTTCTTCAGCAGTTTGAATTCTCGATGGTAAAATTTGCATCATGGTAATTTAGGGTCAAATATTTCAGGTTTAAGACTTGAGATGCACTTTGATGTGCTTGTTTTAACTAATATACTGTACAAGAAATGAATGCAGTTGGTTTGCTCGGTAATAAAGTTGTTGCAATAAGTGTTAATGGTGATTGTGGTTTGGGGAGGAAAAAAAGGCCAAGCCAACATTTTCATGATCACGTTTTAATAAAAAATTAGCATTGGTGTGAAAAGACAATTAGAAATTGCTTTAAAACAAAAAAAAAAAAAACAGTGGACATTTTGCCCTTCATTTTAAAAAAAGCATGAAAACTGAGTGGCAAGTTCTTCTAAAACAGGCCAGTTTGAGGCTTATTGAAACAGATGCGTAAACACTTTGTGTCAGTGGACAAAAAAATGACAAACTCACTCAGTGACGCATTTCCCCCCCCCCCCCCCCCCCCACCCCCCCAAAAAAGTGCATTCATCGCAACAAGGAAACGGAGGTCAGTCTTGGACCAAAACATGGACCAAAAAGTATGACAACTTCTCTATGGGAAAAATGCTTGATAAATACGAGGTGCAACGTTTGTTCACGGAAGATTCCTCAACATTTTAGTGTTAAGACACTTGATGGCCGCCCGCCAGCTCGAGTTCGTACGGTAACAGATTCCAAAAGTTGCTTCATTGTCCACGGCTCGCTGCTTTGAGAAGCTCGCTGAGCATTTATTCCATGTCCTTGATTTTCATCTTACTAGTATGCTCTTTGTCCTCACAAGACAATTCCAGTGCACTAGAATGACTGATTTTTCTAAGGATCTTTTTTCTTTTTTAAATGTGTGACATTTCAGCATACTAGCAGGGTAACCACATTACTAGTGAGACAGATCTGCGTACTACTAGTGCAATTCTAGATGTTAACAAGTTGTAGAGTGAACCCATGACTTTTATTATTGGAGCACCCTCACCTGTTTTCCAGTTTTTGGTTACTGGCCAAAGCCATGTCTAAAGTAAAAGTATTGGCATCTTGGCATTAAGCAACTACTTTGAACTGAGGCAAGGCGCTTCATTTGCCTTGTCAAGTCGTCAAAGAAAAGTGCTTTGCCGCCATCTTGTGGCATCAATAGGCAATTACAAACCTTTAATGCGTGGGGGTGGAGCAGATTTTGCCTCTCTCTCTACAAGGCGGCCGACCTTATTGTACTAGTAGCATGCACTTGTCAAGTAGTGCGCGTTTTTCCTCACCAGTAACAGTACAGGAGTTGTCCTATTGCCATGCTAACGGAGTGGAAAAACACAATAACGACTGCAGTAAGCCAATTATTCCACTAGAGGCTGAAATGTCTTTCTAGTGAAGACAGTGTGTACTACAAGTACAAGTGAATATTAAGAATATGGAATAACTGCTCAATGGCTTTCCATAATGCTACGCAGCGCTAATTGAAATCAAGACATCCACATCAGGACTCCACCAGCATGGTCATCAGGTGCTCCAGATCCAGTCCGTCCCTGAAGGAAGTCGGTGGCGAACCGAAGGACGGCAGGCCCTTGGCGCTGTGATACGGCAGGTCCTCGTCGGGAGGGCACCCGTCGCCCCTCAGGCCCAGAATCCCCATGTCCCTTTCCAGCTGCGCCGTGTCTATGCCCTGGAACACGTCCTGAGCCGTGACGTCTTTCGGGTAGGCGCAGCGCGCCGCCTGCGCGTCGGCCTCCCACTCCATCAGCTCGTGGCTGTGAGCCCCTCGGACCTGCTGCCTCAGCCAGAGCCCGCCGGCGTCCGGGCGGGCCGGCAGGTTCTCCAGGGACCGGAGGGCCGCCCGCGGCGACGCCAACTGAGGCGGCGGCGGCGATGCGCCGGCGTCAAGGCTCGAGTCTAGGCCGGTGAGGATGGACGAGACGGCGGGCGAAATGGTGAAATCGGGGTCGGCGGACAGGGAGCTCCAGTCCTCCGCTTCCTCGGGCGACGCGCGGCCCGGCGCCACCCGCTGGCATTTGGCAGGCGACGGCAGGTCGTTCGCCCCGGTGTCCGTCGGCTGGCCGTGCGGCGGATGCACGGCGAGCGGGGGAGGCGGCCGCTCGGGGGAGGTCACCCGACACGCTTCCACCTGCCGCAGGGTGTTGCTGATGAGGACGGACCGCCGCAGGCTGGGTTCCGGCAGCTCCTGGTCCAGCTGGTACTTGTGCAGGGAGACGCTGAACACAAACTGACGCTGACGCTCCCACGCCAGGGCGCCGCCGCAGCTGCCACCCGGACACTCGTCGGAGGGCTCCGGCTGGAGCTTGCGCTTGTGCGTCTTCATGATCATCTTCACACTGCTGGCGAGATAAAGTGGCTCAAATTCAGTTTTTTTGGGGTTTGGTCTCTTTAGGTGTGGGGTGGAGTCGACTCAGCAATAAATAAAACTCACCTCTTTCATTCCAATATTTAAATAGTTTAAAACTAGGGGTGTAATCAAAATCAATTTGAATGGGAGTATCGTTTTTTACGAACCAAATCAAATCGTTACATTTTTAAACTGTTGCATCATCGAATCGTATTGCACTGTTCCACGATATGTATTAACTCGTCTTTCAAACACCGGATATGTATCGAGTCGTCTTTTTGTGCAGAGATGCACATCCTTACTAGTGAGGCATTCACTACATGATCGCTGCACCTGTTTGAACCTTTATTCGTCACGTGCTGCTGCGATGTAATGACTTGTATACGTCACTAAAATGATGGAATAATGTCGTTCACATAGCTTTTTTTCTCTAAATTGAAGGGGATTATTTTTGCCGTGGCCTGCAACTCGCCAAGTCGCCACCGAAACGCAACGCCTAAATTATAACTTTCACATGGCGGCCAAAAACATCAATATTTTAAGGTAAAAACGAACTGACTTTTATTAACCTAGATGACATCCCAAATATGTGTGAAAGCGCTCTTGTAAACATCGTTGTGTTGTATTAGCGTTTCACAAAACGCATTTAAAGAAACATTATAATCCGATGCTAATGCTAACATGGCTATCTGTAGCATCTGCCCCGCCAAAAACATCCCAAAAGTTACTTTTTTAGCGTCATTGTGGATTAAATCGTTAGTTTGGATCGTTTATACGTGGAGAGAAGTCAAAATGGTCGCGCGTCGAAAAATTAACACATTTGCAGTTATAACGGGACTTTAAAAAAAAAAGTTCCTTGTTTTGGTCTAAATGACGTCATGGGGATGCGATCACTACGTCAATAGACAAGAAAAATACACTCCACATGCTTACGTACGTAACCGGTCTACGTACAGGTTAAAAGAGACGTTCGGAAAACGACAACGGTTCAAAAGATATAAAAAAAACTGACCTATTGCTTCTTCTCCAGCTGCGACTTTTGAGCTAAGAAAAAAAAAGTGTTACTTAAAACGTCCTCTTTTCCTCACCTCACAAGAAAAATTGAAAATAAAAAAAAATACGGGTTGCAGTAACAACACGTATGTGTTTAAAGTTTAAATGCTGCCACCATTTTCTTGCTTGCGTCTTCTCCCGCCAGCGATTTAAGTAAAGAAAAAAAAAGACTTGGTGCTGGCGAGGTGCATCGTGGGTAATGTGTTTTTTAACACAACATGCGCGCGGTGGACGTTTTAAGGCAAAAAAAACGCAATTTGGGAGTTCAGAACGACTGGATCACAATACGCGTCAACACTGGACAACTGTAGATATAATTTGTGATTTTCTACCCTTGTGTTTGATTATCTGGCGAGTTTGAATGCACGTTGAGTCGCCGTAATTCCAACACGATGACATCACCGATGAGACGAGAGACTGCTACCAGCTTCGCCGGAGCAAACTATCAGTTAAAATTAAATCAACGCATCGAGTTCTGTTTATCAATGTACTGTAACAGATTAACAACGAGAAATATAAATAAACGGTTAAGATTTTTTTAAACACTTAGGTCGGGAGGGGTGAAGGGGCGAACAGTGTCTTCCGTAAAAGATGACAGGAAATAGAGCATTTAATGTTCAAATGTCATGATATCTTACCTGGAATAAGTGTTTTAGTTGTGACAAAGTCACGCGGTTTCCGTAAAACAAAAAAGAACAGCGTAAAAAGTTTACTATTTCAAATTTAAAATCCACTCGCTCGACCTTTTTTGCCACATGAAACTCGGTCAGCCAATCAGCGAGCCAACTCCGTGCCGGATGTTAAACAACAATGAAACTTCAAAATAAATATTGAAACCCTTAAACTATTAAAAACCACGTCTATTGTTATTTAAGCAACATCAAATTATTGATAAAAGATTAAAATACGTTATCACCTTGATTCTTTTTTGCAATGGGTTCGTAGTAGTTTCGTTGTGACAAACGCTTTCTAGTTTTTATTTTGAAGGTACGACTGCTAGAGCGATTTCTGGTCATGCGTCTCCGTTTTTCCTGGGCGTGATTTTTAACTTGGCGGGAGTTGCGCAAGATGTCAAATTAATCTATGAAGCACGTCACTACACTATAAAGTTATCAAGTTGTATCCTAACGGCTAGTTTAGCGGTTACAAGTGTGACGTCTGAGTCACAGTTTGACGAAATAAAGCGTTTGGGCGACTCGTGCGTGACAAACGGACACGACGCACGGATTTATGGCTTTGAACTCTAATTTCGAAACACCAGAAAGTGTTTACGTTATAGTCGTAATAATGCGTCAGATTTACGTTTTGCGTAGCTCATGGGTCCTGAAGAGGACGTATGCATTGACACGATGGTGCTTCGCTCCGGCCAACTACTTCTTCACTCTTGAAAGGGGGTGGGCAATTCTGGCCCTCGACGAGTCGGTATCCTGCCCGATTTCCATGTGTCCGTGCTGCAACACACCTGATTCAAATGATCATATAATAAGCAAGGTCTGCAGAAGCTGGATAACGCTCCTGGCCATTTGAATCAGGTGGGTTGCACCAGTAGAAAACATGCAGGAAGGCCGGAATTGCCCAACTTGACTCAGCGTGGAGACTGGGTTATGTAAAAAAGATCAACTGTGATGTCACAGTGGGGCAGGAGATCCGAATGGACCAATCACAGACACATTTTCACAAACTGTCAGGTAAAAGATTAACTTGGTTGTTCACACTTGATGGGTGGGCAGGCACTGAATCCAGACGTTCATCTATTTGTGTACAAATATTAATGAGCCATTCCACTAAATTGCGTACGCGTGTGTATGCAAACATTTCGCCATTGTGGGGCAAATAATTGTTGACGTCATTTATATGATGATAGTAGACACAGGCCATAAAACACTGCCTTTTTAAAGGAACAAGTGGATACCATGTAAATGTAGGGAAAGTGACGTTACCATACAAAGGCGTAATGACAGAAAAACAGAAGACAGCTGCGGTGTGTTTTGAGGAGATGCTCGCAGTGCTGGTTTTTAATAACTTAGACAACATCGAGGTGACATTATTGTGACACTACAGTAACAGAACAACAGAGTCACACATCCATGTCCAGTCCAGTCCTTTTCAATCCCGACTAAGGTGCACTTTGGAAACACGACCATTTCTTTTTTTTTCTTTTCTTTTTTTTTTTGTCTGATTCAGAGTCAGCAGATTTGTCCACACCTAGGCGAGACAAAGTCAATTCTCGAACAAAAACTCTGCTCTGATTGGATAGAAAAACAGTATCAGTTAAACCGGGAGCTTGAATATAAAATATGATATACAGTATATAATATACAGTAACTACAGTACTGGCTTTTTTTTTTGTGTGTGGCAAATAATTACATTTCATTCCAGTGGGACATCTTCCTCGAAGCCGAACTATTGCTTGTGCTTGTGGGGGAAAAAAAAAACAACTTATGCAAAAATAAAAATCCTAGCAGTTAGAACTTGTATGGAACGTCGTTTGGACATTTACTAGATATCAAGCTTAACCAGTTTAAGGTACTCTGTCCTCAATAGTAAAACAATTCAGCACGCTAGTAGAACAAACTGGAAAGGACAACTGAATGCTACTAGTGAGGCAAAACTGTGCACGAGTTGACACCTGTGTGCTTTAGTATTATTAAATTATCTTTTTTTGGGGTAACAATCCTGGAGAGAAAAGAGGCAGACTAAATAAAAATAATTCTTTCTGCTCCATTTCATTCTAGATCGGGAGAAGATTTATATTCATATTCTATTGTTGTTTTTTTTCTTTTATAAATGGAAGTGAAAAAAGGAAATAGTGCACTGTCTAGTAACATGTAGTTGTCCAAGTACTTTGCTGAATTGTGTTACATGTATGGACAAAGCGCATATTAGTACATGGGGCCTTCAAGTGGAAGTCAAAACATGTATTTGCAATATGTGGCCCCACTAGTCTAAATATGATATTCTGATTAATATTGCATATGTGGAATATGAATTGAGCAGAAAATCCGCCTGTTCTGATTCCATCCAGGGGGCTGCCATTTTGCCCTGTACTGCCTGCCACATGCTGTCCACCAAAATTGACGTCACAGTGCCCATGGACTTCGTGCTTGCTTGAAAAAAAAATACATGGGAAGAGTACCTTGAAACAAAACAATTGCCTATAAAATTGCAGTATTTGGGGGCGGGGTTCGATCACAATTAGAATACACTGGTCAACTACTTTTTTTTTTTTTTTTTTTTTTTTTTTAATCAGATGCAAGCAAACTAGTTTTTTTTTTTTTTTTGGTGCTGATTCCGAATCTGTCCTCATTTTTTCTTCTAGCACATCATGTTTTCATTATGTAATACTGTATAGTAAATGATTTAGTAATATTTATGAATTAAAGGTTTAGGTTCAGCAACAAGTGGAATTTTTTTCCTGAAACGCTATAAATTAACATATGGTGAAATCCATATCGTGCAAAGTTTTATGGGTAAAAAAAAAAAACAAACTATCTCCAAACCCTGATGTGCTAGAGCAGGGGTTTCAAAACTCATTTTTTGTCGGGGGCCACATCGTAGTTATATGCTGTCCCTCGGGGGGGCTGTTATGACTGTGAGCGCATAGACTGTAAATGTATGATTGCCTTATATGATCGCATATACACAAATTGATGGATAGCTACTTTTGAAATTAGAAGCCAGTAAGTACATTTTCAAGTTATTTTAAAGGGAAGGATTGGTAACAAATAATACATTGCAGTATCTCATACCTCAGTGTCGTTAAAAGAAACGTGAAGTTGAGGCACATGATTTGCCTTCGCGGCCGGGCCACATAAAATGAGGTTGCGGGCCAGATCTGGCCCCCGGGCCTTGAGTTTTACACGTGTAGCTAGAGAAGAAAGTAAAAACATTTTTGAAATCTGCATCAAAAATACATTTAGGGACGCAGAAAGCCATCTGATTAAAATGAGCTGTTGACCAATGTTTCTCTTTTTAAATGGCTCGCTGAGCTTGAATGCAACCTTTCTAGTAAAGTACCCGCAATTCTCAGTTCATCCCCACGGAAAACTTCCAATTTGGAATGTACCCCAAAGTCCTCATCATCAATTTACCGAACCGACTTAATGCAAATTCAAATGAGGGCTCTCCTACCTGACATCTTTATGGGCCGTCGAGGGCATCGCTGCCTGCTCCGCTTTTGAACCATATGCAAGGCGTCTAAAGCGCGTCAAAGTCGGCGTCCGCCGCGACGCTGCTCCTCCTTCATTGAGAAAATAGAACACTATATTTTACAAGAGGACTACAACGCAACATGGATTATTTTACAAAAAGGAACAGAGAGAAAGCGCACGGCCGGGCCACGCGCTATGTACAGCAGTGTCGAAAAGTCATTTCAAGTCAAGTCATCCGGGGCTCCCGAGCAAGCGCTGCCCGAAGGACCGCCGGGCTCGGGGGGGGGGGGAGTCGAGTTCGTGAGACCGACCGGCGGGATCGCCCGCCGTTGCTTTTATGGTCGTGACAACCTTGGAGGCTCGCTACTTGTGCGTTTATTTGCAAAGAGGGAGGGAGGGAGGCCGATGCTAGAACCGTGGTTCTCAAACCGCCGTTGCCGTCAAATCATTTGTATCGTTTTAATAAGTGATCAAGGGACCAATAAAACAAACATGATGAACTACTTACAATTATTAAAAAGCTTTGTGATGTATCATCACATAAATCTGACATCCCTGCATAAATAGTCTTTTTTTTGGGGGGGGGGGCAAAAAGACGTATTCATTTAGGAATATTTCATATTTTTTCCCGAGAAGGCATCTTTTCCAAAATGAAGGGCATATTAAGTTGTACTTATGGAATTCACTTGTGATGACGTTCTTGTCACTTTCTGAAGTGGGTTAAGGCGTTTCATTTACAAAAAATAGTGCTTTGCCGCCAATGACTCAAATTTTGGTTACTCGCGGCAGGGTCCCTATGCCTTGCCAAGAGCAGGGGCTCACTGTATTCATTTTTTTTTTTTAGTTACAATTTTTATTTTCATTGGGCAGTTACAACGAAATTGGGGAAATTTCGTCAATAAAGCTTTTTTTAATAAAAGGCTAATATTACAGGAATAAAGTTGTATTTTTGACGTTCACTTGTACTGTTCTTCCTCTTTAAAACTTGAATCAAATAAATGTGAAAGTAATCAAATGTTCTATGAAATCCTGATTCATACCACAGCATTCGAAATTGCAGCTTTCTTTTCGGCGGCGCTTTTACAAAACTTGAAATTGGAATGAATATTCGGAGCTTCTCTTGGCAAAATAGGATTTCAACTCTTTGAGGATGACAACTTTTGATCACGTCAGAAGACATCTTTGTTGTAAAGATTACAACTTTTTCACCTTGGGGAAAAAGAACCCCAACAACTTTATTCTAACGTTTCAACTGTTTTTCCTCCTCCCAAAAATATGAATTTGTTATCGTAACTTGACAACTTTTTAAAATTCCTCTGGCATAGCGGGTCGGAGATGGAAGTTATGTTTAACTGCTTTTAGGATTATTTTGGGGAGGTTGGTGTGTGTGGGGGGGGTCCTTGGAAAAATGTCCCCTCTGGACCTTTGAAGTTTGAGAACCCCCGGCCTAGAAAGTAGAACCGCCCAAGAGCGGATCACGAGTGCGGACTGTTGTGCGCAGAGTTTAACGAGTCCGACTTGGCCTCTTCGTCCTCCTCGTCTTCCTCGGTGTGCGAGGGGCCGTTGCGTTTGTCCCGCTCGCCCATCGCCGTCGTCGCCGCCGCCGCCGCGTCCCTGGGCGCGGCCCCCCCGGGTCGATGTCTGCTTTGTCCCCCTCGCGCCTTGTCCCCAGCGTCACTGTGATCTTTCGTCTCCTCCGACGACGACTCCTCTTCGTCGTCCGAGTCGATGCGGTTGAGTCTTTTGCGGACGGGTCGGTCCTCCTCAGAGGACGACTCCGATTCTTGGGACTCGTCCTCGTCTTCGTCCGTGGAAGGTCTTCGCTTCTTCAGCATCTGAGCCAGCCGCTTGCGCCGCTGTTGGGACAACATCTCCCGCCTCTTCCCTCTGCCCATCTTCTCCGGGTCGTCGTCCTCGTCACCCGTCCTCCGGACTTTGCGCTCCTCGTCCACGTCTTCGTCCGAGGGTTTCTGTCGCCGCCGTTTCCCTCTCGCCCGGTCGCCTTCTTCCTCGTAATCGTCCTCTTCATCGCGTCGCCTCCGCTTGGCGCGGCGAGCGCAGACGTCTTCCCCTTCTCGTAGTCCTCGCCGCTTCTCTCGCTTCCTCTTCCCCCGCCCACTTTCATCCTCATCGTCCTCTTCGGATTCCCGTGAGGAAGATGACACTGGAAGAACAAGCAGAATGATTTTAAACACGATGGATATGTTGCAGTGTTACACTATTTCACAATTTAAAGAAGGGCAGATGATGGAAAATGGACTTTTGAATGTCTTGCATACAAGTCTCTGGAGGGCCACGTGTGGAATGAAACAACCAAGGAAACCTTTTGTGATCGGACCATTTCTAAAAACGTGTCTGTGAGCGAGCCGTTCTGGACTTTGCCGCCGCTGTGATGTCACAGTGATGTTGATTTACATAAACCCAACCCCACAGCAGAAAATGAAAAAAAAAACATTGGTATTAGGTGTAGAATATGCTAGATTAAAAAGACAAAATAGTAGATGAAAAAATACATATTAGGCAAAGACGAAAAACACAAATAGAACAAATGTGTGACAACAGCAAACAAATAAAATACACTCGACATTAGGGGGGAAAAAGCAAAAATATTACAACCATTAGATTAAAAAAAAAATACAATTGGGCAAAATAAAAAAGGCTGAGCAGTAGACAAAAATACAAAGAGATCAAAAATATAAAAAAAAAATACAAAATAATAGGAATTGTAATATTAGACAAAAATAGAAATGATTTCAAACTTAAATATTTAATGAAGAATACACAAATGGAGCACTGTATTGGGAAAATAAACAGATACTGGATGAAACTATATTCATCATTTTTAAAAAACTGAAAAAAATACACAAATACTCAGAAAATAGAAAAATATTAAACATTTTGGAGAATAACAAAAATACTACATTAGGAAAAAAATGAAACTGAGAATAAAAGCAGAAAATATATAAACAAAAAAAAAAAATCAAATGATGCAAAAGAAATGAAAAATATTAGCTGAAACTAAAAGTGTTGGAAAAATAAGAAAAATACCACCCCCCCAAAAAATACAAAAACAGAAGAAACATAACATTTGTATGTAAAAAACATACAAAGATAGGAGGCAAGAGAAATAAAATGACAAGAGGTCTTTGGCTCACGACACGCAGTGGCCTACTCACCATCTTTCATTTGGCGGTTTTACATTCATGCCCTCATTGTGTTTTTCCGGAGAAATATGCGCTGTAATTCGGACTTTAGTACGGCGCCAGCATAGCTTACTGACGGACTCGGGCGCTTCGCTTTCCCACTTGCGTACCGATTCAGCGGCGTGGGAACGAAAGCGTTGTAAAAGCGAGGACTCGCTGCACTGACCGTCGCTGTAGTCACTGGAGAGCCGTTCCTTCCGCGGCCGCCCGCGCGGCCTCACGTCTTTCTTTTTGGCCGACGTCCGCGAATTGTCCGACGACTCCGACGTCTCCCGGTAGTTGACCTGCTGCCGCTGGCCGCGCCGCAGCCCGCCGCGCTTTTTGTCCGACATGTCGCTGTACTGATCCGAGTCTGTCGGAGGAGAGCGAGGAAAGTGAGCATATCCGAAGGCGGGCTTCCCGAGATGGAGGGGACTCACCTTCATCGCTGCCCTCCTCCTCTTCCTCAGAGGAGCGTCTCCGTCGCCGCCGACCCGGCGGCCTGCCGACTCTGTGTTTGGTCCTGCCGGCTTTGTGTTTGGCCGCCGCTCTCGGCGGCCGTTTGGGCCGCGCCGCGCCCTCCCAGCTGCCGCCGTCCTCCTCGTCTTCGTCTTCCTCGTCTTCGTCGGCCCCCGAGCCTCCGAATTCTTCGTCCTCGGAGCTGAACAAGGAAACAAACAAAAAAAAAAATCAGCAAGTTACAGGACGGGAAAACATTTGTGGCAGAGGACCACGTTGGACTTTTGAAATGAAGCAATTCACTTTTGTGGCTAAAAAAGAAAAAGTGTTCGGTGCAAATGCAAAATATGTACATATCTTAATAGTAAAATAATTGTCGTCTTTCAATTTTAAGACTTGTTATTATTTACAACAAAGAAATTGTGTGGGTTAAAATTGCATATGACCATTTAACTTTTTAAATACCGCTAGTCTTGCATATATGAAAAAATGTCGGACTATTTTATTTTTAAATGTAAAATCAAAATTATAACTAAATGAGAAATGTTACATAAAATTGTTTCAAGTATCAGTATTTAGAATAAATTAACCAATTATTACTAAATTAAATATATGTGTACAAGTGCCAATTTGACCATTTCTAGTATTTATAAATTTAAACATAAACCAATTATTACTAAAGTAGAAATGAAATTAAAATTATTGGCACCCCTGCTTAAGATGTGGTCTTTACCTTCTAATAAGTGTTTTTCAAGATGGAACAAAAAACAAAAAGAGGAAAATCCAACCTTTCATTCACGTGCATTTATTCAGCGGGGGGGGAAAAAATGCCACATGAAGAAATCATTCTTTCACATCAAATCATGTGGGCCACGATTATTAGCAGCCCTGATTTTGTGCAAGCCCCTTTTGCAAAGAAAACAGCGGCAAATCTTTTGTTAGAAAGTTTCACAAGATGGAAGAATCCCGAAAGCGGGATCTCCTACCATTCCTCTTTGCACAATCATCCAACGACTTGGCTCCTGTTTTCAATGGGGTTGAGGTCGGGGGACTGGGAGGAGCTTCACTCTGTGTCCCGTGAACCATTTCTACAATTTCCACTTTGCTTCCGCTATCAAAACTGCACTCATTGTAAAGCTTTTAACACAACTCAACCAATCATTGTGGAGGGCCCATGATTTGTCCATTTCCAAATTATTTACAGTCAAGAAAGTCACTCATCATTGAATGAATTAACACAAATAAAAACAAGCTCGATGAAATATCGGAGGAGTCTCGATAAAGTAACGGTTTGGTGGGCCAGACGAAATGTGGAGCTGCAAACGATGACGTCACCTGTTGCTGAGCGTGAAGTCGTCCTCGCTCTCCGCCGCCGTGCTGTCGCTCTCCAGGTCGTTGAGACGCCGCCGCTTCCTGTTCGGCGCGGCCAGCGTCGTCGGCCGGCGCCGGCCGGCCGCGCCGTGCTCGGGCAGCGCGGCGCCCGTGTCTCCGCCTCCCCCTGATGCGACATCGCCACCAGTGGGGGTGATTACGAGGGCAGACGAATGACCCCATTTACGCTCGTCTGATGCAAAAACATGCAAATCGCGAGAAAATCGTGTTGAAACAAAATGATTTGCTTGTACAAATGAAGACGGTGCTTCTGCATTTGAGTTGACGGACCCTCCTAGGCACAATTTGAGGAAATGTGACAGCGACCCAAAAATGAAAAGCGAGCGAAGTATCATTTTTTTATTTTTAATCCTGACGCGCTCCACTCACCACTGTTGATGTCGCCAACGTCTTCCTCGATGGCCTCGTCGATGGCGTCGTCAAAGTCGTCAAATCTGAAGCACAAATGGCATTTTTTTTTGTTTTGTTTTTTTGGAATGAATTCTTTTTCTAACGCATCTAACGTGGCCTGCATCATGCATCAGCAGTTCCACACCAACCTGTAGCTGATGTGCTTCCTGGTTCGGGTTGACCTCCTCCCCAGATTTTTACTCTTCTTGGCATCTTTTTTTTTGGCCGTCTTTTCATCTTCCTCGTTCCCCTGTGTGGACACAATCACACGTCTCAAATCCGTCCCTCGGACTTGGAGGTGTCCGGCACTTTGCGCTGCACTCACGGGGATGATGTTCTCCACGCTGATCCCCACGTACACCAGCCGCTCCCGCCTGACGCACACAGATGTGACTTCAACTCATCAACTGGTTAGCGGATATGCTGCTTGACTAGCTTGCGATCCCACAGGAAGATTGTGTGTGTGTGTGTGTGTGTGCGCGCGTGCGTTTACCTCCTCTCAGCACGCTCTCGCTTCTTCAGAGCGCTGTCCAGGTTCAGCAGCTGCTCCTCCAGTCTCTCGCACAGAAGTTTCTGCACTCACAAAACACAGCAATGCTAATGAGCTAGCATGACGCAAACCACGAGCGATTGGTCACATACAATAGTCCGGCTAGTCTACTTATTTCACAGTTGACATGCACCAGAGGGCAGCAGAGGTCGGATTTAGCTGCAGGCGCTACTCTCAAAATTGTAGAAGGTGTCAAGGCAGCATAAACAGAAAAAAAAAATTCTGCACAAATGACACAAACATTTTACAGAAGTGCCTGCTGTAAACATATCTCCAGTGAAAGTATAAACAGTTAAATACGGTCTAAGTAAGCTACATTAGAGGTGAATAGATGCCAAATATTATCGAAATATGCCACGTTACAGGTGTATATCATATGTCAATATGGCATCATGGAAGTGATGTAACGACTACATGTAATGCAAATATGCTACATTGGGCATATTAAACATCAAGTATGATGTAAATATGCGACATCAGGCGTTTAAAAGATGCAATAAGAAACACTTATGTCCATTTTTTTCATTTTTTCTTATTTTCACATGAATGGTGTTTCTGCGTTACAGATATGGCATTAATGTGAAAATAAAAACCCCCCAAAAAATCCCAAATTGTGAAATTTTTCACAGGACAGCGACAATGTGCAACATTATAAGCATTTCCATTTGAAAATAAGTGAGAGTCCGCCCAGGCAAAAATAAACACCGTAGCGATTCCTATCGGGTGTTGACGCCCTTTAGAGCCTGATCGATATCAGATTTTTGTCACTTTATCTGCGATCGGCACCTATTTATCTACAAGTTGTGTGTCAGGTGTCGTCAAGACAGTCAAATGGGACGTGAGACACTCAAAATAAGCCCAGGTAAAGGTGTGAAATCTGAAGTGGGCATTTGGCCCTGCGGTGTCATTGCAGGCGTCGACGTTTTGCTGAGGGTGGCTTACGTGTTGGCAGGGCGGGCAGAACCACTCGCCGTCCGGGATGAGCATGAGTGGCGGTCGTAGACACGCCGTGTGATATCCGCTGTCGCACGAGTCGCACAACAGGATCTAACGATGACACGTGCAAACAAGCTGAAGCCACAGCAAGTCCTTGCGATGACATCATTCGGGTAAAAAAAAAAAAGAAAAAAATTTCGCACCAGTTCCGGGTGGTTGGGAAGGCCGCAGTGAGTGCAGGCGTCCTCCTTGGGAACGTCCTCGGACTGGTACGAGTCGTCCGAGTGGCTTCCTCCTTCGCTGGCCTCGCGGCCTCCTCCGGCTTTATTGGCTGCCGCCGCCGCCGCCTCCTCGTCGTCGTCGTCGTTGTTTTTGTGCCGCTTGATGTTGGACCAGCGGGGGCGCCGGTGTCTCCGCTTACCCTGAACATGTGACAAAGGCAACACTGGCCGGTCACCATCCAAAACTGAAATGTTAATATTTGTTCTGTGAAATCACACTAATTGATTGCGTTTCTCTTGGCGGCACTGCTTCCAATACATGTACAGAATCTGAAGGAGCTTTGATTTTTTTTTTTTTTTTTTGTTCCAATCAGATTTTAGTCTCCATGTTGCCGCGTCAATCTAATCTGCCCAGAGAATGAGCAGCGACGATGAAAGAGTATAGAAGAGACTCCGATACCCTGCGCTTCCTCAGTTGGACGACAGCTTTTGTCTGTCCGTCTTTCTTGGCAGCAAGATTTTGCTCTTCATCGTCTTCATCGTCGTCCTCGTCGTCGTCCTCCTCCTCCTGCTCCTCCTCCTCCTCTCCTTCTCTAGTCTGCTTTCGTTGGCCTTTCTTTTTTTTCGGGCTCTCGGCTGCTTTGGAGCTTGGCCTGCATGGTTGACAAAGCGCAGATGATTGCTCAAAAACAGTGGGCAACTAATCAAGTTTGAGGTGTTGTTGTTGTTGTTGTTTTTTTTTTGTCTCCGCTGATGTGCACTACTCGCACGAAATACATGGCTGCAAACAGGAGTGAGTTGAGCAAAGCACAGGCAGCGTTGCCAGGTTAGCAAGATTGGCGCTATATTTAGTTTGTGGTTTGCGGCGGCTGACAAACCTGGAGATCCTGGCCGACCTCCTGAGGGAGCGCCCCCCCTCTGACGTCTCCTTCTGCTGCTCTTTGGCCTTCAGCTTGTTCCTGCGATGAGGCGGGATCTTGATCTTCAGGCGGATTCCTTCCTTCTGGAGCTCCGAGGAGGCCTCCTCTCGTGGCCGCGCCTTCTCGCCGGCGTCCTTCTTGCTCGGCTGATCGGGTCGAGCGCCATTGACGCCTTCCTCTCGCGTCAACTCGGCTTCCGCTTTTCCTGAAGTGCTGGCGTCCTTCTGGTGGTCGTCTTTGCTTGCTTCTTTTTCAGCATCCGCACCCCGAAGGACACTTTCATCGGCGTCTTTGTCGCCACTTGTTTTCGCACCCCGGTCGACGTGTGGCGTCTCCACGACGACGGGCTCGTTCCTCACCAGCACGGACGTGCGTCCCACCTCCGGGGTTCCTGCGCATTTCAAATTTCAAAATTCCAAACCTTTCCCAGACCAGAATGACTAGGATTATTGGTGAAAAATATATAATAATAATAATTAGGGCTGTCAAAGTTAAAGAATTCACTATGGAGATTAATCTAAATTTTATAATTCACAAAAAAAATCTAACAGTTGTGTATCATGTATCAGTTATCTCCGTTTTATTTACTTCCTGTAGCAGCTGACATTTGCTCACTGTGCAGCCAAACTTAGAGGAGAGTCATTGTCGCAAAGACGGACTTTTACTTTAAAAAGTTGCTCGACGGCTCATTGAAGAAATCCCAAATGATTTGCACACTTCGCAAAACCAAATTCAAATACCATATTAGTTGCACGTCTTTAGTGTATTGTTCAACTGTTGTATTTTACAGGAAAAGAATCATATTCAAGGATCAAAGAACGCTATTAGAACGGTCTTCGAATCGAAATATACTTTCCCCCCCCTCATGAATTCCAAGATTTCACTCAAGTAAATATCGGTTCCGAGCTTCGTAAAAAAATTGTCGTTGACAAATACGATTAATCGCGATCAATCATGGAAAATTTTGTAACTAATTAGTTAAAAAATGTTCATCGCTTGACAGCACTAATAATAATACATTAGCTAAATCTTGGTTGGAAAAAACTCTGATACCCCACTGTTTACTACTTGTGAATTCATGTGTTAAGAAAAAGTATGTTTTACTACGTTTCGGTGTGTTTAAAGCACACGGGGGGGCTAAAACTGTGAACAAAATGTTTTTTCGTTTTTTTTTTAACTGTATGGTCTCTCTATATCGCTGACATTCACCACCATATTTTCCCAGGCCTGGAACTGCATATTACACGTACTTGCGTCGGAACCCTGCACGTTCTTGTCTTCCTCCGGCGCTTTGCAGCCGTTCTCTTCGTTGGACGTGGGCCCGCGGATGACCCCCACGTGACGCGAGACGATGGACGACCTCCCGTTAGCCAGCTCAGGGTGATGTTGGGCCGGCGCCTGGCCACCGGTTGGCGCTACTGAGGCATCCTTACTCTGTATGACTGAGGGGTTGCACACGATAATGCTGCTGCTACTGCTGTTGTTGTTGTTGTTGAGGTGGTTGCCATGGTAGCTTTCGGCCAGCTTCAGCTCTCTCTTCTTCAGTGGTATCTTAGCCTGTTGGCTGCTCCTGACCACGGCCCGCTCGGCCTCCTCCTCCTTGTTGGCTTCCTGCTTGGGCACCGTCGTCATGACGACAGACGCATCCCGGCACTCTGATTTGATGACAGAGGTGATGGTGCTCACGTGGTTATCAATGGGAGGCGCTTCATCGCTGGGCTTCTCCTCTTTCGCCTCCTGTTTGACGCTCACCGTCTGCTCCTTGTTTCCAGCTAGGGGCAGAAAATGACAAGACGTTATTTTGATTCGATTTTTCCCAGCAAAATCCAATTTCGGATTTTCACTTGCGGCTCGGAAGCACATACCTCGGGTCGAAAAAAAAAAAGCTACACAACAGAAGTCGCTTTTTAAAAATAAAAATTGTCCTGAGAAATAAACTTCAACTAATTGATGAGACTGATGAGTGACAGCGCCCTAGTTTTAAGGTCACTTCTCAAATGTTGATCTTACCTCGTTCGAGGGGTTTCTCCTCTTTTTCAACTTTCACGTGGTCAGCGACATCCTCTGAGGTCTTGTGGCGTTTGCCATCTTCGTCCACTTGGATGCCACACAAGAAAGAAGGTTGCGTTCAGGTGACGCTAGGTTTCACTCACTAGACCTCACTTCAGCAAATAAAAGCCATCCATTTTCTGTGGCACTTTTACTCATTAAGGGACGAGCTGGAATCTCTCCCAGTTGACTTTGGGCGAACAGGTGCAAGCCTGGACTGGTCGGCAACCCATCGCAGACCAAATTAAATATTAACAGCAATTAAGTATGAATGAGATATTGCACCGTATTTTCCCGACTATATGAAGCCCCCACTCTATTTAAAAAAAAAAAAAAAAAAGAATGGAAAAAAATAACATTTCCATTGACTTACCTGCTTCTCTGTGGGCAGGACTGCTGCTCCCGGATTCAGCCAGTTTCTGCTCTTGGTCCTGGTTCAGGTTCGGAAAGACTTGGGCCTTCAGGAGCTCCAGAGCATCAGCCAGGTCGTTGCGGGTCCTGAGGGGACCCGTCGAGCGGAAGACACGGGTTGAGATAAACGCAAGTGGGGTGGCAAAGCAGGCCTTCCGCGCGGTTCCGGTACCTGACGATGCACCTCCAGGAGGAGCCGTCCAGGTCGTCCTGCTCTTCCGTGTACAGACGGATGTTTTGCTCCTGGTCCAGCTGGAGCCAGTACATCAGGCCCTGCTTGTCCCGCCCGATGGGCTGCAGGCGCATCTTGTCCGGCTCCTCCTCGTTGATCAGCGCTTTGAACTTGAAGTTGTCGTCAAACTGGCACTCGCAAAGATACTGAGAAAAAGGATCATGGTCACAAAAACTGTTTGGTTAAATGTTTACAGAAGCCAAATTTGGACCTTTTTCAAGACTAATTTAATCATATTTAAGACTTGTAATTCGCTAGATGTGAGCACTACGAACGGGTGCTATAGAAAAGTTGCAATAGGTTGTAGATATAGTATATAAAATAAGAATAAAACACTTATCTCAGATAGTGATTGCCAACCACTGTACTGACACATTTAACAATGTAGCTTTTTTCCCTCATTTCATTTTCACAATTTCTTTGTTTTTCTATGCCGGCGACATGCAATGACAAAACTATTAAATGCTCTAGCACAAGGTGGCTGAACATATAATTAGCCCGTGTACCCACCAGCTCTCACTCATACAAAAGAATGATTTCAACAGGCCCAAACGTGAAAGTACAAAATTTGTGAGTTCATTGACGAGATTGCCATTATTTTAGTAGATATATTTTTTGTGACGTTTGTGCTTAATGGTGTGCTGTGAGATTTTATCTAATAAAGTAAAATGTGTGCCTTAATTTAAGGGTTGTGTTATTGAGGTTACGTGAAACCAAATTGAAGACTTTAAGACAGAATAAAATGTAAAACCACTCAATGTCAGCGCTGGGTCGATGAAATAAGATTAATATTAATACATACTAGGAAAAATACTTCAGATGTCATATTTAATGATTCCACTGTACTTATTACTACAGATTACTTAAATCTACTTAATCTAGATACAACAAAATGAAATACTGATTTTTTGCTTTTTTCCACGCTTGTCCGACAAAACTGGGCTACAATGAGGATTGATTGTCATTCTTAAGGACTTTCAAACTTTTTAAAGACGTGCTGACACCAAAAAATGAACAACCTATGTGGCATCGTGACACAGGCACACAATCTTTGTGAGGTCCGATTGGAACAATTTCCTCCTGTGGACAATTTGAAGATTCACAAATGTCATACTTTGAGGATGCTGGATTTGCACTCCATGGACATGTCCTGGTAGCCGTTCTGTTCCAGCTCCCACGCCCAGGCACTGTTCAGCTCCTGGCAACTCTACACGAAAATGAAGAGCAGATTTAGCTCTTTGAAGCCTCACTCTGACAGAGATCACAAGTCAACTTGGGACCGACTGCATGCTTCACTTGCTTTGGCCAGGTATTTTTCCCAGCGCTCCGTTGTCACACTCTTGCCGAGCTTTCGGAGCAGCTTCACGTGAAGTTCTATGAGAGGTTTGGGAACTGGAAGAGACATTGAGAATGCGATGGAAATGCAACACTTCAAATTTATGCAAACATGGTCCACTTGTTTTGACTAACTTCAACTAAATAAAAGCTATTCGCTAGATAAATACGTTTACCAACAAACCATGATTTCAGACTGCCCCTGAATGCAACAACGGAGTTTCGATAAAATGCATTATATCATGACACTAATTTTAAGAGCAACCAGTCACACAGATATACTTTATTATATCAATAAATTACAGTACATCCTCCACTGGGGTAGGAAGTATTAAATCGCGGTTACGACGTCACACGACATTTAAAACTGAAACTAAACTACTCGATTTATAAAGCAGACCTAAGCGGTGTGCAGTACAAACGTAACACTTTAAGTGGCGCCTGTTGCGATTTCTTAAGACATAAGCATGACAATAATCATCAACACAGTTTGTATCAACTCTCAGCATCAATGCTAATCTCGCGAGCTAGCTAATTGTGAAGGCCGCTACTGCGCATGCGCAAATTTGACAGCCACCAATTCTCATCCCCTGTGTTTTTAGCGGACCTCCCTCCCTTTTTTTTCCTAACCGTGACGATTACGTTCATATTAAAAACAAACAAACAAACAAACGCGAAGTTGAACGTTGGTTCGTGTTGCCAGTGAATCATAGCAAAAAAAAAGTACACCTGACAAGACTGGAGCCAAAGGAGCTAACCAGGCAGCATCATGGCTACCTTCTCTTCTTCACATTCACACATTTTAAGTCTTGTTGCTCGTCTTCTCTCTCACACAACATCCGCCACTTCTCGTCTTTTCTAAACAACACCGAACACCATTGAGCCACTAACTTAAGATCGTTGATCTTTTTTTCGCCCTAATTTCTACGCCAAATGAGGGTGAAGGTTTTTTGAAGGGGGGCGCTAGCTTCGTGCTAGCTTCGACGGTTCCTCCGGGTTCAAACTTGGGAACTTGTTCTCATTTCTGGCTGCTCGTTTGTCAAATGGCGGAAGACTGAAGAGCGAGGCTACGATGTCGCTATGTGGTGCAACGTCGTACGTAGGCTGGTGATGTTCACCAGGGCCAACAGACATCTTCATCACCCTCACCATCATCGCGATGATAGTGGTGATGGTGCCCGGGTGCCCCCCTTCTCCTCCTCCTTCCCGTCCTCCGAGTGTCGCAGCTTTTTCCGCCACTTCTTCCCTTCGCCACAATATTGACGAAAATGCGCCTCTCACCTGACGTCTTGTCGCGCAGGTAGCCCTCCATTTGCGGGAACGTCATCTCGGGCAGGTCGAGGACGGCTCCGTAGCGCTCCAGGAAGGAGCAGACCTCCGCGAAGCTCGGACACAGCGCCGGTTCGGAGCTCCTGAGCAACGCCGGAGCAGCCATCTTTCCAGGCGGACTGAAGCGGGAGGGGAGGGGTGGCCGCGGCGGGGCGGGATGCGAGTCAATGGGAATGAATGGGGGACATGGGAGGGCAAGGTAGCGGGTGTCGAAGGACTACAATTTCCGGGTAAGCTTTTCGGCATAAAACCACCAACCGCAGAAAATACGCTTTTGCTGCTCCATGTCTTTTCTTACCGACAGCAAATTGAGACCGGTTTTTCTGGTGTGCGATTTTAACTTGACAACAAAGTGAGAAGTTCTAAGAATTTATCGCGATAGAAAAACACCAGCAGCAGTCCAGCCTGCATTTACGTTTCCAAACCACGGCGAGGTTTTACAACATTAAAAGTAAGTCTTATGTTGTGTGGGTATGCTGAAAAACATTAGATAGATAGATAGATAGATAGATAGATAGATAGATAGATAGATAGATAGATAGATAGATAGATAGATAGATAGATAGATAGATAGATAGATAGATAGATAGATAGACACTCGTAATAACACTAGAGACACAACCAACAAAGTGAAAAACAAATACTGTACAAGAGCAGGATTTTGGAGTACTGAAAAGAAATTAAAATCTAAACCTTGCTGTTAAAATAATACAGCATTTTAGAGCCCTTGCTGGACGGTTGTTGCATTCCCAGACTCCTTAAAATACATTTAAACAATACTCACCGTTGTTCGTCACCACAGTAAAGTCACAATTTAATAACCCATAATAAATTCTAACAACGAAATCAAATTAAATCGCAAGCTCAACTCTGTGGTGGTTGAGTAGAATCTCTCCGATGTAGGTGAAGGCAACATTGTACGAAGTCCGAGGCAGTCTCTGGTCACTGAAGGCATCACCACAAAGAATACCGGAAGTTGTTTCGTCGTGAAAGTTATCTTTTGTTTCAACTGTTGAATGTGTTGCCGGGCACATGTTCTAACTTCTTTGACTCACCCTCGTTATTTCCGAACATATTGTAAACACAGTCATGTTAGAGTAGTAAACGACTTGTAAATAGCGGAAAGGTGAGTTCTCATTCATTTTGCCGCTTTAATTGCATTAAACTAGCCTCTTTCGGTAATGAATTTTCAGTAAATCTTGAGTGATGCATTCAAGTACATTCTGTTAAATTAACATGAAAAGCATACCATGTCACGATTGCCAGTGAATTAAGTGTTTAAGCAATATACAAGTTTCTCTGCAAAGTTTTAGTTAAATCAAATAGATAGCAAACGTAGACCACTTGGTAAAAGTCTTTTGTGTAACACGAAAGTTATGTTGTTCACGGAGAAGTTGTTGTTGTAGCTTGTTTTGTACTTGCTTTTATTTTTAACCTGCAAGCGGACAGCTGCACATGCAATGCAATGCAGCGATGGTGATGCATGCCTCAGACAAGCTCGTTCATGCCTGCTGTATTTTTGTAACATTTTTAGCGCGTTTGTGTGGTGCAGAATTATGTTTTCGTGACACAGGCAGCATATCGCCAATTAAGATGCATGCAAATGCATCATGATAAATTGGGGAGTGTCACCCCTGCAGGTACTTCTTAAAGTTTCACTCATTTATTATTGAATACACTATGATTACAAAAACTAAAATGGTCCCGAAGGAAATGTACATGGTCTATATAGTGTAATTAGATTAAATGGACCATCATTTGTTACACCCTGTAAATAGATGCCAGTATTTACTTTACTGCTCACGGAAGAAATGAAGGAAGTTTCCTTGGTATCTGGTTTCCCCAAAAAAACAGAATACTTCATGTGGCGTCTGTCGTGTGTCATTCTAATCTCAAATCATGAGTCACATTGGGCGTTACGTTTGCGTGTTTGGCAACTTTAACAACACGTCTGTCTGCAGTCTGCTTGCCCGTGTCAATGATGGTCTCATGACAACAGGCTGCTATGTTTACAAAAATAAAAGGCTGCAATGGCCCTTGCAGTCGGAGCAAAACCTCATCAAAATCGACCCCGTGTTCCATCCACATTAGATGGCCGATGCTCAAAAGCGTCACAATTTCATGCCCCTCATCTGTCTAGGATACTTGATTCCCATCGGAGCTCATTTGGGCAAATCCATTCGTCTCATTTCGTCAATATACGAGCCCTGAAAATTGCCCAAAATGTCCGATTTTCTGTGGCAATTTGGGGCCAGGGTCCTTGAGACCGCTTGGTGCGTCTATTTCATGTCCGGCCAATTTTGTGTCGATCTGTAAAACTGGGCTTTCGGAATTTGTCAAAATACCATCCCGGGAATTTGGGCAAAATGTCTGTTTTAAATCAAAATGTCTGACTTCCTGTCCTGCGTCAATCTGTTAAACGTGTGACGGCGGCTTCCAGCATTCGTCAAAATACACGCACTCGGTTTCGGCCAAAATGCAGCTTACCGAATGATCAGGCGTGTCTGTATGATACTGCCCCTGGTGGCCATGATGCGCACACAAGAAGGAGCAACACAATGTCCGCTGAGTCAAAGCATGAAAGCATGATGCACAAACTGTAAAACTCTTCATTCTGTTTAATTATGTTATTACTGTGTGTGTGGTTTTTTTTTTAAATAAAGTGCATTACTGTAGATTGCTATTTTCCTGTTCCTAATCTTTTGTCCCAGAGCGCCATCATGGCCATCGCCCACGTGGCCACCGAGTACGTGTTTAGCGACTTCCTCCTGAAGGATCCCAACCAGGCTCGATACCGCAGCGTCCGCACCGAGCTGGCGGTGGACAAAATGGTGACCTGCGTGGCCGTGGGCCTCCCGCTCCTCCTCATCTCGCTGGCCTTCGCGCAGGAAGTATCTGTCGGTCAGCACCCTTTCGTTACCTCCGCCGGGCACAAAAAGACAAATTGGCTTGTTTGTTTGTCGCTCACTTCAAAGGAAACACCACTCAACAGAATCCCCAAATAATTTTCTCTTTTTGATGTACCAGTCCCAATGTAAACATGAACCCGTCCACCCCAGAAATGCAAATGGTAGAGTCCATGAACCAGGAGCTAATATGCTAACTAGCAAACAAACACACAATTTGCACTCCATGATTATTTCTGACTTTTAGAAGAGGAGTTTGTTCTTTTTATGGCGCATGTAGCCTGCTTAAATCATTCCCCCGCGGCAGAATTCAAACTGATTCGGTCCCATAGTCTTTTATCACCTATGAACTCGGAGTAAGCTAAATTGCTAGCAAGCATACAAATACAAATGACTGTCTGGGAAGTCAATGCAAACATTTTTTTTTTTTGAGAATATGCTCTATGCAAGCCCACTAGTTGAAACAGGGCATTCGCATAAATATTGCGTTTGTGGAATAAGTGTGAATCCACTCGTTTTTAGTTATCTCTGGGGGCGGCCATTTTGTCACTTTGGTCGACTGAAAATGACATCACAACCGCTCGCAGCGAGCAATCACGGCTCAGATTCAGGAAACAGGTCAGCCGTGCTTGGTCGCCGTGAGCCGTTGTGACGTCATTTTTCGAAAGAAGTGACAAAATGGCCGCCCCCAGAGATGGCTAAAAACCAGTGGATTAACACTTATTCCACAAACACCATATTTATGCGAATGCCGTGTTTCAACTAGAGGGGCCTGCTGGCAACATATTCTTGAATAGAATATGTTTGGTTTGACTTCTGCTTTAAACGGGACTTCTTTTTTCCTGTTTCTTATGCGCGCCGTGCTTCAAACCTTCTCCAGACTAAATTGGTGCAGGCCATAGCCTCGCATCGGAAGTCGTATGCTAGCTAGCAAACGAAAAATGCCATTTTTTGTCAATGAATTCATTTTCTCTTTCTGTTCATTTCATGATTAACTGTTAAATTGCCATTTGTGTCATGATTAATCCGTGGTCCGCGCCTAGTCTTATATTCTTTCTGACATTCTTCTTTATGAAGCAGGAAGTAGTTCACTCACTCGCAAACAAACCCAAATATGCTAATAGAGATGCTACATGATCGCTTTTGAGCCCGCTCGGGCCTCGATGGAGGTCTGGTTCCGTTCTGGTGACGACAGAAAAGTTGCGGGCGGTGCCGATTGTTACGTGAGGTGTGTTGTGTTTTTTTTTTTTTTGTTTGTTTGTTTGTTTGACTTCAGGCACTCAGATCAGCTGCTTCGCTCCCAGCAACTTCTCATGGAGACAGGCGGCGTACGTGGACTCGTACTGCTGGGCGTCCGTGCACACGCACACGCTGCCTCTCTGGCTGCACAAGGTAGACACGCTTTGTTCACTCACAGCCACTCTTGACTCTCATATACACACACACACACGCACACACACACACACACACACACACACACACACACACACAGACAGACAGAGACTGGCATTTGTGTATGTTTGGGGCCCAGTTCTTCCCGTACATCCTGCTGCTGGTGGCCATGCTGACGTACAGCCCGGCGCTGTTCTGGAGGTTCTGGTCGGCGCCGCTGCTGCAGTCGGACCTGGGCTTCATCATGGAGGAGCTGGACCGATGCTACAACCGAGCCGTCACGCTCGCCAAGCGCATGACCTCCGACGCTTTGCAGCGAGCCGACAGGTACGCTCTCGCGTGTCGCCGCTCGTACTTTGTTGTTGTTTTTTTTTCAATGTTTTGATCCGTATTAATGCAATTTATGTTTCACTTTGCCTGACTTGACCTTGTTTGTTTATATGAAAACTTGGACTTGCGGCCATCACAAGTGATGTCGTGCATCCCTCAGACTTATTTTACTTTGCCGTGCTTTTATTTAAAAGCACGTACTCAACTTTAGTTATTCAGTTGAATTTACATGTAGTTTCTTTTTTTTTTAATTGACTTTCTTTTTTATGATAATCGCCTTTTTTTATTTATTAATTTACTTTATTCCTTTATTTTATTTATTATTATGATGATATGATATAATTATACAATATTTATTTAATTTAATTTCCTGAAATTGATTTTTTTTACTGTACATTACTTTTGAATTTTTTTTATTCTATTCAATTCTACTTCTTTTTGCTCTATTTCATTCTACTTTTATTTTCGTACTTTGTTTTGACTTTACCGGACTTTTTTTTTATTTGCTTCGCTTAATTTTTACTTCCCATTTGACTATCCGTTTCATTTGAGTTTCATGTATTTCGCTTTATCTTCTCTTACTCTTTTATTTTCACCCCACTTGCCCATCATCACTTTCTTCACCGCCGCTAAGGTCCTTCCGTAAAGTTTTCGCCACTAAAACGAACGTAGTTAGCATTCACATTTTTCAAAATAAAAAGCCCCCGCGACGACTTATTGTGGCGGCGGCGGCGGCGGTCAAGTTGCAGCGACCCGACGGAGGGCTGTTTCAACTACCCGCTGGTGGAGAAGTTCCTGATGACCAAGCGCTGCTCTCGCGTCCTGCTGGCGCGCTACCTGCTGTGCCGCGGTCTGACGTTGGCCACGCTGCTGTGCGCCTGCCTCTACCTGGCCTACTACCTGCGCTTGGCCTCGCTCACCGACGACTTCGGCTGCACGCTGAGAGTCGGCCTGCTGGCCAACGACTCGGCCGTCCCCGACAAGGTGCAGTGTAAGCTCATCGCCGTGGGAGTCTTCACGCTGCTCAGGTAGGCGCCATGTCAAGTCTTTGATTTTGACCTCGCAAAATGGGGAACTTTTATTTTGGAAAGGTCAAGTGTTCACAGAAGGATGGAAAGTGCTATGAAAGGAGAGGAAGCGGGAAGTTTTATGAGGAAGAATTTAAAGTAGGATGGGCGAGGAGTACCCATACAAGATATCAAGATATCAGTATCCGGGCCTTATTTTAAGGTATCGGGTACTCGCGGAGGCTGCCGATACCAGCCACAGATACTGAAGGAAAAAAAAAAAAATGACATCAAGCGCAGTTTGACACATCGGCAAATCATCACCAGAAACAAAGGTCTTTGTTGACAATTTTTCTCATTGAGAGGTATTGGTACTTTTTGTCGATGAGTACTCAAAGTGAAAAAAAAAAATGGTATGGAACATCCACAGTCAGAAGAATGGAAAGTGAGAAAGGTGAGACACTGGACAGGAAGTAATATTAGGAAAAATCAAATGTTACAGAAGGATGGAAAGTCAAGCGACTTGTCAGGAAGTTTTACTTTGAAAAGCCACACTGCAGATGGGGTAGAGACCGAGATGAAAAGGAAGATACTTACTAAGGCCAAACATTTCTGACGGATGGAAGCCGAGAGAGGCTGCGCACAAAACGTCCCGCTGTACAAAAACGTTCAAACTGAAATGAATGAGGTGAAGCTGGGCACAAAGTTTGATTTTGACTTGAAAGACGAGACGCTCTCTGAGCGGGAAGTTTTGTTTTGAAAGTCAACCGGAAGCCTTCTCCTCCCAGCCTGGTCAACTTGATCATCTTCTCGGCGCTGATCCCGGTGGTGATCTATGCCAGTCTCCGCCCCCTCCTGTGTCACCGTTACGCCCACTTCCTGGAAACCTACCAATCGCTGCCCACGGTGAGCGTCCTGCCCACGCCCAGCGGCCAATGGGACGACCTCTCCCTCTATCTGCTCTTCCTGGAGGAGAACATCAGCGAGCTCAAGTCCTACAAGTACATCAAGGTCTGGAACTATGCCACACATAATCCAAAACAGGACTGTATCATCAAAAGTCTCCATTTTGTTTCCCACTGTCCAATAACGATGTCCCCCGTTTTGCCCGATAATGTCCCCTATTATGTACACCGTGTCTTTTTTTTTTTTTTTGGATGATGATGTCTTCATGGTGCGCAGGTGCTGGAGTTGCTGAAGAAAGGAGGCGAATGCTCGGGCGAGGACTTTGACGCCATGGGTCTGCTGCAGACGCTGTGTCTCGTCAAGATGGACACCGTGGACGCTAAGAAAGCCGCCGAAGCGGCGGCCAAACCCGACCGACTCGTCATGCACGAGGAAGAGTCGGACAAGAACAACAGTAAAAGACACGGCAAACACGAGGGCGAAGGCACCATGGGAACTGAGATGAAAGGTGAGACTCTGGGCAGGAAGTTTTATTTTGGAAAGACCAAAGTTGCAGAAGAAAGACAATTAAGATGAAGGGTGACAGGAAGTTTATTTTCACAAGTCACGTTACAATGATCAGAAGCGGTGACGCTAAGTGGGATGCTAGATGGGAAGCTTTATTTTGAAAGGTCAAACCATATTGAAGAATGGGATGAGAGGAGATGCAGGACATTTTATTTTGAAAAGTTCAACTTTACGGAAGGATGACAAGAGGGGAAAAGTGAGTCGCCGGACAGGAAGTTTTATTTTGAAAAACAGTGACAGCAGGGCTGGAAAAGGACTGGAAATTGTGAGATGCTGGTCAGGAAGTTGATTTTAAAAAGTGAAACTTTATTTTCAAAAAAGGAGATGTAAACCGTAAGGAAAGGTGAAATGCTAGACAGAAATATGCTGACTGACGGAACCTGAGATGATCGGTGAGAGGCTCGATAAGAAGTTTTATTTTGACATGTCAAACGTTCCAGAAGGAAAGTTGAGATTCCGAAGAGGACGTTTTATTTTGGAAAGTCAAACGGTGAAACGGCCAAAAATGGTCAGATGCTTTGTAGGAAGTTTTACTTTGAAAGGTGCAACATCTTTTTTTTTTTTCAGAGCTGACTCCCTTGTTGCCGGGCAACGGCGACGTGACAGGCAGCACAACAAACAGTGAAGGCGGGGCTCTGCGGCAGCGAGCACTGTGATTGGCTGCCAACTTTCCCGCCAGAACTACATGATGCCATGACATTTGCATTTCCATCCAGCTCATTTGCATGTTGTTTCTTTACGTTTGTGTGCCGCCTTTGCTCAAATCTGGCGGGATGTCCCACTACCACTGCAATCATGTGACCGTTTCTACCATCCTTAAACTATCATGACATCATCAGAATGAGACTTGATATTTGCACAGTTTTTCTTGTGTTATATGATTGATTGTTATGAAGAAAATGTTCTTGTGTAGGTAATGTAATACTCATAATGCTATTTTGATACTCGAGATACTGGAATCATGTAAAAAAAAAAAAAAATGACAATGACGGTACAGCGTTAATAACACTGGAATGGATCATGTTGCTTCACATTACTGTTGTTGGTTTTTTTTTTTGCATCTTTTATACTGGCCACATGAATGTAAAAATGTATTTAATACCCTCATGAAGTTACTTTGGATGTTTTGCAGGCCTGTAAACCTTTTTGAAGTGGTACCTTTTTGTGCTTCGTGTTGACTCAATATGTAGTTTTTATGTTGTCTGTCATTCGGAAAATAAAGTAGCTGCTTAAAGTGCTTTGTATCTTAGTTTTGGTGCTTGTTTAAATGAAACATATGACATTAAACCTTGCGTTCAAATGCTATTCATTGGTACATGTGCATTTCTTCAGTTTGATGCCATTTCTCATCTAAACAAAAAGTGAGGACATTCGGTCAATTATTTCTTTGCGGTAACAATACTTCTGTGCAGTAAATCTTGTACCGGTTTTACCAGACACTCAAACCAAGAGTCAATGGCAGCTGCAAAATAAGCTGTTTGGCATTGTCACATAACATTTGGCACATTTTTCATGCAGGCCTAATTTGTGAATTAAAAAAAAAAAAACACCAGGCAATAAATGTTGTATCATTCCTTTTTTTAATTTTATTTTTCAATCATCTTTTCATCCTGCTGCAGTGTATTTGCGATGATATTTTCTACTACATGATGAGCGTGTCTTGGATAAGGCGCAAACATCAGCAAACACAAACCAGAAGCCCAAAAATAAATAAATAAACAAAGAAACTTCAGGCTGCGGCGGGTTCAACAACGGTTCAACATGACCGACCAGCTGCCTCTGGTTGCTCGGTTATGACATCAGCTTTTTATTTCCAATCATTTTAATGGCTCAAATGATTGAAGGTGAGCAAGTTTGTTCCAAATAGTCTAGAGAACACAAAACATAATATTAATAAGACACTCTAGTGGTTACAGTGTTACCTTGACTAACAAGTACACCAAATTTACTACATTTTACAATTTCCAGATACGAGCCTGTCTTTTTGTTTGTGTTTGTTTTGTTCCGCGAGCTGAACTAGGACCACTAGATGGCAGCAGTGCAATTCGCAAGCTCTGACCACTTATCATTCGAGTTGGTCACCTTAACAGGCAAAGCGCATGTCTACGTTGTGTTTTGCGCTGGCATTTGCAGGTATTTGGCGCCATTTCTAATCACGGGTCCTAAGAAAGTGGGTGTTGAGAAGAAGCGGTTGAATTAAAGGTTGAAATCGGCGAAAAATATGAGATAAAGCCAGCAAAAATCGTGAAGATTAGGTTCAGCAAATGTGATTAAAAAAAAAACAAAAAACATTTTGTTATGTTCATGATTTTATTCAGTACAGTGCTTCGGTGCTACTTTTCAGTGGATTAAGTTGATATGTGAGATTTGAGTCATGAATTTGGTTACAGAATAAATTAAACTTGAACCAAAGGTACCACTGTACAAGATTCAAAATCACATCATTAAGCCAAATAGTTGAGGTCAAAGTCCAAAAGAGGTCAGGTCGCTAAAGGCTGCGATTTGTCTCGTCAGATCGCTTAATCACTATTCGCCGACTGTATGTCCAGACTGAAGGACACCCATCATTTTTCTTCACTCCACTCAAAGTTAAGAGTGCCAAGTGAGCTCGGCACTCGCAAATGCGCAACTCGGAAGACACGTAAATTAGGGTAGTCGTAAGTCAGGGCACACTGTACTTGCTTGACATCTGCTTTTTTCCGCATAGAAGACTTTTGACTTTGCAACCGTCAGAAGGGCACACGCGACTTATCAGAGATCGTTCACGTTCTGAAACGATGCCAAAAACTCTGATTGGAAGACTTTCTCCGAGGCAGCGCGGCGTGGATTGTGATTGGTCCGTTGCCCGCGTCAGTGCTCGACAGACAAAAGCGCAAAGCGCAAAGCACAAAGCACAAAGCATGCATCACAGTTCAGCTGTCGGGTGGAGGGACAGACACTTTATATGGAGTCACATGCAAATATTCGCTCATATTTCTGTTAGTTGTTACTGCAAAAAAACAAAACAAGTTGATGCGTCGCAGGGCGGCCGGATAATGGGAGTTTTTTTTATTTTTATTTTTTTTAATCCGAAATATCAATAAAAACGAATTTTCTTTCGAGTTTCAGGTGAGAGCTAATGCAATTTTGGATGCAATTTTTTTCTACCGTGTCAAATGATTTGCTCACAATGTTTAGATTGATGAATAAAAACAAAACATCACGTTTGTTTTGTGAAATATCATTAGAGCAACATCTTTTTCCACAAATCATTTGTTTCTCATGAATTTACGGGACATTTAATCCATCTCAATATAGTACAATAGAAACAACTTTTTAAATAAATCGCACCAATTTGCTTCTGTCACCTGAAAATAAACATTGGGTGATTGCCCCGCCCCCCCTCCCCAGAATGATTAAAATTACGATTAATCGGTCGGAATTAGCTCTTCTAAAATTAGATAATTTTTCTAATTTATTAATTTTTTTCAGATCACACATTAACACATTTCAACAAAAATAATGGCATTCACCCGCAAAATTCCGCCCACCAAAAAAATAAACTGACTTTTGCCAATTTGTCTCTGTTGCGAAACAGTCAAATGTTCTGCCTGAAATTTGTATCTTTATTGTTGTAAGCATGATTTCATTCCTGATATAGTTTTTAAAATGAATCGTCCTAATTTACTGAATCTGAATTTTATTCTGGCAAATATTGGAATTGGCATCGGCCTAAAAAAAAAAAATCAGATCGGTCAGGCCATATTCATTTGATCCCCTACTGATACATTTTTACCTCCCATCAGCCAACATCTCAGCAACAGCAGAGGGTTAAAAATACACAAGAAGGTGTCATGTCTTCCTGACGTGCACGTTTTAACCCCTTTTGAGACTTCAAAGTGTCGTGACGGGTGGGGAAAAAAAATTGAATTGGAATGCATGTATTCCATATCCTTGATACTCTGCTTAAGGTATTCTCTTTGTTCTCACTTGTAAGACAATCCAGCCCCTGATGTTTTTTGGATGACACTTCTGCTCACCTGTAGTACAACTACATGTTACTTACTGGAAATAACAAAAAGCATACTAGCATACAACATAAAGCTGTTTGAGCACTTATTTGCGGCACACAATTTTCAATCAGCGCACTTGTAGGACATGGAAAAATGTTTCATTTCATATCCTACTAGTGCTCCGAATTATCTGACTCGTGAGGACAAAGAGCGTATTAGTATATGGACCTTGGAGGCAGATGGATGAAACCCGATTGGCGGAGCCAGATGACATCATCAATGCCTTTCTCCACATGATTGGCTCATACGCTTTTACACTCACAATTGGCTTTTTTTCGCCTCTTGGTTTGATTGGAAGCAATCGGAAGCCAGCACACAAGGGGGGAAAAAAGTTGCGTTGAGTGCGCGCACACTCATCTGCTTGCTTCACGGAGCCCACTAGTGGCCTGGCATGCACACTGCAGCGTCCAGTCCAGACTCTCTCTTGGCAAACAAAGCCTTGTCAATGAAATGCAGCCAAACATACAGAACGTCCATTGAGGAGGCAGTGACGCAGACGACGTGTGAAAACCTTTGAGGTTGAAATGTTCACAAAAAACATGCTTGATATGAGATACATGGAAGTTCTCATGCCGTACTTTGCCGGAATTTCCCATCTAAGGCTCCAGAAAAAAAAAAAAAAAAAAAAAAAGAATCCACTTAGGGTTACGCATCCCTCCATTAAAAGACGATTGGATACGTATGTCAGGGATACGCAGGGTGCGCTACCATTCGAGGGCGGTACGTTTTAAAGTGGAAACATTTGATTCGGTTTGACTCAAAGCACTCCCATTTCTTTCAATTGAAACCTATTTTCCATTTCAAACAAGTTTCCGTTACACCGTTAACATCCACGCACAACAGGCCTTAAAAAAAAAAAAAATCTCTTGTTCTCACTCAAGTCCAGACAAAACGAATTGTATGGAGTTTCACATGCGTTAGCATTAAGCTAGTGGACTTTTGTTATTGATCTGGTGGTTTAAATATACCTATTTTTTTTCTCTTTTGATGCGTGTGTGTTTGACCGTAGCAGGCGGTCGTTTGAAGGGTTAGGATTACTGTAACATCTACGCCAGTGGAGTTTCATATGATATGTTAGCATTTCGGCTAGCGTTGTTGGTCAGGAAGTGAGTCAAACCACCGCTTGCGAGTTTAACGTCTGGACGGAGACCGGCAGAGATGCAATCAAAACCAAAGAATATGTACAACTTTCGCTCGACAATTGCATCACTAGGCATTTATAAATACATCAAAATAGGCTGCGATGTGGCAACACAAAACGCTCAAGTGTGATTGGCCACAAGAAGAAGAAGCAGCTGCGGCGCTAAAAAAAAAAAAAAAAAAAAGTGCTGAAGTGTTTGCATCGCTAAAGAAAAAAAAGCGCATGATGATAATGGCGACGACGACGACGACGATGTTTCTATATGGCTTAAAGCTTCGGAGTTCTCAGCGCTCGCCCGACTCGGAAAAAAACGCTTTGCCGTCTCGGTGACGATGACGATGACGACGAAGAGTAGATGTGCTAGCCTCCTGGCGTTTTGCATAAAATGTAAATCGTCATCACCAAAAGAAGAAGATTGAAAGAGGATTCTTGCCCTTTTTTTTCGGCTTCTTTTTTTTCTGCTCGTTTGGGTTGGCGTTTCCGTCGTCATGGCGTTGGTTGTTTGGTGCTGAACAGTGGCGAGTGTTATATGGGAGTTCTCCAGCGGGGGGCGCCGCAGGCTACGAGCCCTCCCGCTCTGTGCAGTCCTCGTCGTCGTCGTCTTCCTGCTGGCCGTCCTGGTCGCGGCCCTCCGTGGCTCTTCGGGGGCTCCCGGCTGGCTCGTCGCCGTTCATGGTGGGACTCCGCGAAGACTTGAGCAGCTTCTCCTCCAGCTCGTGCAGCGACGGCTCCTTGTACATGCACACTGACCACACAAAAGACATCCACAAGAGCGCTCGATGATTCTGCAAAAAGGCAAAACTCGCCACAGCGAACGCCTGCGTGATACGTTCCAAACGAGGGCCGAGACATGTGGGGAAATCGAATTGCAATTTTTTTCCCTCTCAACGTGCAGTTGTTTTTTTATTTTTAATGTCCTCTTCCCTACAATATGATATTTCTAATACTTTGACATAAATGTTTTGGTCTTTATTAGGTCAAATTGGGCTCGGGCTGAAATGAATTGAATTTTGTTGTATTTGTCATTTGAAATGGCCCTCAACAGACCGTTTCATTATGTTGGTCAATTAAGAGGTACTTTCAGGCAACAAAAGGCAATTGGCTACGAACCTGAACTGAAACCAAGACAAAAAGCTGTTGTCTTGGGGTTGCGCTGCCAAATCGACCTGCTAAAAAAAAAAAAAAAAACTATGCTTTTGTTGTGCCTTCGTGCCGGTCTTGCTTAGCATGAAAACAAAATAAAACCATGTTGTTGTTTTTTGTTGTTGTTTTTAGCAGAGGACCTCAAAAGGTTACATTTTTTTTCCATTTCCTTAAAAAAATTAAAAATCCAGCAAAATGAGTAATGGACGAGCAGGTATGCTAAATCGAATGGACGTTGTGAATAATTCTACAGAGAAGATTCTAGATTCTATAGGGGTAGACTTCCTCCATCATGGCTTTGTGGAAGGCATTTCCTCACAAAAAGTTTGTTTGCGTTGTCCCTGCGTAATTTAGGAAAACATCCCGGCTAGCCTGCTAGCTAACATCAGTGTGCGCTCTCCATCTCGGCGTCAAATGAGCACGGAAAAGCAGTTCATCGGCCAGCGACTTCATGATGTCACCTGTCAACTATGTCTGAATTCCCACGCCTACATTTTCCAATCGACAAAGTGAAATGTCAGCTACGGCCGGCGAGCAATTTGTTGTTTCCTAACATTAGGAATTAGCCCGGAGCGACGTGTGTGCGTGATGGTAATGAGGTGAAGCGAGAAGTGGAAGAGGACAAGGTTGAAGGACGAAGAGGAGAAGGAAGTTGTCAGATATTTTTAAATGAGGCCACGGGAGCCGGGATCCAGAGAGGGAGGGTGAGCCGCTCGGGCGCCGAAAGCCGAGACGGAGGTCGACGTTCCCGCTCGAAACTTTCACCGGGGGGCGGGGGGGGGGGGTCGCTTTGTCCTCCGGCGACGATCACTCAGGCCTTGTTGGATTTGAGCTTCTTGTCTTTTTTAAAACTGTATTAAGTGGCTAGTTCAGTCAGTTCTTGTCGTGAATATAAAATTCATATTTTCAAGCGGTGAGTCTTGAATGAAACCCATTTTGCACAAATGGTACGATTCAATCCGGTGACTCCAAAGGAATTTCGTTTTGAAAAAGTGTCATTTTCATGGGTTTCAATTAAGTGGCCTTGATAGAGCCCAAATGCACAATTTGATGAGCACAAATAATTAAAAAAGCAAACCTCGGAAATGACATAAAGAGAGACGAATGAGCATAAACGGACGGGGGGGTTCCAAATCCCCCCGAGTGTTCCAAACCTTCGATGGGTCTGGGGACAAAGTGCGAGCAGGGTTTGGTTTTCTTGACGCGGTTGCCCTTCATGATGACGCCCTCCTTGTTGAGGCCCAGGAACCAGGCCCGGCCCGACTCGTGCTGCCGGTACAGTGTGGACGAGTAGATGACGTAGTAGTTCTCAAACACAGACTCCTTGAACTTGCACTCCGCCGTGAAGATGTCCTGAACGACACACGCACACACACACACACTTGAATATTTCCCTCGTTTGTCACTACAGAGCCAGGATGGAAAATCCACAATGTCGAGAGACCGTGTATTTTTTTTCAATACTGTTTCACACCTCCCCACACGCTTTTAAGACATTTGCAAACATCTGCTTTGACTTTAGAAACCAATGATCAACGCGTTTGCCTATTTCATGACATGTTACTGACCAAAGCATCACCAACCCATAAAACAATTGTTGTTGCATTTTCTGCACTGACAATTTGGAAATGCTTTGGAATAAAGGGATGGAAATGACATCGGATTCATCGTTTAATCAACAAAATAATCGAGAGATGAATCGGTTATTAAAGTAATAATGAGTCGATTCCGTTGATTACACATTGTATATTTAAACACCAAAACGTTCAACCAAAACGCGTCATTTAGTGTGATTGAAGTCCACTATCTTCATGATAGCATACAATGAAAAACACCATGGACGGGCTAACGGAAATTAGCATCAAGGTCATAACTTTGAAATCAGCTGCCACGTTACCACACACGGAGCAGCGACACATGCAAACAGAGCGTCCATCAATACTCAGTCTAACATTTCCTGTGCTTTGTGGGAACAATTCGGGGACCTTCTCTGCCAATTCTTCTTCACCATGATGCTGCATTTCTTTGCACGGGTTCACCGCGTTGGATTTTGAAGACATTCTGAGCACACGTGAAGGCAACACAACGTTTTGCCTCCTGCGAAGAATGCCGTTTGAAAGTTTCATGCGAGCAGAAGGCTGAATAATGCATAACGCAGCATCATGAGCTCCGCTGCGGCGGAGCCGCCACCACCGCCGCTGCGAACATGGACGAGCACCACGTCCAAATGTGCTTCTCATGGCACTCCAAAAAATTTTTTTAAAAAAAAGACGTTTTTCTGTATGACCTCGCTACTCTAAATGGGAAAAGCAAACTCTGCTGGCCTGAGCACTTTAAGAAGCACTGACCTACATTTACAACCTCAATTATTTTATATTTGTTGCCTGAAATTGCGTAACGGTCTCCATTTAGTCGTGTTTCTCTTGGCTGCGCTGCTTCCGATGCACGTTTGTAAATGCTCACTTTGCTTTTGTCCAATCAGATTTCAGGCGCTACGTGTTGCCGTGGCAATGTAATCTGCCCGGGACCTTCCCGGTCTCGTGTTGGCCCATGTACGGTAACGTCAACTATATTCACAATGGGACTGTTTCTTCGACCGATCACATTTCACGTTCATCCTCACGTCGATGATGTCGGCATTTTCTCTCCTCTGATTGGTTGGTCCGAGCTGGCAAAACGTGTCCGTAGCGATCTCCAACACGTTTCATAATCAGCATCTCAGGTGACTAGGAAGTATTTGATATGAACTTTTGATGTTTTTGTCATGTCGTTAGATCAATGATACGCGTCTGAATGATGTCAAGGCACAGCCGTGCGCTCTTGCAATGCACTTTTGGCTCATCTTGATGCTTTCTGTAATTGTGACGTGGAAGTGGCGCTATTAAGAAACGGCTAAATCCACATAGAAGGCCGAGGGGGCCGAATGCAGCGCCTGCCAATGGCTCAAAATAACCGGAAGCTGATGAGCCACATGCTGCTTCACCAAGACACTATTATGGGCCGCCTGATGTGTGGTGATCAAGTGACTGAATGAATGAATGCTGTTCTTACCGACGTGTAAAGGAAGCCCTCTGCGTTCATGGCCACGTAGAGTCCGGCCTTGACGCCCTGCATGGCCACCACGCGCAGACCCACCGGGATCAGGTTGAAGAGAGCTGCAAACACGCGCAAACATGACACCCATTTTCATGTTCCCATTCCGCCCGCCACTTTGTAGGCGGGAAACTTGAAAAAATAGCCGGACTAAGCAGAGTCGGAAGCCCATTTTTTTCCCCGTCGATATTACGCATTTATATGGGGTCAGTCTTTTGTTTCAAACATCGCCCAGCGATTAAAGTTTTCATTTTGATCCTCAAAATGAACTAGAATCCCGCCGCGTATTTTAGCCAAAGGTTCAATCCTGTAGTGGATGAATGCACTGTTAAATCCTTGTTGTCAATACTTGCGCTCTTGTGGCGACGGCTTCTCCTTTTTTTTCTTCTTCTTCGTTGTTGTCTTCTCTATTTTTTTGGGAATTGGAATTTATTGTGACGTGCAATTCATTCAATAAAGCATTACCAAAAAAAAGAGGTGTTTATTTGAATGAATTCTCTTAGTTTCGTGTTTTATAGTAGACTTGAGTGGCAGGAAACAACTTGAAGCCTCCATCTCTCGCCCCGAGTGTACTTTTGACGACGGCATAAAATGTTTGGCTTCAAAGCGGTTTTCATTTGCATTTGTCAGCAATTCCAATTGAGAGCACATCATCCAATTAGACTCGTGTCCGTGCGAACGTTGAAGCCTTGGTGGAGGTCCGCGTAAGCCTCGACTGTTGCATAATTCTGCCTTAAGACCTGTGGAGCCAATCGGGATCCAGGATGAGGAAGCCGCTCCACAAAGGAAAACATCAACATCTGTGCACAATTTTTGGACGCGCGCTGACGATCCGAAATGCCGTCGACACGCTCAAAGATAAAACGCATTATGGGGGAGGTGGAGGAGGAGGAGGAGGAGGAGGAGGAGGAAGCCCGTGGCGTTAATCCTCTCCGGGAGAACTGGGAGACAAAAGTGCATGTGAGATGAAAAAAGCCAAAACAAAAAAAACATCTCATCTCTCTTGCTCGCCTCTTCTTTTGGGAAGCTGCGCAATGTGTTCCGCATGCATTTAGGCTGCATCTGCTAGCCTGCAATTGCCTTTTGGTGGATTCTGCTCCATTCATTGTTTTCATCGACTTGAGAGCGGTTGAGCTGTTATGTAAAATGGAGATGAAACGCAGGCCTGCGCTTTATGTTTCTGGTTGGGTAAAGTAGGTTGAAATGCAAAATACAGTTGGAATGAGCGGAACATTTCCCAAAGAGATTGGATACATTCGAAATTTCTACCCCCACTTTTAGTCACTTATGCGGGGGTTCAAATAAAAAACAATACAGAACAAATTGAAACCATCCATCCATTATCCAGAGGCGGCTTATTTTCGTCAGACTGATGGACGATTGTTTTGCTGACGGTTGCTGGTTGCCGGGACAGAAATGGCGGACTGAGCACTGGCGGATGTGGATTTTCATCCGTCAGATATTTGTCACTAACCGCGTCCATCAGTCCGTCTTTTTTTTGGGGGGGGGCTTGAGGGGACGGACTGACTGACGGTTACAATTTGGTTCGGCTTGAAACGCGCAAAATTTTGTAAAATGCAGACCTCGGCCATTTTGTATAATTCCATTGTGTTGTATTTTTATTTGTCCGACTCCAAGGTTAATATTCATATTTGCGTATGCTTTTCAACGGGCAGGTGTGCAAGAGGCTCTCGCCAGCTTGCCTGTGAAATTCAGGTTTGCAAAGCACTGTAATGACTGACAGATCCTGGTAGATGGCAGCATTGCATCACTTTGCTTTTGAGGACACTTTCCAGCCGAAGATGAAGTTACAATCTCGGCTCGTCATGTCCATTATGAGGTCGAAAAATGCCAACGCGTTGCAAATCAGACAAGTTGAGGCATCTCGCACTCGAACAGTGTGCATAGCATACGCGGAGTATGCGTCGCGGTAGGCAGTAGAAAGTGTGTGTGGTCACTCGTGAGCGTGAGAAAAGAAAACGCAGTTCATGGGGTGAATGGCGAACGCCATGTAAAAAAGCCACTTGACGTTCAACTCCAGCCACGTGGTGAATCAGCGTTGCTCGTGGAGCATTTTTTTTGCTGTATATGTCTCATGTTGTTCTCATCATATAAAGCAGGTGCAGCAGGCGTGTTTGAGATGAGAGGTTGAAACATGGCAGGCCTTCTTTTTGCGCATTGATGTGTATCGCGTGTTACGTGTTAAAAGGCGTTAAGAGTGTTCCGCTTCTCTTAAAGATGGCGAGACTCACTGTTGTCGCTGTTCTCATCCTTGTTTCCGCTGATGGTTCCGTCAGGTTGCATCTGCAGGAAGAAGCCCTGCTCGCTGAAGAGACGCGTCACGATGCCCTTCAGCTGCGGCTCTGCAGAGCAACACACACAAAAAGTATGAAATAACGTCGTTTGGGTGAGTGCTCCAAAGCCATCAGCGCCCATCTGTCCACTCCAAACGCTCTCAAGCACATTTATAATTCAAGTGTAGGATCATAGTGGACGTTAGCACGGAGAGCTACATGCGCCGCCATGTCGGTGGACATTTTGCCTCGTCGCCGTGACCGCCCCAACCGTGTCTCCTCGGTGCTTTTCGGTGTTCAAGCATGAAAAGGAGCAGGCCTGTCCAAACCTTTGCAATAAGAAAAAGGCAACTAAGTGGGGATGCTCCACGTGATGGCTACGGTCACAAAATTCCTGAAAGTTCAAAACTTTTCATGGGAATTAACAGGGTCTTTACAAAAGGTTAGCTCATAACAGGGAACTTAGGCCAGTGTAGAGCCAACACTCACACACGCGCAGTCCGGACAACCAAGGCATTCATCACATTATAAGACTTCGAAATAGTCGGTGGGAATTTGTGTTGTTGTTGGATGGAATTGAGGTAATGCTAAGCTAATTAGCTGGGCTAAACATCAACATCAGCGTCGTCTTTCGCAACTCACTTTGGACTGGCTTTTTTTTTCAAAAAAGGGAACTAAGAACAAACTAGCGAGTGTAATCCACTGGAACCCTTTCGCTGACCAAAACAGCAGCACCTAGCGAAGCGGTCTCTCAGCTGAACTAAGATGTGGAGCGCGCCGTCCACGTAAGGCAAATAATAAAGGCCTCACTTGGACCTCAGACTGCCCATCGAGGATCTGGACTAAAAGCTCAAACGGCTTCCCGTTGTACTTCAGTTTGTGTTGTCAAACTCAAAATAACCACTGAGTGTCCCGTCCCTTTAAGAAGCTGCTTGCGCTATCGCCGTGGCAACACAAGGCAGCTCATAAATGTGTAACGTGAAATGTGTCACATGCGCTGACTTAACGTTTCTCCGGAGGAAAACGTGAGGATAAAAGCAGGCCTCACAATTACAGCCGGGGAAACAATTGCCGTCCTTATCAAGTCAAATTCAAACAGACATTTGACATCAAAAGACTTTCATGATTAGAAATAGTCCAGACCCGTCGTTGGCAATTTGATCTTAATAAACGGGGCACTTAATTAGGGTCCGTCGCATCGAGTGGGATGGACTGCAACTGAGCCGTGACGCGAAGAGGACAAAGCGTCTCGATAATGAAAGGATGGTCGCTAACGATAGGATCGAACCCGATCACGGGCAAAGTATCAGGTGGTGTCCTGAGCGCTTTCCACCCTCGCGGACCAACAACAGACCCTTTAGAAACAACGACGACTCGATAGGCATCAAGCACTCTGACATGGATGGCGCAGCACGTGTGAGCACGTGCGGTCTGAAAGTGCGTTCAAAAAAGGGAAAGTACGAGACCGTCACTGAGGACGTTCAGGAGATTGGGCTTTGGGGTGATATTTCAACGATAAAATGCCCTGCATCCTTTTCCGGTCAACTTCATTTGACCCGGCGTAAATGCACCCGCAACTCTTCAATGTTCCACTATTTTGCTATTTTGTGTCATCGGCATGTCGCAAAGCAGATACAGATTGACTACAACTTGTGTGAAGCACATTGAGTTGTACCAAATGTGCTACGTATATAAATGAAGCAGGGGTGGGCATTTTACGATTTGATATTTTTGAAAGGTGGCCCGTTATTCGTCAATCGTCAGCAAGACAGGCGTCCATCGGTGACGGATTGACGGACCGTCCGTCAGGTCTGACGGAATGCCCGAGTCGGAAATGAAGTTGCCTTGCCTTGGAAGAGTCGCAAAAATTCACAGACGTGGACATCCTTGGAAATGAAAAAACATACATACTGTACATGTAGAATTCTGAATTTTGAAAAAAAAGCGCCCAATTCCAGCGCATTTGAGGTAAGCCTTGCGAGTCTTGACGGCTCGGGCATGGGCGTCCGGCAACCCACCTGGTTTCCGTCTCACCGGTTTCTTCTTGCCGCTGCTGCCGCAGAAGCGGACTTTGCTAAAGACGCTGAAGATGTGCCTCAACCCGCCGGGGTCCTTGGTGGGACTGGAGCGCCTCTTGTTGGTGGCGACCTTCTCACTGTTGGACTCGCGGGCCTGGCGCTTCTGCCGGATGAGCGAGCTGGCGATGGCCGCCGCCATGCTCTCTGCCGGGCGCCGGCGCTTTTCAGTCCAGGACGGCCGTCATGTCCCGGAGCCACAAATGTCCGCTACGCTCACGTCGCGACATCCGCTGGAGAAAGTTCTACAGCGCCACAAGGACCCTTGACCAAAAATCAAACTTTTCAGGCTCCGGTATCGGGGCTCCAGATGACGATTGAGTTTGTTTTACCGTCAGATGATTTGGCTTGTTTTCTTTTAAAAGTGACATCCGGATGCTTCTTTGACAGTATCGGTCACAGATTTAAGCTTTTTTTTCCCCGCCTTTCGCTCTCATGTCACAACATCAAGCAGAGGGAGCTAGAGACGGTTCAAGTGCGCATGAAGGATGCTTGGTGATGCCAAACTTTACTTTGTGGGCTCCCCTTTTGATCCGGACGATCAAGCTCGTTCCTTTAGAGAGTTTAGTCACAAACTTAAGACTGGTTATTGCTTGTTTCAGCGATCCGAAAACCAACCTTGACGGAATGTTGTCGGATGGATGTATAAAAAGAAAAAAAAAAAAGACAATATCGTGAAGGCCGATGAGCAGTTTTCATCCAAGTTCGGTGACGCCACAGTCACGATGCATCCTCGGTCGTCATCTCTCGGCGGCGCGAGGAAGAAGATGCCCCACAAAAAAGCCAACCTCCGCTTTAGCTTTCTCCATCAATATTCACGAGGACAGCAGCAAGCGCGTCGACATGCCTGGCAGGAGGTTTTTCCGCGGTTTCAACTTCAACCGGTGACACAAAAGAACTTGACGGGGGGGGGCTGGATCCCAAATACGGCAGCTTCGACACGGCGCGGACGCTCAATCGCTCTCGGTCCTCGTCGCCGGCTGAACGCTGCCGAGTGCGGCGGGGTTCCGAGAGACGGGCGAGAAGAAGGGCGAGAGAGAGAGAGAGAGAGAGAGAGAGAGCGGGAGAGAGAGAGAGAGAGAGAGAGGGGGAGAGAGAAGGGAGGGAGGTGGAGGTGTGGAAGAAGCTCCTAAAAATAGTCAGCCTGATGTTTCATGTTGCTCCCACATCACAACGTTTCTCTCGATCGACTCTTAGTGGACAGGAAAAGAATGCAGAGAACGTAAAGGACTCCGATGTAGTTGAGCGATCGCGAAACCAAGAGGATGAAAAAGGTGGAGGCAGCAGAAGCAACTTTGTTCCCCTCAAAGGCTGCTGCTGCTGCTGCTGCTGCTGCTGCACATGAGACATCGTCCTGACTCGGAAGGCGTTTGGGGACCCCTTTGCGTAGCAAGAGGCTTTGACGTCTTAATTGGAACTTGAATTCTTGCCAGAAAGAGTCAAATGGAAAAGAAGGAATGCGGTCTCCAAGGTCTCAGAGTCTCGTCATGCTTGCACCAAACATTGAGCCGCCTCGTGTTCGCAAACGTGGAAAACAGCTGTGTGAAATGAACCACGCGCTGCTTCGCCTAAAGCGCAGCGGCCAACTGATTGTGACATGCCATCATCGCATCAATTGGACTTCCTCGCGGAAATTGTCCCTGACTCTTTGAGAACAAAAAGGGTATTGCATTTTTTTCAAGAATATAGTACGTTTTTTTTGTTTTTTTTTTATCAGCTTTTCCAGAATAAAAGGCAAAATACACCAAAAGCGATTTAGGTATTGACTTGATAAAATATGACCCGATGATGAATACGATCATATATCAGAAAACAATGTAAAGGTCGGACCTTGCCGCGAATTGTGAACATTTGTGCAGAATTGAGGTTCCCCCCGACCCCAAAAAAAGGTTTGTACTTGCCTGAAAATAACACAAGATGGCAGCAAATGACTACTTTGGTTCAATTTAAGATCCTCAACTCACTTCAATGAAGGTTCTTGGTGCCAAGATGGCAGCAGAGCACTAATTTTGTCTAAATGAAGCTCCCCAACTTACCCTCAAAATAGTTTATTTGCACGAACATGCGACAAGATGGTGACAAAGCACTACATTTGTCCAAAGGAAGCTTCTGTTGTTACTTCAATATTGTTCCAGGATGAGACAAGACTGCAGCAAAGCACAACTTTTGTTAAAAAAGCACCTCAACTCACTTCAACATACTGTCGGACTTTCATGCCAAGATACCACACGATTGCAGCGAAGCACAACTTTTGTCTAAGTAAAGCGCCTCAATGCACTTTAACATACTTCCTGGTTGCCAAGATGCCATAAGAAGGCAGAAGAGCACTACTTTTGTCGAAATGAAGCTCATCAACTTACTTTAACGCAGTTCCCTGGCACACGATGCCACAAGATGGCAGAAGAGCACTACTTTTGTCTGAATGAAGCTCTAAGCTCTTACTTTAACATAGCTCCTTGGCACAAGACGGTGGCAAAGCAATACTTTTATTAGTTCTTAAGCAAATAAAGGACGTTAGGTAGATTTTTTTTTTACCTTTATATGACTTTATTTTCATGGGATTTTGTCCCAGTAACGTTTGTCTTTGTTCTTGTAAACATTGTCAACAACTTTTTTTTTTTCTCGAAATAGGCAACTTTTGAGTTCCCAACTTTTTTTTTTTTTTTTTTTTTTTTTTTAATGGCGTAGACGAGCGAGTTATGTGTGTTGGGATGACAGGAACAACTTCCTCGGCTGCAGAACAAGCGTTTGTGTTTGGATGCAGGCGCTTCGGCTTCAGGCCCCAACCTGGTCGCGGTGACCAGCATGACACGAGCAGACGCAGACTTTTAAGCTCCCAACACTCACTCCCTCGCCGTTCACTGAATATTTCAGCACGCGGCGCAAACACTTTGATGCTATTAAAAACTAATCCACCGCATCCAATCAGATTGCCGGTGGCGGCCACACGCGCACGCGCACGTGCACCCCACCACAGCGTCCACAATGCGCGCATAAAGTAGAACTTCATCATCCGGAAGGTGGGACGGGAAGAAGAAGAAGAAGAAGAAAAAAAAAAAGCAGGTCAGTGCCTTCAATTACCATCGTGTATTTGTGCAGCAGCGCACTGGGATATTTGACACCTCAACGTGCTTCCAACACCAGTCGGCATGACTAATACACCGCATAATAATTAAGAGCCTCATTAATTTCTACGGCGCAAACCTCACGAGCGTGTTTTTTCAAGTCAAACTTTTATCCACAGCATTTGTTCCCTAACTGAATTTACTTGCACGGTGGACGCTTCAGCATTTGCAGATTCACCTATTTGTGGATATATACCCTGTTATTTGCGGAAGAAAGACCCTAATGTCTTTTTTACACGATTCTAGGCGTATTCACTTTTTTTTTTTTAGTGTTAGGGTTAGGGAATTACAAATTCCCATGTATAATTCATTAAAATAATGAAATGAACGTATAAGTTTTCATTTCAACTTGTTACAAATCTAATACGGCCCTTGAAGGCAAAGTTTGCCCATGTCTGCTCTCCGGCGTATTTTTAGCCTTGGTGGAGGTCAGCGTTAATTGTACGGAGTGTCACTATGATCTTAGTTGCAGCTTTTTTTAAAGAACACATTTAATGGCGACCTGAGACTTACGCCGAGTGCCGTTTGTAAATCACTTCCTGCTGAGATGAACCTGACCTGCTGTATCACCAAACACACACTTTGTGTGCGCCTGTGTGTGAGTGTGTGTGCGCGTGCGTGTGGGTGTGAGATGCAGGTACGTTTCCTGATCAATACACAAAGTGCCAAGATCAGAGGGCAGAATAAAGTCATCAAGTAAAGACGAAACCTTTATGCAGCTAATCAATGATGAAATATCAAGTCAGCTTAATAATGACTTGTTATTATGAACACTACAGTGTGTTTGTAATATGAAAACAAAATCAGGGGCACGCATTGTCAGCATATGCATCGGTGATTTGTCAAGACTTTACATTTTTAAAGATAGGAGTGTGGAGAGGAGTTGTTTTTATTTTAAGGGGTTGAGCGTGGGTGGGGTGGGGGTAGCTACACTATCTCCTTGTATCCATCCATTCATTTTCAAGTAATAGTGGCCAGTCAATATCACACCAAATGATGGATGGGTCACATACAAGCATTTCCACTCACAGTCATTCAATTTCATACCAAAGACCAATTGAACGTCTTCCATGAAGCTAAGTTGCAACGTGGGAGGCAAAAGCCACGCAACCTGATTTGGACCCCGAACTTTTTGACTGCGAGGCAGACGAGGTTAAACACTCGCCCCACTGCGCTGCGCAAATTGAGTCCAGTTGACAGGGAAAAGGAAATGACAGAGACGCGTCGCCATCTGCTGGACGCAAGCATAACTGCAAGTGCACCGCTCACGTTGCACCCTCGAAAGCCATTTGAGCAGCTATTCCACATGGTCCTAGTAAAGCACACATGGTCTACTAGTGCGGACGAAGAGCGTCCAAGTCTTAGTACACACTTTGTTTTCACCATTAGGACAACTACATTTTACTGGTGAGGCAAAACTTTGCGCTAGTTGACAAACGCATGCTACTAGTACTGCGAGCGCTTCACTAGTTGTACTGTTAGTGTGCAGATGTTCACTAACTAGTGCACAGTTTTGTCTTACTAAAATGTAGTTGACGAGTGTGCTGACTTGTCTTACTGGTGTTTCTTTCCGCTATGACATTTCTGCACACTGAAAGGACAGCTTTGGTACCATCTGGTACTTCACTAGGAGTACTAGTAGCACGCAGATATCAACTAGTGCCCAGATTTGTCTCACTAGTAGCATGTAGTTGTCTTACGAGTATCCCTGGTATTACTAGGTGTCTAACTAGTGAAGTGAACTTAACTCCTGAACTGCATGCCTACTAGTTGGGCCTCGGAGTGTAACTAGTGTAGCAGTAGTTTAGTAGTAAGGTTTAATTGCATACTAGTAGGTCAAAAACGGAAAAGTAGTAGTGGGAAAACATTGAATCGTACTAGATATGACAAAGGATATACTAGCACATGGCCGTTAGACTGATTGCGTGACACATGTCGGCTCATTGGGCCGCTATTAGTGTTACTAGTGAAGCACAGTAGTAAGGTTTAATGACATACTAGTAGAGGCACTAGTAGCTTTTTGACCTGGTTAACCTTCTGCTTCTGTTCACCTTGTAACTACAGCTTTAAGTTACGTGAGTTAGTTAACAAACGCGCACGCACACGCAAAGTGCAAAGCGGTGTACCAAAGTACAACTTTTAAATATTTGATGGTACAGCCTTAATTGAGGACGATCTGCTAATGCAACATTTATGAATGTGAAAACAAAAAGAAGAAGAAGAAGCACTGAGTGATCTCAGTGTTCTCACATTTCACTGCATCACGTTGTCATAATCGCCGAAGAAAGGATCCGCACTCAGGCACAAAACTTGTTTGGTGTGGATTTGCCAGCCTCAAGATTCAGCATTAATTGCGCCGCTAGAGGGAGGCAGAGAGCCGCCTCAAGACAACCGCCAAACACACACGTGGTCACGTACAGTAGTTCCCTGACACTGGTTCACTTCCGAGTTCAAGACGACGTTTCCCGGAGGAAATCAAGCGTACACGGTGACTCTGAGATGCAATTGGGGAACTTGAATGAAGCACGAAAAGAGCCAAGGACCCTTCAGTTCAGTCTGTGTCGCGGCTTGCTGTGGCACTCAGCTCAGTGGCCACTTCATGTGGGAAGTCTGGTCATGGTGACCAATTGTTAGGAGTGGTTTGAAGCGACCTGCGCATCAGAAGACTTTGAGAACATTAGGGCAAGACCCTTGGAAAACTATCACCTCACACCTGCTCACGTGCAAAGGCAAGTTAGAGACTTTTTATTCAGACTGTGAATTTTGTAGTGCCACTTTTTGCGAGACCACAACTAAATTCTTTTTTCCCCTCACAATGCAAATTTGTCATCACTTCATCCATGCCGCTCTCGTGATCGTATGCAAAGTTTCCTGTTTTTTTTTTTTTTCGAGCACAGGTAATGGTTGTTGATTGAGCGTCGTCACCGCAAAGCTTCAAAGACTCGTCATCATATCAAACACGTTTATATTCGTAAGGCCAAGACCAGGACGCGAATGATCTGAAACAGCGGAGAGGGCCACATTACAGCGAGCGATGGCAACGTCGGGAGCTCATCGTGAGCCCAGTCAAATTCTAAAACGTCCCTCTGAATTTCAGTTTTCAGTCTGAGACCGTGAACATGGTCGGGTGTAAGGCCAGCATCGGTGTCACGGTGTTGAAACGTCAACAATCTACCAATTCCAGTTGAACCAGGAAATTTGCTGTGACTGCCGCGATCGCCGTGGCGACTCACCCGGCTTGCAGCTTTCTTTGACCGCGTCGCCTTCATCCCGGTGCGCCTCCTCGCTCGTCTTTTGGCACAGACCGCAGTACGGACTCATTCGGTCCCTCAACCGCTCGATCAATGGGCCGAATTGGGAAGGTCGGTGAATGGGGTCGACCGTTGCGTGTCGCCGAGTCGAGCGCGCGCAGCCGAGTGCCGCTTCCTCGGCTCGTGTGTTGGCCTGGCAAAACACTTCTCAGCTGTTTTCGCGGCAACACTTTTAGCCACCAACGGCGTCAACACACTGAGGGATGGCGGCTAATAAAAGGCCCACCGTGGCAACCGACCAGACCACTGACGCTTGACCAGAACTTGATGTTTTGCGGCTGGCTATTTTGGTGTTCAACTAACATGGAGCCGGTCTGATATCGCTACATAAAAGTCGACTGATTTGCACATCGATAGGAAGTCAAATGTCTGCGGAGCCTGTGACTGTGCAATGCGCGTTGGGGTTTGGAGAACGTGATGTGTCAGTAAAGAGAGAGCAGCTATTCTGGGACTGGAAGGTGAAGCGGGGACTATTTATATCGACGGGGGGGGGGCGAGGGGGGGTTGTTCGACAAACGCTGTCAGAGGGCGCTATCGTCCCTGCGGCTCCATTTAGTGAATGCTGCATCGTGTCAGCAAGCACTGCAGGTTCAAACTCAAACGGCGCTCAATTTGAATACCCTACAAGATGTTTTGGGATATTTCAAAGGTTTCAATTCATGTCAATTCTTGCCAGTATGAAATATCCATTGATTCTTATTTTTCAACTCTTCATTTCATTTCTTTTTGCACAATGAGTAGGTTGGAAAACAACCTCTAATTGATTACAAAAAGTGTCATCTTTGTTTCTCAAATTAAAAGCAGATTGCAAATGTTGTATTTTGATGAAACACAAAAATAATCAGTCTGAAATCTGAGAAAATTTGCTGTTGAGAGGCTGAAATTTGGAGAATTTGGACAATTTGTGATTAAACAAGGTCACAAGGTAAACAAGATTGATCGGTTATTAAAGTATGTGGTCACTAAACGATTGATCAGTTATTAAAATATGTATCGATCAGTTGCCGATTCATTGCACCTATAGTCTGGAATTGAATTCACTTAACCTAAACTGTATGATCCAATCCAGTAAAAAACAAGGAATTAAAAAAAAATTCCACGGGTTTCATTCCGCCATTATGTGTATTTTTTTGACAGACCAAACCCGCACTGTCAATTTGAAGTAATGTCCTGTTTTTGAACAAAAGGGATGGATTTTTTTCACTTTCTAACCGATTCATTGTTTAAAAAAACAACAACAACAACAACACATTTGTCAATTATTAAAATAATAATGAGTTGCAGGCTTCCGTATACGTATATATATGATAGAAATCACGTGATGCCGCAATAAGAATGCTTCCTCATCCAGGAAGTGATGCGTTGCAGCACAAGAGGTGGCTGATGGGAGCATTAATGCAGCTCTGCCCTCCTTCTGCTGCAGCCACGTCGTCGCATTACATTCAGCCGTGCATCGAGACACACACACACACACACACCGTACGTATATCATAGTATAGCGCACGTGTCTCATAAATAATTGGAAGGGCCACCGAGTGTCGCTAGATGAAGACGCAGACTTTCAGGGTATGGCCGCTTCATTCACTGGTCTCCATGGCGACGGTGTTAAAGAAGCGCAGCGTCTGGGCCGTACGGTCACACGCACTGGTGTCCGTTGAAGTTCCCGATAGGACTGGAAAAGCCTTTGCAAAAGCCTTCACGGTCATGTCGTCCTTGCACCTCAGTGCCGATGATCCGTGCCAGCGCAGCAACATATTTTAAACTTAATGGGACTGTTTAATCGATGGAGAACACTCAACGGCCGGAAGAGACTCCTCTGGCTCCGAGCGCATAACCTGACCCCTCCCTATAAGCGAAGGCTGCGACTGCAACATGCCGCATGGAAAACTTGGTTCATGCTCAATCGCAGGGGGCGGGAAGCTGCAATGTTGTTATTGTTACTGTGCATTTTGGGGAAAGTCGTCGAAATAATCAAAGAAAATGCGGGATAGTTGATATACAGTCCAAAGGAAGGTTGCAGAAAAGTGGTGGAAGGAAGGAAATTCATTGGTTGAAGATGGCGTATGCAATCAATGCCGTTAATTGAATTTGATTGAACGCAATGGAAAGTAATTGATGTTGAAAAGTGAAGGGGAGCTAGTGGGCATTATTTCACACGAGAGAGGTTGAAGGGGAAGTAGTGTCTGATGATTGAATTTCGAGGAAGAGAATGGGAGGTACTGAGTGTTTAACTTAATGGAAGAGAGTGGAAGTTGAGTAATGTTCAAAGTTGAAAGCAAGTTTTCAGTTTTATTTCCGTTCAAGGCCGGCGCAAGCTAGCGGACGCTAACTGAATGTCATGAAAGTTCAAGGATGACATTGGAAGTTGACTGAAGGAAACGGAAGGTACGGGAAGCCGACTGAAGTAAGGGGCAGGTCACGGAAGTTGATTAAAGGAACTGGATGTCATGCAAGTGAGTTGCCGTGAATGTAAGCTAGCGGAAATGAAGTGAACAGGAGTGAGCTGATGCATGATAGTGGAACCTGATTGAAGCCAAAGGACGTTCGTGGAAGTGGACTTCAGTTCCATGAATTTAATCGAAGGTAGCGGACGTTGGCTTTGGGCAAAGGAATCTAGTGGCAGTTGATTGAAGTTAATAGAAGCTAATTACAAGCAGCGGAAGTTAATTGAGGGTAATGGAAGCTGATTGACAATCACGCAAGTGAATGGAAGGTGCTGGATTAAAGCAACTGGTTGACACTAGAAACTGGAAATTGACTGAAGGCAAAAGAAGACGCGGTAAGGCGGTCGAAGTGATTGGAAGTTAGTGGAAGCTGATTGAGTCTAGTGAAAGTTAAGCACACATTGTGGAAGTTTTTGAATGATTGCGGGAGTTGACTGAAGGCAACGGACGCGATTAGAAGTTGATTGAATTAGATGGCCCGAGTGGCCGCTTTGAAAAAAGACAAGACAAAAGGTTAGCAGTGAGCATTTGCGCTGCACTTAATGCACTCTCCATTCTTAGCATCAGCATAGTCCAAGTCCATGAAATGTATACAACTCGATTGCTGAACACAATCCCCACCTAATCGTTCACACTGGAGCGGAAAGACCCAGCAAGGATTGCTGTGGAAATACCGAGACGGTCTTCACGAGCGGATGCGCCACTCGTGACTCCGAGACTACATTCAATCTCACAAAAACAAGCAGAACGATGACATGGTCATCGTGACTGACTGCTAAAAATCCATCAAAAGCTTATTAGCCGAATTAGTTCAACTGGCTGTCATTGACGGTAGCAGAGTGCACTTGGCACTGACGTCTACAAAGCATTTACAAGTTGAGCAAGTGACAATATTAAGCAAAAAATACCAATGTGTCCTAAAAATGTTTTCCCAAAATATTGAAAAGTGACTTAGGCAATTGTGCTATGTGGCCAACGATATAGAACTAATTATTTGGATATTGCTTATTGTATTACAGGTGAATTGATTGCTTGTGTTTGTTAAAAAAGACATGTTTCACATTGAGGGTAAAAAATTGCAATTGAATTGTTTTGTAAATTTTTTCAGCCCAATCATTTTGACAGACTGTCATTTTCGGCAAATCTTGTCACGTTGCTACTCCAAGTGATGTCAAACAAAAATCTCCCATTTCTTAACAGCCAGACTGTGAGAATAGGCGCTAAGGAATACTGTCAAAAGTTCTAATTAACTTCAGTGTGTTTGAAGAAGTTTTAAAAGCAATTTTTTTTAATGTCGATTCTCTATATCGCCTTGTTTTTTTGTTTTGTTTTAATTATTGCACGTGGGTATGGAACATATTGACGGGGTTGGCTGTACTGTATATCGTGTTTGGGTGTGTCTCAACAGAACGACGACAAGAACACACTCGTCCTCTGGGATGGAGTCTCTCAGGTTACTGGCAACGGGTCACAACAATCCATTATGGTGTCGATCCCATCCCACAATCGATACACGCACACACGCGCGCACTGATGTCTGCTGGGAACAAACCCACAACTCACACTATGGATGACGGTCCCGGTTTACGTCCATACGCTGAGCAACTCCACTTGCCGAACATTTTATGCTGCTTTATTTACGGTCTTTCCCCGCTGAAAAGGGTAGCCGACATGTTCTTGAGGCGGACACGCGGCCGTGTTGAACGAAGGCTGCGCCCGTGTCAGCGAAACACTTTGGATCAAAAGTGGGAATGACTCAGCAGTCTGCTCTTTGCAGATAGCATTCCGGCTACTAAGTGGCTTCTAATTGCGCCTCACGTCGGCTGAAGCGGAATTCCTGTAAAGGAAAAACTGGATATGTCGCAGCATTTCATAGCAATCCACAGACAGTCCAAGAAATGTCGCTGGATACTTACTAAAAGGTGTTTTCAAGCCCTGGCCATGACTGCATCTCGCCTTCAAACTAATTCATGTGAATCTCTTTTTAACATAACCAAGTGGAAATGATTCCTTCTTCTCTAGATTAATTGGGAAGCTGTTTATGTGTTCCATACCTCTGATCTCAATCTTGAAGGAGGGGAAGTCAACCCAAAGATATTTTTTTCAAGAATATGTTCTATGCAGGTCAACTAGTTGAAACAAGGCATTCTGATAAATATTTTGTGGAATAAGGGTTAATCCAGTCGTTTTTAGCCTTTTCCGGGGGCGGCCATTTTGTCACTTCTGTCGACTGAAAATGACATCACAACTGCTCGGGTAACAACCAATCGAGGCGGGACCTGTTTTCTGAAGCTGAGCCGCGATTGGTCGTTACCTGAGCTCTGAGCAGTTGTGATGTCATTTTCAGTCGACGGAAGTGACAAAATGGCCGCCCCCTGAGATGGCTGAAAACAGCTGGATTAAGTCCTATTCCACAAACACAATATCAATCAGAATGTTGTATTTAGACAAGTGGGGCTGTATAGAACATATTCTTTGAAAAATAGGTTCGGGTTGACATCCCCTTTAAGGTTAGAACACTCTTTGTCGTCAATGGTAACACAATTCAGCCCTGTCATCTTGTCCATCTGTCTTTTTTCTTTCCTGCCTGTCTGTCTCTTTTCCCCTTAGCCCACTTGTCTGTTTGTCCCTATCTACTCTCACCTGCCTTTCTGGCTCCATTAGAATTCCCATGAATGTCTCCTTCTTTTCTCTTGTCCGTCTCTCTGTCCTTTTGGATGTCTTGAAACTTGTCCATCAAAGGCTCACTTTATATGCAGTAGCTTATTGACAGGCTGTACTTTAGTTGTATGTCCTAGAGCAGCTCTAACTACCAGAGACAAAGTCCTTTGTGTGTGTGTTTTAACAAACTTGGTTCAGAAATATGAATATGATTCTGATAGGTAGACCTGGATATGCTTGAAGATGATGTATTTTCTTGCAAGAAGAAACAAGACCCAAAGACCAAAAGCAGAGTACGCAGTGGTTGGTCAAAGAATGGTTGTCTGAATTTCTCTTTCATACATTTGACATTTGTACATTTGAAAGTCATGCCCTCCTGTCGTCATCAAACATGGAAATTGCTGCTATTCGAATCAAATAGCAACTTTGTCCCAATCACAAACATACTCAACCAGTAATTAGTCATTTTAAGCAAGTCAGCAAATGTAAGAAATACAGCAAAGTAGCTAAGAAGAATTTACAGAAACTTCCTCTATTTATTGTATACATTTTCCATCAATTTCCAGCCCTGTCGCCATACCTCCTGTCTGAGTCCCTGCCCAGTTTGACCAGTTTTCTGTCTCCGTTAAAATCTGTCTTCTCACTTGCTTTCCTTACTACTTGTCTCAATATTTAATCCTCAAGAATGTCTCTCTGTCCTCTTGTCCATCCATTTCGTCTTTCCAACCTGTCATTCTGTCCCACCTGCCTGCCTGTCTGTCTGTCTCTTTTCCCCCTTGGCCTGTCTGTCCCTTGCTACTCTCACCCGCCTTTCTGCCTTCATTAGAATCTCCACGGATGTCCTTCTCTGTTGTCACTCTACCTCATTACCTGTCAGTCAAACTTCCTGGAAGTCACAGGGTTTTTTTTTTTGGGGGGGGGGGTTGACAATAACATCTAGCTCTCAGGAGACCTATCCTCTCTTCTGTCTCTAACTGTCTTTATTTATTCTTGCCGCCTCCTGCTTGCCTCTCCCTTCTCAGCATTTTCATACTCAGGTATGTCTCTGTCCTTTTGTCCATCTGTCATTTGTCTTTCTGCTTATCTCTCATTCTGTCGTGCCTGCCTGTCTATCTTCCATTGGCCCACCTGTCTTACTGTGTTTTGCTGCATCAGGGTTTTTTTTAATTTTTTTTTTTTACTATGATTATTATCAAGTGCTGGGCCCATAACAAACCCAGCACATACGCACACACCGACGATGAGCAGCTGCATTGAGGATACCGCAGTGTAGTCAGTCCACTTCTACCCAACATGCATCAGTCCCTCCACCCTCCCATCGCGGTCGTCCCCACCCTCTATTCCCCAACTTCCCTGCCCGCCATCCCGCACCGCAAACTTGCATCGTCGTCCATATCGCCCTCCTACCTGCCGGTGCCTTCTCTTTGCCTTCCATCTCACGCTATAGGCTCGGCTTGGTTCGGCTAAGCTTCGGCTGGCGGCTCAGTCCGGCGAAGTGTTGGCGGAAATCCACTCGTCGTCGCCTTCTTCTTCTCCCTCTCCTTTTCCTCCCTGACTCAGCGGAGCGAGTCGACACGCGTAGCCGGTGGGTGGCTGTGCCCGGCCGACAATGTCCACCCTGGTGGGGAGCTAACGGGCCAAAAATGGAGGTGAAGGAGCGGGAAAAACAGCCGAGAGGCGGCAAAGGAGACGGCTTGTTTTCCCGTCGAGGCTCGTGCGTTCACCTGTGCTGCCCTCTCCCCGGCTTCCAATGTCTCTCGCCCCCTCTCTCTATTCCAATCGCTCTCTCAATTTTCCAACGTCTCTCTACCCGCTCCCTCCTCCCTCTCTTTTCCAATGTCTCTCTCACCGTTTTCTCTCCTCCAATCAAACTCTCCCTATTGCTTTCTGCTTTTCAATCTCTCCCTTTCCTCCCACAACTCTCTCAATCGCTCTCCATCTCTTGTTTCCAGTGTCTCGCTAGTCTCACCCTTCCCTCTTTTCCAATGTCTCTTTCCTGTCTCTCTGCCGTGCCTTCCTACCTTCCGACCTCTCTCATTTCCAATGTTTCCCCTGCCTCACTTACAGTGTCTCTCGATCTCCCCCCCCTCAGTTTTTCAATTTCATTCTTTTTTGTCTCTTCCAATTTACCACTCCCCCAATGTCTCTGTCTTCCATGTCTCCCTCTCCCATGAAGGAAGACACTGTCCATGACAGACCAGAGTCTTTGTCTTCAATCTCAATAAAGAGAAAGACAATGTCCCCAACAGGCCGCTGCCAATAAAGTGAAGCAGAAGCACCCAATCTAGCCTGTTGATTGACAGGCTAACACTCTAGCCAACACTCTGTCTCTCGCCTTCCGACCAATCATGATTCACCTGGTTTGTGAAGCTGAGCCATGAGAGCTGAGCAACTGTGATGTCATTTTCAGTCGACAGAAGTGACAAAATGGCCGCCCCCTGAGATGGACAAAAACGGGGTGGATTTTACTGCTTAACTCAGTTTCACAAACGCAATATTCGTAATCAGAATGCCACGTTTCAACTAGCACACGTTCTTGTAAAGGAAAATTTGGGTCTTGACTTCCGCCTATATTCAGTCGTTTTAGCCATACTTGTCCTTTTAGCTGGGAATATCGGCACTATTTCGAGTGATGTTTATGCATCTTAAACTGCAGCAGAGGACGGGTAAGAAAGGAGGCTTGACAAACGAGCGAGTTCTTGTTAAAAGACTTTATAGTGACTCTACTGTACAGTGAAGACGAGGAGGAAGAGGAGTGAGACTCTAGCTCCAAGGTGGACGTTTGCATAAAGAAATCCATGGCAGAGCAGCAACACAACAAATCACAGTTGAAATCTTCTCAACAAAAGGGCACAACACATGGATTACATTGCAACCAACCACGAGAGTGTGTGTGTGTGTGTGTGTGTGTTTGTTTGTGTGGCACTTCTATGCTGTTAGTGGTGCGGAAGGTCATACATTGTGTGTGCGCGTGTCAAAGTGTTGTTTTGTTTTTTCACTAATTGCACTTGAGGGTAAGGGAATGGGAATCGCCAGACCACATGATTACATTTGTGTACCTTTCTTTTTTGTTGCATTATTAATATGACGGAAATGTTTTTCAGCCTTTTCACAACAAAAACGCCAAAGGAAAAAAGTTATGTTCAAACCAACCAGCTCAGGAAGGACTACAACTCCCATGATGCTTCGATACAACAGGACTCTCAACTGCAGTTTATGGAGCTTGTGGTTTACTCTGATACGGTTATAACCATGGTGAGTACAATTCAATTTGTCCAACTAGATCAAGGATAGGCAATTTCTACTGTAATATTTGTTGCATTCATTTTGTCATCCCTTAAATTCAGTAAATGAAATGTATCCCCCCGCCCCCAAAAAAGTTTTGATTCATTTATCTCATTCAGTTGGTTAAATGATTTACGGTACTATTAGTAAAATATACAATGGTATATTTACTTTTTAAATTAAATAATTGGTTCATCATTCTAATATGAAGTAGAAATAAGTAACTGAATTAATGATTACAATATAATTAAAAAAATAGTTTTTAATCTGACAGGTTTAAAAATCAAACGTGGTCCTTGAGCCTAAAAATCAAACGTGGTCCTTGAGCCTAAAAATCTGCCCACTCCTGAACTAGACTGTAACAAATATCAGGTGTATTATTTGAGTCTTAATTTTATCTTCAAAATGCACTAGAATGACATCAAACTTAATAATACACAGTACATGATATCTGGGCGTGTCCGAACTGGTTGTGTCGAACGAAAACAAAACAAAACAAAAAGAAAGAGCACAAAATATTTTAACAACAACAAAAAAAAGTATCTAGGTCATTGAGGCTCAACAAAAGTGAATTTACAAATTCCACAATATACAGCAGATATGTCATTTTGGAGCTAATACGATAAAACATACAAAAGTGATTTATAGCTGCAGCAGTGCAAAAAAACAACAACAACCAAACACATCACAAAACGGAACAGAGATTAGTGCACGTTGTCTACAAGGAACATTCTGTCACGATGCAGCAGATTTTCAAACCTGAGCGCTGACGAGCAGCGGGTACGAGATGCGGCGGTAAAACCGGAAGTGGGCGTACAATCAAAGCTGAGCTCCGGTGTTTGCATAAAGACCAATCCTTCCGCATTCACCTTACACGTGCGAAAGGGGAGGCAGCTTTAAAGTTTCACGCACAAAAAAAACCCCAACAAAAAACACGGAGTGTAGCATGCCAGGCCACTACGAAGCGCTGTGACGTGAACATACAGAATCAGTTGCCAGGTGAAAGCGTCTTTTGAATACAGTGGTAGCTTGACTTTGAATTTCAAAACATTCCCGGTATTAAAGTACCTTAACTGCTCCATCCCCCCCCCCCCCCCCTTCACTCAAGTTGCGACATATCTGCAACTCAAATTTGGGCCCGTAACACAAAAAGAAATCAATCAATGAACCAAGCGATGGCTCGTACCTGGAAAAACTCCTAAGCTGGCGCACTCTTGACTCAACGTACCACCGTACTGTATATAAAAAGGTGAACCGAGTTAGAAAATCAATTTATTCCTTTTCCAAAATGCGGATGCAGCAATGAAAAGATTCCGCAATAAAGCATGTCATCATGCTGGATGCTCTCTTGACGATACTGGAAAGCTCATCTCGTCTCACTCACAACAGGCTTTCAGCATTTATATGAACCCGCGACCGTGTCCTTTTTTTTTTTTTTTTTTTTAAAACGAGGCCTGTTTACATACGTGCGAACGAGTGCGTTTTATAAGTTGTAAATGGTGTCACTAAGCGAGGAATGTTGCAAACGCGCTCACGTGACCACACGTGCCAACATACACGTTCTGACACACACTTGGACAACACACGCGTGTTACACGTTAACGCACTCACGACAACAAACTCTAACACACGTACGTTAACATACACGCCAAGACATACGCACTCACAAACACACACACTAATAAACTAGAAATAGACCGATGTTTTTTTTTTTTCAGGGCCGATACCGATACCAATTATTAGCAGTCAATGAGACCGATAACCGATATTCATTTTCAGCAAAGAGGAAGACATTGGCATCAAAATCTTAAAAAAACATAAAACTGTTTAACTTTGTTGTTGTTGGAATATCTTTAAGCACCGATTTATTGAACAATTTTTCAGATTTGCATAATGTCGAGTCGATTATTGTTGTGTGCCAATATACATCTTTGTTGTAAAATTCAAACAAAAATGGAGCTTAGGGTCATTAGCATGTCTTCAAAAGTTATATGAAGACTTAAACAATAGCTCCAAATAGTTTTCTACAGTCCTCCAAAATTTCAAAACGACAGAAATGTCAAAGAAATCTTTGTTTTGATTTCAAAGAAAAACCAAAAGTGCAGAGTATCCTCGGTTTCAGCAGAATCTCTTATAAAGTTAACTGGAAATTCAATAGTTCCTTGCAATGAACACCGTTTGAAATTGATTTATGATTGGCCATCACGTGACGATATCCGTCAAAACACCGAATATCAGAGCCGATTATCAACCCGGCCGATAATCGTTCTATCCCTATAATAAACAGGCTAACACATGCTAACGTACACACTTGCTCACAAACACACAAAATGCTAGCGCACACACACACGCGCGCGCTTAGACAAACGCGTACACAAACACTAGCATACTGCCCATACGCTAAGACGCACTCGCGCGCACATACTCTGTGAGACACACAAACGCTAACGCACGCACGCACACACACACACTAAGTAGTGTATTCAGCACCGTGGCTCACTAGCGTGTAACTACAATCAAGAGAGGAGTGTGGTTGGTGCTTTTTACATTCTGTGCAAAATAAGAATCAGATGATAAGTAGTAGTCGTCATCTTACTGGCTTCTTGGGATTATTTACATTTGAGTGCCGTCCAGACAATCCACATTTTTAGCAAAGATGCTTGTTGACAATCGTACAGTGAAAAAAAGCTTCACGGTGACAATCCGGCTGCTGTTCCAACGTGGAATTAAACAAAAAAAAAAAAAAAAGTTTGAAATTTGTCACACCGCTACACGTGGAGGCCAAATGGGTGGCAAACGTAGCATCTGATATGACATTCACGCATTGTGGTTTGAAAAGGAATCCGTTTCACATTCAGTCCGTAACAATCAACGCGTGCTCAAATTGCCATCATGAGTGCCTCCCTCACACTACAAGAAAAAACGCACTTGCAATTAGTCTGAGAAATCTTCCTAGCTGGTTATTTTCTCATTGAAAAAGGTTTGAGAATAGTTTCACTTTTGAGCTCCCCGGTTGAACTCGGACATGTTTTTAGGTGCAAGATATGCTTTTTCTCCCCGCATGGGGCCAACACTGAACAACAACAACAACAACAACAACAATACTTGTACTACATTTGTTGCCGTGATGAGTTGACGCACGTGCGTGCCGATGTGGTCCTGACGGGTGAACACGCAGCAACTTGGTGAAGATCCCATCCATGTGTCATTTCACAGCGGGCGTCCTGGCGGATTCCTCGGAGCAGGACGACGCCTGCGGGTGGATTTCTCTGCAGATGCACCACTCGGGGTGGTCGTTTCCGAGGCTTCCACTCCATATTGATTTCCCCAGATGGCGTTGTCCAGGTGGAGGATTCCTCCAGGTGGATTGTCTCCGGGTTGAAGTTTAGCAGGTGGATATCTTTTGGCCGATTCGTCCAGGTGGATTGCTTCGGGCGGATGTCTGCAGTTGGGCCGGGTGGAGGACACCAGAGGGATCAGTCCAAGAGGACAAGTTCGATGAGTCTGGGTGCACGACTCCTAATCTATTTCTCCCGGTCGATTTCTTCCAGGTATGAATGTCCAGGTGTTTGGTTTTTTTGGTGGATGTCTTCGGGTGGATTTCAGCAGGTAGATTTGTGAATGTCAGCAGAGCAGACATCCAGATGGGAGTTCTCCGGGTGGCTTTATGGATGTCACTCTGAAGGCCTCCGGCAGGTAAGAACACAGTGAGTGAGGTGAACTCAAAAGACTACAAAATAGACAACCTGACGGACAGCGCGGCAGAAGAACATGTGACGAAAACGCGTGTGGGGCGGCGGGAGAACTTCAGAAGAACTTGTCATCGATGCGGAAGTGTGGCCGCGTGACGTCATCGGGGTTGATGAAGACGGAGATGGACTTGCCGGGGTTCTCCGTGACCAGTTGCTGGAGCTTCTTGGCCAGGCGGTCGTCGGGCTGGTTCTCTCCGCCGGCGTCCGACTGCGGCGATGGCAGGTTGCCGGTGCTGCCGCGCCACTGCAGCTCCACCGTCAGCCTGTTGGCGGCCTTGGCGTGCTCGATGGTGGTGCGCAGGTGCTCGGCCGGGTCGGAGCGCACCGACGAGAGCTTGCGGGCGTGCAGCACGGCCGTGTCGTCCGACAGGTGCTCCAGCATGTTGCACTGCGGGATGAAGTAGTTGGGGCAGGTCTTGTTGACCAAGCAGTGCTGCAGGTCGTCGATCAGGCCCAGCAGGAAGTGGGCGGAGAAGTCGTCCTGCGCCAGGTAGTTGGCGGGCAGCCGGTCGCAGGCCCACAGCATGACGCTGCGCAGGTGGTAGGGGCTGACCGCCTTGGGGCGCGACAGCAGCTTGACGATGATGGCCTTACACGCCTGGTAAGCCTGCATGAGGCCGGGCGAGATGCACTTCTTCAGCTGCACCTCGCTGCGGGCGAACGACAGCCGCCACTCGTTCTCCCGCCGGCCCTTATGCGAGCAGGCGGGCACCAAGTAGAAGCCGCTGATCACCTCCTCCTCGGTGATCTTGCCGTCCCAGAAGTGGTTCTCCATCAGCCAGCTCTGGGCCACGGCCGGCCAGCCCTTGAAGGACACCACGGGCACCACGTCGTAGAGCATGCGGCTGCTGCCCACGCCCAGGATGACCGACACCACCGTGCCGTTGCGCTCCACCTTCTCCACGCGGGGAACGCCCCTCTGCGGCTTCTTCTGCACCTGGATGGGCGGGAGCATTTTGTGAAGTACACCTCGGGGGTCGGTGCTTGGCCCTAGCTTTTTTTCTTACATCCGTCGATGATTTCGAAGCAATAGTGTCGTCCTATTATTATTTTACATGGCAGTTATTATACTACTACAAAAACGGAAAAAGGTTTTGCTTTTTTTCCAAGAAAGAAAAAATCGTACTAAAATCAAATCAGAACTTTTTTTTTTTAAGTATAGTCCCTCAGCAGTTTTTTGCAAAATTTAGAACTTTTTCCAGGTCAAAACTGGTGTGCCTCAGGGCCCCGTGCTTTTTCTTACATCACTTATTTACAATCAATACAGTGAAGCCCTGTATACTTGCTGCTCACTCGTCACACCAGGTGCAACAATTAATCGACAGCTAAACGATTATCAAATTCATTGATTTTTTTGGATAATTTAATAATCTTGTAGAGAACTTGTTTAATTTCAATCTCTCCAAATACTTGGAATTTCAGCCTTCCGACAGTAAGTCCCCCATGAAAGCAGACTGATTATCTTCGTGTTGAATCAATTGCAAACATCTGCTTTTACTCTGAAACAATTTATCGATATTTTTTGACCAGTTACGGACCAAACCAGTAACTGAATCATAATTAATGTTTATGTATGCATTTTCTCCTCTGCAATTTGAAATGTCTTTAACCAGATTCATCAATTAATCGACTAAATTATGGGCAGATTAATCAATTATAAAATCATCGATAGTTGCAGCCTACTATTCACAAACTCACCTTTTCATGTTTTTTTTTTAATAGATTTTTTTTTTATTGAGGAACCTATCCTTAGCCGTTTGGGAAAAAAGAAATCATCCATTCAAAATGACTACAAATAATGTGTCTTCATTCTATCATGCAACAATAAAACAACAACGGACCTCCAGAAGCACCAGCGAAACGGCCTGATAGAACCAGTCAGCCACCAACGTGGGGGAGAAGAAGTAGTTTGCAGCTCCGCTGATGTGCTCTACCACCGTGCAGCAGTCCTTCCACTTGCTGATGGTGCCCTCGTCAAAGAGACGCAGGCTGAGCCAGGAGTGTCCCAGTGCCGAGTGTCTCATGTCCAGCGTGACCGGCTGATTGCGGTCGTGCAGCTTGAGCGCCGGTACCAGCAGCGTGAAGTCCATGTCGTAGTCGGCGCCGCGCGCGTACACACTCAGCTCGTCCAGGTCCATGTCCACCACGCCCTCGCGCACGCCGCCCGACAGCAGCAGGTACTCGTTGGCCACGGGCAACTTCTGATCCAGCTTTTGGACCATTCCTGGAGGACCGACCGGGACAAATTCAATAAAATATTGAAGAAAGGAAATACAGTACAGTGGCCCTTCACTATTCGTCTGCAGTAGGATTTTTATCCGCACGATATTTCCATGACTTCTCCAAAACTTTTTAGAAAATTCTCATGAACTTTTCCAGGTTTTTCATGACCACACAAGCCCCGATTTGTGTGTATTTATATTTGTATGTGTAGGCATAGAGTATATATTTATTTATGTATTCATGTGTGTGTATATTTATATATCTGTGTGTATTTATGTTTGCGTGCAATTTATGTGAACGTGTGTATTCATGGATGTATTTTTAAATGTGTGTAGGCTCCTCACCCAGCATGGAGAAGATGAAGTCCTTGGCCGTGTGTATCTCCAGGGCCCGCTGGTCGTCGTACTCGCGCTGGTCGTGCTTGCTGAACTCCTGGATGAGCCGGTTCAGGTCCTCCATCCGGGCCGCCGACCTGAAGTCCAACTCGGGCCCAACGCCGCCGCTGCCGTGGGGCAGCCTGCCGGCGGCAGCCATGGTTGGGCTGTTCCCGAGGCTTCCCGCCGAGCCGGCACGACTGGAGAGAGCGGGGGCGGCCATGATTCCTCCTCCACAGCGGTTTCGGCGGTACTTCACACTTTGCTGCTGCCCGGGATGATGAGCCGAAACGGGAGTAGGCGAACCGAACCGACGCCAGCGGACCGCATCCAAAATCACATCCACATCATCTAACACAACAACCGGAAATAAAGGCTACACTTCCGCTAATATGCTGTCACAATTTTGTTTTTATTCCTTCACGATTTAAGATCTAGCTTCGTCGGGAGTGTGTCCAGTTTATGAAACGTAAGCGGTATAACATGGATTAAAACAAACGACTGCAAAAAACATTCACATAACGCCACGGTCCAACTAATTTCACATCCCAGATTAAAAACGGGCTCCGCGAGTGATTTATTGTGAAGGTTTTGGCAGATGTGGCTAAACGTGTGTACTCACGCTCAGAAAAAGTAAAGACTCTGAAATACATTACTATTTAGGTACAAAAATAAATGTTTTAACAATATACACATAGTGAAGAGTAATCAGAAATCAATAAAATAAATACACAAGTAAAGTACAGATACCTGAAAAATCTACTGAAGGACAGTAACAGAGAATTAGTACTTCTACAGTATTTGTTGTTTTGTTTGTCCGGCTGATGGTGCGTTGTCCTCATGGCGTCGCTGTGGTTATTCAGCCAAGCGCCTCCAGCTGCTCTTGCCACCGGTGTCGTCCGCTCCCTGACGAGTAACCCGGAAAAGAACCGTCGCACCAACATGGCGGCGTGGAGGAGTTACGCCGTCTTGTTCTCCCGGACCGGCGAGGATGTTCTCCGGAGTGTAAGGGGAGGCAGGTGAGAGACGTGGCCGAAGGGAAGGAGCCCTGACCGGCTGTCACACAGGCGAACACCCGCTGCTCTAAGTTAGCACTGTTAGCATCTAAAGCAGTGGAATTGTAGCAGGTGCTAGCCAGCCGGTAAATTATAGACTGTTTGAGTGATAGCCGTGTGTGTAAAGTTACTTTAACATGTCCACATGGTTTATTGATTGTGTAAATGCTAAATTGTTTTTTTTAATTATTATTATTTTGTCGTATTTGGACGTTCTACTACTGTTAAAATTGTCCGCATTCCAATTTAGAAAATATTCTCGCCATGGGAACCATTTTCCACTTATCCAAAACTTCTGCTTTTGGGATAATTCCACATGGAGACATTTTCTAAATTTGACTCATCCTTTCTTGTTTCTCAATGTATTCAACCGATTCAAACCAGTCTAACATGAAACTGACCTCTTGGGAACAATTTATCGCAATCCCCAGATTCTCAAATCTTCTCAATAAAATTGCCAAATTAAAACATATTTGACATAACAACTTTGTCCTTCCACATTTCTTGACAGGTCATCCGGCAGTCATGAGTTACATTTTGTTGTTCCCCGTGTGTGTAACAGGTGGACTCACAGCTTGCAGCAGCGTTCCGGCTTCCGCAAAGTCACCAGGAAGCCTGAAAGCAAAAAAGTGGAGGATGAACTTGGACACTTCGACTCGTCAGAAGTGGCGTCCCACCGACGGGCGTCCAGCCCCCACTGGGAATCGCCACCTCCCCCTCCGTCGTTAAGCCCGCCGCGAGCCTTTGGCCGGCTGGTGCGCCCGTTGCTGTTCACCGTGGGGGTAGGCGGTGCCAAAGACGCATACACAGTGGTTCCTTGAGATACGAGTGGCACAACCTTTTGAGATAAGCGCTGTTGTTCAAATTATATATTTTTTGCTTTGCCATGCAAGCAAAAATTTGAGATATGAGCACTGTCTGGTGGCAATACATTTAAGTCACTCAACAAGAAGCAGTTTGGTAGAAAGTGAACAATTCTTAAAAAAAAAGAAAGAGCTGTCAAGCTAAAAAAAAACACACATACATAAGACTGTAAAGTGGTTTTATGAAGTGTAAATAAGCCAGAAGATACGCACACAAACTAATAAATGTGTGTTGGGGTGTAACTTTAAGGGGTGTGGCCTATTGAGCGACATCAGGAGCTCCGACTCCAGCTCTTGTCGGCCCTTTTTACGACAGAGTTAAGGTCTGTTCCATGCTCCTTGCGTGTGTTCTCATTTTGTGTCAATGTTTGTCCCGTTCAATAAACATCTGAAAGTGCTTCAGGTGACCGCGGCTCTCCTTGCCCACATGCCAAGGCATCGCAGTATCGCCATTCCGCCAAGCGCCACGTGCGTGAGTGCTGACTTCCTGTCAGTTTACAGGCTGCTCCTTCGGCTCGGCGGCCATCTGGCAGTACGAGTCGCTCAAGTCTCGCGTGCAGAGCTATTTTGACGAGCTGCGAGCCGATTGGCTGGAGAGGGTGCGGCCGCAGAAGCGAGGGGACGTGCGCAAGGAGGTGCGCGGATTGATTGAGATCCCTGCCCCGCCCGCACATGCTTTGACCTCATCTCTGATAGGCTGCTTGTGTCTCAGGTCAACCAGTGGTGGAACAGTTTGAGCGAGGGACAGAGGACGGTCACAGGTGAGCTGTCTGGCAAGCGGCTTTATTATTTTCCATTGATGCTGAGCGTTTGTCTATCCGTGCCTTCACTCGCCCGTCTGTCTTTTCACTCCTCGCGTCCTCTAAAGCCGTAAAATGATTTCCGCGTTTGTTTCTCAGCCATCCTGGCCGCTAACGTGGTGGTCTTCTGCTGCTGGCGAGTCCCGTGGCTGCAGCGCTCCATGTTCAAGTACTTCACCGCAGACCCCGCCTCCAGTCAGACAAACATCATTTTTGGCACTTTGCAATGGCGCTCAAGTTGCCCGTTGTGGTCGTTGATGTGCTGTGCCCGTGTGCGTTTTGACTCCAGAGACGTTGTGCTCTCCCATGCTGCTGTCCACCTTCAGCCACGTGTCCTTCTTCCACATGGCCGCCAACATGTACGTCCTGTGGAGCTTCTCCACCAGCGCCGTCTCCATGCTGGGAAGGGAGCAGTTTGTGGCGGTCTACATGTCGGCTGGTAGTAACGCAACACGCACGCATTTTCGCTAACGTGATAAACCAAAAATGAAAATGCTTGTAAAAAAAAAAAGAGTCAAAACTAAATAAAAAGTAGAGATAGACCGATATGCTTTTTTCAGGGCCGATACCGATTATTAGTAGTCAAGGCGGCCAATAACCGATATTCGGAGCCGATATGAATTTGTCGTAAAAAAAAAAATATTGGCATCAAAATCTAAAAAAATAAATAGATAAGAAAATTCTTAACTTTGTTAAAACGTCTTTAAGCATATGTTTATTGAACATTTTTTTCAGATTTGCATAATGTAGGTTTATTTTTTTGTATTATTACTACGATAATTTTTTGACAATATACACCTTTATCAAATTCTAACAAAACGTTCAGGGAGCACCCAGTGTCGTCAGCTTGTCTTAAAACGTGAAATGAAAACACTTTTAAAAATAGCTGCATATAGTTTTCGAACTACAGTCATTTCAAAATGACAGTCAATTAAACTTTCACCTATCTTTGTTTTATTATTATCGGCCATCAGATTTTTTAAACAGGCCGATGCCGATATTCGTCAAAACGCACAATATCGGCCCGGCCGATAATCGGTCAATCCCTACTAAAAAGTAATAACTACTCTAACCCTGACAGAAATATTGATACACACAAACTCAGACAGATACACGCACACAGACTTTGAAACAAATACACACGCACACAGATTAAGAAACAGACACACCTGGGTAGGCAGACAAAGAAAAACTTATGCAAACACACAAACATGTACGCAAAGACACGCAAACACATTTTGTGCTGATCTAGTTGTGTGTGTGTGTGTGTGTGTGTGCGTGCGCCTGCTCAGGCGTGATTTCCACCTTCTTCAGCTACGTGTGCAAAACGGCCAGCGGGAGGTTTGGTCCTTCTCTGGGAGCGGTGAGCTACTCGCTACGTCATGAAGCCTCCTCCACACAAATGCACACAAGCAGCATCGGCGTGCGTGCGTGCGTGCGGCACTGAGCAGTATATGACGGATGTTTTCAGTCGGGCGCCATCATGACCGTCCTGGCTGCCGTTTGCGCCAAAATGCCTGAAGCCAAACTGGCCATCATCTTCCTCCCGATGTTCACGTTCAGCGCGGCCAACGTAAGAGCGGCCCGCGCGGTGACCGAGCTCCGTCCCGCCGTCCGTCCACGTGTCCATTCGCTCGCCTGTCCCTTTGTCTCTGCGCAGGCGCTGAAGGCCATCGTTGCCATGGATACGGCAGGTTTGCTGCTGGGTTGGCGTTTTTTCGACCACGCGGCTCACCTGGGAGGCGCCATGTTTGGCATGTGAGTTGGAAGCGGTTCGTGCTGCGGTACACCTCCGCTCCACACGAGGGCGCCGAATGCTAACATCTCATTTTGGCCTTCAAACGGGCCGACGGTGAAGTACGCTTTGTCGCGGTTCATCCGTACGAGTATGGTCGCGGAACGGATTAAGCTCATCAGTCAAGGTAGTACTGTTCCGACTTACTGGAATGCCTTCGCGTGTGGGCAAGGGGAGCCGCAGTTGCCAGTGCACTTCTCAGCCGTTTCTTCAATGCTGGCAGAGCAGGAAACGCGCTTGCAGGAGCTGCTTTGGCCATTTGGACAAAAGTGGTGCTTTGCCTCCATCTTGTGGAATTTCTGGGCCAGGAAACCATGTTGAAGTGCTTCATTTAGTCAAAAGTAGTGCTTTGGGTTTGTCTAGTGGCATCCCGGTCCCCAGCAATGCTGTTGAAGTGAGTTGAGCTGTTGAAGATCAGTTGACCTGATCTAGAGGCCAAGGAACTGTCTTGACGTGAGTTCAGGAGCACCTTTTTAGACAAAAGCAGTGACATTTCCAGGCAATCAAAAACAAAGCTGGGCATTTTACTATAAAATTGAGCGTCCATTTTTTTTTTGTTTTTTTTTCCGGTGCAAAAAAATAGTACCCGTCTATTTTTAAACGGCCGTCCGCCGGCGACTAAACTAAAAAGCAAACAAGACTGAACATTCTAGCAATTCCTCTGACACCCATAATCAGTCCATTTGTGGGTGAAATATTTCCTCACAAAAGTTTGAAATTGTTCTCCCCCCCCCCCCCCCCCCCGTGCTGTTTCCTCCCCCAGTTGGTACGTCCTCTTCGGACACGAGCTCATTTGGAAGAACCGCGAGCCTTTTGTCAAGTTTTGGCACGAGCTGCGGACCGGTCGCGGCGGCGGCAACGGCGGAAACGGAGGCGAGCGAGGAGGCCCCACGTAGGATGTTTGGGACGGACTCCAGAGAAGGACCAAGTTCTCCCCAACGTGATCGCCACTTGTTGTAAACTTGCTCAATAGTTGCTGTACAGATCAGCCACTTGGCGCACTTCCCCAGGAAGATGTCAAATTGTATTTCTTACTTTAGCGTTGGAGTCTTTTAAGTGATGTTTGATGAGTCCGTGTTGGTCTTTTTATTTTTCTCCTCCTCATTGTCTTGTCAAAGTGCAAGCCAGGCCACTAAGCTGATTCAGTTTTGCTGTGGCTTGACCTTTCGCAAGGTCAAAAATGTATTTGGAATAAACCACATTGAGTCACATGTCAAATTGAAGCCGAGGACGAGGGCTTTCTTGAAATGTATTCCATTTTGGCAATATTGTATACCGGGGATGTCAAACTCGTTTTTTTTTTTTGTCGGGGGGGGGGGGGGGGGCACATCGTAGTTATGGTGTCCCTCGGAGGGCCGACTGTGAACACGTATAAATGTATGATCGCCTTACATGACCGCATATGCACAACAAATTGTTGGATAGCTAGTTTTGAAATTAGGAGCCGATTTTCAATGTATTTTATAGGTTACTGGTAACAAAAAAACACATTGCAGTATCTCATATCTGTGTTGTTAAAAGTGAAAACAATTTGCAAGGAACGTGAAATTGACGCACATGATTTGCCTTCGCGGACCGCATAAAATGAGTTTGCGGGCCGGATCTGGCCCCCGGGCCTTGAGTTTGACACCAGTGCAGTATACAATACAGTACACCAATAAAGATACAATTTGAACCGTCCAGAAAGAAGCATTTGGATTGGATTTGGATTTGCGACAAACCACAGCAAGACATATTTAACAAACAAAGCCCAGGCTGAGGGCATCTGTGATAGGCTAGCTTAAAAAAAAAATGCTTGAAAATCTCACCAATCCTGACTGCTTTTTAACATCCCAAATTAAAGCAGTTAGCATGTCCACTGCATTTTGGCGATTTTTTTTCTTTTTTTTCCGAGTGATTTTGCGTTGACTGACAGCGGATGACCTGCAAACAAGATCTGTTTGACAGTCCCAAGTTCACAAACTGGCTCTCTCACACACAAGGTGGATTTTTCCAATTCCAAAAAACAAAAACAAAAATCGGCTTAACGAATAAGCTTGAATGAATTTCCGATGTAGCATTGAGTTGACCTCCCCTTAAATAAATAACTGTTGTGTTAATGTGTGTTGTGAGCCTGTTGCTGAGTTTTCGGGCGAAACTGCCATTTTGGCGGGTAAACACTGGCGAGTGTTTTGGAGGGCGGCCCGGCTGCAGAGTTCGTCGACCCGAAACTCGGGTCAGAGCCTCGCGGCCTCGCATCAGCGTTCCCATCGCATCAGTCAAGCGAGCCGCGAGCACCGCTTTTGGAGGATAATAAAGTCGTCGTCGTCGTCGTCACCGCTCTCCCTGCCTCGCCACACTTGAGCGGACGGTAAGAATTCGACCGTTTGCCTCACGTTTATATTTTCCAGGTCGGAACCAAATTGGTTTCGTCTAGAAACCAAGTAGACTACACTGATGTCCGGTTGTTTTTTTTTAACAAAAAGAATCTCTTCTGGCTAGTGCTTTTGTCACTCGAGTTTTGGGCAATTTCTGGTAGCAATTTGGTGGTAATCAGCCAAAATCTTAGTAGGGTTTGTCTTTGGAGGAGCCCTGGAAATGGCCAAAATGCGCCTGGACTGACTTTCAAACCAAAATGGCAGACTTCCATTGTCTTTTTTCAGGCCTGGCTTCCAGAGACTTTTTGGTGGGTCGACTCATGATCGAAATGTCTTCCAAGTTTCAAGCGGTTCTGTCAAATATGGTGTAGCGGGCTGAATGTTTTTTGTTTTTTATTTATTATTATTGAAGGGGCTCTACCAAGACTCATCACACTTTCCCGCCACGCCGAACGACAAAAATGCGCATTTTAAAATTTAATTACATCTATGTGTCTAGTGTAAATGTTTAATATTTGGTAGCAATTGGACAAAATCTCAAGGACAGGTTTGACTTTCAAGGCCACCTGGAAATGGGTCAACCAACCCTAACCAACACGGCAGACTTCCTGTGTGATTTATTTTCAGGCATTCTTTTTTAGACTTTTTTTGTAGGTCTATTCATCAGAGACATGTCTATCAAATTTAATGTCACTAAGTCAAACTGTCCCTGCGGGCTACATTTTCAAAAACATCTGAAGGACACCTGCCTGGAAATGACCAAAAATAATCCTCAAATGGAAGATTCAAAGCAAAATGGAAGACTTCCTTTGTCTTGTCAGCTATTAGCTTCTTGATTTTTTTTGCGGGTCTACTCATGATTTGTTCAACAAATGGAATGTTTCTCAGGTATTTTTTTTTTATCTAGGAGGTGCTTTCTGGCATGGCACTTTGAGACTTTTCACGTCGGTTTGGGGGCAATTGTTTTCTTTTTATAGAAGCCTAAAATTGATGCTTAATGACCAACTCCCTCCATCATTTCAGACATGGCCCCTTGAGACTTTTTGTGGGTCTCCCTCATGACAGACGTGCCCAGCGAATCTGCCGTTGCTGAGTCAAACTGAAAACCGTGTCGTGTTTGTGGGCGCAGCGCATCATGTCGATGGGCCTGCAGATTTGCGGGCTGGTCGCCGGCGTGCTGTCGTGGTGCCTTCAGTCCAGCTGCACGTCGTCGCAGCTGTGGAAGGTTCGGAGTCAGGCGGAGTCTCTGAGTAGCAGCCAGTGGCAGTTTGAGGGCCTGTGGATGAGCTGCGCGGCCACCTCGCTGGGGACGCTGCAGTGCCACAAGTTCAAGACGCTGCTCGGCCTGCCAGGTCAGTCGGGCCGCCGTCGGGCGCGACGCCGCGCGCACGTCTACAGTACGTCCACGGTGTTGAGACGGTGACCTTGAAAAAGTAGTTGATTAAAAGTAACCAAGTTAGATTACAAGTATTGGTTACATTCAGCAGACGGCGACAACACCTCTCGACACAAAACCCAGATAGCAAAATTGGTGTGGCCCAGTGACGGGGTCCGTCTCATTTTCAACAAGGCTTCCATTAGCGTTTTCCGACGACCAACTTCGACAAACTACCACCAGCACTTGATCGGACATGAGCGTTTGTCCACATGTACAACATGGATGTTTTTGACATGTGCATCAGACGGTACAGTATGGCCACACGTGTACGTGTTTTGTCAGTGCATGTGCAGGTGTGTCGCGCTCTGATGATGTCATCTCTGGTGGTGGGCCTGGCCGCCATCATCGTGGCCATTCTGGGTCTGAAGTGCAGCAAAGTGGGCGGAGGCTCCGAACAAGTGAAAGGACAATTTGTCCTGAGTGGAGGCGTCATGCTCATCCTGTCAGGTGAGCGGCCGCTTGGGCGCTTTGTCTGTCTGTCTATCTGTCTGTCTTCTTACCTGTCTGTCTGGACAGGTTTGTCCACCCTGATCGCGGTGTCTTGGTATGCTGGCAGAGTGATCCATGACTTCTACAATCCTCTATACAACGGAGTCAGGTGGCAATCATGATCATGATGATGACGATTATGGTGATGATGATGATCGGGTTGATGATGACATGATCATATGATGATGATGATCATAACTTTGATGATTATGACATGATGACAGCCATGATTATGGTAATGACCACAATGACATGATGACAATCATTATGTTGACGTGTTGATTCTGATGATGACGATGACAACAGTCATAACGATTTTATTCCATGATGGTCACGATAATTAGGATAGCAATCACGACGGCGACGGCAATCGTAATTCTGATGATGGTAATAACCATGTTTATGATATTGATAACAATCACTGATGACAATTATGATGATGATGAGCACAACCATGATAATGATGACGATGGTGTGCCATCAATTATTACCATTATACACAATGTTGATGACTATAACAATCATGATTAAGGTGACAATGATGATCATCATTATGATGATGATGACAATCGTAATGCTGATGACGATAATGACAATCATGATTACGACCACAATGACCCGATGATGATGATAATCATGATTATGATGATGATGATAATAATCATGATGATGATGACATGCTGATTATGATGATGTGGACAATAACGACAATCAGAATTATAGATGACGCCATGATGACCACAATCGTGATGATGTTAACAACAATCACGATAGTCGTGACGACAATGACACAACATGTCAATCGCGATAAAGACGACAGTCACGATGAAGATGACATGGACAACAATCGTAATTACGAAGATGATGATGACGACAACCGCGATGATGATGATGATGATGAAGATGAAGACGTGTGCGTGTTGCAGGTTCGAGCTGGGCACTGGTCTGTACCTGGGCTGGGCAGCTTCCGGTCTGGCGCTGCTGGGAGGCGCAATGTTGTGTTGCGCCTACAGGGGGAGCTCTTCCTCCTCGCCATCCTTTGCACCTGCACGGTATGCGTCAATGATATCCATCCTGCAGTACACCGTTCTGCACGCACAGGGGGCACTGCTACCCCGCTCATTCTTTTTGTTCTCGCGTGCATTTGTACATGTGATTTGACGCCCCTCCACCCGTATCCACCCCCCTCAGACATTTTTCGTACAACTACTCCAAAAGCAGTCAAGGTCATAACATGAACATCTACAGAGCAGCACACGCTTCGGACGGCGGGAGCAGCGCCAAAGCTTATGTGTGAGCCGGTCCCTCAACGCACCATCGCAGTCCCACCAGGAATGATCACGACTGATCGTCGCATGCTCATGTAACTGTTTTGCTTTGTGACTCTTCTATCACGTGTGAATGATTTAGATGACGATAACATCGTTTTTTTTTTTTGGTGTAATTTAAAAATGATGACTCACAATTTGATTGAATTTGATCTCAGCATAATCTGCCTCGTATTCAAGATGTTCAATGTTCATTTTATATTAAAGATGCGTTGTGGTAAAACTTTTGTTGTTTTTCTGATTTTCTTTTTTTTTTTTTAACATGAACACATTCCAACATAAAATGAAGATAATGTTCAAGCACCCCCTCCACTAAAAATGAAATTGCCTGATTTTTGCTGATTTTTTTCTTGTATATCTTTGTTCGCATTAAGAGACCGAAAATGAAGTTACATTATTCATTATACACATTTTTTAATTAATCAGCATTAATGAATCGGTTATCGGATTTTTACTCTGCCAAATATCGGCATCGGCCTTAAAAAATCCATAACTTTCGGGTCCTTGTTTTGATTTTAAATGACAATTTCAAGCAAGGGTTAGAGTAGAAAAGTAGGCCTTCAAACAAGGGTTAGGATTCAAATTAGGGTTTCAAGATCGCATTATGGTTTTGAAAGTTCGGTTTCAAGACGTTTAGAGTTTCAAGCGTGGTTTATGGTTTCAAGCTAGGGTTTCAGTTCAAAAGTAGGGTTTCAAACAGGGGTTAGGGTGTCAAATTGATGTTTCAAGACAAGAGTTGGTGCCTCCAAGTCGATTCAATTTTAAGACAGGTAGGGCTTCAAAGGGTTAGGATTTGAAATTATAGAGTTCCGAACCAGGGCTGAGAGTTTGAAAGTAAAGTTTCAAGCCTGGCTTTTTAGTTTCAAACAAGGGTTACCGTGTAAAGGATGGTTTCATGTCAATTTAGGGTTTCAAGCCTTGGTTAAGGATTTCACATTTGGATCTCAAGTCAGGGATGAGGTTCCAAGCTACGCTTTTCAAGCCTGTGTTAGGGTTCAACGAATTGGTTAGGGTGTTTTTATTGGGATTTTCATTCATTTTTGGCGTCTAAGATTAGGGTTTCAAGCCTGAGTTTGGGTTTCGAGACGGGACACTCGATTAGGTACACCTGCCCCTTCAAACAAATCCCAGAAACCCCCAGGGATGCTCCACTCATGACATGACATCATTGTTTAGTCTATTTCGAGCTCACTCCTGACTCCATACGCATCACGTTTATTTATAGACACACTGGTGTGTGAGTGTGTGTGCGCGCGAGTGCGTGTGTCAACAGGGGAGGAAGAGGAAAGCATGACCATTTCCCGTTGCAGCTAGAAAATAAAGCAAACAGGAAATGAGTAGCACAACTTTCCGAGAGCCCGACCGGGACCAGAACCGCCGCTTCGGACCAGAACCTCGCTTGGATACGCACACGCACACTCGCGGGAGAAATGTTAGCGTCGTGAAGAACCCTCTCGGAATGTTCCTCTAAACATCACAACACAAGAAGAAGAAGAAAGGTAAGAAATTCCCTTCCCTTCACCGATTGGCTGAGGAATGAATGACCGAGTGCTGACTGGCTGATTCTGGATCACATTCAAGAACGGCCGATTCACATTCGAAATACGATGCAAATACGATCACATGGCACCAATGAGGCTTTCGATTGCGGCCTCGATTAGGGTTTCGAGTCAGGCTCTGGGTTCTGAGACAAAGGGAAGGTTGTCCATTTGGGCTTTTAAACAAAAGGTTATGGTGTCAAACTAGGGTTTCAAATCAGGTTAAGAACGCTAAAACGGTGTTTTGAGCCTGGGTTAGGGTTTGAACAGGGATTGGGGTGTCATATAAGGCTTTCAAGTCAAGGTTAGGTTTTTAAGCAAATGTTAGAATGTCAAAATGGGTCAGTCTTTCAAATTGGTTTTAGGGTGTCAAATTAGGGCATCAAGTCAGCCGCGTGCGTGTGTGCGTGCGTGTGCAGACGTGTTACGTAACAGCCGTGTCATGAGGGCGAAGGAGTGAAAGTGGAAAGATGAGATGGAGAGATCGATGCTAGCTTTGCGCTACGCACACACACACACACACAATATGTTCATACAGTATGTGTATGCTCATATTTGTGTGCGTTCAGGTGTGTGGATTCTTTCGAATTTGTGTTCACGTTTGTGCATGTTTGTGTGTGTGTGTGTGTGTTGTGTTCACAGTGTGTGTGTAGTCATCTATTGTGTGTGTTTATATTTTTGTTTGCATTTTTGTGTCTGTTTTCGAACCCATACAGCATGTGTGTGCGTGTTCATGATTGCGTGCATTCATGTTTGTGTGTTTATATTTATGTGTGTGTACAGTGACTTGTGTTTAAAAAAAAGACCATGAATATTGTGTCAGCACTGTGGTCAATGTGTGTAGTCGTGTCTATTTGCGTGTGTGTGTGTGTGCGTGCGTGCGTGCATCACTCATCAGCTGCTTATACACGCTCACGCACACACAAATTGCACTTTTCCTGCCGGTGTAGTGGGCGTGGTCCATTTAGAGGACGAGCATGTGACCTCCAGAGACTGGAAGTCGAGTTGACACTCGGCGTCACCCAATTTTGATTCCGACATTTCCGAGTGGCGGTGAACGCAGCACTGCGCACTTTTTTGCTTCTTCTGCGGCTTTTGCCGCTTGTTCCTCGAGGGAATTGAACCGAAGCGAATCCACCTTCTCCCCGAAAAACCCACTCAGTCACTGACTCCTTCTTCTTCTCGTGGGCGTTTGAATCACCGAGCCGCCAACATGGCTCGCAGCGGTGAGTGAACGTGTTCGAACCCCATCGTTCACCTTGCATGTCGTTCAATTAAAAGAGTTTTCCCCCCAAAAAGTGCAGGAAGGAGTTGAAACGTCGCGCACTTTGTTTGAGGGGCTTCACAAACCACATTTATCTCAACGAAACGCCAAGCGTTTACATGTAGTCGAAAAATTAATGTAATATTTATATTGTTCGTGTTGTTGTTGTGTTATTAATATTTGCACGGAAATTATTAGTCGTCAGTGAACGCAACATTTCTAGTTCTCGTTATTAAGAATGTACTGTTGTGTTTGGATCGTATGCGATTAGTTAATTATTGTAAATGACTATGTAAAGAATATTGTTATGCATATTTCATTCATTAATATTCATATTTTGATTAAATGTGCAACTTTATGATCACTAGTTGCGTTCAAGGTTGTAGGAAACGTGTCCTGTATTAACTACATGTTGATCATTGACAGACATGGTTCAGCTTTTTATTTGACGGCCATCAAGAGACCTATTTTGACATTTTTACGTGATGCTTGCTGTGTGTGAAGCACTTGAAGGTTTATGGCTAACAATGTTTGTCAAGCGTGAAGGTGTTTGCCTTCACTGCTCACTGGACAATTCTTTAGGTACACCGTCCCATGAGAGCCACTAGAGATAGATACCACTTTTTCATCAATCATTTAGTGGTTGTCCTTTGTAATATTTTGACTCTACACGGCTAATAATTTAACAAATATCGTTAACCTTGTGGGAAGTTTTGCTGTCGTGCAACAATGTTTAGGGTGTACCCAATTCAGTGTCTGGTACTGGTGGTGTGTTCGCGTGTCTTGAGGAAAGTTGGTAAAAGGCTGGTGTGACAAGTGAAAGGTGTTGAACGGTCTGTGGGCTGACAAGTGGAATCAATGATTGACTGTGATAGACAATGGAGCTTGTTTGCATGTGGGATGACTCAGACAAAACATTCCCTGGAATTTTCTCGCTTGTCAAGGAAAGACAAAAAGTGCGTCTATGTCTATCTGTGTGCTTATGTGTGTGTTTGTGTGTGTGTTTGTGTGTGTGTGTCTTTCAATGAGATGTTCATGCTGATTTTTTTTTTTTTTTGTATTCTGCACTGCATTTGCTGGCACAAGATAGAAAACGCAGTTGAAAGATGACATCCGTCTTTTTCATCTCTCCATTTCCTGCCTTTTTGCCCAGCAATGAACCAATCAATGATTGAATGAATGAATAAATGAGCCTGAAAGAACTCCAAAGCTCTTATGAATGATGTTTTTTTTTTTTAAATAAAGAAAAGAGCCCCCATGGGTGTTGTTTTCTTTTTGCTGACATTGGCAGTTTCACTTCCTGGTGAAAATCAAAGAACTTTCCATTGAACTCTTGTGACCCCGTTGGCTGAGAGCTCACTGTTGACCCCAGCGCTAACTGCTAGCTAGCTAGCTGCTAATATCCGCAACTCTACTATATATATATTGATATTACATTTGTTTAGCCGCATCCATTGTTAGCAAGTTTACAAAAGCACTGTTAGTGGTACCAAGTTAGCATTTTAGCATTATTTAGACACTTTTGCACTAGTGACATTGTATTTATTTATTTTAAAGTGACTTTAATTCCCAATTAGGAACAGGAAAAATGAAAAATTTTTTGTACATTATTATTAGTAATATGTTGGAAACTTTTGAATCGAGGTTTGTGCTTAAGAGCCGCAAATATTTTGCCGAGGTGTGCTTGTAACATACACATTTTTATGGCAAATATAGTGGGTGACATACATTTTGTCAAAAGTAACATGTCACATACATGCTTGTCAAATTTAACATGACATACCTGTTTATTTGTCAAAGGCAACATACATTTTTTTACTTGTGAAATGTAATGTGACATACTGTATGTGTTATAATCATTTAAAAAAATAATCTGAGATTGTATTTTTAGTCCGTATCATCCAGTCCTACCTGCACGTGAACTTTAAACTGTAATAAACGCCGACACGCCCGTAAATGCACAGACTCAGTGCAAGGTGCACATTTGTTGCCATTGACACCCATACACTGACATACAGTGGATATAAAAAGTCTACACACCCCTGTTCAAATTCCAAGTTTTTGTGACGTCAGAAAATGACAGCAAAACTCTTTCCACCGTTAGTGTGACCGGCAGCTAACCTGTACAACACAATTGAATTTTTTTACCCAAAACTTTTGGAGAAGGAAAGGAAAAACAAACAACTAAAATAATGTGGTTGCACAAGTGTGCACACCCTCTTATAACCAGTGTTGCCACAGTGACCTTTGGAAAAAGTAACGTAGTTACTTTACTGATTACTTGCTTTAGAAAGTAACTTGTAACAACATGTCAGGAAGATAGTAGTGTAATGTTTGTTTCACGTACTGTAGTTTTGACTTTGAGCCAGAATCAGTGATTGACAGCTGATCAGTCCAGGATGCAACGTTCAGACAGTGATTGTGGGCGGGGCATGCTGTCGTGTGACACCACCAAGGCTCAACTTGACAGACTTCCTGAATGTAGCCGTCGTTCTGGCCATGTGACTTTTGGGATCGGTCGCAGATGTTTTTGCTCACGTTTTGATGCTGAGCGCACATTTTTCTTTGGCCAAAGTCACCAAAGATCCCAAAGAATGACTCATTGATCCTTTTGGAATGTCAGCCTGCAGGCTCCATTCATCATGTGGTGCACTGCTGCCTGGAAGTATTATGGGATTTTCCTTTTGAGGGTGGACATTTGCTTGCGAGAAATCTGCACAATTTTCACCTGAATGACTCATTTTATTTGGAATGATTTTTCATTATTATTGTTTTGTTCTTAACTGGCTCGGTGCCTTCTAGAGGTCTTTTAAAATTCAGCCCCTCAAACCAGTTTGACTTGAAATTTGGTAGACCCACAAAAACGTTTAAAGAAGCCTCCCTAAAGAATGCACCTTAAAAAGACACAGGAACTTAACTAACGGAACCTAATTGGCGCAGTTTTGCCCAGCAGAATTAAAAGAAATAAATTCTGCTCCTGAATCTAGTTTGACTTAGCCCTTTGAAATTTGGCCGACAAGTCTATCATGAGGTGACGCACAAAAAAGTTTTACAAAGCCATACCTGAAAATACAGAGGAAGTCAACCATTATGGTTTGAAGCAACTATTTCACGCTCAATTCATTCCGTTATGCCCAACTGGATTTAAAAAAAACAAAAAACAATTCACCCTCCCAAAACCAGTTTCACTTAGCAACATAAAATTTGGTAGGCATTTCTATCATAAGACCCACAAAAAAAGTCGTAAGAAATCATGTCTGAAAAGACACAGGAAGTCTTTGATGTTGGTTTGAAGCGGCCATTTTGCCTCAGTAGCAGCCTGCGGAATTTTCAGATGAATTCAGACTCTAAAGCCAATTTGCCCTTGCATCATGAAATTTGGTCGACAAGTCAATCATGAGTACACCCACAAAAAAGCCTCAAGAAGCCATGTTAAAAAAGACAGAGGAAGTCTGCTATTTTGCTGTGAAGCTGCCATTTTCTAAAATAATAATGTGTCTTGGCTCTTCCCAGCTTTTGCTTTCATTATTGTTCTTATTTGGCTCTTGCTTAATTGAAATTCCTTCACTCCTAGAAAACACTTGTCCTTATTGCCACGGCAACAAAAGGAGGTTTCCCTTGCACTGAAAAGTCACTCTCACACGTCACGTGACATGTGACGTGGCGCGTTAGGTGTTTGCTGCACAAATGAAAAAAACAACAACACTGAAGTGGAAGTGATGATAAAGTTTACAGGAAGCGCTTATGACTTATTTGTGCCAGTTGTCTGCTTCCTTTGACATCGGCGGCTTATCTGCACTGTCGTTAGTCAAAGACACACCCCACACACACACACACACACACACACACACACATGGACATTGGGCAGGTCAAGGCTGAGGATTGGGCTGCCGTCTGATTGGCTATCGTCTCCTCTTCCTGGTTTCCTGTTTGTGCGACATTGGAAGGTGACAACCTCTTGGCCTCCTAATACGGAGGCTCGCTGTTGGAGTTGAACAAAAGCGTCCAAAAGTCAAGTTCTTCTGACTTTTTAATGCATCCGCTTATCATAGACATGATCACCCAATTCCTTGTCCATTGGTGAAAGTAGTGTCAGTGGCGAATTTCTTTTCAAACTTTTCAAGGGGGCTGTACTGAAGGAATTTTCCTAAAATGGTTACTTTAAACCAAAATGGTCGACTTCCAGTTCAATTTTGGGCATGGGTGTTTCCCCTTCTTATGATAGACATGTCCGTCTAACTTCATGTTGATCTGTGAATCTGGTGTGGAAGGCTAATTTGCTAAATTCAGGTGAATGGCCAAATTGACTCGAAAACAGCTCCTTCAAACTAAAATGCTCCTTTTACTTCCTGTTCAATGTCAGGCCTCGGTCAGATGAGACTTTTTGGGGTGTCGTGAAATGATTGACATGTCCACCCCAATTTGATGCTGATTGAGAAAATTCGCGTGGAGTCTCTTTTTTTTTGTTTTTCTTTTCAGCAGATGCAACTGAATGAATTTGGCCAAAATGGCCAAAATTCCTGTTCAATTTTGGACTTGGGTCCTTGAGACTTTTTGGCGCGTACTGTTAAGATCGACATGTCCACCCAATTTGGTGTCAATTTGGGACACTGAGGTTGGCGGCTTGTTTTTCATATTCACATGAACGGCCAATTTTTTTTTTTTAAAACAGCCCCTTCAAACCAAAATGGCTGACTTCCTGTTCAACCCATGAGACATTTTGGTGTCACGTTATGATAGACATGGCCACCAAATTTGGTGGTGATTTATAAAACTGTTTTTGGGGGCAACTTTTTTCGAACGTCCCACGGGGACGCTATCGAATGAGTCGATTAGTCGCACCGTGGCCCACTGAAATAAAATGTTCACCAAGATACGCGTGCTTGCCAAAACTGTTGCGTTTCGATGAATGTTGAGGATCCTCAAAGAGGCAAATAAAGACACTACCCTCACCAGGCCCGTACGTCGGCCGCCCCTGGCCGTTTGCCACCGGCGCGTACCCGGAGCGTCTCAGTGGCGCCCCCTTCCTCCGCCCCGCCGTCTGTTGATGTCCTTCACACTATCGCTGTCCTTTCCGCTTCATTGTTTGTGTCGGCACGCTTCCGCGATGCCCTGCGACCCTCTTGAAGAAAACAGCGCGGCGGCTCGGCGTGCGTTTCCTGGCCTGCCGCCGGGGCTGCTGGGTATTTATGGAAGCCACGCCGCGGAATCGTTTCCCGCTCTACGTTGACACGTCTGTGTGTGCGCGTGTGTTTGTGTGCGCGCGTGCGTGTCTATTTCTGGCAGCGGCAGTGTGTCCTGCGCTGGTGAGACTGGAAACTGACTACATGACAACAACATCCGCACGCACACATGCCCGGACACACACGCATGCATGTGCATAATAGACACACACACACACGGAGACATTGCCTCTCACACACGTACTGTACGGACTACAGACACACATTCCGGCATTCCGTCAGACCGACGGACGGTCGGTCAATCCGTCACTGATGGACGCTCGTTTTGCTGACGATTGACGAATGATGGGACGCCTTTTAAAAATGACGGACAAACAATAACGGGAGTGGCTTTTCATCCGTCATCGTGATCGTCACGAACCGCGTCTGTCGGCGCCTGTTTTTTTGGGGACGGACTGACGGACCAACGGACTTCTGACCGACTAACTGATGGACTTAACTGACGGACTGACGAAGACGGACGGGTACCCTGAGTAAAATGCCCACCTGTGTACATAACACACAACATACACACACTGGTGATGCCTTCATGCAAACACTCGTTCCACTGGGTCCCTAAAATTTCAACAGCACGCTCAGTCGTGCCCAAGGGACATGTTCGTGTCATATCATTTATGCAATCACACCTCCCGCCAGTTCATGATGATAACCTCCACAAGAGGAACAAAAACAACATGCACATGCAGAGTTGTATCGTAAAATGTACGCCCTAACCTGCCGCGCGCATCCATGTCGCAGGTTCCACCCCGCCGCCAGCTCCATCATGCCCATCCTCAAGAACCTTCCGGTGCGCCTGAAAGGCGGCGGCCCAACTTTGGACAACGCCCTGTTCATTCGCAGAATGAGCCTCAACATCAACCCCCGACACCACAACCCCTTCGACCATGACGACGAGGACGACGGCCGAGGCGACCCGTCCTGGTCCCCGGCCGGATCCTTCCTGGACGGCAACGTTCCCGGAGACCGCAACCCCTTTGAGGACGAGGAGGACGAGAACGAGGCCAACGAGGGCAAGAAGGCCAAAGGGGGCGGGCGAGGCTCGGGGAAGGGATCCTTCATCAAGTCACCCCTAAAGAGTTTGGGGAAGCTGGGGAAGAATTTGAGGTTGTCGGGGCGAGCGAAGGACGGCACGCCGTCGCCGCAGGGGACGCCGTCACCGGCGGACAAGAAGAAGAGAGGTCGGAGGAGCTCAGAAGGAAGTCTACTGAGGTAAACACACACTCGCGGGAAAAGACTCCGAGTTCGCGACACGTGGTCCTAGCAACGCGTGGCCCTAGCAACACGTGGTCCTAACTTGACCGCAGAATCGCAAGTTTCAGATTTTCACAGGCACAGAGACAGGAACAAGTCTCAGGAGCCCGGCACATGGGACAGTCACAGTAACGGCATACTCTTTGACTCCTGTGCAGGTTTGCAGGCAAATATCGCGACACCCTGAGCTTCCGCAAAGAGTCTTTAGCCAACGGCGAGGTGAATTGTTCTGAGAGTGAGTGCGACTCATCCAGCCGCCGCCTGTCCTTCATGAAGATGGTCGGCCTAGGCAAGACCAAGCGGGAGCCTGGGGCCGACCCCTCCTTGCAGGGTCCCGAGGACCAGCCGGTGCGCAAGGAGCACGAGGTTGAAGTCAAGCCCAGGGAGCCGCTGTCAGGTAACACGTGGAAGATGGCTCTTACCACTGGGGAAGGTCGACATGTTCTGCTAGCTTTTGATCCTACCGGCTCTGTTTTTTTTTTGTGTTTTTTTTTCTTGCTGCCGCTGAGAATGTTCTAGACGCTCTCCTAGTGTTCGTCCTTACTGGCATTCTTCGAGATGTTCTACGTTTTTACTGGGAACGCTCTAGTTGTTCTTCTAGTGTTTGTTCCTGGTGAGAATGTTCTCGGTGTTGTACCACCGTTTGTATTTACTAGGAATGTTCTTGATATTCTCCTAACGTTTGTTCTTACTGGCATTCTCCTCGATGTTCTCCTGTGTTTGTTGCCACTGGAAATGTTCTACCTGTCCTACTTGTACTGTTCTTTCTGGGGAGGTTCTACTGGGAGTTTGTTCCTACTGGGATTGTTATAGAGATTGCCCTAAGGTTTGTTGCTACTGGGAATGTTTTAGATGTTCTCCCAGTATTTGTTCTGACCGGTCATGGTCTAAATGTTCTTCCAGGGTTTGTTGCTACTGGGGATGCTCTCGTGTTCTGCTAGCATTTGTTCCTTCTGCGAATGTTGTAGATGTTCTACTAGTGGTTGTTCTGACTGTCAGTGTTCTACATTTTCCTCTTTTTTTCCAGCCTAACTCGAATGTTCTTCTCGTGTTTGTGCCAACTGGGAACGTTGGACAGTATGTTCATTCAAGTGAGGGCTTGTTGTCATCAGATCCGCTGACGCGTGCGGATGTGTGATTTCCAAACACGATCCTGTTTGCACCTTCATCAGGGTTGTGTACCGTTGACACACGGGCGGTATCAGGAACGCGCCCACGCCCACTTTCTACCCTTTCACGCCGTCCCCGCACTGAAAGCCGCCTGGCTGAACGTGTCCTTCGGAGGACCTTTGGAAGCCGACAAGAACCAACAAGCTTTGCTTGCGCTTGTTGGGGGTCATGCGTGTTAGCGTGAAGAAGGCAACGAAGAAAAGATGAAGAGATGAAGTTCTCTGCAGGCTTCCGATGGCCACGCTAAGATAACGAGGCGAAAAAAGGCACGGCAGCACAAACTCAACTCGACTCAAGGTGTCACACATTGGGACACTCAGCTGATTCTAATGGTCATGGTTAACCCTAAAATTTAAGCCAAATTAGCAGCTCAAACTCAACTCGCCCACTGGAACTCAAACTGAACACAATCCAAGGTTTCACTTACTCAAACACGCAGCAAATGCTAATGTTAATCCTAATGCTAATCGTTCTCTGTTTCATGTTGCCTAATCACAACATGACTCCCAAATTCCTTTTAAACGGCCGGTGAAATCTGAAAAGTCAAAAGTCATTCGACAGGGGAAAGGTTAAAACTCGGTTAAGCGTTTCCATGGAGTCGTGGCGGTGTTCTATCTGGTTGTCGGTTGCGGATGAGACGCTCACATTCCGTTTGTTGGGGCACGTCAATGATTAGCGTGTCCTTCGCTACTTTGGCGCAAGTCGCCACCGTCATAAAAGTGTGACTTCCCGTTAATCGCTCCTAACACGCCTCAGAGGACAGAAAGGCGGCACCGTCCAAAGTCCGCCCCGGCAAGACAAAGGACGTCTGCGGCCTTGCGGTGAGGCCACAAAACTACAAAATGATTCATACAGTATAGCGTTTTGACCGTTTGTTCCATTGTGCACATATTTTTTCTAACCATGATGATCATGGGCGGAGCGAGGGCGTTACATCTCGGCGAGTGGCTTCTACTTGCGGAAGCATAGCCCAGAGTGTGTGAAAAAGCGAGCGACGCCCCCCGACCGCGTTGACAACGTCACGCAGCAATCGAGTATGTGCTGCTAATTAGAAGCGGACTCTGTTAGCTAATGCTAGCGATTATGTTAATTAGCCGAATTGTAACATCACAAATCCACACTTTTATGTTTTTGACAACTTTCCCTTTTAGTCTACTGGAATTCCTATCACACTTTTACTACAGGACATTCCCCAGCCAAGCTTCTTGCTTACCCGTTACTTCAAAATAAAATGCGAGGCAATTGAAACTTGGCTCATTTGTCAACATGCAGATCACGTAATAAATTGTATACATTAAAATTAAAAAAAAAAGATCAAAATTCTAACCACTCACTTTTTAGAAATAATTTTACTTGTGATGGTTAAATATAGAAAAAAAGACTTTTCATACTTAAATAAGTCAATATTACTTTAAGTCTTTTACTTAAAGTGGAAGTCAACCCAAACATATTTTCTTCAAGAATATGTTTTATGCAAGAACAAGGCAATATGATTAATATGAAATATGAGTTAAGCAGCAAAATCCAGCCGTTTTTGTCCATCTCTGGGGGCGGCCATTTTGTCACTTCTGTTGACTGAAAATGACATCACAAGTGCTCACAACGACCAATCACGGCCGACCTGTTTTCTAAAGCTGAGCCGTGATTGGTCGTGAGCAGTTGTGATGTCATTTTCAGTCAACAGAAGTGACAAAATGGCCGCCCCCTTGAGATGGCTACAACGGGATGGCTAAATATTCATCAGAATGCCGTGTTTGAACTGGTGGGCCGGCTGGGAACATATTCTTGAAAAAAATACGTTTGGCTTGATTTCCCCCTTTAAGCAGTTTCCCGCAAGATGACTTTCCTTTCTTCCAAGGTGAACACCTGCTCGGATATTTGTGGTTTTCGTCAAGTAGCGCTTTCAGGTGCTTCATCCAAGGCTGGACGATTTCCACTCGCGCACACCAGGATGTGCTGGCGTTTTGCTAGAGCGCCACCGGTGGCCGCCCAAGGAAATGCTGACTCAGCTGTCAGTAAATTCAATTCAGTGTGTGGCGGCTACGCTGTGAGGAAGCAGGTGAAGGTGGGCGGGGCGTCGCCCAGCCAGATGGAAGACATTTCCTGCAGCCGAACAATACGAGCACTGTTCATGCGCCGCCCTGACACGTGTGCGTGAAGGTGCGTGCGCGCGCGCGTGCGGAGCGAAGGTGCTGTCCCCTGGCAGTGGCTTGGCCCTGTCAGCGCGGACCTCCACTGTTCTCATGACAGTCAATGTAGACTACTCAGCAAAAGTTTGGGATACAGCCACCCCTCGCCGTATGGCAGTTCACTATTTGCGGTCCCGCAATTTACAAACCAAAATAAAGGCGTGACAAGGACAAGACTCGCCGCACTCAAGCGGCTAACGGTTAGCCGCTTGACGGCCTTGTAGTTTCAGGGAGACTGGAAGAGTCACAGAAAGGCATAGGAGTCCACGTCCTTGGACATTTTCACGGCTCCATGGCCTCTTGTCAACGTCGGACTCCTTCGAGAAGAATGTGGCCTAAAAAAAAAAGGAGCGGGAAGTGGACGCCGGTGGAAACATTCCACGTTCCAAACATTGAAACGTGGAAGCGCAAACCTGCCATGTTGAGCCCACATTGTTCCGTTCTGCGCATGCTCTTCCTGTGTGTGTGTGTGTGCGTGCGTGCGTGCGTGCGTGCCATCCTGTCTTCCTCTGTGGACGCTGAGGCTGACAAACGGCACATCTGCACATCCTCACGCACAAACACACGTTTGGGTCCGACAAGAACATCGCCTCCTTGCATCCTTGTCTCCTCATGTACTTGTCGTTTTGTGTCCCTGTCCCCATTTCAACTCATGTCCTTTACATTGCATCCTTGTCCACATGCGTCCTTGTGTCCTCAACTCCTCGCGTCCATACCTCCTTCTATCCTTGCGTCCTTGTGCCCTCAGCTCCTTGTCTCCTTCTTTCCTCATCGCATTATGCGCTTGTGTCCTTGTCACCTTGTGTCTAATCTCCTGCTTCTGCCCTTCTTCATCCCCTAGCCTCCTCGTTTCCTCAGTCCCTTGTCTCTTTGTGACCTTGTCTCCTCGCTTGCTCAGCTCCTTGCGTCCTTATCGCTTTGTTGTTGTCCCCGAGTAAACACGTCCCCTCGTATCCATACCTCCTTGCATTCTTGTGTCCTCAGCTCTTTGTCTACTTCTTTCCTCATCGCATGATGTCCATGTGTCCTCATGTCCTTGCCCTTCTTCATCTCCTAGCCTCCTCGTTTCCTCAGTTCCTTGTCTCCTTGTGCCCTCATCTCCTCGTGTCCTCATCGCTTTGCCGTTGTCCCCTTGTAAACGTGTCCTTAACTCCTTGTATCCATAGCTCCTTGTATCCTGGCGACCTTGTCTCCGTCTGTCCTCATCTCATGATGTCCTCGTCGCCTCGTGTCTGATCTCCTTGTATCCTCAACTGCGTGTGTCCCTGTGTCTTCATCTCCTCGTGTCCTCATCGCTTTGTCGTTGCCCCTAACGTGTGTCCTCATGTCCTTGTCACCTTGTCTCCTCATATGCTTACGCCCTTGTGCCTTTATGTCCTCGCCTCCGCGTTTCCTCGGATCCTTGTCTCCCTGCGACCTGATCTCGCCGCGTGCTCATCTCCTCCTCCTCCTCCTCCTCCTCCTCCTCCAGTGCTGGAGATCCTCCAGCTGGTGAAGAAGCGCGACCTCCTCCTGGCCGACACTCACATCCTGGAGCTGGAGCAAGAGTGCAACGGGCCCGAGGGCGGCCCGTCCCCGGAGGAGGCGGGCGCGAAGGACGGCGGGCGGCGCAAGGCCAAAGACGTGGAGCTGCTGTACGAGGAGCTGCAGAAGGAGCTGTGGGCGGTGGTCCGGGAGTCCCTGCGCTCGCCCACCGCCGGGCCCAACCTGGGCCTGGTGGTTCAGGTGAGGACGGCAAAGCCAGCAAAGCCAAAGGACGGCCCAGCACGCTCGGACGGCTCCGCTTATGGCTCGGCTGGTCTCTGCGGCCTCGGGCGCAGGTGCTGCAGCAGGAGGAGCTGGTGGACGCCGACGGGTCGTCGGCGGGCGGGCCCAGACCGCGGCAGCTCAAGCGGCGCTGGAGGGAGGCGGTGGAGGACGCCGCCGACGGATCGCTGCCTCAGAAGGCCGAGTTGACGGCCGGCGAGCTGGCCGGCTACCTGGACCGCGTCCGGGCGCGCGTGCTGGACGACTTGGACGCCGCCAAGAGGAACGTGGTCAACATCTACCCCGAGGAGTACCAGGCCCTGCAGGTGGGAAGGCGCGATTGCTGGGGCAAATAGCAACAGTTTGTTGCGCCTTCATAACGGGCTGTCTGAGTAGTCCGGAGCAAAGCGAGGTGAACTCTTTTGTGTTTGAAAAGACAGACGGTCGATGAAGGGGGGGGGGGAAAAAGCCTACTAGAAGCGCTGAACTTTATGTGGGGTTGATGAGCGGCACTTGAAATGGTGGCACGAGTGCGACGGTTTTCATTGCATTTGAATGTGGTCGCTTCCCCAATTGAAAGCAGGTGTGCACACTTGTGCAACCTTGTTATTTCAGTGGTTTGTTTACTTCCCTGGTCCGCTGATAGTGTAGTGGTACACACGCCTGAGTTGTGTGCGGGCAGCGTGGGATCGATTCCCGCTCAGTGACAGTGTCTATGTGTGCCCTGCGACTGGCTGGCGACCAGTTCGGGGTGTAGTCTGCCTTCGCCCATTGACAGCTGGGATAGGCTCCAGCAATTCCCCGCGACCCTATATAGGATAAGCGGTTTGGGACATGACATGACATGACATGTTTACTTCCCCTCTCGAGTTTTTTTTTCCTTTCGAAAATTTCAGTCGCACAGTTTTAAGGTGACGTTCATTTTTTTTTGTTTTTTTTTTCACGTGAACAGGGGTGTGCAGACTTTCTGCTGTGATTCATTTAATAACAACTGAGCAATTATTTCATAAAATGATTCATTCATTCACAATCAATACACGTCAGAAGTGTTTCTTTGAATAACAAAATCATTCATTCTCATTTTTCAATGTTACTGTTGAGAATGAATTCATTTCTGATCATTTAAGCAATCATTCCATGAAATACATTCACATTTCTTTGTTTACTTTTTTATTGACAGTGTTTATTATTGTTCTTATTCTTACAGTAGTGCGCCGAAAAAATATCAATGAGATTGTTTTTTGATTCGTGACCTTGCAGGTGTACATGCAAAGTTACCACCAGGCGGTTGCCAGGCGACTGCAGGCCATCACCGAGCAACAGCTGCAGATCACCGACATTTACTCGCTGCTGGACTGGCTGCACAACATATACAACAGGTACGCACACACGGATCGCGCCGGAGTGTGTGTCTACGCATTCATGTTTGTGTGTGCGCGTTAGGGATGTTTTGGCGAAAGTCTGCGTGTCGGATCCTTTGCGAGGCTCTCAGCTGGGACCGCTGCTTCCTTGCGATGTCGTGGACAGGCTGGAACAAGACTGCCTCAACTCTGTCAGGGTGAGATGCAACGTGACAAGCTGACTTTGATTGACAGCGTCACCGGACGTGGACTTTTTAAGGCCATTTTGGGGTCAAAGTCATGTCCAATGCAAAAATATAGCTTTGGTGCCACCTTGTGGCCAAGACACTATGTGGAGGCAAAAGGGTGAGCTTCATTTAGTCAAACCATCATCTTGTCTAATAAAAAAAAAAAAAAATCAAAGTACTAGTAATACAAAGCGCTACTTATGTTTAAATGAAGCTCCTCAACTCACTTTGACATATTTTCTTGGCCACAAGATGGCAACAAAGAAAGACTTTTGTCGAAATGAAGTTCCTCAACTCACCTCGTCGTAGTTCCTTGGCACCAAGATGGCGCCGATACACAGTACTTGTGTATAAATAAAGCTTCTCGGTTTTCTTCGACACCAAAATGGCACAAGATGGCTGCGAAGCAACGCTCTCTCCGAAATGAAGCTCCTCGAATCATTCAGCGCAGTTCCTCGGCACCGAGATGCCAAATGATGTCGGCAAAGAAACACTTTTGTCTAAATCAAGCTCCTCAGCTCACTTCAACATAATTCCCTGACACTAAGATGCCACAAGATATTGCCAAAGCACTACTTTTGTCTAAATCAAGCTTCGGAACTCACTTCAACACAAGATGCAACAAGATGGCGGCAAAACACTGCAGTTGTCCAAGTGAAACTCAACTCAACTCACTACAACATAGTTCCTTGGCACCAAGATGCCAAAAGATGATACGAAAGCACTTATTAAAGCGGAAGTCAACCCAAATCTATTTTTTTTTTCAAGATTTTGCTCAAAGCAGGCCCACTAGTTGAAACGGGGCATTCTGATCAATATTGCCTTTGTGGAATAAGTGTTAATCCACTCGTTTTTAGCCATATCTCGGGGGGCGGCCATTTTGTCACTTGCTGTCGACTGAAAATGACATCACAACTGCTCGGGTAACAACCAATCGAGGCGGGACCTGTTTTCTGAAGCTGAGCCGTGATTGGCCGTTACCTGAGCGCTGAGCAGTTGTGATGTCATTTTCAGTCGACAGGAGACAAAATGGCTAAAAAACGAGTGCATTAACACTTATTCCACAAACGCAATATTTATCCGAATGCCCTGTTTCAACTAGTGGGCTTGCATAGAACATATTCTTTGCGTTGACTTCCCCTTTAAGCACTCATTTTGTCTAAATGAAGCTCCTCAACTCACGTTATCATAACTGACTGACACTACGATGCCGCAAGATATCGCCAAAGCGCTACTTTTCTCGAAATGAAACTCCTCAACTGCCTCCTGGCACCAAGATGTCACAAGATGGCAGCAAAGCAACACTCCTGATCTTGACTGATGGCCGTTGGAGGGACTTGCGTCTGCGTTTGATTGACTCTGCCCGCGGAGCGTTGTTGATGGAAAAGGGTCAAATGCTGACTTGATGAAAAGCCAGAATAAATCTTGTTTGGCAGCTGTCTGCAAGGCGCGTTTGTTTTGACTTGTGCCTCGTCCCTGAGCCTGCAGGCCAAAGTGACCACCGAGTTGAGTCAAGTGCTGGACGAAGAGGAGAGGAGGTGGATGGAGACGCTGCACGTGGAGGAGTACCACATCCCTCTGGCCAAAACCATCATACAGGTGACGCCCCCGCCCACCCGCTTGGTTGTCGCGGCAACACTGCCGCACGCGCGCACTGTTTAGTCTCCTGAGCAATTGAAGGCTTGTTATGTAAAGGTGCATTCCGCTCGGTTTTGTTCTCCGATTATCGTCTGTCTTTGTCCTTCGGCCGATGCCAAAGTCAACATGCGCGGCTTCCTCTGCTTACGCACAAACACAAACGCACACTTGAACATCACCGCTGCGGGAGCAAACTCCGCCTCTCGCTGGCCACACAAAGGACAGAACCAAGAAGCGTGGAAGAGCATTTTGATATTTCTTTGCATTTTTTGTAGCAATTACAATATATTCAAGTTTCAGATTAACATTGCGTTTGCGGAATGTGTCTTAAGCAGCAAAATCCAGCCGTTTTTAGCCGTCTCATGGGTCGGCCATTTTGTCACTTGCTGTCCACTGAGAATGACTTCACAGTTGCTCAGGTAACAACCAATCACGGCTCAGCTTGTCAGCAAACTCAGAAAACAGGTGAGCCGTGATTGGTCGTTACCTGAGCCCGCCAGCCGCTTTGATGTCATTTTCAGTCGACAGCAAGTGACAAAATGGCCGCCCCCTGAGATGGAGAAAAATGGCGGGATTTTGCTGCTTAACTTATTTTCCACAAACAAAACATCCAACAGAATGCCGCGTTTAGACTAGTGGGCCTGCACAGAAGATATTATTGTTAGGGAAATTTGGCGGTTGACTTTCCCTTTAAATATTTTTTTATTTTGTAAATGTATATAATTTTTTAACATTACTTTTTTTTACAGTAAATGAATTTTTTTAATATGTATGGTAAATGTTTTCATAAATCAGATTTTTTTCCCATATATACATACAGTGAATATTTATTTTCTTATCTGAATATGATGTCATCTACAGTTAGGTTTTCCATATTCAATGAATATGATTTTTTTTGTACAGTGAATATTTTGATGTCATATATGTACTGTACTCTATAGTCACATGAAAAAAATACATATTTTTACAGTAAATATTTACTCCCCAAAATAGCATAAATGTCTATTTTTCATGTGTTCACGGTTCAGGACATATAATAAAATAATTTTCATATATAGTAAAAAAAATATTCTCCATATATACAATACATATAAATATGTTATCCCAACACTATACCATTTTTCTTTCTTTTTTTTAAACTTTTTTTAAAAACTTTTTTTTACAGAGGCTGCAAGTTGATCTGGAACGTTCCGCCTCCATCAACCGAAGTTTGGGCTCTCGAGTGGCTCAGTGCAGCCTCAACGGCCTGGCTGACTTCCTGTACAGGTACACGCACGCACGTGCGCACACACTCAACCAAACACCACATGCGAAGTGTCTCTCACGCACACACTCTTTTGTGTAATTGATGTTGCGCTCTCTCAGTTTCCAGCGTAAAGTGGAGATGTTTCACGAGGGAATGCAAATTGGAATGTTTGGGGAGCACGAGGACGGCTACGTGTCCAAAACGGTGGCGCTGGTCAACTGCTGCCCGCCCTTCAGGTTTGCACTTTTGACCTCCTCTCACACCATACACACACACACACATCCTTCATTCATAAAGGGCTGAATTATCAGAAAAATAAGACGTGTGCCCGTCAAATGTCATCAAAACAAGCTGACAAGCGGGGTTCTTGATATCATGCATTTGACAGCACAAGTTTATGGCAAGATGTCCCCATATTCCATGTTGACCTGTATGTGTGTGTGTGTGTGTGTGCGAGCAGAGGTTTCGTTCAGCGTTGCGTTCCGTGCGAGACAATGACAACGGCCAGCGATGATTCGCTGCGGCGTGCCAACAAAGCGCTCGACCACATCGTCAATCAGGGGGTGCGAGTCCTCTCCGAGCGCCTCTTCCTCCACATCAGGGTAACACGCACGCACGCACGCACGCACACATTTGACCCAAGTGTCTTTCTTGGGCCAATTTCACAAAGAGCATGTTAAAGGATCCAGAGTTGTCCGAAATATGTATTTAAATGCTTATTGTGTGTGCGTGCGTGCGTGCGTGCGTGCGTTTTGTGCGTCAGCCGTTCTTCGATCGCTTGGTGAAGCGAAAGTGGCTGAGCAATACGGAGGCGTACGAACAAATCGAAGCGGCCGTCAAGGAACACTTTAAAAAATATCATCGGATGGATGACCCTCCCTACCAGGTACACACGCACGCGCGCACACACGCGCACACGCAGACTTTTTGAGAGTAGTGTGACTGATTGTTGCGTTTAGCTGCTGGTGGCCGAGGTTCACCGGCGTGTCCTGATGGAGTACCTTCGCTCTGTAATGCGAGGGCGAATCATCTGCACGTCGCTGAAGATGAGGAAGAGGATGGCCGGGCGGCTCCGAGATGAAGGACGGCAGATCAAAGTGCTCTTCAAGGACCTGGTCAGTGCTTCGGGATGTCGTATTGCTCGCTGATGCAACTGGGGCCATCATCCCCGATCCAGCAGCAAACAGTTTTCCACGGCGCTCACGCTACTCACTGAGCGCGCCGGCTCCGAATCCACGCGTTTGCTACTTGTCTTCTCTTCCGGGTTGTCCTCCAACAGCGTCCGCAGCGCCACACGCGCCCGTAGCAACGCGGTGCACCCCGCCTGTCATTTGTCGCGCAAAACGTCAGTCACATGCTAATCGGTCCCGTGAAAAGCAATTAAAGCCGGGCATTTTCATGGATTTGTAAAACTCCTCGGGCATGGTGAAAAAAAAGTGGACGTGTCCACGCAAAAGAGGACATTTGGTCACTGTGCTGTATATACGTGAATAAAAGCTAGCTGACTGTATTTACAGTAGTTTGTGTTGTGAACTGTATGCCAGGTGGATCAAATTAGCGCACAGTCTGTATGAAAAAGCTCAAACTAGCTAACTGATGGTAGCCCAAACAAACTCAATCTAAATTGGGAAAAGTTAGGTAACTTTAGCAATACATTGGGTATGACTAACTAGCTGTATTGTCATTCATATTAGTTAACTGTTTAGCCTGTATATCATAGACACAGAATGTATCTCAAGCATGCTTGTCCAAACTAGCTAAGCTCACGCTAGCTATATGAGCTAATCGCTAGTTAAAACCGTTCTTTCTCCCCACGTTAACATCACAGCTAGCTGCATTTAGCTGTATGAAGTCATCAGTGATGTACACTATTCCCGCCATCAATAAATGAATGACGCTTCCTTTTGTGCGTGTGTCAGGAGTCTCCGTCAAGCTGGTTGGATGGAGCTCTATCTCACATCTCGGAGCTCATCCAACTAGAGGACGTTCCCTCTATCCAGATGGAGGTTGGAGTTCTGGTCCGAGAGTTTCCGGACGTCAGGTCCGTCAACATGTGGCCTGCCGTTGACTAGTCCATTATTTGTCTGTGTGTGCGCTGACATTGTCAGCCGCTGTGAACGCATGATTTTCCCCTTTGCAGGAAGAAGCACGTGTCGGCCATTCTGAACATCCGCGGCATGACGCGGCAACGCGAGCGCCAGGAAATCCTCAACATCGTCAAGGACATCGAGAGTGGGGCGGGGGCAAGCGACGGCGGCGCGGGCCCAGCGGGCGGCGCCGCAGGTGGCGGAGGTCCGGCCCGTATTACCCGGGACCGCGCCCTCTTCTCTGAGGTCCCCGTGACTTCCGAGGTTCACTGCCTGAACGTGGGCCTAAGCCGCGTGGCCCTCACCGCCTCCTCCTGCTTCGCCGTGCTGCGACCGCGCGGACGCAAGGCTCGGACGCCCAAGCACGACAACCCCGATGACGTCCTCTGAGGAGGATCGGCGAGATTGCGTGCGGTTTTCAAACCAAGACTTCAAAGCATTCTAATGGTTTGGATGCATTTTCACCACTGTTGAAGTCAAATGTTTCCTCAAGGCCTCCACAATTTCTGTCCCTTCTCTTTCCACTCAGGCCACCTTGATGCTAAACTAAGCTAAGCTAAGCTAAACCTTTCAAAAGGTTTTTAAGACATGCTGGGCCCTCTTCAACAGAGTTAGTGCACACTCCAAAAAGCAAATGCATATAGTTGGATGGATAGATGGATGGATGGATGAACTACATCAAAGAAAGATTAACAGCTAGATGGACGCATCAATGGGTGGATGATGGATGGGTGATGATCGCACCAAAGAAAGAATGTGTGTGTGTGTGTGTGTGTGTGTGTGTGTGGATGGATAGAGACATCTAAGAAAGATGGATGGATGATGGATGGATGTTGACAAGATCAATGAATGGATTGAGACATCTAGGATGGATGGATGGATGGATGGATGGACATCTGAGGAAGGTCAATGGACGATGGATAAATGGACCGCATCAAAGAGAGCAATATGCCGATGGACGGGTGGAAAGTGATCTAAGATTAATGGATGGATGGATGAAATGAAAAAGATAGATGATGGCAACATAGGATAGATGGATGGATGCACCGAAGAAAGACAGATGGGATAGATGGATGACGAAGACATCTAGTCAAGATCAATGGTTGATGGACCACATCAAAGAAAGAGAAATGGATGGATGGATGGATCACCTCAAAAGTCAGTAGATGGATGAATAGAGGCATAGACGACATCAAAGATAGCGCGATGTGTTGATGGGTGGATGAGTGGACACAAAAGAAATTGCAATATATGGATGGATGGACCAACCACATAATGATCATTTGATACTGTGGATGGATGAAGGGTTGATGTGTGGGTGTGTCTGGGGGGGGGGGGGGGGTCGATACAGATGGCTGGAACACATAAAAGATGGATGACTTGGATGGACGAACCGCATCAAAGAAAGAAAGCTGCTAGCTAAAATTATGCAAATTGATGTTAATGGTAAGGAACATTTGTGGCAAACTACTTCTTGATGCTTCCTGACGTCTTCGTGACAATTTGTTTATTTGATGGGAGTTTGGGTGCATTCATCTTTTTAGCAACATTCCCAACTTGCCTGAGAGCACTTTAGCCAGCAGCACCCCCGTCTTTCTTTTTCGTTTTTCTTCTCACTTATATTGTTGCACATGAAAAAAAAAACAACACATAGAAATATGAATCATGGTACTAGATGACGTCATACTGATTGTATTAAAAACAAGGACGGAAGGAAATGTGGAACAAACAGATAAAAATGGTGTTTGGGTGGTTAATTATTATCATTGATTGAGATGTAGTACAAAGTAAACACGTGAATAAAGAAAATAATTAACTGACACTCTAATGATGACCTTTTAATGTACATGCAGAATTGTTTTTAAGGATTTCAAAATCAGAGCAGACTTTAACTCACACCTAATTTATTAGTGGCAAACGACACTGATTCTCATCGATGGAAATTTTTGATGTTGATGAATGTTCTGCTAAAAATCAAGAATTACTCAATGGATATCTGCCCACCTTGAGGCACGTTTTTTCAGGATAAAACGCAAATGAAAGTTTACTGACTCCTCTTCTGTCAACTTTGTATATGACGTGGATTTCTGTAAATTGATTAACGACAATAAAAGCAGATTCTGTCTATCGGATTGTTTCCTTACGATACAAGAAAGTTCGTGGAAAGGGCCTCTAGTAATTGGGGAGTAGGGAAGGAAGAATGAGTCATAACGCAGACTTTTTAGTATTATTTTTGAGAACAGGTGAGTTGTATTGAACTTTTTTGCTACCTTTTACATTTATCCTTCTATAACAAGGTACGGCCGTTTAAAGAAAGAGCCATACCTAACCAGCGGTTAAGATATACCTTAATTTCATTCATAAATTAATCATATATAATAAATGATCCCCAACACAGCCTTGATTTTGTCTCTGCTCTCCCGTTCAACGCAATAACGTTTTCGCTGCCTGTTTACGTCACACATCGGCGTAATCTATTTAAAACGACTCAGGAAGAAGTGACCCGGATGTAAACATCGACGCCATATTGGACGTCCCGAATGCAGATAACCATCCCGAAAGATCTACTCTGTTTTTTGTTAGAGAGGGCACCCGCATTAATCAGCCGAGATTTTATGGTTCATTATAAGGAGTTTTTAACTTCCGTTTGTCCCGGTGAACTGCCTTAAATCTGAATGGAGCGGCCGAGCGACTATGAGGCGACAACCGCCGAAACTTTCCGCTCGCAGGCGGCGCTCATCATGGAGGTGGCGGTGGAGGCAGCCGTGGGGGCCCTACACAAGAGCCTAATCGGTGGCCAGGTGGAGGCTGCAGGCAGCACAGAGCTGAAGGTGAGCGCCTGTTCTTTGCTATAAATCAGCGCAGGAAAACGAATGTAGCGGAGGCTGGAAGTTTATCTGAAAAGAGTAAGGAGAGGTAGATGGCAATCCTGCCGTCACTTCCCTTTTCGCCGAGGCGAAAAAAAAAAAATCAACACCGCCACGTATCATTAATTTTTCAGTTACGTAAATATAATGTAGCTTCCTACTCTGACCTTTTTGATGGTCGTATTTCATCAATTCGACCGTGGTTACATTGAACATTCGAACTGCTGATACAACTCAAATAATCATCTTACGCGCTCCAATACAGAAGAGGGCGCCGTTTCCTTTGTCAAATAGTGTTCCCACGGCGAGAGGCGAAGCATCAGGAAAGCAGGCCAAAATAAAGATGTCAGCGTCTAATGGGGGAGTAAAAGGGACCATTTGTGTAATGGCTGTAGTTTAACCAATCGCGAGAGTGCAAAAATAAGTCAAAATTGAAACTTTTTTACAGTGGTAGCCTATGGAAGGAACTATGTTGAAGTGAGAGCAAATTTTGACTAGGCTTGGCTCTGTCCCCATGTCATAGTGGGGCAACACTCTGTAGTGAACTGTGTAATTACTATTTTTACTTATTTAACCTTTTTTTTGGACAGGTAAGGCAATTTACAATTGATTCGCTTTTGCAATACCGGCCTGGCTACAAACAGCAGAGTTAAACAAGGCAAACATCAACAAATACAAATAAAAACCTACCTAACAAACTGTAGAATGTGATGTGCACTTACTGTACACAAAACAAAACATTAAACTCATACACAGAAGTAGACGTCCCAGTTAGTAGAGCGAAATGCAGTTTAGAGATGAAGCATGTTCAAGTAACTTCGCCATGTCTTCTCCCTCCGCAGCGTCAGCTGACAGCCATCTTGAGTGTGGCGGCAAAGGAGGCCGTCCGGCAAATCTGCAGCGTGTTCCGACAGCTTTTGGCAAGCTTGGCCAAGGAGAATGACACCTTGCGAGACAAAGTGGGGCAACTAGAGGTCGTGCAGAGTTCACGGGACAAGCAAACGTCTACGACAGAGAAAACAAAGAGTAAGAAACGGGACGCTGATAGGATACGAGGAACGTTCTTGATGAATTTGGTTCATTTTCTATGAACAAACAGTATGTTGTGGGTCAACTTTGACGTGGGCCACGAATCTCCTCACATGAACTGTCTGTCAGACAAACTACAGGTTTTTGACGTGGGCTGTTTCAACCTCCCCCTGTGAACATTGCCCGCAATGTCCCTCTGAAAATATACGTTGGTGCCTTCATATTAGGGATAGACCGATTATCGGCACGGCCGATTATCGGTGCAGATATTCAGCATTTTGATGAATATCTGCATCGCCTTTTTTAAAAATCTGATGGCCGATAATGAATTTGAAACTGCGTTGAAATCAAAACAAAAATATGTGAAAGTTTAACGTTTCTGTCATTTTGAAATTCTGGAGGAATTCATTTACTGTAAAAAACAATATGGAGCTCTTGTTTCAGTTTTTATTGAACTTTTTAAGACATGCCGATGACCTTGGGTGCTCCCTGAACTTTTTATTAGAATTTTATAACAAAGATGCATATATTATAAAAATATGTATATTATATAATAATAAAAAGTAAAAATATATTTTTTTTAAATCACCATTATGCAAATCTGAAAAATTGTTCAATAAACATATGCTTAAAGATGTTTCAACAAAATCAAGAGTTTTATATAGTTTTTAGATTTTGATGCCAATATTCTCCTTTTTACTGAAAATGAACATCCGCTCCAAATATCGGTTATCGGCCTCCTTGACTACAAATAATCGGTATCGGCCCTGAAAAAAACATATTGGTCTATATATGGTGTTTCCGTGTAACAGACATCGCATTAATGTGAAAAATAAAAGTTTAGAAAATTGGAGATAAGTGTTTTTCACAGGACAGCGACAAGATTAGTTTACTGCAGGTGTTTGCTAAAAAAAAAAATATTGGAAGAGGACCTGTGAAAAAAAATTGCATATTAAATCGCAATATTGAAAGAAGAAAGTATTTAAGGGTTAATTAAATTAACCTATTTGTTTTTTTGTCTCTCAGCAGCAGACGCCAGGCGACCAATCGGCGTCCCCATGAGCCTCGCCATGTCCATCATCAACTCGGCCAAAGCGTCTTGCGGCAAAGCGAGCGCCGCCGGCGCTGCTGCGGCTTCGGCTCCTCAGGTCGTCGTCAGCTCGCCGCTTCACGCCGCCTCGGGGGTCCCGAGCAGCCCCTCGGTGACGCCATCTGAGGACAACCTCGACGAGCACGCGCGGGATGAAGCCTGCGGCGTGATGTCGCTTCCTGTGGCCGATGAGCAGCTGGAGCCTGAGGAGTGGGCGGCCAGCGAAGATGAGACGGTACGTCATGCCACGGTTGGGCATGTTTTATTGACCGCTTCGAAATGTTTGCCAACATTAAGGAGGGAGATACTTGTAGCTGCTAGAAAGCCAGTCACTACTGCTGACCTGAGGGTTGTGTTTAGTTTTTTTTCAGTGTCCTTCACGCAATGTTAATTTTTGTCACACTAATGAGCTACTGGATATTTATTTGCTGTTCAGGAGGCCGAGAAGACGGCAGAACTAGTTGAAGGGAACACAGGAAAGGAGATGATGGCCCACGCACAACCAGGTCATTCATTACCCTCACGGGATGAATAAATCATGGACTCCTGTCGCTCTGTCTGTCCATCTTTTCTTCCATCTGTCCGTCCACCCGTTGACCAAAAATTGGCTTTCCGACCCATGATTCGATACAATTTGATTCTTTTTTTGTTTGTTTGTTTTGATAAAATACAAATTCATATCTTGAATATGATCTAAAGTTAAGTACCTCTCAATTCGATCCGATTTGGATTCTTTGTTACGATACAATCTGATTTCGATTTTTCACATTGGGATTTGAATTCGATTTAAATGCTCAGATAACGATTCTGTAAGAAGCAAAAATACGCAAATCCGGATTTGTGGCTCAAGGTCTCTGAGTTTTAAGGGCCGTGTTGCGGTTTTGCCATTTCAGAGATGACACGGGTTCGTGCCTTTATGGCAGTGATTCCCGACCTTCATTGAGCCAAGGCACATTTTGGAAGTTTGAAAAATCTCACAGCAGACCACCGAAGAAAACATGTCACAAAAAATGGATCCATGTCAATTATATACACTTTCTATCATCAAATAGAAGATCATTTATTTGTTCTGTCACTCGCCGCCGGCATGTATTGATGAACAAAGTTTGTTATTTGTGATTAAATAAATTATTTTCTGACCAATTACGATAAGTCGATCATCTCCCACTCACGGCACACTCGTGTGCCGAATCACTGTTTCATAGTATCGCAATTTTACCTTTGGCGACTGTGTCGTTAGAGGCGTAATCTATAGAATAAAATAGAATGACTTTATTATCATTGTACAAATCTCAATCTCTCTTGCCGATTGCACAATGAAAAGGCAAGCGGAACCCCCGCAGTGGCCCGACCGCGTGACGTCGGCCTTCGGAGGTTCCGCGCCTGACATCGCCTCGCCCCTGATGGAAATGTCTTCTCTGTGACGCAGCGGCGAGTGAAGAAGACATGAAGGAGCAGGAGAACAAGCGTCGGCGCGAGCTGTACAAGCACAAGCGCTTCTTCTGCGAGCTGTGCAACAAAGGCTTCCACCAGCAGCACCAGCTGAGGAAACACAGGTTGCGCCACGCCAAGCCCTTCCCGTGCACGCTGTGTGACAAAGGCTTCTACCAGGTGTGCTGGAGAAAAAAACATGTGCACATGTCATGCTTTGTCACTTTCTATGCTGGCGATTCCCAAAGTCTGGTCTAGCATGCAAAGAAATAAAAAACTGAATGGAATTTACAAACTAGGGAGTATTCCAATCATGGCATTGGCAAATACTATGGTACTAAATAAATAATGGTAAAAGAGTATTTAGGTAACTTTTAGGGAGTATGTCAGTAGATTTAACAGCGTAACATAAAACTAAGAAAAAAACAAATGGTAAAAAGAAAAAACGTTTTTGGGGTGTGCTGTGTGCAATATTGTACACTTCGTGCGTGTGATGTCATCACTCATTTGCGACGCAAGAGGAATCGATAAATGGAACCGTCAGGCAAGCAAGCAAACGATTCCTAGTAAGCAAATTTCTGGGAAGGGCTTCTCAAAAAAAAAAAAGGAAGTGTATTTCCTTATCAAAAGTGTGGCTGTGGAAACCGTTGGCCAAGCGCGACAGCCCCGATTCCCACTGCGGCCGCTAATCATGATCAAAGTAATAATACACCGGTTTAGTCATCAAGCTCTTCTAGATTCGCAAAAACACAGATAAAAAGTTCACAATGAACGATAATAGCAACAGACATTGTATTCATAATATCCAGATGAGCAGAGATAATTCAGAGCGTAAAATAACATGAATTGTTTGCTCCATGCTAACGTCAACTCGGTGAACTTGCTCTTGTTTGCCTTCCGAATTTGGAGATGTGATTCTACAGCTCAGGGGCGGAGCTATTTTCATGGGAGGCGCGGCGGCGTCTGGCAACCCAACCCCCCCGAAAACAATTACGGAATTTTTGCTTTCTCGCCTTGCTGCTTCTTAAATAATCGAAGGTGAAGGATGTCAAAAGTGGCATCCTGCATGCTTCCAATTTTCTGTTTGCCGCAGGCCACGACGCTGCACAAACACCAGCAGGCCCACCGCTTGCGCGAGGCCCAGGAGCGGGACCCCGACAAGATGCTGGCGTGCGAGCAGTGCGAGCGAAAATTCCGCCTGGCCCGGCAGCTGCGCGCCCACCAGGCGTGGCACCGGCTGGAGAAAACGCCCCTGCGCTGCGCCACCTGCGGCCGCGCCTTCACCTCGCCGGCCGTGCTGCGCTACCACGAGATGTCGCACGCCGACGTCAAGCCCTTCATGTGCGACGTGTGCGGCAAAGGCTTCCTGAGGAAGAAAAGCCTGCGCGAGCACCAGACGGTCCACACGGGGGCGCGGCCGTACCCCTGCCAGACGTGCGGCAAGCGCTTCTCCACCGCCGGCAACCTGCGCGTGCACAAGCGCTCGCACTCGGACGAGCGGCCCTTCGCGTGCGGCGAGTGCGACAAGGCCTTCAAGTGCCGCATGGGCCTGCTGCAGCACCGCGTGGTCCACACGGGCGAGAAGCCTTTCGTCTGTCAGACCTGCGGACTCCGATTCGGACTCAAGTACAACTTCCAGAGGCACCTGCGCCTCCACAGCGGAGAAAAGCCCTTCAAGTAAGATTTTGTCTCCTTTGGAATCCCCAGAGCTAGCCGGGTGCCCATTTTTGGGGCGGAGGGGCGGGGGGTGACAAATTTTAAAAAATGGCTGGACGAAGTATGGAAGTGGATTTTAGTCCGGCCCACTGATCGGCCCTCATGCGTGTGACCTGCTCGCGAGGCAGCCAAATTTCACCTCAGGCTTCTTTTTAGGCTTCTTTTTAGGCTTCTTTTTAGGCTTCTTTCTACTCCCGCGTCGGCGCGAGCGACAACTGCCACATTGATTCACGTGACCGACGCATTGTGCTGTTGGCGACAGGTCTGCGACGCATGCCGCGCTCACACTTCGCTACTTGCGGAAATATGCCGTAGCAAAGCTGCTGTGTATAGTGCTTTGCTGGTATGCTTTTATTTTGAAGGCCGTGAAGAAGGGGAACTGTGCAAAATAAATAAGTAACTTGTTAACGACGATTTCTGGCCGTCTGTTGGACCTGAATAATTATAGAATACGACAAAACCCACCCCGGGGCTCGCAATGGAAGTAAGCACACGCAGTTGGGTAAGTAGTAAAGTACTAGTGGCGCATTTGAAGCGTGTCCACAGCCGGTTCGAATAGTAAATTAGCCAGCTAATGATCCTGAAAAAGCCTCTGCCGATTGTTTGGATCTCTCCCGCGGCGGCGTCAATCACGGACACTTTTTTGGGGAGGTCCGGGGGGGCGGAACGGGGCGGGGGGTGATCATTTTTATGAATAAGGGTGGAGGGTCGCGGCCGGACCGGCAAAAAAGGGTCAAGTGCCCAGCTCTGTGAATCCCAAATGTCTTGGAGATCAGGGGCGGGCAACGGACGCTCCCTTCAGTGCAACCTTGGTTTTCGTTTGGCCTCGTTTTCGTATGATTAGGTTTTTGTCAAAATTGTTGGCCCTTTTTCCTGTGCGTCCGCTCAGTTTTCGTACCCCAAAAAAATGTGTGACTCACTTCATACTGTATATTGTGTAAAAAGTAGACATGTCCCGATCACATTTTTTTGCGTCCGAGTCCTCGTCGCTTGATTTTGAGCATGCGCCCATAGCGAGTCCCGATCCAATACCTTCCATATGGAATTGTTTGAGAGGAGAAAATCCATCTGTTTAAAGGGGGATGGGGGAAGTTATATTTTTCAGGAATATGTTCAATGCAGGCCCACTAGTTGAAACAAGTCATTCAGATAAATCTTGCCTTTGTTAATCCAGCCGTTTTTGCTGGGGGCGGCCATTTTGTCACTTCCGTGGACTGAAAATGACATCACAGTTGCTCAGGGCTCAGGTAACCACCAATCACGGCTCAGCTTCAGAAAACAGCTGAGCCGTGATCGGTTGTTATCTGAGCCTTGAGCATCCGTGATGTCATTTGCATCCGTGTTTCAACTCGTGGGCCTCCATAGAACATATTCTTGAAAAAAAAGAAAAAATCATTTTGGTTGCCTTCCCCTTTAAAGCCACGGTTTTTGTGCGGCTTTTGCACGCCGTGACAACGAGGCGCTCTTGAGCGGCCTCAGCAGCGCGTCGAGTCGGAACCGAACGAAAAAACACCCATTCGAAAGTGTTTCTTTGCATCCTACGTGGCCTCGAAATGCCGCCTGAATTGCTTGTGTGGCAGGTGCGCCAAGTGCGGCGAAGGCTTCTCGGGGACGTGGGCCCTGAAAACGCACATGCTGGTGCACGGCGTGGAGAAGCCCTTCATGTGCGACCTGTGCGGCAAGACCTTCTTCTACAACTGCCAGCTGCAGAAGCACCAGCTGCTGGTCCACGGGAGCAAGGAGCACGCCAAGGCGGGCGGCGGGAGCCGGCGGCGCTCGTCGTCGTCGGCGGCGGCGGCGGCGGCGGCCGTCAAGGCCTTCGGCTGCAAGAGTTGCGCCAAGCGCTTCGGCAGCGTGGGCGCGCTGCGCACGCACGAGAAGAGCCACGCCGAGCACAAGGAGTTTGTCTGCGAGACCTGCGGCAAGGCCTTCCACCTGCGCCACCTGCACGCCTACCACATGCGGCAGCACAGCGGCGAGCGGCCGCACGTCTGCGCCGTTTGCCAGAAGGCCTTCCTGCTCCAGTCGCAGCTGCGCCAGCACGAGCTGCTGCACACGGGCGTCAAGCCGCACCAGTGCCAGCAGTGCGGCAAGGCCTTCCGCACGCCGCAGAACTACTACCGACACCTGCTGGTGCACACGGGCGAGAAGCCCTACGAGTGCGCCACGTGCGGCCGCAAGTTCCGCCAGTCCAACCAGCTCAAGTCGCACACGCAGATCCACACGGGCGTCAAGCTCTACGCGTGCGGCAGCTGCGGCCGCGGCTTCTCCGACTCCAGGCAGCTCAAGAAGCACCGCTGCGGCGACGGCTCCCAGGCCTCGCACGGGGCGCCGAGCAAATGCAAGAAAGAGAAGAGCGCCGTTTTCCCTTGGGGCGCCGCTTTCGTCGACCAGTGAGTCCTTTCCGGGGCCACGTTCTGATTGGCCCATCCCGACTAAATCGCAGATTCTGAGAACCGGAAGAGCGTTTGCCGGCGGCAGGACAGCTGAGTCAACGAGCCATTTGTCTCAGAAAAAAAAAAAAAAAAAACATGTGATCAGCTTAGCATCAAGAGGAAAAAGGATATGAGAATTTCGGTTTGAAAAGCACAGTTCACTGAACTGTGGGTGCCTTCGCGTAGCAGCGTGGCCACATTAAGAATGCAAGTTCAGCACAATGATGACATCGCAGCTACTTCCGGCCAATCCTGCGGGAAAGAGCAGTTTGTGTCCAGGAATGGACTGCTCAGCGCTTCCTGTGATGGATGTATTTATGGGCTTTTTAGTTGAATTATATCAAAAACAAACACCAGCTTAAAAACCAATAAAAATATTGAGCCAAATTTCAAAGGACTCTTATTTTGTGTGTCTGCGCGAGGCAGCAGCATTTACTGATGCACGCTGTCTGGCGGAATGCTTGCATCTTCATTCTTCATCTCGTTCCAGCAAAACAAATGATGACTCTTCACTACCTTACAACCTATACGATGTCTTGAAACATACATTGCCATTATTAACTTTGCATTGTCAGAGAGCAATAAATCAGTCAACAACAACATCATTGGGAAACTGAACAAAAGTATAAAAACCAGACGCCCTTGGAACGTGTAAATAGAATTTTTGGGGGAAAAATTCACTTTCAACGACAACAAAAGACGTATTAGCTATTAAAGAGGAAGGCAACCCAAACATTTTTTACAAGAATGTTCTATGCAGGCCCACTAGTTGGAACAAGGCATTCTGATTAATATTGCGTTTGTGGAATACGGCTTGAGCAGCAAAATTCAGCCGATTTTAGCCATCTCTGGGGGGCCTGTGTAGAACATATTCTTGAAATAAAAATCTGTTTGGGTTGACTTCTGCTTTAATACCAAATATGTCAAATAAAGATGATTAATAGAACTATCATTGATGTATCACCACATCAATTGTACTGTATACGTGTTTATATAAATGGAATATTAGACATAATATTATGTCTGAATCTGTTTAAAACACATTCCAAAGGTAATAACACCCCAATTCGCTGTGGACTGGCCAGCGGGCTTCACTTAGTAGGAAGACATCGTGATGGTTGTCGTGAGGTTTGCGGTGTAAAGGAGTCCAAGTGGAACATGATGCTGCAATGTCCCATCATATGCAGCGCAGAGGGAGCTGAGGCCTGGTGCGCTCAGTTGGCTTTAGTGCGTAGCTCATTGAGGATGATGTTGGGAGCGGGAGCGTCACTAGGGAAGAGGCAAAGGGTGGTTTTTTTTCACACTGGTCTGTAACCAAACATGTAACAGGTGTTCGTTTTGGTTTGTTATGTGTGTTAGTCATCTGACCAGTGGAGGGCAGCAATGCACTAAATGTGCCCAACCTGCTGGAAAGAGGAGAAGAAGATGAAAACACAAACTGTTGTCATCGGCTTTTCCCGACATTTCGTCATACTTTACGTTTCCGAGCTGATGCTGACTGCGCGTGCGCAGACTCGCTGGTTGGATTGGGCGGGTAATGGCACAGATTTCCCCTCAAATTAATAAAATAAAGACGCTTTGTCAGTTCCTCGATGCGAGAGGCCAACTATCGATTTGGGAGCACTTCGACGTCCGCCCAATCGGGACATGTGTCCGGACCAGCGGCCTGTTCTAGTCGTCATAGCTTGAGAGCTAACGGCTAACTGGGCTTGTTTGGGACTAGCAGCGAATTTAAGCATTGGCTAATAAAGCTTCTGTGGGGAAATGACTCAGGACCGGTAAGCAGTTCTTCTGTAAAAATGTCCGGATTTGTAGTCTGTAGCCGGCGCTAAAGTTGTAACTCCTTGTTGCCATTCGACGTTAGTTTGAAATCAATGTTTTGCTAAAGTTAGCAGCTAAGCTTTGACACACGTTTGTACCACTTCCACTACTTTCACCCCACTTGTTGTCTATTGTCTCTTTTCTCTCAGCTAATCGATTCCCTTTGAGTTGGGAAATGCGATGGATAAAAAACTGTTCGCAGGAAAGTGTGTGTTCAGACAATCCTTAACGCTCGCGGGTGTTGGGGACCAAGACTGGCCGCGAAAAAGTGAAATCCGCGAATATATGATTATTGTATTATTATTATATTGTTATTGTTATAATAGATGGGGTTCCATTAGTTTGTCGCGAAATAAAAGCACATTTTGCACATTTTAGATATACCACAATTGCCACTTGTAGGTGTTTCCATCAAAGAGTGTTTTGCTTCTGAGGCGTAATTCTCGTAACGTCATTTCTCGCGAAATCTCGTACTTTTTGTAAAATCTCATGAAACGTTTTCACGATGTGGCGCGAAAACATTGAGAGGTGGAGCCGCATACTCACACAGCCCGCGCGGGGGATGCAACCTGACGTGTGCGGCGGCCGGACACTTTTCTCTTGCCACGGCGCGCATCCTTGAAAGGCTTGGGGTGTTGCGGGGAGAGTGTGAGGCTTGGGTCCCCGCACCACGGCGCTCCCCGGGCCTGCGGGACAGTGCTTGCTTTGCCCTCCACTTGGACAGGGACCCGAGCCCTGAGCAACTGTAATGTCATTTTCAGTAGGCAGCAAGTGGCAAAAACAGCCGCCTCCTGAGATGGCTAAAAACGGGTGGATTTTACTGCTTAACTCTTATTCCACAAATGCAAAATTAATCCGAACGCCCTGGTTAGACTAGCGGGACTGCATAGAACATGTTCTCGTAATGACAATTTTGGGGTCGACTTTCACCTTAAGTATCGGTTGAATGTATCAGCAGCCTCCACCGGTACCCGATACCTTAAAACAAGGCCGGTATCGGCCTTGTTTAGATACCTTGATACCTTGTTGCTCGTCCATCCCCCATTATAAGTAAAAAAAAAAAAGCAACGACTAATTCTGATCCTTGTGGTGTGCCAACCTTGATTATAATACTGCGTTTCTTTTGTGATCGATGGCTGCAGTGTTTTTTGCGGAGGCCTCCCTTCAGCGTCTGCCTCCACTGGCCACACAGGAACAGGAACAAGGAGGAGCGGGGAGATGATGTTGCCTGATCCGGACGCCGAGGTGGCAGTCCCGTCTGCGTCGGGCAGTAAAGGCAAGGGGAAGGGGAAAGGGAAGCGAGAGGAACCGCTGTCCCTGGACGACTGTCTGTGTCCGGTGTGTTTGGATTTGTTTCTGGAGCCGGTGACGCTGCCCTGCACGCACACCTTCTGCAAGGTGAGTACTCGCACGCGGGAACGCCACCCATCTCAGCTTGTCCGCTGGCTTTGGGCAAGGGGCGCGGTACACCCTGGAACGTAGAAAAAAGCATTTACTTTGACTCTTTAGTGACGTGTTTTTGAAATGTTTGAAGAAAAAGCCCAAACCGCAACCTCGGAACTGCACGCCAAAAGGAGGTGCCTAACGTCCAGCGTGCGTTCTTGTGGTCAGAGCTGCTTCCTGGAGTCGGTGGACAAGAGCACGCTGTGTTGCCCCATGTGCCGGAAGCGGGTGTCCACTTGGGTCCGGCAGAACAACAAGAACAAGACTCTGGTCAACCAGCAGCTGTGGACGCAGATCCAGGTCAGCTTCCCGCAGCACTGCCAGCGACGCCTCGGCGGACAGGACGCCGTCAACGATGACGACCTGGCCGGTACGAGCAGCAGCCCGGGACACTTCGCCACGTGTCACTCAAGTGTGTGTGTGTGTGTGCGCGCTTGCGTCTGTGTGGATCTGTGTGGTCTGTCCGTCTCCATGTGTGTCCATGCGTGTGTGGCTGTATTTGTTTGGGTGGTTTTTTTTGTGCAAGTGTGTCTGTTTGTGTCCACATGTCTTTTATGTGTTGTCAGTTCCTATTTGCATCTTTTTCTTTTTTGTTTGTCTTTTTTACGTATGCCCGTGTCCATTCGTGTATGTGTGTGTTAGTTTTTTTCCCCAGGATGAGTCAACCCGGTGAGCTGAGACAAGAATATCAGGACCAGATCAGCAAAGTAAGTTTGATCTCCGCGATTGCCACAAGTGTCCGACCGAAAACGGAATAACAGCCACCCAATGCGCTTCCTCAAAATCAGCTGTCAGAGGAGAAGCGAGAGCTGGACGAGGAGGAGCAGCGTGCCAGCGAGGAGTACATCCACAGACTCCTGCTGGAGGAGGAGAAGATCCTGCAGGAGGAGCGGAGGAGGAGCGAGGAGGACGAGAGGCTGGCCAGGGTGCTCAGCAAAGAGATGGTCAGTCACAGACGCTAGCACGGATTTTTTTTTTTTTGGGGGGGGGGGTTAACGCAGCGCCCGCGGGAAACGGCCTCACTGTAAGTGACGTGAAAGGTCTGTTCAAGAAGATCCAGTGTTGTTGCCGGTCTTTCACTTGTCTTGTTGTAGAACGCTGCGCCCGTCTCCCCGGACGACCGTCATCCTGCTCAAGTCACTCCAGCCAGGAAGAAAGTCAACACAGCGGGCGGCATTGAAAAGTCGGTTCGGTCACTCCTTTCCTTGCAAAAATCGTTTCTTCTTTTTTTTTTTGGGGCCCTAAACCAAAGGCACCTTACAGACACTTGATGCCTTTCATCCGTCACGTCCACCATTTGGTGCCTTTTTACAATTCAGCTGCGTCTTATCACATTTGCATGTAATAATAGGAAAGTTCATTCCAATCGTTCCAAGAGTAAATCATTCCACTCTTCTGCAAATATTCTCCAGAAGGCCATTCCCTGCGTAATTTCAATGTTGAAAATCATTTTGGATTGTTTCTTGCATCATACTGTAATTTCTTGAGATTTTGTATGTGTGTGCGTGTGTGTATTAGCTATAGGCGATAATCGCCCAAATTATTACTCATCAAATCATGCCATATTTCACCGTGTTCTTGAATTTCTGAAATTACCTTGTCCACCATATTGTCGCTGTCCTGTGAAAAAAACGATGTCCATTTAAAAAAAATTCTTTTTTTTTTTCTAGCATTTTTACATGAATGGGTTTACACGTTAGAGACATCGCATTAACATGATTTTTTTTTTTTTAATCCAGAATTGGACATGCATGTTTTTCTCAGGAGAGCGACGATATTCTAGTTTATTAACTCACTCACTGCCATTTCTGTATTTATTTGTCTTTTCCCAGGCCAGCCATTCAATCCCAGGAACTTATTTGTATTTGTTTCAAATTGTTTCAAACGTTAGGGTAAAAAAAGGCTCTGAAAATGCCTGGCAGTGAATGAGTTAAGACGCACCCATAAATGCACTTTACATTTTTGGGGTTGAGAAACAACATTCATTCACTAGTGTAATGAAATGTGGGACACAGTGCAGTGCGTTCATCTTAAAACCTGCTTATTCTCTGCACGTGGGTGCCTGTGCGTTTTCAGGTTCTTGTGTCGACTTCCGTCCAAGTCGAGCCCGTCAGACTGCAGCTCCACTTCCACTTGGATTTCGAACAAGGTCTGTCAGAAATAGCCAAAGAAGAATGTTTTTATTGTCATTGTAGCAGGTACAGTGAAATTGACGAACATTTTTTTAAATCTGGAACAAGACCTTTAATGCATTCATATTCTGAATTTAAAACAAAATTACAATTTACATTTTTTTTATTTTATTGTAAAAAAAAAAAAAAAAAATTAAAATCGTTTTTTTGTGAAATAGTTTTAAAAATCCCAACCCAGAAAATAAGTGAGCCGTGACGCCTCGATGTCACTTTTAACCGACAGCAGAGGGCGGTATAATGCAAAAAAAACCCGGCAAAACCCCTGAGCAAGACGAAAACAGGTGCATTCACTTGCTGAATTCTTATTCCACAAATGCAATATTCATCAAAATACTGTTTCAACTAGACTCGAGAGGCCACATCAAAATCATAAGAAAAATGTACTTTTAACTTTGTTGTAACGTCTCTAAGCATGTTTATTGAAGAATGTCTCAGGTTTGCATAATGCTGATTTTTTTTATTTTTTATAATTATTACAATAAGTTTTTGACAATATACATCTCTGTTATAGAATTCTAACAAAAAATTCAGGGAGCACCCAGGATTTTCAGCATGTCTTAAAAAGGATTTAAACAATAGTTCCATGTAGTTTTCTACAGTAAATGAACATTTCAAAATGACAGAAATGTTAAACTTTCACATATCTTTTTGGGGGGTTTCCACAGTTCATTTGATTTATTATCGGCCAGCAGAGTTTTAAAAAAGGCAGATGCCGATATTCGTTAAAAAGCCAAATATCGGTGCCGATAATCGGTCTATCCCTAGTGGTAACTGCATGTCCCTATGACTGGTTGACATTTCCCAGGAGAATATCCTCCTCTCTCGCGGGCATCGCCTCCCTCACGCCGACCCCTACGGGACTCAGCGGGACCAATCGGAAGCCCCTCGCCCCGGTCCGGCCTCGCCGCTGGAGGCGCGGCACTGCAGAAGCCGTCACGCCGACGAAGGAACATCCAAGAGGAAGAGCTCCGAGCACCCCGAGCAAGAGGAGGAGGCCAAGCGAGGATGCCACTCTTCGCCCTCTTCGTCTTCGCCCCTAGAGGGCGTCTTGGTGTTTCAGGCGGAAATGGAGGCCCACCTGGAGAGGCGGCGTCAGCAGGAGGAGGCCGACCGGCAGATGGCGCTGCTCCTGCAAGAGGAGCTCAACCAGGAGGACAGCCTGCAGCAACCCAACCGGAGAAAAGGCACGGCCGACGCCTACCCGCTCAGATGCGGGCCCCCCAGCCCCCGCAGGAGAGACTCCAGGACTACCAAAACCTCCCCCCTATCCCTGTCCTCCTCCTCCTCCTCCTCCTCCTCGCCCTCCTCCTCTCCAGAAGCATCCACCTCCTCCTCGTAAAACGGAGGCGGTCCACAGCCCACCCTCACTGACGTGTTTTATGGCCTGGCCCCACTCAAAGGAGCCCCTCACTGTCCCGTGAGGGCTCACCCCACAATACAGTGAACCCCTGTATATTTGCAGTTCAGCACTCATAAGTTGACTCTTTCAAATTTTAGGGGGGGGAAGCTATCTTATTGACTGAAAAACTCACCTATTGGCTGCTTTTGTGTTCAGGCCAAAGCCATGTTTAACATAGAATTATTGCTCAGCCACCAACTTATGGCATTTATTGTGAACCCCCGCATATTCACGGTTTGCCACGTTTTTTGGGGGGGTTATCTATTGTTATTCCCTGAAAAATGTATTTATTTGCAGTTTTTGTGTTCAGGCCAAAAGCATGTCTAATAGAAAGTGATCACTTTTCGGCCCTCTGGTGGAATTTTCAGTGAACCCCCGCGTATTCACGGTTGAGCGTTAACAAATTTGCCGATTCATGGATTATTCTTTGGGGAATTTATCCTTCGTTGCTCACTGAAAAATTCACCCTCTCTGATTTTGTGCTCAGGCCATAGCCATATCTAGCCATCCATACATTCTCCATACCGCTTGAAGTGAGTTGAAAAACATGCATTCATTTAGACATAAGTAGTGCTTTGCCTCCACCTCTAGGCAATTACAAACCATTTTTAGGGCAGACCATAAATTACGTGCAGATTTTTGCTATTCACCGCGGCTTGTGGGTTCACTGTATGGTGAACTGAGGTGAGGTGAGTTCATTTAGTCAGGTCATGGCGTTTTCTGAAAAAAATATATTGTGGTTTTCGCCATCTCGTGGCCTCTACGGGTTATTACAACCCTTCTTGGGGGAGGGCTCCGCATTGGCGGGGGTTCTATGCCATCACAGGCCATTTTCACGCTGCCTCTCCTCCAAATTGGGCAGAGCCTGCAAGGATTCACATGTGCCTTTCACGTTGAACTCACAGAAGCTGGACATTGCTGCTGCGGTTTGCCGTATTCAGATGATGTTGTTACTGTCTGGCTTCCCGCCATCGCCTTAAACACAGCCGACGTTCCACCCCTGATAAGACTGTATCGGTATTTTACACAAAAGGACGGCAAAACTTGGGGAAAGGTTGCTTAGATGAGCAGGAAACTCATCTAATTATCTGCTTGTGGGAAGATGCATCGGTTTGTAATCCAGAAAGTATGTCGATCCCACTTTGGACACGTTTCCTGATCCATTTGGGATTCAATTCTGTTTCTGTTAGTTTTCGGGATGTTGGAGCATGTGTGAGGATGTCACTTCTGATTGGTTGTTTGTGACATTCCTGTTTTGGCAGCTGCTACTTAATTTTTTTTTTCTAATAAAATAGTTGTTGAAAAGCCTGGACTGTTTTTTATCAGGAAAAAAAAAACATTACACACACTAGGGCAAAGGACGTCACTGTCGAAGACGTTCGTTTCACAGTAGTGTCACCGTGCACATTTATTAACTGACAGTATGTAAATTACATGATTGTACCCCTTGTCACGAGTTGTGAATATCGTATAGTGTAAGCGCCCCTACCCCTCCTGTATTCTGTATTAATAAACATAAGATAAAAACTACTTTTTACATCAAATTGTACCGCTTGGACAATTAAATCTATGGAAACTACATGTACGTGAACTTTTTTTGTGCCAATAGTGAAATTATTCATTTTGTCAATTAATAATAGATATTTATCCATCATCCACTATTTTTTTGGGGGGGGGCACGTTGAAAATATAATATAATAAATACTAATATGATTTTTATTTCGATTATTATTGTTTGATAGTCGGAACCCTGCGGCGGGAACTTTCGTACGCCAGCTCAAACGACGCCAGGCCACGTTGTGTCGCGTTGTTCTCGCGAGATTTTTTGCAGAGTGCGGACGTTTTAACGTCACACTAAGATTAGCATTAGTGGTGAACGTTTCACGTTGACACAGTGTTCTGATTAGTTTTGGAGACGGCGAGTCCTCTTCTTTAACCCCGAGAAGCCCACGTACAGTCGCTGGCTGATTAATGTTCTCCGCGGGGTGAATAAATACATGATCGGGATTTATTCTGCTCCACACGCACGCTTAGCTAAGGTTTAGCCACACGGAGAGCTTTTGGGATTGTTGTCGTCCTCGTTCGTGAAAACCCGCCATGGTTTTGTTGAAGAACCTCCGACCTCCTACCGAAGGAGTTCGGCTCCAGCAGGCCGACACGACGGCCGTCCTGGACGGACACAAGCTGGGCAACGGGACGCTCTATGTCGCCGAAACGTAAGTCGACGGATCATTCGGAATGCTATTGCTAATGCTACTTGTCAGCTTTAACTTTTCGGCATGTGTACGTGTTTCACGGGTGTTTTTTCCCCCCAGTGTTGAAAGATGTTTGTGCTTAATTTGATTTCGATTCAGGACACAAATGTCATCTTTGCTCAAATACTAGCAGCAACCGGAACATCCGGCAAAGTTAGCCTTGGAACCCTTCTAAAGTAAAAGCAAAATAATCCCCCCTTTTTTACGCTAGTTGAAATTCAGACAGCACTTTTGTTGGCACTCGTTACCGTTTTACTTGGGTTGGTATTTAAAAACTTTTGGATGAATTCGCCGTTAACATTTTCGCTGTAATAATACAAACCTTCAAAGTAAAACGGCAAAACAACAGCAAGAAACTGAAAATTGCCCCAAAGATAAATCTGGAACTGTATTTAAATTCAGATTTTTTTTTTTGGTGTGTCTCGTTGCTGTTTAAAACCCGGTTGAAGACACATTTCTATTCTCTGGCTTTTCATCAGACCTGAAATGTTGAGCTCTTTTCCGTTGTAAATAGTTTTTTGTGTGAATTTTATTTATTGATTAACCCTTTGCGTATTATGGCCTTTTTATTGTCTATTATTTATTGTTTTGTAAATTGCTTCGGTACAGCTCTAGCTGTTATGAAATGCGCTATATAAATAAAATTGTATTGTATTGTATTAGCTGAACATAGTTCCTTGGCTCCAAGGTGTCACAAGATCGAGCCAAAGTAGCATTTTTAGTTTAGACATGGCTTTGGCTTGAGCACAAAACAGGAAATAAGACAATTTACATTAAATGTGTCGCTCGGGATGAAGTTGACAGACAATGCTTAACCATTTGCAGGCGTCTGTCGTGGTTTGACGGCGCAGGGTTGGGTTTCAGTCTGGAGTACCCTACCATCGGCCTACACGCCATCTCCAGAGATGTCAGCGCGTACCCCCAAGAACATCTCTACGTCATGGTCAACGGAAAACTCAGCGGTCAGGACTCCACACACTTTTTTGTCCTTAACGCTCTATTCATTCCTTTGGTCATATTATTAGGTCTTTGCCTCTATGAAAAGACATTGGGGCATTTTAGGGCTTTAAATCCATTGGAGCATTTATTCCGGCCACTAATAGTGGGGGGTGGGAGGACTTTGCTAGTAAGACAGTGGTTCTACTAGTATTCTGAATTTTCTTACTATTGAGGACAAATAATGTACTAGTAGATGAACCTTAAACTGTACATATGCTAACTTCCTTCCAGAGGAGAATGAGGCAGAAATGGCGGAGAAGCCGGCGGATGAGGAGGAGGACGACGGAGTGGGTAGTGAGGAAGATGATGACGATGATGGTGGAGATGAAGAGGAAGGAGGTATAACGGAGATTCGATTTGTGCCCGGGGACAAAGCAGCATGTGAGTCCTTTGTTTCTTTTAGTTGGAAACCCCGTGATCATTTCTGTTAGCCTTACATGGCATTGTGCATTACACGTTAGCATTAAGCTAGCGGACTTTTGTTCGACAAAAAACTCTCACCGTGCGTACTTTTAACGTACATATAACCCTTGTCTGTCCATCTGTTCTTATGCCTCTTTGTCAATGTGTCTGCCTGTCCGTCATTCCTCATGTCCGCTCCTATGTCCATCCGTACCCGCGTCTACACACTTGTGTCCGCGTGACTCCAGTGGAGTCAATGTTTGCGGCTATGTGCGAGTGTCAAGCGCTGCATCCCGACCCCGAAGACGAGGATGACTCTGACAACGACTTTGAAGGAGAAGAGTACGACGTGGAGGAGGCTGGTAAGATGCACAACATACTACACACACGACTTACTACTTACCTACCATAACTACCTTCTTGCCCTAACTACTACTCCAACCTACTGACAATAGCAACTGCCAGTATCTGTCAAGAATGTCATCATTTATCTAATTATTTGTTGTCTCTCCTTGTGTGCGTTTACAGAGGCCGGTAAGCACATCCATCACGCTCCCTGATATTTGAAGCCGCCGTCCATTTGAAACACTGTGTATGAATGTCTGGATCAGAGCACGGCCACGCCGACATCCCCACGTTTTACACGTGTGACGAGGGTCTGTCTGCACTGACCCAGGAGGGCCAAGCCACGCTTGAGCGGCTGGAGGGCATGTTGGCGCACAGCGTGGCACGGACATACCACATGGGCGGCGTACGCACCGAGCAGGGAGACGCACGTGTTGAAGGTGGGACTAGAGTACCTAAGTCATTCCCTCGACTTACCAGTGCCCCAACTTAACCGTTTTTACGCTTCTTATTTGAGCATTTATTCCATATCCTTGATAGCCATCTTACGCTCCATGTGCCGTTACTCTTTGTCCGCACGTGCAGGACAATTGTGGCATACTAGTAGGACATGGTAAGGGTAGGGAATAGGCACACAATCAATTAAACTTAAACTGCCTCTCTGTGTTTGGACATTACCTGTGGAGTCCCTCATGGGTCAATATTGGGTCCCAAACTGTTGGTTATATCATATGTTGGTGATCTATGTTTTAGAATTCAACAGAGATTATAGTACTCTTAAATTTTGATGTGGGCAAGTCATGGTTCGGTATAAATTAAATTTTTTTGTCGCACTGGTAAGTCAAGGTACTGCTGTACTAAACTGGGACATCGCCAGCCTTGTTGGCGTCATTGATCAATTTGATCCTGAAATGAAAGATTGCTGCTCTGTGGTGTAACAGCATGTGGCGTTGTGTACGTGTGTCTCATGATTGGTTGACATTGATGTGTTTTGTGTGTTTGTCCGTCTTGTCTCTCTCTCATGTGAATTGTGGACGTGTGTTGATGTGTTTTATGTGTGTGTAGATGGCATGGAGGTGGATGGAGACGCAGAGGTGGGACAATTTGAGGATGCAGATGTTGACCACTGGTCAGTCACGCACACACATACACACACACATACACACAAACATTACCACATACATAGATTGATACACACTGTATATAACTAATATACAGAGAAGTAATATGTATAGGTAGTCATACTACTGACTGATTAATCGGTATTAAATCCTTTCTTTTAAAATCAGCATTTTTTTTATATACACATTAACACTTTACAACATAAAACAAAAATTCAAACATTCGCTACCCCGAAAAAATTGGCAAAAGGTGGTCCGATTTTTGCATATTTTTTTCTGTTGTAAAAAAAAACACCATTCTCAAACAGTGTTCTGCATGTAATTCATATCTTTTATTGCTGTAAGTATTTAGGGACAAAAACGAAGTTATTTTATTCATTTTTAAAAAAAATTAATCGGCCGATTAATCGGCTGTCGATATAGAACCGGGCTAGCGAGACGGAAAGATAGCTGGATGTACTAAATAGATTGTTTCCTGTGTTTGTGTGTAGATGGAGCACAAGTGCACCATGGGAGGCGCACTCCTTCAAGGCATTCTGAGCACTTCCTGTTTGTCGCCGTCAATTATCCCAACTCGTGTTGTTGTGAACCAAACGAGTTCATTCCCTGTTGACTTACTTTTTGTATGTAAACAAATGTAACAATGTGGCGTCCTTCTTAGTCAATTATCAATAAAAGATGCATTTTTCTATATATCTTTTTTTTAATCTTTTGTTCCCAAAACGTGCTGCATTCACAGCTGCTGGGAAATTCAACCTGTGATCAATTTGAATAGTATTAGAATGAAAAAAAATCCAGTCAACAAAAAGCACAGCTAACGAGCGCACTTCACTACAATTTATTTTCATTAAATAAATGATAACATGCAAATTGAACCGCTAATTGTTATACATTTCCACCCACAAAACGCAAATACTCATATAATTCATATTTGTATAACATGGCACACTTAATCGGTCTCAAACGAGATATTAGAACATATGAGGAGTTCCAGGAAGTACGAGTGACAAGACTTGTCTTCTAGATTGTGCTCTTCCTGTGATGTGCCGTTGATGAAGGTTCTTCATTTCCGCTTGATGGCATCCTGAGGAGACGACCGGCTGAACGATTGGTCAACAATCAGCACGGATGCCATCATGCCTGAAGAACAAGAACAAGTTGAAGACGAGGAAGCAGGCCATTTGAGCATGTCCGCCTCCTCCTCGCGTCTCAAAGCCTGTGGCAAAAATGAGGGCACGCAGACAAGACTACGCTCAAAGGGGCTTCACAGGGCGGGATGGTGTGTTTCTCACCCATCAGGGGTCCCATCCAATAAACCAGGCAATATTCCGCCAAAGAGTTTCCACTGCAGCCGAATTGAGTTGAGAGAGCCAACGCAGGATTGAATACTGCCCCTGTCACGCTGCCACCTGCAGCAACACATGCGCACCAAACAAACAGGTCACACTTTATGACACAGGAACCTTCAGGCTCACGCTAACGTGCACAGGGGCATCAATGCACTGAGCCGTAAAGTAACATCAGCTCACAATGACACACACGGCATACATAGTAACATATACAGAGGAACAGGCACAGTAACGCGACCCACAGACATGCTAACATCAACACACAGGAAGTGCCAAACACAATAACAGCTGGCAACATACACAGGAGCAGGCATAGTAACACCCACACAAACTGGAACAGTCACAGTGACAACAGGCACAGGAACATCAACACACAAATGTCAGCGTAGAGCGGAACAGGCACAGTGAGAAAGATGGTAACATTTACGCTGTCAACACACAGGAACTGGCCCGGTAAGACTACACCCACACAGTAATATCAACACGCACCCTGACAATCGTAGTAACAACATACACAGTGCCATCCACAAGAACAGGCACAGTAACAAAATACAAAGTCACAGTAACATCAACATGCACTGGACCATACACAGGAGTAGGCAGTCACATCCATCCATATAGAAACAGGCACATTAGCATCAACACAAACAGGAACAGGCACACAGGAAGAGGTACAGTAACAACACACACTAATGTCAACATAGACAGGAACGGGCACAGTAATATCAACACAAACAAAAACAGGCACATTGGAACAGGCACAGTAACACACTGTCAACACGCACAGGAACAGGCACAGTAGCACCAACACCCACACAGGAATAGACAATGGAACCTCAACACACACACACACAGTAGCAACAGACACAGTAACATTAACATACACAGTGACGCACAGTAAAAACGTATACAAGAACAGGCACAATAACACCAGTGCGAAGAGTAACATCAACCCACATGCACGCCTCAGCATCCACCATAACAGGCACAGTCACGCCAACACACAGGACCAAGCACAGTAGCAAACACATGGTGACAAGCACAATAACAGCACTCTCACATTAACACACAGTATAACATCAACATTCAAGAATAGGCACAGAAACATGAACACACAGTTACTGTGAGTAACATCAACACACGCTGACAAGGCAAATAACAAGCACACACAATGTGACAAGCAACAGCACTTACGGCGTACACAGGAATCGGGACATTAACATCAAAACACAGGTACGGGCAAGGTAGCAAGACTACGTCATACCTGCGTAGACAACAGACGCGATGGCGGCGGCGGCAAGGTGCACGCGGTACTTCTCTTGTATCCTGCGCGTGAGCGCGTGCACGCTCTGGACTGCGAACGCGCACGCCAGCTCCACGCACGCGGCCTGGGTCAGCGGCGCGCGGATGGCGCTCACGCACCGAAAGTTGTTGAGCGCGTGGCGGGCGTGCATCCCGGACAGGCCGCGCCCCCAGAGCACCTGCACAGCGGGGCGTGCGGCGGCGGCGGCCAACAAGTGGCAAAAGACGGCCAGCAGCGCGCGCACTCCCGACGTCCCGCCGCGGTACGCGTGCTCGAGCACGGCAATGGGGTTTCCGGTCGCGCTGCGGAAGGTGAGCGCGTGCACCACGGCTCCCGCATACGTCAACGCCAGCGCGGCTCCGCCTCGGAGCGCGCCGGTCGCACCGAGCAGCCGAAGCTCGTGCGTGCAGCAGCACAGCTGGAAAGCGGACGCAAACTCCGCCGCGCACGCGCGCATGTTCGTGCCCGGGAGGAGCCGCCTGGAAATGCGGCACGCAGCGTCGCTCAGGACGACGGCCGACGCCATCACCGCCAGGGACACCGCCAGGGACACCGCCGCGTCCGCGGACATGCTGGCTGGGTGGCCTGGCCGCCACTGTCTCACGCAGCGGGGCCTGCTGCTCCTCTACGCCGGGGGAAGGAGCCCCGCACGAAGGAGCGTCAGTGTCGCAGGCTCGGTCACATGGTGCGGAAATGAGCGAGAACCTCCTTCTCCCTCTGCTGATGCACCCCCCCACCCCTCCAACCCCACATTCTGCGGACCTTCGTTAACACTGGATGCATGGAGCTAATCACTGAATATGATATTCCCACTATAAAAATGTGCTGGGGGGAAGGGGGTGTCAGATGGAAGTTTTTTTTGTTGACAATTTGACATGTATCACTCACTGTGTTACCCAAAGTTTTGATTTTTTTTTTTTTTTTTTTTCAAGTTGAGTTTTCTGTCGACCAACGGGGGTGGGATAGGTCGGGGGTGGTGGGCTGTCCCGCCAACCCCCACTTTGCTCGCCACTGGCTTGTACATATAATAGATTTTTCACGTTGAAATGAATTGAAATTAATCATTTCCAATTTTAGGGAACATATTTTAATAACGAAAAAAAAACAGTGAGTGTGACACACTATTATGCTGTAAATTGTTGCTAAGTGTATTAAGATAAGATAAGAAGACCTTTATTGATCCCACATATTGATATCTGCGTTAAGGGGCGCGGCCTAGTGAGTGACGCCACGAACCAAGACTCAGTCGCGTTGTCCATTTACCACGCGGTTTGTCCAATGGCAGGGTCTCCATATGCGCCCTGTGAATGTTTGAGTGATTTTGGTATATTTTATTATTTTTTTCGCAATTTTTTGTACACCAAGTAATTTCTATACTGTATATCAAAGTGAGTTAATTTGTTGCGGCACTTTCTTTTTCTTGCACAACAATTTTTTGTTGCATGATGCTGATGCAGTTTATTTTATTTTCACCAAAAAATAATAAACAAGATAACGCTTTTACAGTACGTTATTGTTATTTTATTTTTAATTTTATTACTTTTAGTAGGCCTCGACGATATTCAGTGGCCCACCTGCATGTGCTTTGTCACTTGGAATGTTATGTGGGAAAGGCCAGTCTCCTTTTTGGCCTCTAGATGTCGCTATTGTTCAGTGTTCATCTCGACTTGATAGATACGGTAAAATAGATAGATAGATAGATAGATAGAGATGGATAGATAGATAGATAGATAGATAGATAGATAGATAGATAGATAGATAGATAGATAGATAGATAGATAGATAGATAGATAGATAGATGGATCAACGTCGTTTAAAATAACAGCTTTTTCACGTCACATTTGTTTTGTTTTGTGTTAGAGTTGACAGAAATATGATTTATTTGCATTATTACTATTTGTTAATTAACAGTGACACCGTTTTACCGTTTTTCTCGAACAACAACGCAAGCTACTTCCAAAGAGCCCCTCGAGGATTTCATTAGCGCTACAGATTCCAAATCTGATTAATTCACGACTGAGCAACTGAAGGATTAATTGTTCTCTATGTGGCCAAACGCTGAATGGCTTCCAATGGGATTGTCTGTTTTTTTTTTTTTTTATCCATACAAAGCAGAAAAGAAACTATACTGATAGACACACAATAACAACAAAACATATACTCGTGTGAGCTTATACATTATTGATATTATTTTGGTTATGAACACGTCACGTGACCGCGTGACATGAAATATTAAAAAAAAAAAGAAATAGCAGGTGGATGACAGCCAAGAAGGCGTTGCCGGTCTCTCGGTTCATGCGCATGCCGCCGCCGTAATTCCCCATTGTCACTGAACGCACCACCTGCGCTCCCTCCTTATGGAAACCTCGTGGTGTTTAAGGAACATTCATGACAGCCAATCGGCAGCGAGGGAGAGGACGCATCGACCAATGGCGAGGCCACTCCGACGAGAAGGAGGCGGGGCTCACGTCGCCGGGGTGGCTCCCTGGTGGCTAGCTAACAATAGGCGGGGAGAGGCGGCTCGGCTCGGCTTGGGGGAGCAGGACGAAGCAACCCCGGTGCTGGCGTTACTTTAGCGGCCACTTCAGACGGCGTGGCCCCGTCTTGGATCCATACTTCATTCCCGTTCCACTCCCTGTGGATTTTGACCAGCTAGCAGACGAAAGGTGAGTTTCATTCCTCCACTTTTTCATTCAACTTGTGATCAATGTTCGAGCGAGGCGAGGTGTGGCGGACCAGAAGCACAAGAAGGGTTAACCACACAAACTGGACCATTTCTTTTGTGATTTCTTGATCTATTTATTTCTTTATACTCTTATAATTCTATGAAGATGTGCTTGCGCGTGCGGTCATGCTAGCTTTTAATTAGAACAAAAAAAGTGCTGTGGTCACATTGGCTGTTAATTGAAGTGCTGTGGGCACGTTGTGATCAATAAATGAATAAACAAATGACAAAGTGTCCGGAGAACACACGCTGAAGTTTTATGAGACTCCAGCAAGGGCACAGAAGATTGAATGCTAAATGGCATTGTTGTTTTGAGCCAGTGTAAATGCAATTGGGTTCAGATCCGGATTCAACTTGGTTTAACGTGGCGTTTTGACAGATGCGTATGTACTGTAGTTAGACAGCCGGACAGACTGACAAATGGATGGTTGGGTAGACAGGACTAAGATACAACTACTATTGAGAATAATGCAATAGAACAACTACTATATATATCTATATCTATATATAAAAATATAGATATATACAGATATAGATATAGGACAGCTAGACAGAACTAAAGGCTAGAAGAACACCAGGTTGATGTCGATCACACACACACAAGCAGATCGATAAAGCTGCTCTTCCTTGGCGGAGGTAACAAGTTGGCGTTTTAATTTGTGAGTGAGTCAGTGGTTGTCTGCGGTGCTCCCCGACGAGCTGATGGATGTCGGCGAATGTTTCCAGAGGGTCACGTGACTCGCATGTTTCCGCACGCCTCAGCGCAAAGCGCCCGGTCGGCTCATTTGCATAATCGATCAATCAGGGGATGAGTTGATGAAGGAAGCAATGAGAGAATGTGTCCGCGGTGACTTTTCTCTCCCTCCTGGACGGAGACACGTTTGCTAGTCGTCAAAGTCCGTCTTGTGTGCTTTGCAATGGCGACAGTGTGACATCATTGTTTTCTTCTTCTGCGGTTTAGTGTTTTTGTTGTTGTGGGCAATTTGTGCTGAAACTAAAATGTTATGTTGCCCCAAGGCGAACCCCCTCCCTCCAAGCCCTCCCGCCCCAAACTAAAATCCAATTCCCAATTTTAATTGAGCTCCCCTACACTCTCAGAAACAGCAAATGAAAGTGTTTTTTTTTTTTTTTTTTGATTATGGCTTTTTCATTCATACCAAGTGATGCCAAACAAGTCTGTCATTAATCGGAGCCATCGCAAAGTCAAGCTTAAGCCATCGTAGCCTTCTTAGTTAGATAACAAGGAATCGGATATTTAGCATAGCCTAACAGGTTGTAATGAAAAGTCAAAGAAGCACTTGGTGGTTGGCGAGACTCTTTTTAGCCACTAACAGCTAGCGTGGGCCGGCTCCATTTTTGTCTTTTTCTTTGGTAAGTGCAGAAATGTTTTTTTTTTTTATTTCCGATGTCTTCTGGACTGCTGCTCTACTGGCAGATGAAAATAATCAAACTGAATGAAACACCAAATTGCCTGTTATCTGTATTTTCCATTTGCGCACAGAATTGGAAATATGACAAGCAAGTCGTGAGTTGTTTTTTTTTTTCCATTGTGGTTGTGGGAACAAATAATTCATTTTTTTTTTTTTTTAAGTTTCGGTTTTGTTTTCAAAAACAAATTACTGAATTAAACCCGGATTAATTTGGCTCACGTAACTACTTCTTTTCAACGTGGACTTTGCACATCTGAGTAAAAGGCTAAAATGACTACATCATGGTTATATTGCGACATGATGTTGAATTTGTGCATCCATCGAATGGATGATTGAAACCCAGCCGGATGTTTGTCCAAGACGTTTGGTGTGTTTGCGGCTCTTTTCCGGCTCTTTCCGCCTCTTGTGCGTCTGACGCGTGCAGTGGAGCGGCGCTAACTTGGTCATCTATAAATACCGCATCACACGGGAAGTCTGTCCCGCTCTCGTGCCTGAAAAGAATTTAAAATGACGTTCAGGACCTCCAGCAAAAGCAAGAAGCCGCTGAGCGTTGCTGTGAGAATCTCATCTAGAATGTAGCTTATCTTTCCAAGGGACCGACACAAGCGGCCTTCTGCAGTCTTCAAGCGCTTTGAACTGCTCATTAGCGCCGCCCGCAGGAATGGAGTGGAATATGTTTGAGCGGATGTAGACCAATAGCCTCCTTCAAGCGGATATCCTGCAAAATGGCCGACTCGGAGACATGACAGAGAAGATCTTGCGTTTGGCGGCCGTTGCCTCTCATCATCAACCCGGCGGAGCGGGACAGCCTGTAGGCTAATTAGTTAGTCATTAGTCAATCGGCGAGTTGATTCGGTCACGTAGTTGGCCGTAGGTTAGCCAGTCAGTTAGTTAGCTGCTCCCTTAGTCGGTCACTCAGTTAGTTAGTTTCAATTCAGTCAGTTGGCCCGCGGCTTAGCCATTAGGTCATTTAGTTGGTCAGTTGACTAGGTAGTCAGATCGTTACTCAGTCGCTCAGTAAGTGAGTCAGTTGGTTAGTTGTTCAACTAGGCTATCAGCCTGTCAGTTCATTTGGTCGGTTGGGAAGCTGTTCAATCAGTTAGTCAGTATGTTAGACATTGGTTAGTTTGTCAGTTAATTGGCAGATAAGTTAGTAAATTGGTTAGTCAGTTGTTTTGTTTGTCAGCCACTCACTTAATCGGTTAGGTAGTGGCAGTGAGTATGTTGGTGAGCTACTTAGCCACTAGGTCAGTCAGTTTGTCAATTGGTCAGGTCGTCAGCTAGTCAGTTGGCTAGTTAGTCATCCAGGCTATCAGTCAAGGAGTTCACATACCGCTAATCAGTTGGTGAGTCGTTCAGATGACGCTCAGTTGGTCCGTTTGTTCGACAGTGACTTAGTTGGTTTTGTTCATTTGATTTTTTAAATTTTTTTCCCCAAAGGAGGCAGTGGGAGGTCTACGCTGCATCTACTGAGTGACCTTCAGCTGGACTGGTCCTCTTGTTGCAAATGTAACTTGAGTGTTATTTTCTTGACCTACTTCATGTTTTTTTTTTCTTCTTTTTTTCTTCTTCCTCTGACACCTTCTTTAGTTGACCACCAATGTCCACCCAGCCAAAGGCGACGTTGGATTTGTTCACAGCTCGCTAGCAAATGACGCCGACACACCACACCTTTTGCGTGTCCTTCGTGTGCACTCTCACGCGTGCGTGCGCACACACACACGCGCACACACGCACGCACGCTTTCACACTTTTAAAATGGTCCTAGATAAACGTGTAGATGTGCGAGTGTGTGTGTGTGTGTGTGTGTCTTTGGTGATTAGCGTGTGTTACAATTAGCAAAAGCTTCTGAAGAGCCGACTGTCAGCGTGAGTTTAAATGTGTGCGTTTCTGTATTTAACATAAGCGACCACGACACACAGACACACAAAAAGTAGATTCACAGGTGGCGAAATGTAGCATTAGCCTGCTGTAATGAGAGCTTAGCGGCGGCTAAATCGCAACTCTGTGTGTGTGTGTGTGTGTGTGTGTGTTTATTGTGTCTGTGAGGTGTGAACGTGTGCACAGCTGTCAGCCTTCTGTTCACGTTTGTGTTTTTCGTCGGGTTGAAAGCGCGTCCCCGCTGATTTGCACTGCTTACACTAACAACATGACTTCGAACAGAGAGGAGTTAGTTTACAAAACACAGTCAGTTTTGACAACTTTTTCGCTTGGTCGCTCTATTTAGTGAGGTTTCCAAACACTCTAGCGACTAAAAAATGTTGAACATTTTAATATAAGGATTGAAAAAAAACAAAAAACAAAAAAAAAAACGTCTCAAAGCTTGTCTCGTATCTGGAGAAAAAAAATAAAATCCCCTCCCCCCCAAAAAATCGATGGAAATCGGACGTTTGTGAAAAACAAAATCACTCAGCGCTCTAACAGCCGAAAAAAACCTTTTTCCGAAGACCCTTTTTGATGAATCAAGTGAACCGTTCTGCTGAAATCGATTCATCGCGTTTTGAAGCCAAACTGGGGCGCAGTTTTGCTCGGCAGCCTCGGCTACAGTCAACACTGGTGTAGGAGTTCAGAACATTCCAAATCTCATCCTCTCAAAATCTCAGCCAAAGAAGTCACCCAAAACCAAATCTTATGAAGTCCCAGTATTTAAAAAGAAAAAAAAAATAATAATAATGAGCAAGTTTGTATGGATCATTTTCAAACCCACCCCAAAAAAATGTCCAAGCAGGAATCCTAGAGATTTTAAGATGTAGCTTATGTCAAGCTAGCCCCCCCCAACATACAATGTGGCGGGCTTCATTATTGATGAGGTTGCCATGGTAACCACCCTGACAGCTGTGTGTGTGCAATAATGAATGCGCGTGAGTCTTTAAAAAGCCGAACAATGTGTTAAAAGGCAGGAGGAGGGGCCAGTGAGGGTGTGTGAGAGCTTTCAATCGGCATCACTTTTTCTTCTTTTCTTTCCTATCATCGCTTACTTGATCTTTTTGTCCTTTTGTGTGTTTGTCACACTTGCCATTGTCGCTTCTATACTAATGCACGTCATTTGTTCCTTTCACGCTTCCATTCATTCATTATTCATTCATTCACTCAAATGATAAATAGCAGACACTCACTGTATTGAATTAGCAAAATTAATAATGCATGTTTGTTATACTCTCGCGTCAATTTATTTATAGTTTATGTACTTATACAGATGCGTCTCAATTCATTTGAATACGTCACTAGCCAAATAGCACAATTGCCTTGTCATTTTTTTTTTAGCATTTTCCCAAAACCTTTGAATGATTATATCTTAAAGCAAAGTCAAATCTGAAATCATCTTTCACCATTGTAGTGAATGGAAATGCCGTTAATCTGTTACAACCTGCCCCCCAAAAAACAAAACAAATGACTTAATAAATATTATTCATATTTAAAAATATGAATGTGAGTACAGTATTGTTATATTAGCTGTCTACATATGTGATTGTTTGTGTTAAAAATATCCATGGCTAACCCTAACCCTGCTAACCATTAGCATGTCATTGGCGCTTTGCATTGTTTTTAGCAATAAGCTAAGTGGACCAGAAGAACACATTCAATTTCAACTTTAGTGGTAAATGTCCATCTTCCAGTCCAAAAGGTAGCGTCAGTCCACTCGTAACCTTTTGAGTCATCCTCCAAAGAACCAGGAAGTAGCCCGATGGCTAACAAAAGACAAACACTCTCCATTTTGAATGTTTCACTTGAGAAAGTCGAGCTTAGCGCGAGCATTTCTTTGTTGTTGTTTGAGTGAACTGGAGCGCAAACGTGATTTTAGTTGAGAGTGACAGCGAGTCACAATCACGATCCATCAGCACGTCGCCTCGGCTCCTTTATGGCGGCTTGCAAACCTCCACCCTGCGCTAACTGCTGCTAACCAATGCGAACTTTTACGCTTAGCTGCCATTAGCAGCTACTAGCTTCAAATTGTTAGTTTCTGCTATTCTCGGCTACTAACTCTCTACTTTTTAAATCATTTTTCAAAATTAAGTAGCGGATCTTGGCTACTTGTGTTCATTACCGCTACTTCATTTCTGCTAGTCTTCACTTACTATCGTCTACTCTTGGCTGCCTGTGTCTGTTGCTATTTTGTGGCTACTTGAGACTAATATTGACTAAATATAAATGAGATTTATTTATAGTGAGTAAATAAATGAAGTAATGACTGTATTTGTTGGCCCAACTTGTTGTCTTTCATTATTAGCTACTAGTTTCTACTCGTGGCTGCTTCAAGATGATATATTTGTGTCCGCTCACTTTTAGTTGTGATAAAACTTCTTTTTTTTGTTAATCTGTCTACTACTAGTAACTACTAGCCACAGCGTGTTTATCGCTCATTTTTTTTCTGCTATTAATGGCAACAGGCTTAGCTGCTATTAGCAACTACCAGCGTGTACATGTTGCTTCCTTTGGCTACAAGATTCTAGTTTGGGCTGCTACTTGTTGATAGTAGCATTAATTTGTTGGTATTTTGAATTTACTTCCTGCTAATCTTGTATACTCGCAACTACTAGCTTCTCCCTGTTGCTGTTACACATTACTTGCTGCTAATCTAGGATACTGTCTTACATTGTTGGCCTCTCTGAGCCGCGACTGGCGCCTCATAGCTTCTACTCGTCGTTATTAGAAGCTCCTCAATGTTAGCTTGCTTGTAGATGCCACTGGTGACTTTTAGCTCCAATTTGTTGCTCTTGTTATCTCCTATTTCTTGCCACTAGCTTCTACTCAAGGCCTCAATGGCAGCTTTTAACTTCTACTTGTTGCTCTAACTTATTTTCTGCCATTTTCTTGCCAGTCATGTCCACATTTGGCCTCTAAAGCAACTACTAGCTGTTACCTGTTTCCAATAAATGTTATTTTGCAGTTTTTTTTTGTTGCTAGTAGCTTCTACTTTAGCAACTGTAGCATTGCCATAACTTGTTACTTTGTGCTACTTTTGCTCCTAACTTTTTGGTCCCTATAGCAACGACTCATTTTGAAGTGTTTATTTCCAGCACTAGCATCTGCTAGCTTCCTAGCCCCTCAACCAATAGACTGCTTGTGCGCCGTCCTTCCAATATAGTAGTATAAAATCACTTTGAGTATATTAATATTGACTTGAAGTTTACATATGCAGTCTGTGATGTTGACTTAGGAATGATGTTGTCCTGCTTTGGGCGTGTCCGTCAAATATTAAACCTGATATGAAACAGACGCAGTGGAATTATGTGACATTATTATATTATCATTATGATGAAGTCATGCTCTTTTTTTTTTTCTCTCTTAATTTTTAACTGAACCACGTACAATCATGCATGCACACAGACAAGCGCGCGCGCGCACACACGCCCAGCCACATGCAAACACACACACACTCCAACACAACCATCTGTCATACACCCCCGTCTATATTGCATTTAGGGACCAGCTGAGCCTACAGTGTGTGATATGTTAAGTGACGTTAAGTGTGTCTGTTTGCCTGTTTGTCTTTGTTTTTTTTCTATGTCCTTTTCAGTTACTGTAATAGTTTAATTTCCAAGTCTTTTCAAGTTCTAACTCCCTCCTTGCTACTTCCTCATTGTCTTATTGCATAGCCTTGATGACCGGACACACACACCCCATACACGCACACACGCACACACGCACACACACACACAGTTAGAGGTTGTGGTTGCTGTGGCGACGGTGTTGTTGTTGGGCGGGGCGTCATGCATCCTCGCAGGCGATGAGCTTTTCTTGGCTGTGACTCCACGATGCCTCCTTCCAGGAAGTTGTCACACACACACACACACGCACACACACGCACACACACACCCACACCAAAATGTGTGTGTGCGTGTGTGTGTGTATGACCACATCACATCTTACGGTCCACAGTGATGAAGACTTTGGTTTCTTGGACCATTTCACTTGCTGACTTCCCATTTCTTTTTCTTCTTGTGCCCTCTTTGGAAAATTCAGCTCCTGAGGCCAGTTGGACTAAGCAACACAAAGTTTGGTAGGCCTGTCTAATATCATGAGTAGATTCACAGGAAAAAAAAAAAGTTTTTTTTAAGAGGCCATGCCTGTAAAAAGGCAGGTTTTCATACATTTTGGTTTAAAAGTCATCATTATTGTATTCTATTTTTGTATTTGTATTTTGGAGGTCCTTGGAATCGTTTGAATATTCAGTCCATGAAGCCGTTTTGATTTAGTAACCAGAATTTTGGTAGGATTGTCTGTCATGAGTAGATGAACAAAAAAAAAAAAGTCTGAAAAGTCTGAAGAAGGCATGCTTGAAAACAGATGTCAAGTCTGCCATTTTGGTTGAAAACTGTAATTTTCTGCTCATTTTGGCCATTTGCAGGGATCACTTTGAAGTCTTTGAAAGCTCAGCTCCTGACGCCGGTTTGACGGAGCAACACAAAGTTTGGTGGTCATGTCGATCGCGGGCTAGATTCACAAAAAGAGTCTCAAGAGGCCTGTAAGGACACAGGAAGTCAGGAATTTTGGTTTAAAAGTCCTTTGTGTTCCCCCCCCCAATCATTTCTGGTGGTCATTTGGATATTTTTGAAAATTCATCCGCTCAAGACAGTTTGACTTGAAATGTGGTATCATGAGTCCTCAACGAGGTCATCCATTTTGGTTTGAGGCTCATTTCCAGGGACAGAGCATGGCGGCAAAGTGTGACAACGAGTAAGCTAAGCAAACGTTTTTTTTTGTGTGTGTGATGAATGTCCAACTATATCGGAAGAGACTCATCTGCGCCCCCTATTGGCTCAATCGCAGCCTCGGCGCCACTCTTGATGCTTCGCTTTATTTCAAACTGGCTCTACTTGCGTCGGAGAATCTCCGCTTTAGCAACAGAAGAACAAGTGCAGCTTTGTTAAGATGAACAAGTGGGTGTGCTCCTTACCAACATTACACAATCACACACACAGAAGCTAGCGGGGAGGTGCTGACAGGGTGTCCCATTTCAGACGCTGCCGTCAGGTGCGCGCACGCACGCACGCACGCACGCACGCACGCACGCACGCACGCACGCACGCACGCACGCACGCACGCACGCACGCACGCACGCACGCACGCACGCACGCACGCATTCGGTATCATGTGGCGTTTCCTCCAAAAAGACAATATGACAGTTGTGTGTCCCAGACAGCAATCAAGTGACACATTAAATAAAACAAACGCAAGTGCAGCGTACTTTTACCTTTGAACTTTGCACACGCGGACATAATTATCCTGAAAGTTAATTTCAAAGTCCAGTCGTAATAACATGATGGACATATCTCACTGTTTGGCTAATGGCCGCTGGCCAACTCGCCAAGTGGCAAATTTTGCGGGTGAAAAAGGCACCGATTTGGCACCTGTCCGCTGCTCTTCTTCTAATGTGTGTCCCACTACTGCAGATGATGTTCCAACTACAGATAGACCGATATGGTTTTTTCTTTTCAGGCCCGATAACCGATATTTGGAGCTGATATTCATTTTCAGCAAAAAGGAAAATATTGGTGTCAAAAAAAAGAAAAAGACAACTCTTAACTTTGTTTAAATGTATTCAAGCGTATGTTTACTGAACATTTTTTTCAGATTTGCAAAATGTTGATTATTATTATACATTTTTGCCAATATACATCTTTGTTGCCAAATTCTCACAAAAAGAGCGCTCATCAGCATGTCTTACAAAGTGAAATGAAAACCAACAATAGCTCCCTATATTTTCGAAAACAAAAAGGTGCAGAATGTTGCCAGGGTCAGTAGAATCTCTTAGAAAGTTAACTGAAAATTTACATAAATAGTTCCTAGAAGTTAACACAGTTTTAAATGGATTTATTATCGGCCATCAGATTTTTAAAAAAGGCACAGATAATCGGCCTGGCCGATAATCGGTCTATCCCTAGTTCCAACACCACGTGAAAAGAACCGTGCGGTCAGTCGCTGTCACCCACGTCACACTTCTTGTTTGTATACAATTTCTCCATCAAAAACTCTTCCTCTTTTGTAGATCCTGAGGTGTCAAAAAAGCGAAATATATTAGCGTCACTGTTCAGCTTGACATATTCCTTTCACATAAAAAGAAAAAAAAAAAGTGTTTTTTGCACTTTTTGGTCCCAAACTGGTGTTTTTGGTGAACTCAACTCACATTGTACTGCTGATTACTATACGCAAAAAGCTAGATACTGCTGAAGAGAGGAAAATATGGGAATATCGGAGGTCAATATGTCAAATATATTTCATATTGATTGAATGTGGGAAAAGAGTTGTCCCGAATGAGTTGAATAGTTTGAATTTGGAATGGGGAAGATTGAGAATGTTCACACTCATTCACTTCAATGGTTTTTGTTTTTTTTCTTTGTGTGCGATTTTTGGACTGTGTAAAGTGATTTCCTCACGTCCTGACGCTCGTGAATCGTTTTAAGTTTGAATCAGTTGGCGTGGGGAAAGCAGGGTGGCAAACGTGTCAAGATGATGCAGAGAAAGGTGAATGGACTGCTACTGGCAGATGAGTTTGGCCCCTCCCTCAAGCCCATCAATACAAAAGGTTCACCGTACGTGTGCGTGTGATGAGATGGTGACAATAGCAACAGGACGTAACGGTTTCGTGTTCCCTTCATTGTGTTGCCTCCGAAAAGAGCTGAGCCCAGATCCGCCATCTTGTGCGTGTGCGTGTTCAAGAGCAACAAACTACAAAGAGTTGCTCACCTCCTCGCAAACGTTTGAATGTCTGATGGCTGTCAACAAAGTGCACTTTGTGCGCGCGTGTGACTTTCGGTGACTCCTCCGGTGTCTCTCTAAAGTGAGTTTCAGGAAGAGTCCATGTGAGTAAAGTTGACGTTGAAGTGCTATTTAATGTGTCACTTGATTGTTGTCTGGGCCACACAACTGTCATGTTGTCTTTTTTTTGGGGGGGGGGGGGGGAACACCACATGATACTCGAGCTGTATGGATGTATATATGTGTGTGCGTGTGTGCGCCTGCTTGTCATGTGACTCACCTAGTGACATCACGCACGGCTACTGGAATAAGATGTGCGAGGTGCTCGTGCTATTCACTTGGAGTTTCTTTCTGGTGGTGTTTGTGTCTCCTCTCAGGTGAGATCTTTATTTTCTCTTTTATTTACTGGTAATCATTTCTTTAATTTAAACCAAAAAACAAAACAAAACAAAACTTTTTTTTAAATTTTTTTTTTTTATCATTTGACCCTCAGGCCTTGTATGATTATTACGACACACTCAGCTTGATTTTAGCCACGTTTTGGTCCCAAACAAGTCCAACTGTAATTGTTCACCTTGGTCAGCTCAGCAGTGTCAGTGTTTGTCTATTTTTTCAAACGTAAATTGCGTCATTTATTTGCTCCATTGTTGCGCATTAAATCCCTTTTTGGAGAACTAAAAATATGACATGATATTGCTCTCCTGTCCAAAAATGTAGACATTTAATCTTGAATTAAAAAAAAAAAAAAATTCAAGTGTTGGAGTTTAGAATGAAAGCCATTTTACCCAATCCAGTGAGTCAATCCAGTGAAAAAAAAAAAATCCAAAGTTTTAATCACCCAAAAGTTGCTACGATGGAGAAAAATGGTTGGCATAGGGATAATGAATACAAATCATGCTCATGTCAAGTGTTGTCATTTTAGTGTAAATGAAATGGTGACAATTTGAATCCAGATCTGATCCCGATTGCGCAGCAATGTGGCCGCGCAAAAAATGCGATTGAGAAATGAGCTCATTGCGCAGCCCGTTCATTTGCGTTTGCTCGCCGCGTTGTTGTTGTTCGGCAGGCGTTTGCGCAGTCGTAGAAAATGTGCGACAACGGGGAGGTGGAGGACAAGCCGCCGGCCCCGCCCATGAGGAACACCAGCACCATGATTGGCTCGTGCGGCAAAGACCCCGCCCCCGTCAATCACGGCTCCAAACCGCTGCCCCCCAACCCCGAGGACAAGAAGAAGAAAGACCGATCCATTCGCTTCATCCTGACCGGCGGCGGTGACAAAAGTGAGTCAAAAGAGAAATACATCAACCTTGCCACTTTCACACAGAGATGCCACAAAATTGGCCATTTATTTGCCTGTGCCTTTCACACGGACAGCCCCAAAACAGGATTAAGTGACGTGTAGTGTGAAAGAGCTTTAAGATTTCGACTTAGGTCTTAAAGTTTGTTTCGTTTGTTAAAAAATATAGAGGACCTTGGGAAAAAAAAAAAAATCACATATTAAATCGCAATCGCAACATTGAAAGGGGGGGGGATCTCAATCATATTATTTTTCAGAATCATTCAGCCTTCTAACATTCGTTGCTATCTACCTATGCAGCATAATTACCGATGTAGGCAAGTGAGGCAGTGCTGCCCCCTGCTGTCTCTTCCCCTGAATGTAAAGAGTTAAAAAAAGAAGAAAAAATAATTTAGGATTTCATTAAAGTGGAAATCAACCCAAACATATTCTTTACAACAATATGTTCTATGCAGTCGAAAGACGGCATTCTGATTAATGTTGCGTTTGTGGAATATGAGTTAAGTAGTAAAATCCATCCCTTTTTAGCCATCTCTGGGGGCGGCCATTTTGTCACTTCTGTCGACTGAAAATGACATCAGACTTGCTCAGGTAACCACCAATCACGGCTGACATGTTTTCTGAAGCTGAGCCGTGATTGGCCGTTCCCTGAGCAGTTGTGATGTCATTTTCAGTCGACAGAAGTGACAAAATGGCCGCCCCCAGAGATGGCTAAAAACGGTTGGATTTTACTACACAACTCAAATTCCACAAATGCAAATGCAGTATTAATCAGAATGCCGAGTTTCCACTAGTGGGCTTGCATAGAACACATTCTTGACTTTGGCTTGACTTCCCCTTTAAATGATGTTCCATTTTGGTTGTGAGGTTTGTGCTTTCGATTGATTTGCTCGTTCGATCCGATAACTATCAGTGGTCTTGTCATTAAAATAGCTGAATGTGCCTATTTCCTGGCAGGCAGTGAAGAGAGACGATCATCACAAGACCAAATGTTTTGTTGTTTTTTTTATTTGGAAAAAGCGAGATCCTCCTCCAAAAAAAACCCCCAAAAACCCAACAACAATGAACTTGACTGAACTAGCTATCAAGTAAAGAGCCACCGCCATCCACCTTTTCCCGTGCCTTTTCCCACTGTGACTTTCTTCAGGCTTCCTTCCGATTGTCTGAAATGGTCTCACGATTATGGATTCTAGCGCCACCGCCTGTTTCTCTGGCCGTCGCATGCGTGGGAAAATGTTTTGGGGGGAGTGTTTTCCTTTGTATGCTAACCATGAAGACTTTGAACAAATGCTTGTTGTGATTGCGTTTTCAGCGTACAAAAAGAAAGAGCGGCCTGAGATTTCTTTGCCGTCCGATTTTGAGCACACCATCCATGTGGGATTTGACGCCGTCACGGGGGAGTTTACCGTAAGTGTGTGTATAAATGTGTGTCGGTCTCGCGCCGTTGAACTTTTTTGCTTTGAATGATCCCGTCAGACAAAGGGACCTTGTTTAGTTTCAATCTTGATCCGCCTCACTGAGCTCTTTTAGCTTACTGCGCGCGCGCACGTCTGTGTGTGCGCGTGTATTTTTGTAGTCAAGTCACTTTGGTTGAATTGTTACAGCAGAGAAGTGAAGTGTAAACTTTGATGTGCCGAGCCAGTCTGAGAGCACGTTTGTGCGGTTTCAACTTCTTCTCTTGTGCGCGTGCGTGTGCGTGCGCAGGGCATGCCCGAGCAGTGGGCCCGCCTCCTGCAGACGTCCAACATCACCAAACTGGAGCAAAAGAAGAATCCTCAGGTATATATCACAACTACCTAGCTAGCTAGCTAGCGTGACTACAGGCCTGCTGTCTACCAATAACAGCCCACCAACCTAAGCTACCATTATGACCTAAATCTACTATAATAGAGACCAAACTGCCAGCCAACCGTAACTACCACGTAACTACTTACCGTGCCTGTCTAGCAACAATATCTGCCTACCTACCTACCTACTACCTACTTGTTGACTATAACTACCCACCTGCCAACCATATCTACCCCACATAACAACGATCCACTGAACCACCTACCATAATCACCTATCAACCATAACTGCTACCTACCAACCTACCGACCTACCTTCACAATGTACATCTCCACCATAAATACCTGCCCACGGCCATAACTACCTAATCAACTAGTGAGCCTGCTGGGAACATAGTCCCCCAAAAAAATATGTTTGGGTTGACTTCCGCTTTAACAACCGAGTTAGCTACCATAACTACTCACAGTAACTACCTGCAGTAGCTACCTAGCCACCGTCCCGACCTAACTACCATGACTGCCTTGTTCTCCAGGCCGTGCTGGACGTTCTCAAGTTCTACGACTCCAAGGAGACCAGCAACAGCCAGAAATACATGAGCTTCACAGGTACGCGCACGCACACGCGCACGCACCAACCTTCGCTCCCGGCCTAACGTAACTTTTTGTTTTCACGCAGACAAAAGTGCAGACGTCTTTGCATCGTCCAGCGCGACGGTAAGCAAACGTGATCGTCTGCAGTGCACCCCGATGCGTTTTTTTTTTTTTTTTTTTTTTAATGGATTTGTTGACGAGATGCCGACAAGGTGACAATGAAGACGAGGACAGAAAAATGACGAGCAGGACTCTTTTTGTCGCTTTTCTCTGCAACGTGAATCAGCACATTCGATGCGCTTGCCTATGCGGCTTGGACACACGCCCAGCAAGCCTTCGAGCGCGTCCCGGCCTCCTAATCAACATCCCGGCCTTTTAGCGTCCTAGCCTCCTCCCGCCTTCGCATCCCAGTAGTGTCCTCGTCACCTCGTCTCCTGGCTTGTGTTCTTGTTCTCTGACGCAATTGCTTGGACGGGACATTGAAAAGGACGCCGGAGAAAGTGTCCAGTGTCTTTGGGATGACAAACAGGAAGTGATGTCACAGTCGAACAGTGCCACTCACGTCCGTCCGTCCCGCTCTGCCATTGTCTCAGATCTCCAAGAGCGTCTCGGAGACGCCCGCCATCGCCACCGTGTCGGAGGACGAGGACGAGGACGAAGCCGAGCCGCCGCCCGTCATCGCCCCGCGGCCGGAGCACACCAAATCGGTGAGAGCGGCAGAAAAGTAGCGTTCGCTTCAAAATAAGTCCAAACTCGACAAGCGGAGAAACGCGCGTCCACTTTCACAAAGATGGAAAACCACAAAAACTGACGTCTGTAACACTAACACACACACACAAAGAAACACAAAAACACAAACACCGTTGACATGAACACACAAACACAAAAAACGTACACAAAGATGAACGCACGCACGCACGCACGCAGGAATGTCACACTCTTAGTCGATGACCAATAAGAAATGAGCGTACCTTGTGTCTGGCTTAGGCGCACACACACAGTTGCTCTCAGACATGTTGGCGGTCGACAGGCTGCTGCTATGGTGCCCTCCAGCGTCTCCATGGCGATGGCTTTACTGGAGCACGCACACACACACACATTGGAGCTTTGAGACAAACTTTCACTGATGATTTGCGCTGTGGGAACTTGTTTCCTCTCCGCAGGATGACATCAAGAAACGTACAAAAATAAATGCAGAGTAAGACACGCTCATCATTAAAAAAAAAAAAACATAAAAAGACACAAACACCCCGAGCTTTGCATTGAAAGATCTGAAAAGGTGACCCTGTGTGTTGTCAGATTTACACGCGCTCGGTGCTGGAGCCCCTGCCGCCCCCCCCAACCAAAGACGCGGCCACCTCTCCCATCGCGGCGCCGACCTCGGCCGCCGCGGCCGTCACCCCGCCCGGCTGCTCGGCCGCCGCTCCCGGCAGCCCCCCGGGCGCCGCCCCTGCGCCCGGCCCCGCCCTGCCCCGCCCTCAGGACAAAGGACGCAAGAAGAAGATGTCGGACGAGGAGATCCTGGAGAAGCTCAGTAAGTTTCACGTGTCATCAAAAGCGCACCAAAATGGGCTTTTCAAATGAAGAAATGAATGAAGATGAATTGAAAAAAAGAAAAAAAGAAAAAATGTATGATATTATTTTCCTAAACCGCACACGCCTGTCCAGATGTGCTCAGGCCGCCCTCTGCTGGTAAGATGTGGATACTGTCTGTCTGCCTCTGTGATTGACAGGCCTGATCTCCACCAGCACCCTGTCCCCGCCCCCTTTGTCCATCCCTCTCATCTGATTGGTTGTTCTTTCAGGGTTTGGTCCAAAACCTTCCTTGCCGTGGTTCCTCCACTGAACACATTTGTGAACAATTTCTCTATTCCTATTTGCATTTTCTACTATTGTATTTCTATTGATAGTTTTTGATATCAATTTTTCTTTTGTTTCTATTCTATCGATGTTCCCATTTTAAATCCTACCTGATTCTATTTCTATTTTAATGGCCATTTTACTTCTATTGTGAATTTCTACTTTATTTACCCTCATTTCTTTTTCACCATTTCTACTTCTCTGGGTTATATTTGTGTCATATTCTTCTCTACGTTTTGTATTTCTTTTACATTCTCTTGTCAACTTCTACTACTACGACTTTTATTTTATTTCTATTCCGTCATTTCTTTTTTCTGTTTCTGCAACATTTCTATTTTAATGCTGTCGCTAGTCTACTTCTATTTTATATTTAATACTTTCTCTTTTAATTCCAATATTTTATTTGTGTATGTGTTTTACTTCTATTTCTGTAAGAGTTCTATTTGACTTCTTTTTGTTATATTTTTCATTATAGCTTACTGCTATTTCTGTATGATTTCTAATATATTTTTTTGATCCTTTTCTACTTTCCATTTCTCTTCTACTTCTGTGTCCGTATATTGTTTTTGGATTTGATTTCCATTTCTGTGGGGCCAGTTTCCGCTCTCCCTCTCCCCCTCCCTCTCTGTTTTTGCCTTCACTTGCGTCAGCATGCTGTCGAGTGTTGCGGATGAACACCGAGGATGATAGACACACACGTGTGTGTGTGTGTGTGTGTGTGTGTGTGTTCCATCATCTTCTCCTGTCCCAACAGAGATTTTATGACTTCCTAATTAAAGACGAAAAAAATCCCGTGTGTGTGCCGCAGGGACCATTGTGAGTGTGGGAGACCCCAAGAAGAAATACACTCGCTTTGAGAAGATTGGCCAGGGGTGAGTGGATATGGCTTTTTGTTGATGTTTGGAAAGTCACACTTTAGTAGCAAAAGTGACATTTAATTGTCTAATTGTTGCTTTGTGGTTCCAGCGCGTCCGGCACGGTTTATACGGCTATCGACGTCGCCACCGGACAAGAGGTCAGTTAAAAAATAAATTTAAAAAAAATTAAAAAAAGCCAGAGTTACAAACTGTGTGTTGGTTTATAGACAGGAAATTGGATTCAAATGGGGAACATGTTTTTGTAAAATAGGTTAGTTAGTTAGTTAGTTAGATCTTTGTGTGGTTAATGGGTTAGCAGTTTGGTTTGTTATTTTAGTTGTTAGTTGCTTATTTGATTGGTTTCTCCATCAGTTAGTCAGTTTAACTGTTATTTGGTTCTTTTCTTTTCATTGTTATTTGCTAAGTTAGTTTACCAGCTCGTTAATTTGATTATTTTGTAATGTAGTACTTGGCTGCTTAGTTTATTTGATTAGTCTGTTTAGTATAGTAGTGGGTTTGTTATTGTGCTTCTTAGTTTTAATTGTTATATGGTTGATTGGTTGTTGACTTGCTTAGTCACTTTTTGGTTACATAATTCACTTAATCATTAGTTAGCAAGCAACTTAATTTATTTGGTTAGGTAGTCCTTTCATTGGTCAGTTAGTTTCCTTGATTACTCAGTTGGTAATTTAGTTAATTTGTTAGGTTTATCATTATTTAGACTGATTAGTTAGTTAGCTAGTTAGCTAGCTGTAGGTTGACAGTTGTTTGATTGTTTGGTCAATTTAATTGTTAAGTCGATTTATTATTTCTGTGTTTATTTAGTTACAGTAGTTTTATTGTTATTGATTGGTTGTTTTTATTTGGTCAGTTAGTTAGTAAGTCAGTTGTTTGATTAATTGGTACTTTGTTGGTTGGTTCGCTAGTTTCTCGTTGTTGTTTTTTTTAAGTTGGTTCATCCATCCATCCATTATCTGATAGTAAATTTATTTAGTCCGAATTTTTCTTTTTCTTTAGTTAGTTAGTTAGTTTTGACAATGACGACGTTGTTTGTGTGCATCAGGTGGCCATCAAGCAGATGAACCTGCAACAGCAGCCCAAGAAAGAACTCATCATCAACGAGATCCTGGTCATGAGGGAAAACAAGAACCCCAACATCGTCAACTACCTGGACAGGTCAGCCGCGTTTTCTTCGTCGCCGCCGCCGACCGCAACACGCACCTCATGTCGTCTGCTGCGATCGGTCGCCATAGTTACCTGGTGGGCGACGAGCTGTGGGTGGTGATGGAGTACCTGGCCGGCGGCTCCTTGACGGATGTCGTCACGGAAACCTGCATGGACGAAGCCCAGATCGCCGCCGTGTGCAGAGAGGTCAGAAAAAAAAGGCCGACTATAATTGATAATAATTTGTAGAAGAAGATGGTCGTGACGGCCTGTGTCGCCCTCTAGTGTCTGCAAGCGCTGGAGTTCCTCCACTCCAACCAAGTCATCCACAGAGACATCAAGAGTGACAACATCCTGCTCGGGATGGACGGATCTGTCAAGCTCAGTCAGTGGCCCGCTGAAAATGAATCAATAGATAATTGCAAGCAGTTGTCTAGTTAGTTGGTTGGTTAGTAAGTGAATTGCTTCATGATTAAGTTGGTCAGTGAGTTTGTCGTTTAGTGAGTAATTTCATTAGTTTGGTCATTATTTGTGCAGTTGGCTGGGTAGATGGTTAGAATAAGTTAGTTATTTATTTGACCAGTTTATTAGTTTGGTGCTTATTTTCTTATTTGGTCTTTGGTTAGTTGGTTAAGTTATTCAGTAAGATAGTTGATTCATTTGTTCATGACTTTATTTGGTCTTTTGAGTTTGTCAGTTTGAAATGTATTTGGTTAATTTGATAGTCATCTGCTTAGTTTGTTGTTATTTATTTAGTCTAGGGGTCCCCAAACATTTTTTTTCCATTTATGCAGTACAAAAAACAGAAATGGAAAAAAATTAACAATATAAATTTATACATTTATAATATCTAAGTGGCGCAATAATTAAGTCTGCGTGCAGTCTTGAAGGTTGTTGTTTGTAATCTTGACCAGTAGGCGGTACTGTGGTTCCATTTAAACAATACGCTATTTTACAACTCCTGATGTTGTGTAGTTCCTTTTAAGTACACATTTGAACGAACAGTAACTATAACACATTTGTTGTAAGTGATGTTCCCCCTTTTTCTTTTTGTGTTCGCAGCCGACTTTGGCTTCTGCGCTCAGATCACTCCGGAGCAGAGCAAACGGAGCACCATGGTGGGCACGCCCTACTGGATGGCTCCCGAGGTGGTGACCCGCAAAGCCTACGGCCCCAAAGTGGACATCTGGTCCCTGGGCATCATGGCCATCGAGATGGTGGAGGGCGAGCCGCCGTACCTCAACGAAAACCCGCTCAGGGTAAGCTCCTCTTTGCAATCACATCACCCAAACAAAAAGTGTCATGTGGGCTACACAATCCAAATCGCATGTGAATTGAAAAGATGTCCATTTTCCAGAAAATGTCAACAATTTACATGAATGAAGGTTGTGGTATATTAGTTGGTTGTTTTTATTTGGTCAGTTAAATTCTGATATTATTATTATTATCCCTGCCCTGTGTGGGAAATACCGTGGCGTAGTAGTTACAGTAATTGCCTGTATGTGCCGCAAGGTGCTGCCAAAGTCGGGCCCACTTTTGTGAGGTTCATGCAGATATTTGCCTGATTCAAATTGCAAAAACCCATTAATGGGACAAATTCATTTAAAAATGCAGAATGAAGTCAAATTATTTTTGCTCCCATAACGCTTACAGCAGTAAAGGTGTGAACACTAGACTGAAATCGGAAAAATGCCATTTTTTATGGAGGGGTGTTTGAAAGTCATTTTTCTTAGGTGTTACTGTGCTGTGTGTAAAAAAAAAAAATCCAATTTTAAAAGAGCCAACAAATATTGTTGAAATTAAGATCCTCAACTCACCTCAACATAGACCCTCTTCACCGAGATGCCACGAGACGGTGGCAAAGCATTACTTTTGTTTAAATGAAGCTCCTCAACTCACTTCAACATAGTTTCTTGGCAACAAGATGTCAGAAAAAGCAATGCTCTTAGCCTTGGCCTCAGCACGAAAACAGCGAATGAGTGCATTTTGTGGACCCCAGTTTAAGAATCACCAGCGTAGGAGACAGAATTCTTTTCATGACCACCAGGCGTCAGTGTAGTCAAAAGTGTTGTCATGTTGCGCTGCAGGCACTCTATCTGATCGCCACCAATGGAACGCCGGAGCTCCAGAACCCCGAGAAACTGTCGGCCACCTTCCGGGACTTCCTGAATCAATGTCTGGAGATGGACGTGGAGAAGAGAGGCTCGGCCAAGGAATTGCTGCAGGTACGGAGAAAAAAAACAACCTGAAACCTTCCACGGTGATTTCTACAATGCAAAAACGCTGACAAACCTTTGAGCCGAGGTACGCTTTTCCAAGCTGAAAATTTTACCGAGGTCACTCATGAGAAAAAGGGGTGAAAGGTGATGCGGCGTTAACCTTTGGATCCACGCAATTTGACGACTCATTGTGTGGTGTAAAGTTGGGGAATATTTACAATGCTAATTCTTTCTAAATTGCGTTAATATAAACTAAAATGTGGACCCACAGTTCAGGCCTACCATAAATGGTGAAAATCCCAAAGTAAAAAAACTATTTTACAATTGCCTAAAGATGCCACAAGATGGCAGCAAAGTGCTACCTTTGTCTCACTGAAGCTCTTCAACACATTTCAACAGTGCCTTGGCACTAAGGTGCTACAGGCAATATGAAAAGCCATTAAAATGATCGCTTAAAAATCTGCATTATAACGCAGGCTTCAATGGTGAGTGGCGGTTCGCTGTAATCGCAAACCATCCGACCTCAGCCGCGGTTGCTTTTCTTCCGTTCCGCTTTTATTTTTTGCAAAACGTGTTCCTTCCCTCCCTGCCCAGCACCAATTCCTGAAGATGGCGAAACCTCTCTCCAGCCTGACTCCGCTCATCGTGGCCGCGAAGGAGGCGGCCAAGAACAACCGCTAGCTAGCGCCTGCCTCCTCCTCCTCCTCCTCCTCCTCAACACTGGACTCTCGGAAAAAAGGGGGTGGGGACCAAGCCAATGATGTCATTGCACTGATCAGTGATGTCATCAGCGGAGAAGGACTCAATTCATGTGTGTGCGTATGCGCGTGTGTATTGTCTGCTATCAGAATGTGCATCCGTTATTTTTATTTATTTTTTTATTTATTTATCTTTTTTTAAATCAGTGTGTTTGTGTGTGTGTGCGCGCGCGCGCGCGCGTATGTTTAAGAGAAATGAAAATGCTGGGAAATCAAGTGACTGTAGCATCGGCGCAGCTTAGCTGAGCTGCGTCTGTGGTCCAGTCTGCACTGTGAGTTACACAAAATGATTAATAATCATTTTAATAGTGATAATAATAACTAGAACACGGGTTCTCAAAACTGGGCTTGGGGTCAAAAAATAATTGACCTACATATGGGGACTGGCGTGCCAATAAAAGGAAGAAAAACTCTTCCCCACTCTAGCTTTGTGGCATTGCGTCCATGTGGGCGTTGATGGAAACAGTTCTTCCAAGGTCAGGTGCCCCCCTCCCCCACAATTCCCCCCCCCCCAAACCCAAAAAGCTTGAGAACCCCTGAGCTAGTGCGTGCAATGAAGAAATTACGTGCAAATGCTCCTAAAGTCATACGACCCGCAGGCAGAGGAAAAGTCCAAATTTCAAAGGGGACATATTATGTTTTTTTTTTTTTTTGATAATCCAAATAGTTGTGTCTGGAGAGCCTGCCCCTCCATCAAGTGTTATCTTGACTGTATCTGAAAATATGGCGGCAGAGCAGTCGCTCATTTGCATGAGACAACCACACCCCCTTAAACAGGCTAATTTCAGCAGGGCTAAAGAAAAATAAATTCAGCCGGCACCACGTCAAGCACGTATAAAGATTTCCAAATTGTTTCAAGAAAACGTAATATGTCTTCTTTTATCAATGGACGCTAGCTGGTGATGAATTAGCCATCAAAACGGCCTCCATCAGTGCAAGTGCAGTCAGTCATGTGAAGAATGTGCATGTTTTTATTTAGATTTTTTTTTTTTTTTTTTGTATTATTCTCGGTACAAGTGAAAAGCGATGACGACACCTCCCCAAGAACGCTTGTGTACAAATGAAGGAATAAACTGCGATGAGTCAACGTTTGGCTTCCTGCCTCCAAAACATGGCGCCACTAAAGTATGCTCATTACCTACTCAACAATGCTAATGTTTGCTATTTGACTGTCTTTTTTTTTTTAATATCACATTCTGGATGAGAAGCCTCAAATGCCCGCTTCAAACCAAAATGGCAGCCACACATGATGGCTGGAGCCAGGCTGGATTCCAACCCTGAACCTTAAAACTGTGAGGGATGCACGCTCCTGGTTCAGGTCTCTCCCTTGCGGCTAACTGCGATATCGTCTCTTAGCAAGAATCACGGTAAAATAGTCAGAAATACTTAAAATGCTGAAACAGTTTGGTGCACCGTGTATGTGCGCACGCATATTGTTCTTCGATGCCTCTTTGTATTGCAGTGGAATACCCCCTCCGCCCCCACCCCCACCTACTTTTTTTCATTGCATTACATAAGAGCCACCACTGCAGAGGAAGAGCAATGCAGAGAGATGGAGAACACACACATACGCTAAAGACACACGCCGACACACACACACACACACACGGCACAACGACACACAGGCACGCATGCAAGACCCTCAGAGTAACGCGCGCACACGGGACACATCAACACAGTCACACATCCACGTGGAGACATGCAAAAATACGAACACGGAATACATACCGGCCTTACATATTCACGCCACACACCAAAAAAATGTAAACGGCATTCAGAATTTAAAAACATGTTACTGTAAAAGTTAGGAGAGAAAAAAACTTTTTTTTGCGACGCTATAGGAGGGGCAAATAATGCATCCCGCGTGTATGGATTACCACAACACCGAAAACAAAGGATGCCAGCACCTTTTGCTGCATAGTGCATAAGATCGCATACAACATTGTACATTTACGACAAGTGCATGTTTAAAAAAGAAGTTAAATGGAGAAAAAAAGCCTTTCCCCCCCCCCTAAATCTTCTGTATCCATAGCCCACGTTTTGAAATTGACAAAAAAGTACACCTCATGAAAATCGGTTGAGAATTTAGCAAGTTACGATTTAAATTCAACGTCCTTGCATTGCATTTGATGCGCAGGTGTCAAACTCCGGTCCTCGAGGGCTACACTATCATACCTGCATGTTTTTAATGTTTCCCTACTCTAACACACCTAATTCAAATGACCAGCTCATCAGCAAGCTCCGATAACAGTCCTGAGCATTTGAATTAGGTGTGTTGAAGGACAGAAAAATCCAAAACATGCAGGATAGTGGCCCTGAGGACCGGAGTTTGACACCTGTGATTTGGTGGGAACGTCGCCCCTCCCAATATGGCCGCCAAGCTGGCACGTCGGTCAGCCGGGCGCTGCTACATCCCTTTCTTGCCGACGAATGAACGGGGACTGTTTGTATCGGATTCACTGGATGACTTTTTCATTTTTAATACAATTTACAAAGAAAAGTGTGAGATTGAAAAATGATCCGGACTGCTGGTTCCTGATGAGGAGCTAGCGGGCTAGCTACCACCTGCACCCTGTGAGTAAATATTTTGCTATCCCGTCATGAAGCACTCGAAGATATTTTTAAACACCGCTAAACTTGTCACTGGGAACATAAAAATAAAAACGTACTTTCCCGGTTGACGTCACGTCACTTTGTTATAAAAATAACGAATATCTGCGCACAGACACGTCTGACGGTAGGCTTAGGAGTATTAAGGCACTTGCAAACGTTGCCCCCATTGAATTAATTTGTCCTCTTTTTTTTCCATTTCACTTCTTAATTTATACAAACGCTTGACGTTTGGAAAGGTTTGAAAAACTTTGCTAGGATAACAAATCTAATTGTCTTCTAGTGATAAAGTTCTATATTTATCTTCTCTTGTTTTCCACATCGCTGTCTGATATGTGGTTACCATGGAAACACTGCTTGCGCTTACCTTACGCACTCAGAACGTAGCTCCCGAATGCGTGCCTGTGACGCAATCACGCACATCTTTGTCATGATCAATTTTTACGTCACCGTTACCTGTTACGCGGTTACGTTGTATTGCAGGCAAATACCAGATACAAAGGGTTCTCGAAGGTTACTAATCTTTGCTGCCTAGGTCCAAAATCAAAGTGATGAAGCTTCAAATAATTATGTCCGGAAATTTTTTTCAAACTGATATTTAATATTTACAAACCCGCAGCATTTTTTTTTTATCTTAGCATCTTTCTTCCCAATTTCCTTAAGTTATATATGTAGACTGTGCACTATCCTATATTGTTCGTGTATATTGTTGTGTTCAGTAGTTTAAAAGAAAGAAGAAAAAAAAAAGGTTTTCGTCCCCGTCATCTCACGGCGGCAGCAGTCGCGCGCCCGCGCCCGCGACGCGCACAGGCACGCGACCACCACCACGGCGGCGGCGCGCACGAAGCTCGTCGAACTGCAGCGACCGAGCGCCGGTGCTTTTCGGTAAGGGCGAAATGTGAAGGTTGCTCTTGCTAAAATGCTGACTTGTGCTTGCGTTTGTCGTTTATTAAGACTTCAAGGTCAAATATATATTTTCCAGGCGCGTTTATCGTCATACTTGACTGTTTTAGCTAACCGTGTGAATGATATACTGTGTTGTAGCACTTGCTGTTGAATTGACATCTTCTAATCACCCCTCGTATCTCTCTTGAAACTACTACTTAAATGTAATGTGTTTCCACGTCGAGAGATGACCCGAGTATTGACACTGTCCTTCAGAAGAAGTACAGATGCTTGTGGAAAACAGTAGAACTATAGTCAAAGTACTGTGACTATATAAACTTAAGTGTAAATATACATTGCCAGTATTGGTCATTGCCACCTTCCATCAAAATTGGAGCCTCGAGCCAAAGTTTCGTCTTTTTTGGCTGTTTTTCCTCATTTTTAAAAATGTTTTGGTGGGTCCACTCATGATAGACATGTCTACAAAATTTCATGTTGCTGTAAAGCTGGCTTTGGGGGTGGATTTTTTAAATTTTTATTTTGAACCCGGTGTTGAGTGTAAAGTTGCAACTTCAAACCAAAATGGCAGACTTGTGTCTTTTTGGCCATGGCTACTTGAGACTTTTTTGTTGGTCTGCTCATCTTTGACATGTCTACCAAATTTCATGTTGCTCAGTGTTGACTTATTAGTTTTCCTGTTTTACGGCGAGTCATAAAATGTTGCCACAATGCGTCGTTGACAAAAACTAAAACGGTTTTATTCACAAGTTTAGCGGTCATACTGGGAAGAAAAAAAATCACTCGACACGCCATGAAAATGAAATTGTATTACTTTCTTCCCAACAGTCTATTTGGTTCAAATGCCTGCGCTGCTTCATGTATGTGGATATAATACAACATAGTAGTTAGTTAGTTTAGTTTATTATTTTTTATTTTTTTGTCCAATCAGATTTCAGCCTCTATGTCAATGTGATCTGCCCAGGGCCTTCGCAATCAGTAGTGATAGTTCAGGTAACTTCAACTATAGAAGCACATTTCAAGTTTGCCTCGACGATGCCAGCATTTGTCCTCTGCGATTGGATAATCGGAGGAGATTTAACGTAGCAAGTATCCGCAGTAATCTCCTAATTATCGCACCTTTGCCGTTTGTGGCCATCTGCTTGTACTTTACCTTGACAATCGCACTATGTTTTTGTGGTTCAATAAAAAAAGTCATACCATGCAGTATATTGTTTGCAGAGTCTCAAGAACCCGAAACATTGTAGCGCGCCGGTAGATGCGCAGTCCCGACCGGATTTGCTGGGAAGATGGGAATTTTTTTTCGCACTGGCCCACCAGATGATGATTTATTTCCATCACACTTTCATCTCCTCTCAGCGGGTTTGTTACTTTTAACACGAGTGTTTGTTTTGTGTGACTCTGTGATCATTGGCCCGCCTTTTGGAACAAATAAATCCGGCCTGCGCCTGTTCACCGTTTTGGAAAGGAGCTTAGTGAAATCCTGCTTTAAGTCTGTTAACGGCAACATTTTGAATTTCAGTGACTCAATCTCACACAGGATGGCTATAGAAAGTAACAGCAATGCGCGCACGCACGCACGCACGCACACGCGCACAGAGGACCATTGTATGATGGGTCCTGTCTCCGGCTGCTGGTGTCCACACAATCTAACGTTTTTGTTTTGAGCTCCTCCTGCGTTTCTCTCTGTCGAGCCACATTCGTTGCATTTTCTAATTGAGGAACACTTCTGTCATTTGGCCCAAATCAAACGACATAAATAATGGGCTGATAATTGAATTCCGACGCTAAGAAAACATCACGGTTGTGTGATGTCCGTCTTTTGATTGGAGACCAAAATGCCTTCAGGATACTGTACACCAAAAACGAAAGGAACTGACTGATGTGTTTGTTTAAAGCCAACGTGAACTTTTCATTATGTTTAGTGACGTCACTCAAACACGGCGAACTTCGTCTTGCCTTCCCTCCTTATGTGGCTTTTGGATTATTCGGCCCTTTTTTCTTTTCTTTTCTATCCTCTTCGTCCTGTGAGGATTTTCTTTGCAGACCTCGTTGAGTTGCGTCGCATGCTGGTCGCCGTTTTTTTTTTGTCTCCCTCTCTCCCGATAACAGCGCATGTGATGTCATTGTTGCCACAGCAACAGTGACACTCCTCGAATCAGGATGCTTGAAAAGACTCGCGGAGTCATTCCCCCGAAATGAACAGAAAGTCTGCCAATTTGCTGTGAGGCAACCATTCGACTGTCACTTTAATGCAAAGTCCAAAATCGGAGTCCCTGAGCCTGGTTTCACAGATCCTCATGAAATGAGGTGGACATGTTCAGGACAGGCTGCGGCAAAAAGTCTGGCGCACCCAATGCCCCAAATGGAACAGGAAGTGTGGTTTGAAGCCTCCATTGTCGAGTCAATTTGGTCATACTTGCCAATTTGAAAAATGAGCCCCCAACAAGGCATTTTTAGATCGATACGCAATTTGGTAAACATGTTTTCCCATAACAGGCTGCACCAAAACGTCTCTGGGACCCATGCCCCAAATTCAAGACCAAGTCTGCCATTTTGGTTTCAAGCAGCTAGTTTACCTCTTTGGGGCGAAGCGGCATTTCAGCATCAATTTGCACAACTGCTCGGGGCTCAGGCAACGACCAATCACGGCTTAGCTTCAGAAAACAGGTCAGCCGTGATGTCATTTTCAGTTGACAGAAGTCACAAAATGGCCGCCTCTGGAGATGTCTAAAAAGGGGTGCATTTTAGGCATATTCCACAAACTTGTAAAGGATTTTGGGGAGTTGACTTGCCCTTTAAATAGGGTGGACATGTTTATGCTAACGTTGAGCATGAACAGGAAATCTGACGGAGCCACGCCCCAAATTGAACAGGAAGTCTGCCATCATGGTTTGAAGCAGCCACCCGTAAACTTTACGAGAGCGATTGTCAAGGTTCTCCGTTGAGAAGATGATGCTTGCAACTTCAAGTCTGCTTGTGTTTCCAGTTGAAGATCCTACGGCGTCGAGCGGACACGCTCGGGGTGGGGTCGGCGGCGTAGCCCGCTCGTCGTCGTCGGATGCCGGCCTGCGCTTGAGGGTGGCCGGCGACCGCTCGCTCCCAAGCTGGGGAAGCTCAAGGTGGTGCGGCGGCAGCTGCTGCAAAGGTAGCACCCCCCGCCGCTCCCTCCTCCCCCCCCTCGGTTGGCTCGGCACCGTTGACGTGGCCGCCCGCCCCTCGCAGGTACGAACACCAGCCCTTCGTCTCCTGCCTGGCCGGCTTGTACGCTTGCCGATGGAGACGATACCAGAGAGCTCGAGTGCAGCCGGGAGAGTGCTGCTGCAGCAAGGTACGCGCAGGCGCAGGCGCAGGCGCAGGCGCAGGCGCAGGCGCAGGCGCAGGCGCAGGCGCAGGCGCAGGCGCAGGCGCAGGCGCAGGCGCAGGCGCAGGCGCAGGCGCAGGCGCAGGCGCAGGCGCAGGCGCAGGCATTTTCACCCTCACTTCATCTCACGCACTCAAGGCGGTTGCACTTCACACCAGGGGCGGAGCCATGGGCGGGCCTGGGTGTGCACAGGCCCGCCCACATTGACAGACTGCCCATCCAGTGAGACTCATGAAAAAAAGAGCTAGTTTTACACTTTTGGTCAATTAAATAAAATAATTTTTTGAATTTGTGTTTGGTTGTGTTTTTTTTTTTTTTAATTTGATTGAATATTAAGAATGGTATAATTGTGCTTGTCTAAGTGAAGATCTGAACTTCATGTTATTCCGATTTGTCATTTTACGGGACAGTGAGAGAAATATTCAGGCCCACGGTGATTTTTCACGGCCCACCCATTCGCCACATTCTGGCTCCGCCCCTGCTTCACACTCACACATTCTCTGAAATGAATCTGCAAATAGTGGGAATTCAATTAATTTTGGAAAAATAGTCGCTAGAGGCTACGGCTGGGCGATTATGGAAAAAATGATTTTGACTTTGAAATCACCATTAATGAACACGATTATTCATTGATTTAAAAACAGCATTCAACTACCAACACTCATCCCAGAAGAGGAAGTCAACCCAAACTTTTTTTTTTTTTTTTTCCCCCAAGAATATGTTCTCTGCAGGCCCACTAGTTGAAACAGGTAACGACCAATCACGGCTCACTTGTTTTTTCTGAAGCTGAGCCATGATTGGTTGGTAACATTGGTCACATGCTCACGCCAAGCAACATTGCTGCATTCAGGGTGCTTTCGCAACGTAGGATCTTGCAAACGCTTACCGCGCCATCCGGCACATTTGTTTTTCGATGATGACAATTTTGACGATTTCTTTTGTTTAATCCTAGCTCCTTTTTGGCAGCCGTATTTATTGTTAGTGTAAACGGTGCGTGTCAGCTAGCAACAATGGTGAAATATTGAACGAAATCCATTGTAATGGCTTAGACTCCTCCCTCGCAAATGGGTCTTCGGGGGCGCACGCGGACGTTGTGTTCAGTCGGCTTTCGGATCGTGAGGGCTCCTTGCAGAAATGCCTTCGAGAGTTTTTCCCGAAAGAATTCCCGATTTCAAGCATTGATTGATTGGAAATATGATGACTGGAGCAGTGATGCGCATTGTGTGTGTTGCAGGTGGAGTGCAGCAGTTTTGGCCTCCTCCTCCTCACCTTCTTGGCCAGCTTAGTCTTCTTATATTTCTGGATTGAAGCTCAAAATGACTACGACGACTTTGACTGGTGGGCCCTCATATCGCGACACTCGTTTTTCCTTCAGGAGAGATTGATTGATTGATTGATTGATTGATTGATTTTGTCCTGTATTGTTAGGTTCAACTTTGGCATTTTGGGTTTCTGGTTCCCTTGGTCGCTGTTTTTTCTGGTGGTGGCCGCTGCACTCTTCACGTACATTGCTCTCTTGCTGGTATGACGTTCTAGTGAGCTCACATGATTTTTAGCTGCCGGTCGATGTCGCACGACGGTGGCAAAGCACTTCAAACGGGGACGATCGTCAACCGCGCGCATCTAACATGCACGCAGTCGTGAAGGCATGTTACATAAATGACTTTTCTCCGATTTTTCTCGGACTCCTCAACACAAACCACTTTTACGTGAAGCTCGGCAGCAGTAGTAGCGTACTAAGCTAAATACGGTCGCACAAATGGACTAACACGCTAACAAGCTCTTTTGACAAGAAATGACAACACAATAATGGAGGCAAAGGCGGGCCGGAAAAAAAAAATCTGCTAATCTCAAACTGTGTACAAACTGTACACTTAACTTGTATGTAAAAATGTATGTATTTTATTTTTAGTTAAATACAAAAGAATTCAAGTTTTTTATTTATGAATAATTTAAGATAATCAATTAAGATATTACCTAATACAAATGGCAAGAAATATTTAATGAGACCAATGAATTAAAAAAAAAAAAAAAGTGAATAAATCTATTTTGAACAAGCCATTTCAGGACCACCCCTGCAAGAGATTGCGCTTGTGTCCCTCATTTTTTGGGCTTTCTTTGAACGTTTTACTACGATGTCTTCAGTTACAAACATCATTTAGCATTTAGCTCTCCTCGATGTCGAATAATAATAATGACAGCTGTCTTTATGTCACGTAGGTGTTGGCTGTGTGCCTTCTGTCTGAGAGCCAACGCTTGTACCTTCACTGGAGCCACAAGGTAGACCATCTGCACTTTTTTTTTTCCCATTACTCAGCCGATTAATTGGTCATCACAATTGCATTCTGCCAAATATCGGCACCGGCCTCCAAAAACGTGTCCGGGCCCTAATGAACTCATTGACCGCCAGATATTTTCAGGCCCTCTTTTACCCTAAAGTTTGAAAAAATGTGAAGAAAAAAATAGTGTGAAAAGGCAAATAAATCCGTCAATGGCAGTGAACGAGTTAATGATCCCGTCAAGTGATTTTGAGGCGGGCAATGAAAGTCGTAAGTCAAGCTCTCACTGACCTCGAGTGTACTTTTGCGTGCCGCCGGTGTCAGACCGGCATGGCGGTGACTTTGGCCTTCTACACGCTGGCCGCGGTCGTCCTGTCCAACCTGTGGAGCAGCGAATGGAGCACGCTGGTGCTTTCGCTTCAGGTGGGCAAGAATAGCAAAAAAAAAAAAAAAAAAAAAAGAAAATGCCAACACGAATGACTTTGTGCTCCCTCATGTGTGGCTAATTGTGCTTGGCAGGTGACGGGGCCGACGCTCCACGCGGCCGCCGTCGCGCTCATGTCCATCGTCTCCTGGCCCGTCGCTTTGCACTTCTTCCGCATGGACAAGAGAGGTATGCTCGTGCTCTTTTTTTTTTTTTTTTTTTTTTTTTTTTTTTAGCACCGTCAATCTTATCGCATCAAATAGGATGATGGAATCAACAAGGAATTGGATCTGCGGCGTAAGCAATGAAACGTGCTAACGTTTGAACAAAAGTTAGCTTCATGCTAACATCCGGTAGAATCCAGAATGCCAATGACAGAAATGGGCGTCCGTTTTACGTCATCCCGGTGGAGCGCTGCCCGACTTTTCCTTTTTTTTTTTTTGGAACCGTCTCGGAAGCGTCGGCACGTTTGAAAAGTTGCCGCTGTCAAAGTTGTCACTGCAAAAATGTGAAAGAAAGTTGAGTCGTTGGCCGGCCGGCAGGGCGTCAGGCGGCGCTTGCGGGCCTCTACCTGTCGGCTCTGCTGTCCCTCTACCTGCTCCCTCTGGCCATGCGCTCGCCGTGCATCAAAGACGCGGGCACGCTGGGGGCCGCCCCGGCGCTCATCGGACACAGGGGGGCGCCCACGGTGAGACGGCCCCACCACATCGCTGAACTGTGCGTCTGTGCGTGGGCGAAGAGTCTTGATGCTGTTTGTCCTGCTTAGTTGGCGCCGGAGAACACCATCATGTCCTTCGAGAAGGCGCTGGAGGCTGGAGGAGACGGACTGGAAACTGATGTCGCCATCAGGTACTACGCTGGCCGTGTGTGTGTGTGCGCGAGAGTGACGACGAATCAATGTGTGGGTGTGAGAGTGTGTTTTTTTGAGCGTGTGCAATTGTGTAACGAGAGCATAAGAGAGTGTCTGTGTGAAATTGAATGTCTGAGAGGAAGTTAGACCGAAACAGCATGTGAACGTTAGTGAGTGTGAGAGAGTAGTAGGAGTGTGTGGGAGTGGTGTGTGAGCACTTGTGTCTCAGTTTGAGAGTGAGAATGAGTTTGTTTGTTTTTATTTCAAGAGAGTGAAAGTGAGAGAGTGTGAACGGTTGTGTCCAACAGCGAGCGGGAATCGGGTTGCTGTTGTGCGTGAGAGAGAGCATTTGTATGAGAATGTGTGAGCACTTGTGTGTCAGATTGAGAGAGAATGTGAGAATTTTTTTTCCCAGAGGGAGTAGAATAGAAGAGTGAAAGTGTGTTTGTGACTGTGAGCATTTGTGAGAGAGCGAAAGTGTGTTTGTGACTGAGCGTTTGTGCGAGAGTGCGTAAGTGTGTCAATGTTTTTGTGCAACAGCGGGCAGGATTTGGGTTGAAAGTGTTGAGTGAGCGCGAGAGCGCGCAAGAGCATGTGCGTCCGCGTGAGAGAGACTGTGCGTGTGAGAGGAAGCGAGAGAAAGAGTGCGTGCGCGTCTTTGCCTTTGATGCTGAATGCCGCACGATTGGCGTCGGCTTCTGTTCTGTGTGGCGCGGCGCTAAGTTGATTAGCGCCGCGCTAATCCCATTAGCCCTCCCGCGCACCAACACGCTAACTCCTGGCGGGTTAGCGCGCCGCATCGCGGGCGGAAAAGACGAACGGGATTAGTGGCACGGCGGGAGCCTCGGCGTTACTTTGATTGTGACGCGTGGCCCAAATTGTTTTCTGTTTCTTAACCCTTAATTCACATCGACCGGCACTCAAGTCAAGCGGGAAACGAAATTGAATAAGGAAGCTACTAATTCTCTCTCACGTAAGAGTCCTAATCTTCAATTTAGTTCCTTGTCAGCAAGACAGCGGCCAATCACTACTTTTGCCGAAGCGACGCTCCTCGTCTCACCAGTTTTTTGCTCCTCGGTCGGTTCCACCGCGCAGCTACGACGGCGTCCCCTTCCTGATGCACGACTCCACCCTGAGGAGAACCACCGACGTGGCCGACGTTTTCCCAAAGCGAGCGCGCCAGGAAGCCTCCATGTTCACCTGGGCGGAGCTTCAGCGGCTCAACGCCGGCCGATGGTTCTTGACTGTAAGACAAACGCCCGGGAGCGCGCTCGCCAATCCCGTTTTCCGACCCCGCCCCTCTTTGCTCCAGCGGGACCCCTTCGGCAGCGCGTCTCGGCTGAGCCGGGCCGACCGCCGGCGGGCCCGGAACCAATCGGTTCCCTCGCTGGCCAACTTCCTGGACGTGGCGTCGCGCGGCGGCCGGCGGGTTCTCTTTGACCTGCGCAGGCCGCCCCCCGGCCATCCTTACGCGGGCTCGTACGTCAACGTCACCCTGCGGGTGGTGCTGGCCCACATCAACTCCTCTCAGGTCAGCGTGCGTCCAGAGGCTCAGAGCGTTAGCTTGAGTTGCTTAAAGCCGGCAGTCAAGCCAAACATAGTTTTTTTTCAACAATATGTTCCCGCTAGTTGAAACGCGGCATTCTGATTCATTTTGCCTTGCTGGAATAAGAGTTCATCCGCCCGGTTTTGGCCATCTCCGGGGGCGGCCATTTTGTCGACTTACCTCGACTGAAAATGACATCGCAACTGCTCACAAGGACCCATCGCGGCTGACCTGTTTTCTGAAGCTGAGCCGCGATGGGTCCTTGTGAGCAGTTGCGATGTCATTTTCAGGCGACGGAAGTCGACAAAATGGCCGCCCCCGGAGATGGCCAAAAAACAGTGGATTAACACTTATTCCGCAAAGGCAGTATTTATCAGGATGCCCTGTTTCAACTTGTGGGCTAGCATAGAACATATTCTTGAAAAAAAATAGGTTAGCGTCGACTTGAGGGGCGGAGCCAGAAGGTGGCGAATGGGTGGGCCTGGAAAAATCAGGGTGGGCCTAAATATTTCCCTCACTTCGCACGGCAAATCGTATATTCAAATAAAATGACAAACTGAATAATATGAAGTTCATATCTTCCTTGGACAATCACAATTGTGCCATTCTTAATATTCAATCAAATAACAAACACAACGAAACACAACTTCTAAAATAATTTAACAATAATGTACTGAAAATGTTCAGCTCTATATTTTCGGATGAATCTCACTGTCAATCTGGCTCCGCCCCTGGTTACGAGACTTTACAGTATGCAGGTTAACGATATACTGAATAAATGTTTATAAGCGGTCCTCCATTGAAATGCGTATTGGTTTGATTGCCATTTTTCTCATTGGTTTGTTTCCAGTATTTGTGCAGTGTCTGGTGTTTTTCCAATATTTTAATACATGCTCTGGCGTTGTTCCTACATTTCCCTCCCGTATTCCACCTTCCCACTTTTCCATATTTTCTATCTGTTTTCACATTTGACCACTAACTGCATTGTTTGTTTTTTTTTCTTTTCTTTTCCGATATTTCCCTTTGGGTCTGTTTTCTGTCTGAGTATTTCTCGTGCTTCGGCATTTATTCCTGCAGGTGCTGTGGCTGCCGTCGGACGAGCGTGAGGCGGTCCGGGCCGCCGCCCCCGACCTTCGGCAGACTTCAGCCGACGGCGTCTCCATCCCGGAGCTGATGAAGGAGCGCATCGTTGCCGTCAACCTGCACTACAGCAGCCTGTCGCAGCAGCGGATCAGGTACGCGGCACACCGGCCAGGTTTTTTTTTTTTTGCGGGTCGGGGGGCGGGATCTCTCGGCCTAAGCGCTTTGCCTGTCTCCTGACGCGTCCGCAGCAAGTACGGCTCGGCGAACATCAGCACCAACTTGTTTGTGATCAGCCAGCCGTGGCTCTACACGCTGGCCTGGTGTGCCGGAGCGCACTCGGTCACCACCAACTCCATACACACCCTGGCCAAAGTCCACAAGCCCCTCCTTCTCATGGTGAGCACTTGGCTTGCATTCGATTTGATTCCAAAATCATAGCAGATGACCAAGACGCAATATTAGAAGAAATTAGGACCCCCGGCCCATTTATCGGGCAACGGATTTAATCTGCCAATGTCAGCTGTTTTAAATTAGATACATTAATTATGTCTTATAAATTAAAATGATTAATGATTAAGACAAAAAGAATCAATAATTCAAACATCCGTCCCACACAAAAAAAAAAATCGACCAATTTTTCTCTCTGTTGTGAAGTTATACAAATACAAAGGAACAAAGTAATGTAAAACCATCAAATGTTCTGTCTGTATTTTGTCTCTTTATTTTATTGGAAGTGTTAAGTTATTCAATTACCCAGATGAATAATCAAGTTATCTGAATTTTATTGGATTCAGCATTGGCCTCAAAAGAACCCAAATCGGTCAGCTGCAGTTTTATATTTCACTTTTTTTTTTTTAAGCACTACACGAAATGGACACAATCTCAGAGGAAATATCAAATATTTAGGAATAAATCGCAAAATGGACAAAAAATACACAGCGATTGGAAAGACAAAAATGATAAGACAAAAAATACACAAACAAAAAATACTATGAAATTAGGCATGAACATTTTCAAGTACTAGATGGAAATATGGCATGAAATTGTTGTAAAATGAGGACACCTGATATGGGGAAAAATAACTTAAATGAAAAAATTGAAAAACATGTACTAAAATATTCACTAGTATTAGACACGTCCAAGATTATTCAGGAAAAAAGGTATAAATATAAAAATAGACAGAAGACACAACATTGAGACGAGGTGAACTTTGGAATGCATAATGATTCCCATCTCCGAATGAATCGAGTCAAGATGTCTGCAGCGTAAAGACACGAATCTCGTTTGTCTCTTTGCAGACTCCGGAGGAATATAACATGATGTGGATTCTGACCGATGTCGTCTCTGCAATCCTCATCATCTGCGTTTTCATTTTCCATTGGTGCGTACACGCGCGCACCAAACTTTACTCACTCACACGTCTTGCGGCTGGCAGATTTTTTTTCAGTGGGGAGAAATGATGCGAGAAACATGCACGTGTGTCCATAATGGCAGGTGGCGGGAGCGGGGTCTGCCCTTCCTGTCCGGCGGTCGTCAGCCTCATGACAACGGACCATACAGCAAGTTTAGGACGGGTATGACAGCGTTCGTCGTCTTTGCAACTTTCTTTACATTAGACCTTGGCAAATTATTGACATTTTTTTTCTTTTTTGCGGCTTTTGTAGTTGCAAGCGCGTCCCCTCCAATGTTTACCGCTTACACTAACAACGCGGCTGCGAACCGAGTGGATCGATCTTACGAGAGCACATTCGCTGCCGACTAGGCATGCGGCGATCAATCGAGAATCGATTCAATCCCATTGATGGAATCATCGATCGGAATCGATACAAATTGGAAAGCACATTTGCATGAGAAAATCGCGAGAGCCCGGCTTTTTGCGATCATATCGTTCAAGGGTGTCAATGTGTTTGTGTTTCTGTGTATGTGTTGTGTGTTAGACTCCCTGGAGGTCATCTGCATTTGCCGGGATCCCTTCCACTCCGACCCCCCCACCGGATCCCTCATCTCCCTCCCCTTGGTCTTCGACCCATCGCACCCTGCATGAGCCCCCGCATGTCCAAGCCCCGTATGAACCCTCCTAGCTGTATTTTGGATGCACAAATGCAGTCGTGAAGCTTACATGTTGACCGTCAGACAGACTGATATGCTTTTTTCAGGGCCGATACCAATTATTAATGGTCAAGGAAAACCGATATTTAGAGCCGATACTCATTTTCAGCAAAAAATGTTGCTGTCGAAATCTTGAAGCAAATGTTTATTGAGCAATTTTTCAGATTTGCAGAATTTTGATTTTTTTTTTTTATTCTGTTATTATAAATGTTGCCAATGAATATACATCTTTGTTGTACAATTCCAACAAAAAGGGAGCTCTCAGGGTCATCAGCATGTCTTCAAAAGTGAAATGAAAACTTAAACAATAGCACCATATGGTTTTTTTCACAGTACCTAAAGTCCTCCAAAATTTCAAAATGACCGAAATGTTCAAAAAATGTTCAAATTCCACTTTGTTTTGATTTCAAACAAAAAAGTGCAGAGTGTTCCCTAGGTCAGTAGAATCTCTTACAAAGTTAACTGAAAATTTTAATAAAAACTTAAATCTATTATCAGCCCTCAGGATTTTATATATATTATTTTTATATCTATTAGTGTCAAAACACTGAATAACGGAGCCGATAATCGGGCCGGCTGATTATCGTTGTGTCCCCGCTGTCAAACTTCCAACTCCCGTGGAGCCTCTCGGGACAATCAATGAATTAACCGATGATTTCATGAGAATTCAAAAACAATTGAAATCAATCAACCAGTGAGGAGGACAAATCCAAATGGGTGCAACATTTTGATCGTGTCAATTTCAAATGGAGGAACAGCGCCAGCCACACCTTGCCCAGCCCTGCTCTACGTGACACGCTTGGCGGAAGCGCTTTGACTGTAGATTTGAGGAATTTTCTCGCTTAATTTGGCCCAAATTGTGAATCATTTTGCCTCCGGGGTTGAACTTGGAGGTTCACGCTGTGCCAACTTGACGTCATCATGTTTGATTTTGACTTGGCTGCGCAACTGACGAGCCCTCATTTCAACTTTTTCAGAGCTGAGCGACGTCTGGTCCATCTCCGGCGTCAACGCCGCAGCGGCCCGGCGTAGCGCACCCGCGTCGCCGGCGCACCCCCGTCTGCCCACCATCGCTGAGGAGTGACGACAACGCGCCAGCCCTCAGTTAGTTTCCATCTACTGTCAACGTATTCACAGCGCTTCACTTTATCAACATGTTACAGCCTCCTTCCAAAAATGGAATCAATTCTAAAACAAACAAATGGCATACATTGATCCTCCCCGTTTATCTAGAGGAAAACCTTTCGTCCCGCTCTTTAGAGAACCTGGCCAAAAATGAAATATCTTTATAGTGACACCTCTCACTCGCTCTCAATGCATTTAAGCTTTTGATAAAACACTTCAGAAGTCCTCAAGTAATGGGAGACTCATATAACACCACTTTGAGGAGACAAAAAGCGGCCTCCTGCTCGCATAGTTCTCCAAATAAGCTTCAAGCTGTTGAGAATCAAACATTGTGTATTTCAACACCAAACATTTCACCTAATGAAAGTCTGCTAGCTTAATGCTAACAAATGATGTGAAATGCCATAAGCTGTTTATTTTTCACTCCCAGTTGCAGTTTGCTGTTGTTGAGAATCAAACATTGTATTTAAACACCAAACATTTCATCTAAATAAAGTCCGTTAGCTTCATGCTAACAAATGATGTGAAATGCCGCAGCTGTTTATTTTTTACTCCGAGTTGAAGTTTACTGTTGTTGAGAATCAAACATTGTATTTAAACACCAAACATTTCATCTAAATAAAGGTAGCTTCAGGCTAACAAATGATGTGAAATGCCGTAGAGAGGCTAACGGTAATTAGCATAGCTGTTATCGTCATTCTAAACCTTAAGAACACACATGGAGCAGCAACACATGAAAACAGCAGACAGCAAGAGAATCGAACGCTGTCATAATTTCGTCGCATGACATTTAAGGTTTTTTTGTGTCTTGAGGCAGAACGAAAGTTGGAATAAGGCTGTCAAAACAACAATGGAAAAAGGCAAGCGCTGTGAATACATTCCGGGTTCGCTGGAATTCAAACGTCAAGCACAACGTCTTTTACGGAGATGTTTTACAATGAAGACCAAGAATTTAGCAAAAAAGGCAGAAGACGACTTGAAGGAAAGCGGAATTGTGGACGTCTTTTGAAAACGCGACATGACTGCCGAACTCAATGGTTGCACTTTGTTGTCCACGTTTCTGTTGGGCGCCATTGGACCAACTCGTGGATAAAAGTAAACATCAGCTGCGTCTTGTCTTCTGGACGGGCTGGACCCAAAGCTGATGGAGAAGATAAAACTCTGGACCTTTTTGATTTTTTTTTTTTTTTTCGGATGTGTACAGCTCTGTACCCCCACCCCCCCCCCAAAAAAAGTGCTGCTGTTTCTGTGGCCCACTGTGGAATAGTCCACCATGTGGAAAATGTTTTTACAAAGTCAACTCGTCAATAAACACAAATAGAAGACATTTGGGGTTGTTGGGAGCACATGTTGTAGTTTAATTTGTGGCTAGCATAAGGTTAGCAAGCGTAAAGAGACCGGAAGACACACGGCAAAGGAAATTAAGAAAAAAAATGAAAGGACAATACGATACATCTTTATTTATATAAACTAAAGTAATGGATAACATTGTACATGGTCCAAACCATTAGCATAACATAATTACCTGCATCATTAAATATATGGTCTGTACTTCCTTTGTGAGTACAATTCATATTTTACACAGATCAAATTCTATTCAAATCGGAACATTTTGCGCAGAAAAAACACTGAGCAACAAAAGGAAAAAACAAAGTTTGGCACTGTGATCATTGAGCTCACTTCTACAAGTTAATTACGACTAACAAACTAATCTTGCTAGCTAACGCCGGAACTAGGATGCTAAAATGCGAAAACGATCGTGTAAGGGCAAAAATATTGACCAAAAATGAAATTTTTCCAACATTTTCCAAGCAGCTCCCTGCTTCAATTCAGCGCAAGCTAATTTAGCACATTAACAAATGTGCCAGCTACCGCTTAAGATACCAAAGATGCTGCAATCCTAAATGTGAGCGTGTTAATAGCCCTGCAAAAAGCATATTCTCTATTACCTATTTGAATTTACTCAACTAAATGAGTAGTATTGCTAAACCCACACTATTTTTTTTCACACACCTAAAAACATCCATGCTAACTTTTGGGAAATAAGTATTAGCTGGTCACATGATGCATTTGCTACTTCTTACACGTCTTGCCTGGAAGTACATTTAAAAAATATGGAATATGTTATATTAACAAAAGTATTTTCTGGCCACATGATGGTTGCTACGCACAATTTCCTGCCTGTAATTCCTGGTTTGGGAGAAAAAAAAAAAAGCCAAGTACAAATTAATTTTTTCAGGTCACATGACAAATGTTGCCTTGTTTCGAGGCGGAATTTGTGCGAAAAGCAAATTGCCAAAGGCATTTCCTGGTCACATCAGTTTGCATTGTTGCTTGGCAGAATTTGTGCCAACGAGCTCAGTAGGCATTGTTATTTCATGGTCGCGCTAACCTAGCATTGAGCTGTTAGCATGTCTTACAAGGTAGTTGGTCCTGGTCATGAGGTGCTTTCTCCTTGTGGCGAGGCAGAATGTATGCCTGCTAGCGCAAAAAATAGATCGGAATTGCACAGTGCAGCACAGTGTACGCTATATAGACAAAAGTATTTCCTGTTGTCGTGACATCCTTGTTCTTTGTCGCTTGGCTGAATTTGCATTTGCGCCTAACCCGAGTAAAAAAAACAAAGAAAATGGAAAATGCTACTTGTTACTAGGCAGAATTTGTGCCTGTAAACCTGGTAAAATAGCAAAATTACAAATCGACAAAGTACTTCGTATTGTTGTTTCTTTTTGTCGCTAGGAAGAATTGATATTTATAAAGTAAAAAAAATATCGACGGCCAAAATGCACATCCTCCTGTCCGACACGTTTCAACAAATCCAGGTCCAGAGAGTAAAAATCCTGCCGCAGTTTGTCTTTAGCCACAGGTGCTTCTACTCAAGAGCTTGTTTACCTGCCGGTTGAGTTGCGTCACCTGTGACGAACGACAAACTGCGGCAGGGTTTTTATTTTTCTGGACCTGGATTTGAAACCTGTCAGACAGGAAGATTTGCATTAGGGCCGTCGATATAGGTTAGCTTAGCATTGACCAGTTAGCGCACCTCGAAGCTACGGTGTCACTATGTTCCCCACAATTAAGTATGTTTTTCTCCTCAGAGGTAGTCGTCCTCGCTGGATGACTCGTCCTCGTTGTCACGGTAACGCTTGTGGTCGTCGCTGGGACCTTCGCCGGGGTCGTCGTCGCTTTCGCTTTGGCTTCCGCCCGAACTCTCCCCGGGCGTCTTCCGGGGTTCCGAGCCGACAGAAGGTCGGCGACTCATCCAGCACAGCTGCTGGCCGAAGGTCCGCCCCCAGCTGCAGCGCTGGCCGATGGGGCGCAGCAAGCGGGCCAGCTCGGCGGCCTGCTGCCAATAAGACGTTCACTTGCTGTGAGCGCGCTCAGACCGCTGCTTGTTCATGGCGGTCAGCATCTGGCTGATGTATGACGTCAGCAGGTCGTCCATCTTGTAGCCCTGAGAGCGATGCGGGTCACAAATGACCAATTAGGGATTTAATTGTCTTTTTTTCTGACTAATCAAGTTAAGTCACGGGAGGCGTTTGTTTGGACGGACACATACTGAAAATTTAAGAACGCATGGAGTTGTTCCCTCGAGTGTATAGAATTGTTGCTAGGCAGAATTTGTGACTGCAAGACTAGTAAAGGAAAACAAATGCAAATGGAAAAGTATTTCCTTTTTGCTCTTTGTTGCTGGGTAGAATTTGTACCTGTAAGCCCAGAAATAAAACTGAATTGTAAATTGGAAGAAAAAAAAAAAAAAAGTATTTCCTGTGTTTGCTCCTTGTTGCTAGGCAGATTTTGAGCCTTTAAGCTTTCTAAAAAAATCGATTTGAAACTATGCTGACATAAGTATTTGGCCACTTTTCATTTATTGACTTTTCTCCATATGAAAGATTTTGTGACCCACCAGAGAGGTCTCACAAAGGAGTTTGCTTCCCCTGACGAGGTTTCCGATGGTGATGTGGAAGTATGTGTTCCCGCTGCTCCAGTTGGAGATCTTGGTGAAGGGATGAGTGATCAGAACGTCCTGCCGGGACAAAACAATGACATAACGACACCATCAGTCGCATGGTGGCGTTAAATTCCCCAGTGAGAGCCAACTTCCCGTTTTGTAAATTCCTGGTTAAATTCCTGTCAATTTCCATGGAAGATTGGAAAACTGCCCAAATGTTGCAACCCTGTTAATTTTCCGCTTCTTTGATCAAGCAAACCAACCTTGCTCTTTGGATCGATGAGACTGACTCCATGTTTGTTGATGGCGATCAGGAGGATCTCTGGGTAGTTGGGCTCTGTGGTTTGCTGAAGACAAAGTCAGAATGAATCTGGCCATGAAGCAGCATTGGGTTCAAAGAGACGAAAGGATAGAGACAGGTGCTTCCCATTTTTACCTTGACTTCAAAGAAGGCGGAGCCAAAAGTCGACCATTTGTAGATGATTTTCAGAAACATCAACTTGGCTTCTTCTCTGGATTTTCCGGCTTGCTTGTTGAAGAAGGCCACCACGGACTGTCTCACGCAAAAACAACCCACACAACATTTCCAGTGACTAGAAATTTGACGACATTTTGCTGCACGCTTTGAATGGGGGAAATGTAGTGCCATCTGGCGACCATAATTACTCGAAAGTGGCAGCTTTCAACCAAAGCCTTCATTATTTCTTCGGGTCTTGAGAATTTTTGGTTTTCAGATTTCATGTTGCCAAGTCAATCTGTCATCGGGGCTGAACGTTCAAAAGATTTGAACAACCCCTGGAAATGGCTAAAATGCACGGGTGACTTGAGACTTTTTGGTGGTCTATTCATAATCGAGTCGCCAACCAAATTTCATGTTGCTAAATCCAAATGGTTGACTTTTCAAGAGATTTGAAGCACCCCTGGCGGTGGCAGACTTGACGTGTCTTTTCAGGCACGGCGTCTTGAGAGTTTTTCGTAGGTCTACTCAAGGTTGACGCGCTTACTAAATTTCATGTTGCCAAGTCTAACAGACATTGGGGGCTGAATTTTCAAACGGCTTGAGGAACCCTTTGGTGGTCAAAATGAACCAAAAATGTCTCGTTTGAACCAAAGTGGCAGCAGGCGCCTTGGTTCCATGTGGGCATGGCTTCGGAAGATTTTTGTGGGTCTGCACGTGACAAACATGCCCAGCAAATGTTTATGTTGCTTAGTCAAACTAGCTTCAGGGTGCTGAATTCCAAAAGGAAATCCATCCAGCCAACATGAGCTCAAAGTAAGTGTTTGAGTTGGAAGAACGTTTCCAGGTTTACCCTCTTCCAGTCGTCCGGAGACATTTGGCGGATGAGATCCTGAGGCACCAGCTCACGCAGCATCTTGGGAATGGTAGGAAAGTGGGACTTGTCGTCCTCGAACTTGACGCGGTAGATGAGCGCCGCCAGCTGGAAGACTTCGTCTCGCGAACACTTGTGGTAGCCGCGTAAGTATTTGGGCAGCTCCTGGTCGGAGGCGGGCGTCGTCACAAAATGGAACAGGTTGTCTTTTCTTTCTGAAGTCGTCTTCTCACAGGACAGGACTCACCTGGTAGTAGTGGAAGATGGAGTCGGCAAAAGAGTCCTTCCCCGGAACGGTGCTGGTCCACAACTTCTTCATGAAGAACACCTGATAGGTCAGAGAGGGAACAGCTCCTGCAGGGTAAACAACACGTTTGATTTGGTTGTCGTTCAACTTTCACACAAAACGCCGAAAAGGTCCCAAATGTTCACGTTCACGCCAAGCGCCAAGTCAAAGCAGCGTCCTGTGGATTTATACCGTCTTTAACTGGCCGCGATTTCTTGATCCAGTCTGTCAAATGTCGGACAAAGTCAAAGAAGAAGTCTCCCTCCGGGACGCTTATGACCTGAAACGCCAACGGGGAGCTCAATTAGTGAAGCTGCTCCTGCTCTGAAGAGAAAAGCCAAAGCACCTTGTCCGAGATCTTGACAAAGAGGCTGAAGCCTTCGGAGGATTTGAGCAGCAGCCTGCTGGAGATGTTCTGACAGAAGTCCTTGGCTTTGGTGCTGGACTCCACCTCAAAGGCCTTCACCAAGTTAGCAAGATTGACTTTATAGTCCCCACATTGTCTTTTACACATTTGTGTGTGTGTGTGTGCGTCGCACCTCGTCCGTGTCATCGGGGAAGTAAACCTTGTGGAAGATCTGCGTGGTCTTGTGCTGGATGGCCTCCACTTCCACCAGATGAGGAGGGTACTTCCGGGACCCGTTTCTGTTACCACACAAACACGGCTTGGTCCGCATTGGAAATATTTAAACTAAACTTTCGTGTTACGTCTACACGTTTATATCATTTACTTCTTGAATAATTGCTCGTTTTATTTACTGTAAATAATAAAAGAAAAAAAAAACAAAACCAGGACCCTTGTCTAGATGCAAAATCGATGTCAAAGTAATAAGATTGCGATTTGTTCCGACGCTAACCGTAAGGCTTTGTGCAGCCTGTGCATGCAGTCGGCCGAGAGCGGGTGTTGCCTCTTGGACTGCAGGAAGCGCTGCACGTGCGGCAGCAGCGCGTTGCTGGGAGGAAAAAGGCCCGTGCACAGCCACAGAAGCTCCCAGCCTTTCTCCTCGCTGTACCTGCCGCCACCAACGCACACAATTCGCTCGGTCAAGTCGCCAAGGTCGACTTTGGGGCCCGTTTCATTTCTGCCATGTCCGCCGCGGTCGGCGTGGAGCCCGTCGGCGGTGAGTACGCACTTGACGTGGTTGTCTGTTAGTTGCTTGATGATCTGGCAGCAAATCTCGTCCTTCAGGGGTTCAGCCTTCAGCGCGCCCTCGAAGATCTGGTCCGTCAACTCGTTGACTGAGCGAGTGCGTTTGGATGGGTAGTCGCCCATGTACTTCATCACAGGTAGGACACACGCTAAGGAAAATGCTTCTTTTGATTGGTACGGTTAAAAACAGACGTAGGAGCAATCTGGCAATGCTGTAGTAACAACATGGTTATAATGTCATTTAAAACATTTTGTAATAACAGTAACGTGGTAAGACCTTGTTAATAGCAGGGTAACAACAACATATGTTGATGTCTAACAACAGGTAAAAACATTGTAACATAGTGATCACATCATAATGTGTAATAACATTGTAACAAGATTTTAAAATGGCGATATCATGGTTCTAACGTGGAAGTGGCGTAACAACATGTAATACTCGTAACAACAGTAAAAACGTAACATGACATAGTAACGAGATGGTAATGTTATAAAGTGGGAAAAACATGCTTATACCATGGTACTAACAGTAATAAAATTGTAACAAATTGGTAGTAACAGTAATAAGAATGTTGTAATAAGTAATTAGCATAGTAAGAAGATAGTAGTAACTCGATGGGAAAAGATATCGATAAAGGCCATGCAAGCTTCCTGAGCGAGCTCCTCGTGGTGGACCACCTTCTTCAGCAGTGGCTGTTTGAGAGGCTCCCTGGTGCAGCTCCACAATTTGTCCTTGCCTCGATTCTTGGTGACCATCACCCTGCTCAGAGTGTGTTTGGGGGGAGGCCTGCACCAAGAACATTGATTATGTTACCACTCTCGCGTTTGTTGTGTTGGGTTTTAAGCCTGGGTTAGGGTGTCAAATTAGGGCGTCAAGTGGGCTTGGCTGACTTAAAACGCTCGTTTGAAAGCCAAAGCTTTAATAAAACCCCAATCCTGATTATGAAACCTTGTTTGAAACCTCAATTTGAAATTGAAACCGTGATAGTAAGGCAAGTTATGAGCCGGGACGAGAAAGGAAACTCCATTTGTTGTACACGCCCCAAAACTTTAGCTCATGCTGTGTACTTCATTTGGAGCTCAGGATAAGTGCATGTGACAAAAGTCTACTGGCCTATTCGTGCGTGCATGTGTGTGTGTACCTAAAGTAGTCATAGGAGAACTCCTCCAGTGTGTACGGTTTGACAGAGTCTTCACTGTCAGGCAAGACAAGTTGTGAGACTCTTAGTGACTGCTGTCTCTGATCCGGCGTCATGGTGACCAGCGCCTGATCGGTTGGATGACATCATCAACAAGAGCAGCAGCAAGTCATCTGCGCCTGATTGGTAACTGTTCTAGGTCTTGTTATCTCACCACAATCTCCTGCTGCGGTCGCGTCATGCTGGGCAGGACGTAGACCGAGTCCGCCGGAAAGTCTCCTCTCTGATTAGTCCTCTCATTGACGCCGTGCGCCCAGCCCGAATTGAGAACCTGCTCACCGGTGTCCTGGTCTAGCAGGATCAGGTCTCCCTTCTGGAAACTCAGGAACGTGGATGGTTCACCATCTGCCAAAGAGTCACAGAACAACTTGTGACTTCCTTGCGGACTTCTAGAACACATGCCCAAGTCTAGTGAGAGCATACTCTGGTTGGGACTGTCCTGTAGTGCCACCACAAACTTGGACCTGTTCCTCAGGCCTTCCAGGAAGGTCACCACCAGGTCACGGATGTCCTCGGCATTGTTGGAGGTAAAGGTATACTCTTCTCCTTTGATGGTCGCCAGCGTGAAGCTCTGACTCTGCAACTTTCCTCCCCTCAAAGAACAACAAACACGTATCGTTAATTACTCGTACGCAGGAAATTTAGTGATCCGCACCCTTGATGCTCTGGACTTCAAGAAGCAACCCGGCACCTGCCTTCCAATCCCGTCCTGGTCTCTCTATCAATGGTCTTTTGGCCTACCCTCTGTTTCCAGGCAAAGTCCTTCAACACTTGAGGGACCGTCGCCCCAACACAGTCAAAACAGATCACCGTCACTCAGAACACAGAACGGACTACAGTTCCCGGCATGCCTCACCCGCTACTGGACACCACAGCGATTTCTCGGAAAGAGACTTCTCAAATTACCTTCTCCTCGGCATTCAACCTCGTCGTCGCCAAACAAAGTTCTTACAGAGTTGAGGACTGTTGCCCCAACAGTTGCCATTTCAATCATTATAAATCTTACAGAGAACAGAGGAGGGGCTACGTTTCCCAGCATGCCTCACCTGCTGCTGGACACTGCGGTGATTTCTGGGAAGGAGAGTTCGAGCAGGACCTGCTCCTGCTCGTCCACAAAGTAAACGCCGGTCCAATTGACGGCCACGATGAGGTCGTTTTTGGGTAGACTTGGACCTGTTGAGCAGAGAAAGCAAATCAGCAGCTTTTCTCCAATGCAATACTTTGTGAGACCGCTCATTGATTCCCACCGGACAATTTGAACGCTTCATAGAATCGAGAGAAGAGCAGAGGCCACTTGTGACGAGCAAAGTCCACCACTTCCTCTTTCACCTTCTGCGGATCAAACCTCTTCTGGGTGTAGATGCCCTGAACAACCGAGCGCAAAAGAGGATTTGACTCCTTTTGCTGATGAAAATCATCACATCCACTTCTGAGGCACACCTTTTTGTGTGCCGCCATGATGAAGTGAGCCCACTTCTCCACCGTCTTGGAGGTGCTGATCTCTCTGTCGGGGACGTAGGACGGGATGAGGCTCAGCAGGCGCTCCAGCAGGACCTCGGAGCCGTAGTCCACATAGTACTGCTGGGACGCCAGCTCTGCTAGGTCGTCCTTTGCCAACGGAAGAGAAGGATTCTTGACTCAAAGTTAGGGTTAAGAAGAGAAGGAACACATCTTAAGAAGGAGCACGTCGAAAGGGGAGCAGAAGAAGCCGCTTTACTCAAAACAAGCAGAAGGGTAGAAGGAGCATGTCTACAAAAGAGAAAGACCATGTCCACAGAAGAAAAGATGTCTACAAATCAAGGAAAGAAAAAGGAGCATGTCTACGGAGGCGCGGGACCTTCTGTAACGAAGAACTGAAAGGATCAGGGAGTATTTCTACTCACCCGCTCGCAGCGGTACTCTCCAAATTTGACGCCCCTGACGGTTTGCTGGTAGATGAGGTTGGTGGCAACCGTGTCGTCGGAGGCGCAGTGCCACGGTGTGAAGATCTCCTTCCTGAAGAAGAGCCTCCAGGGGGCGTTCCTCTCCTGGGCTCCCTGCTCCTTGGCGTACTGCTCGCACTGCGACACGGCGTCCATCACGTGGTCGCTCCCGCTGCCCAAAGATGACACCTGCGCCAAATCAGATCACAATCGTGAGACGCTCTTCTGCCGGGGAGAGAACACAAGCTCGTGCGCACACATCAGCGAACCTTATCAAAGAGCGCAATGTAGAGCGAGAAGCCAAATCGGTCTTGCAGGCCGATCTTGTCGGACAGCGTGTTGCAGAGCTCCTTGGCGGTGGTCGCAGAGTCCGTCAGCAGCGTTTTGGTGGTTCCGTCCATGAACGTCACCGGCAGCATGATGGCTTTCTTGGACTTGGTGGCCTGGATGTGAATTTAGCAACTGTCATTTCACTCACTCTGGATTAGTTGTGCACATTTTTGGGTAGACTACTCAGAAAAATGACAGATATTGAGGATTATGCTGAAATTTCAGGACGAACCTCAAATACGCTGTAATCTTTACAGGCGAACTCAACTTTTGAATGCTCCTGCCTAACTGGTCAGTGCTTCAGTGCTTTTCGCACAACTTGCTCCTCTTTAACGAGGAGTTAAACTGCAGACTTCCCAACAGGTGCTTCCATGAATCCATTGAATGGTTACGACAAAACATTTCCTGGTTCAGTTAGAATTGATGTTCACCGCTGAATAGTTGCACGTGTGCATTCAAAGGTTTACAGAAGCTTCATTTTATTTGAGGCTTTACCTGAACTTGCAACTCAAAAGCTAATATGGCAAACTTTTTTGGTGAGCGGCGTATGTGCGGGCACCTGTAGCTCCAGCCAGGATGGCGGTTGTGTCCTGGTGCCATTAACGAAAGTTCTTCTCAGTCGTTCTTCACAGTACGGCGCATAACCTGGCGGCCCGCTGCTGATGTAGTTTCTCAGGTACTGCAGGTGAATGTGCAACAAGACCATAGCGTCATGTTACTTAACGAGACTAACGAGTATGGATCAAAGAGTCGGCGGCCTGACCTTGAGGAACTTGTCTGATGGCGCGAAGCAGCCGACACACAAACTGATGAGGATCCAACCTCGGGCGTGCGAGCTCTTGGACGGGTTCTGACTCAGCTGTTTGCAGATCTGACAATAGATCTCATCCCTAATGCACAGACACAATGAATTGTTGCCAGCCCTCAACATCATTGAAACCCAAGTCCTCCTGAGTCAAAAGGAAGTCCATTCATCAATTTCTACAGCACTTATCCTCTTTAGGATCAGGCCCCAGCTGACTTTGGGCAAGAGGCGGGGTACACCCTGGACCGGTCAACAGCCACACTCACATTCACACCTATGGACAGTTTTGAGTCTTCAGTGAACCTAACATGCATGTTTTCGCAATGTGGGAGGAAGTCGCAGTACCCGGAGAAAAGTGACGCAAGCGTAGGGACAACCTGTAAACTCCACAATAGATGGCAAAGCTCAGCCACCTTCTTACCTTCTTTTTGGGGGGATTAAGCAGACCGCAGTGACTAACAGGACCATAAAATGACACCAATTAGACCAGCAAAAGACAAGAAAGTACAGATGAGCGTGACCATTTACAACTCTGGAAGTGACTGATAATATTTGATGTTGAATCCTAAAATGACAACAATGCAAGTGACGTGGTTGAATTGATGGGGATCGAGACCAAAATCTCGGGGTGGCATTCTGGAGGGATTGTAAACGGCTTTCCGACATTTCGTTGGGACAGCTGACCAAACAATTGCAGCGGCCAATCGTCAGTCGAGGAGACAAAGGGACGAATGATCAGTTTCAGTTGAAACGGAGAGAACATGAACTTGGACCTAAGTTTAGAAATGTTTATAGGTGGGGAAAGCGGGAATGTTTTTCAGTTTTAATATGTTCATGGCCTGGTCCATAATGAGCCCAAAATTGAAGCCAGGAAAACCAGGCATCCGAAGCCCGAGTCCATATGGGCTCAAATCTTGGATGCAGTTTTCATTTTTTTTACCTCAGTGCCGGCCTCAGGATGCCATTCCCGATGATGAAGTGAAGTTTCTCCAGGTTTGACGTTGGCCGGTCCTCCAGCATGCTGTTGCCGTGGAGACCGTGCTCGCCATCATTGAGGCGCTTGGTGACCTGAAAGTGGCCTGTCGCTTTTTAACTTTGCAGGACATAGCAGCCGAGGATCAAATTTTTTTTTTCTCTCCTACCTCCTCGGTGATCTTGGATTTCTTCTTCAGGGTGAGAGACACCAGCTTGTGTCGGATGCTGTTCTTGCGATGACTGTCGGGTTGAGGAGTCTGCAAACGGGAAAAGAGAATTGGGACAGAGCAGAAATGATGAAACAAGTACGCTCGCTTCCAGAACAGAGAAATAAATCACGTGTGTTCAGTTCCCAGAAGAACCAGAGCGCAGAAAATAAAACATGTATGTTTGTTTCTTCCAAGAACCATGATGGGAAAATCCATTCCATACTACTAGAACTGGCTTCATAAGGATAGTCCAAGAGGAAAGTGTCCACTGATCTCGCAGTGTCACAGAGTGTCGTCAGCCAGAGATACTGCAGGAATTTCTGTGACTCTTCTAGTCTGAACAAACAGTTGGAAATGTTGATTCGAAAGTTTCAAGAATGTTAAAGTCAGTTCCTCTTTTAGGGTATCTCAGGTTCATCCTCAAATTTCACCCGAAAGTATCCTGAACGTTTTGTGAAGAATGCAAGCTTGATTCCTCAAAGCACCAGAACTAGAAATGTAACGTGTGTTCAGTTCCTTTAAGAGACTAAACGGTCTTAGATGGTTCCCAGACCAGATACATGAATTGAAGACTTGTCATGAAGTTTAGTCAGAGGCTTGTCTCCCCCACCTGATCCCCCCCCCACCCCCCACCTCACCTCTGCCTCTCCCTGAAGAGCCTGCAATTCCCTCTTGTACGTCTTCTTGCCTAGGGTTTCGTAGATCTTGGTCATGACTGGAATCTTCTCAGTCCCGTCACTGATGGCCGTGTGGTATTTGGGCTCGGGCAGATCCCCCATGAACCTCAGCACCGTGATCCACACGGCCAGAGCCGCCTAAAACCGGGATGAGGTACACACGGTCATGGTCATTTCAAGAATTGATCAATCGATTAGCTGTAACGTCTTGGGCCCACCAGCTGGTCTCCTTCATCCTCGTGAAAAAGCAGCGGCTGCTTGAGCGGTCTGCGGACGTACGTATGCGTAGTGGTTCCCTGGAAGTAGGTGGCGGCAAACTTGGCAAACTTGTACTCAGATAGATCCTCCTCCTCGTCATCCTCCGGCAGAGGAAGAGCCTCGTCCAGATCCTCCTCCTGCAGCTCCCGGTGGGTCCGCTCCAAGTCCTGCGGACGAGGTGGGGACACCAGCCCGGAAAAGTTCAGCTCGGCAGCGGTTAACCCGCTGACCTCCATGCTGGACGTTTGTGTCCACATCACGTCGGTTTTATAATCAGCGGTGTTAATGCAAAAAGAATGAAACGTCCATTGGGGTTGGGGATTTTTGTCTCATGTTGTGGATCTAACACTATGCAGTAAAGGAAAACAACATAAAAATGGCCCATGACCGATCTGAAAGTGCGTTAAAATGCAACAAGGCCGACTGAGGGTTTAAACATTCAGGGAGAGTTACCTCAAAGCCGGCAGGAGCCTGCCCCTCCTGGCCCGGAAAGGAGCTGGTGGTTCCCAGGAAGCCGAACATCTTGTCCACCATGTCCGAGTCGTTGACGGGCTCCAAGCGGGCTCGCTCCGTCTGCTGGAGCAGCTCCTTCTTCCTCCTGGCCTCCTCCTTTTCCTTCTTCTCGCGCTCGGCGTCCTCTTTGGCCAGCTGGACCAGACGCTCCTGCCGAGGAGTTGATCATTTCCGATGGGAAAAAGTTGGACTTAGTGTGTCGACTTGACATAATACGGTGTCCACACTGGGTTTCTCCGCCCACAACTCGGAAACTAGGCTCGGCCAAGATCCAGAACCACTTTCAAGCAATGGCGAGATCGTACAGCGAAGTTGAAACTGAGGCGCGCTGTTTTAGCTTCTGATATGTGGCGCAAACGTCAATGTTTGGTGAAGTGGGAAAACATGAGAGGGCGGGCGGATAGCTTTTTGCCCGTTTGTCCACCGCATGCACCACATGGAAGCATCCTCTGCAATAGCGATTCTCAAAGTGAGGTTCATTTTCTTGCGGTACGTGAAACAAACACAACCCAAGTACAGATCAGCTGTATTTAACTTTTAAGTTCAATACATTTGCATGTAATCTTCACGAATTGTTTGTCAACATTTCAATCATTGTTGTGATCCAAAAGCTTAATATGCCTGTCCTCAAATGTGAAATCTTACTTGATGTTTGCGTTCTGCTTCGGCTTTGGCTCTCTTGGCAGACATCTGGTTCCTCAGCTTGGTCTCCTCGGCCAGACGCATCTTCTCAGCCTCCAGCCTTCTTCGGTACTGGCGCGAGACACACAAGAGTCCAAGTAAGTTCCGGTCGAGCGTGCTTAACAGCACGAGGACGTAGGGCTGGGCGATACGGCCTCGAAAGAAAATCACAAAAATCCAATTGGGATTGCCAACCGTTTTTTTGCCCCTTTGCTGGGAGAAAAAGCAAATGACAATGACTTGATTCAAAACATACGGAACGCAATGCAAAAATGTCCGACGGCACAAAATGTCTTGCGCAAACCCGATGATGGAGAGTTAGCTTGGCGAATTCGTAAATTCCCGACTACGAACATGCAGCGCTTAACAGGAACGGAATCGCTCAGTTGTATTTTCACTTCACTCGAGTGGCTTGTAATTGGAGAAAACGGTAAGTTGGGGCACAGGCTACCACTTTACCCGCGGCCGTCTGTTGTCGTCAGACGTTTTGAAACGTGCCCTACCTCGCCTCTGAGCCTGCGGTAGAGCCTGCGTGCGATCATCCCGCGGGTGTACGCCTGGATGCTGATGACGGCCCACAGTCGGTGTCTGAAGGCCCGGCGCACCAGGAAGCCTCGGCATCGGCCCTGGAAGCCGCTGATGCGCTGGCGAGCCGCGTGGTACGACGCGCACAATTTCCTGGAGCGCACCAGAGCCTGCAGGCGAGAGAAGCCCGCCCGCATCTGAAAGGACAAGGACCAGGATCTCGTCTCCACACGGGCACCACATGACACACTCGATTGGATGTGATGAGAACGATCCTCACGGCGCCGTAGTTCTTCCTGCACTGGTATCCTCGCCACGTCTTCTGGATCAGCATGGCCGACTTCCTCATCCTCAGGAAGTTGGATCTGACGATACGACGACAGAATGTAATGACTGACAGATTCCTGTCGGTGGTGCTGTTTCATTGCATATTCTAGAAAACGGTTGGATGCAAAGACTTCCCCCCCGCGGTCAAAGAGATGATCCCGGATGTCGAAGCCAATGCAGACCCCTACCGGTCTTTGAAACCTCGCACCACCTTCTGGATGAGGACCACCTTGTCGGTGATGGCCTTGTCCCTCTCGATCTCCAGCAGCATGTCGTGATGATCCTGCGGAACCAACGGCTCGTTAGCCGTCTCCGTGGAGGCCATTCGCATGCTTGGTGGGCCCGATTTGAATGAGGCCGCGTGTGGAACGCGAGGCAATATCGTGCCCGCCCCTCACTGAAAACGGCAAACAATCACTGAGACAATCTCTGAAATCAGTGACTGTCTGCCTTTTCTTATTATTGGACCCTTTGCACTGCGGTTTGTCTGTCGGCTTCCTGTCAGGAAAGAGAGCGTGATGCTCCTTCCTGCACTTTCTACTTCCTGTCAGGCTTCCTGGAGGCCAGCCTGAAAGCAAACAGCCGTCCAGAGACTCACACAAAGTCCACGTCACCGAGCGAGTCGCTCGTGCGTGACCCGAAACGGAAACCGACCCAAATGATTACAAAAGCCCGATCATCTGATAAAACAACATCAAAACAGAAAATATGAGGCCGGTCATCAAAACGACTTCCTGTCTGCAATTGGCACAATTGGAAACAATCACATCCAAACTTCTCTCACACGGGAATCCGCTGCAGTTGTTGGGCTAGTCCCAGTCAACTGTGGAGGACCATCAACATATCTCTGCCCACATCATAGTCTGGGAAAAAAAGGGCCATTGAGGGACGACGGAAGGGTGTGCGCAGCGCAGACGCATGACGAATGACGGACGCTCAGTTTGCTCTGATAATAATAATAATAATAATAAATAACCTCCGACGTAGCTGTCTCAATACTTGTGTCCATATAGAATTAGAGCTAACAAGTGCATGCAGCGGCTACTTGGTTCTTGAATATAACAGCGACCTATTTGTTACACGTGACAGCTAGTTAGCGCATATGAGCTCGTTCCAGAAGTGCGGAACAAGTTTGATTCGTGTTAACTTGCTTGATGTGTCCCAATCACTTTCTCTATATAGTGCACGTACAAACTTTGGCGAAATAAGTTGATGGGCATAATGAGAGGCTCATTGCAGTAGTTGAACTCACATCGGCAGTAGTTGAGTGGCATTGTGTGGGATTATTACGAGTCACCTTGAGGAAGATCTTGGTCTTTCCCATCTGCCAGTCGTCGTCTCGGCCCAGCACGGCCTCTGCGATCCTCTGGCAGGTTCCCCTCAGATCCTCCTGGAAGACACACACGCAAATGCCAGTACGGCGCTAATATTGATCCGTCGACGTAGAGGACAAAGAGTATGACCCTTGAGTGTCGTTATACTGTCAGTCTACACGTGTTGCTGCGCCGTTTGCGTTCACCGCGTTGCTTAAGTGGTTCAAGCGCGGCATCGTCACATGCCGTTTAGCATTAGCATTAAGTTATCTGGCTGAAAAGGCGCCCGGATCTGAAGTCTGCGCTCGCAGGCCAAAGCCCAAAAATGGGCGGGCGGCTCGTGTCTCGACATCCCAAGGCGGCGCTGTGTCTGATCTTGTGGCATGAAAAACGCTACCTGCTTGTAGGCGGGTTTGACTCCAGGCATGAGCACGCGGTAGCGGTCCACAAACTCCACAAAGGTGTAGCGGATGGGATAGCCTGCGCGACGGATGCGAATGGTCTCCATCATTCCAGAGTACCTCAGCTGGCGCACACACAAATCCCGATCAAACAGCTGCAACACACACACACACACACAAACACACACACACCCCCACACACACACACACAAGCTAAGTTATTACACGTGACGTTAGTGCATGTCTAACAGCTTGTTTACATGTCACAGACATTTGTTTATTGCATGTCAAAGTTAGTTAGTGCACATGGCAACATCTTTTCATTACTTGTAAAGAATTAGCTGTCACGTTCCACGTCAAAACTCATCTTTCCACACAGGTAACTAGCTGTAGCATGAAATAAGCGCTGTTGATGTTGATACACAAGTACCGGTTTCATACACCAACTCGCTGTTACATTTACAAACAAGCTGTAACGTGAAATCACTAGCACTTTCATGCTTCAGCTAGCTGTTAGCGACTAGCTGCGACATGCAACAACGACTGCTTTTGTCACACATAAATAAGCATTTGTTACATTTGGGAAGTTGCCGTCACATTTATGAACGAGCTGTGACACGAAGTCTGCGACCGGCTGCATTTTCATACCGTAGCTGCGGGTTCATGGGGACTTGTTACATGCAATAAGTAGATGTTACAGTTACTAGCTAGCTGTCAATAAAGAGGACATTACAGCTAACAAATAAGTAAGTATGTTACATGCACTAACTAGCGTTTACATGTGGTTAATGAGCTCATCTTGTCTTGCGTTGTCTATGTTCAATACTTTGTTTTTCTTAAGGTTTTTATTTACCTCTAGGTAAATTTGAAAAAAAGAATTATTGTCACGTTTACATGGAATAAATCAATATCTGTTTTATGCACTAACTAGCTGTTGAAATAGAATAAACAAAACGTTCCATCTACGAAAGATGTAGCTGTACATGTAACCACTATTTGTGTGTTACAACAACAGTAGTTACTACATGTATCAACGTATTAGCAAATGAAGCAGCTACTTGTTTTGTATTTGTGACAGCAAGCTCGTAAAAAGCTAGTTTAAAGTGGAAACTTTTTTTTTTCAAAAATATTTTCTGTGCAAGCCCACTAGTTGAAAGCGGGCATTCCGATAAATATTGCGTTTGTGGAATAAGTGTTAATCCACTCGTTTTTAGCCATCTCTGGGGGCGGCCATTTTGTCTTCCGTCGACTGAAAATGACATCGCAACTGCTCACAAGGACCAATCACGGCTCAGATTCAGAAAACAGGTCAACCGCGATTGGTCGTTGTCAGCAGTTGTGATGTCATTTTCAGTCGACGGAAGACAAAATAGCCTGCTGGGAACATGTTCTTGAAAAAAAAAGATGTTTGGCTTGACTTCCGCTTTAAATAAGAAGTTGTCCCTGCTTATTTCATGATCAAGCTGCTTTGTGAACGGAGCAGCCGCTTACTCTTACTTGTTACGCTCTTCTAACAATTCCTTCTCACGTGTGCAAGCTGCACGGGAAACAAGTCGTCACGGTTCATTATTTGCAGCCACGTGACGCGTTACAGCCGGCTGGCAAACGTAACACGTTTCCATGGTAACCCGCGGCGTTACCAAGACGGTCGTGCGCGCACGGGGACTCACCATGGGCTTCTTGTACTCGTTGGGTTTGATGCAGCGGACGAAAAAGGGCTGGCAGACGCTCAACGTTCTCATCAGCAGCTCCAGAGATTTTTTGAACTGACTGCTGAGAGTGGGAGAACGCTTCCTGGTTTCTGCCCCCTACACACACACGCGCGCACACCCGCACACCCGCACACACACACACACACACACACACACACACACAAAGTTGGTCGTTTGTGTCCTTCCTGACCTTCTTCCTCTTTATGTCTCAATGTTTCAAACATTTTGTTGATTGTGTCCAGTGTGTGTAGAACAGAGGTGGACAAAATATGTCCCATGTTCCATTCTTGAATCATTTTCATGATGCGGTTTATTGTCATGTAGTTGAATTTGTTGCAGTCATTTAGCTGTTTTTATTGTTCCTGCATTTGGTTCAGTGCGTAGCCCTCCTGTTACGTTGCGTGTCAACAGATTTCTGCGACTCGTTTTCATGAGCATCAGGCGCTAGTTTAGCTGCGATCTGAAATGTGAATCGCAATGGACGTCGTGCCGCTCCTTGTGGGCCACATGAGGGCAGTATAATACAGACATGTACAGAGAGGCTTTCAGTGCGTCGCACTCATATCAGTTCTTCGCAGAGGATAAAGAACATGGTTCTGTGAATATTGCTATATTATATGTATGTGTGTACACTGAAAAAAAAAATGCCGTTTTTATGGTTTTATTGCCAAAAAGCTACCGTTAAATTAGGTTGACACATTTTCAACATTGACGGTACAAAATGCACTGCTACTTAAAAAATCCCAATGTACAAACGGTGAAATACCGGCAGCTACGGTTGCCAAAACTACGGTTAAATTACAGTTAAACATTTTCTACGTTTACGGTACAAAAAGTTCTTCTCAGAAATAAGTCTTTTCTACATATTACCGCTGTAAAAAATACAAATGAAAAATTTGTCTTATTTCTTGTTTGATTAAATTCAAAGTATTGACTACGGTGACGTACCATTTTCGATTTTATGGCTTTTGACTGTTGCTATTTGACAGCTTTTTTTTTTTTTTCTACCATAATTTCGACCAACGTTTTTTGTTTTACAGTATATTGCTTGACTGTTTCTGTCCAAATATCCGTCGATGACACCGCCGTGTAGATGCCAGTCGCAAAGTGCCCTCATCTTCTGTTATTGTTCCGCATGATCAACCAATCTAAAGGGTTGAAAATATCTCAAGAACAAACTATCAATGTCAAACTCTGCCTCTTCCTCGTTCTGCGGGAGCCGTGCTGCATTTTGTCCCGTCGAGACCGAAAGTCTGTTTTTTAGACTATGACAAGTGAAAATAATCCGGTTGGAGCGCGCCGGTTTTGTTAAAAGTGTCTCGCCGTAAGGCTTCAGTGCCGAAGGAAGCGGTCAGCCGCGAAGGTTCGTTTGTGTTTGGAGAATCGACTGAGAGAAGAGAGAAAGAAGGAGCTGACGCTTTGGCCGTGTTACCTTTGGGAGAGGGCTGGATGGAAGATGTAGACAAGGAGCAAAGCCACACAGAAACTGTCAGGAAAGCAACAAATCATGCAAACAACACACAGAAGGAGACGTTTGGAAACATGCGAGAGAGGAACAAGTTACACACATCAACTTTGTTCACGTTTTCTTCTTGAGAGGAAATGTGCGTGTTACCATGGCAACATCGGCCTGGAAAATCTGCTTGATGAACTTGTTCTTGGACGAGTGGACCAGCTGGATGATGTCGCCGTATAACGTGTCCCTGTTCTTCTCCAGGAAGCCTGCCGCACACGCACATTGTACACACACTCGCTCCACGTGCGGATTCTACGCGAAAAGGGAAGTCAACCCAGACATATTTTTTTTTCCAAAGAATATGTTCTATGCAGGCTCACAAGTCGAAACAAGGCATTCTGATGAATATTGCCTTTGTGGAATATGAGAAATCCAGCCGTTTTCGGCTAGCGCAGGGGGCGGCCATTTTGTCACTTCCGTGGACTGAAAATGACATCGCGGTTGCTCGGGGCTCAGGTAACGACCACTCACTGACCCGTTTTCTGAAGCTAAGCCACGATTGGTCGTTAGCTGAGCCCCGAGCAGTCGACAGATGTGACAAAATGGCCGCCCCCTGAGCTAGCTAAAAACGTCTGGATTCTGGAATATTTATCTGAATGCCTTGTTTTGACTAGAGGGCCTGCATAGAACATATTCTTGGGGGAAAAAAAAAAGGTTTGGGTTGACTTATCCTTTAAGGGGCGCGGCCTATTGAGTGACATCGGGAGCCAGCTGATTAGCCTCGCGAGTGTTGTCATTGTGCATGCGCTCAAGTGAGTCGAGGCGCAAGCGCGCCGCCCCGTTTTTCATTGGCTTCATTCCCCAAGTCGCGTCTCGCAACACAAACGAGAAAAGGACCCCAAGTGGCAAATTGGAAGTCGCACCGCGTGAGCAGCGGCTTGGTACCTCTGGTTTCGTAGTAGACCACGCCGGCAAAGTGCTGGATGCCAAACTGAGTCTCGTGGTTGTTCTTGGGTGGAATGTAGTTGCTGTTGACTTTGTGCTGGAAGTTGAGTTTGTTCAACATGGTGCTGTCTGTACCCTACAACACGCACGCACGCACGCACGCACGCTTGATTTCGGCAGCCGATCGGCAGTGGCACGCCCGTCGTCGCGTACCTTGGGGAATCGGCTCTCCTCGTCGATGAGTGAGATGATGTTCATGGGCTTGATGGCGATCATGTCCAGCGCGTCCTGGTTGTCGGTGAACTCGATGTGCTGCCAGTTGATGTTCTCCAGGTTGTACTCCTCCTGCTCCAGTTTGAACACGTGACGCACGAAGAACTGCTGCAGGTTCTCGTTGGCGAAGTTGATGCAAAGCTGCTCGAAACTGCCGACACACACGCGCGCGCGCGCTCAAAACCGTGCGCGTGTGTGTAATGTGTGCAAGAGCGTGTGTGCGTGTGTAAATGTTGCATATCGTCACTGTCCCGTAAAAAACACTTATGTCCGTTTTTTTTCCTTTTTCCTATTTTTACATGAGTAGTGTTTCCGCGTGACGGACATGGCATTAACGTGAACATTTTTTGAAATTCCAAAATTGGACAAGCGTGTTTTTCACAAGACAGTGACCAAATGTGGGATGCGTGTGTGTAAGACTAATGATGTCTTACATATGTAATGTGTAAAGGTGGCCTTTGTGATGGTGTGTGCGTATGTGTGTGTTTTTCGTGGTGTTGATGTAGCGTGTGTGTCGCCACGTGTGAGAGCATTTTTGTGTTTGTGTTTTGGTGTGTGTACAGCATGTTTGCGTGATGAGATGTGAGTGAGAGGGTGTGTGCGTGCGGTACGTGTGAGAGCAAGTTCATGAGAGTAGATATGTTTGTAAGCGCCCATGTGTGAGAGTATGTTTGTGTCTGTGGGATGGGTGTGAGAGCTTGTTTGTGTGTGTGTGCACGCGTGGGAGAGTGTATGCATTGTGCGTGTCTAGTGGTTTGAGTATGTGAATACTGCATGTGAGTGCGAGGTGTGTATTTTATGTGTGAGAGCAATCGTGCGTGTGCGTGAAGTGAGTGTCTCTAATGTGGTTATGAAAGCATTTGTGTGTGCATGTGTGTATGTTATGCGTGAGAGCGATTGTGTGTGCGCGCGTATGTATGAGATGTGTGTGTGTGTGTGTGCCCAATGTGAGAGCATTTGCGTGTGTGTGTGTTGCACCTGTTGACGGTGAAGTTCTCAAAGCCGAAGATGTCCAGCAGTCCGATGGAGCGTCTGACAACTTTGGTGTGCGAGGACGAAGGCTTGTAGATGGCGGCGTTGATCTTCTCCACGATCCACACGAACAGACGACCGTAAATACCCTACACACACACACAAGGGCGCGCGCACACCGACAAAGTGTTAGTCGCGACCGCGCGAGAGAGCCGGAGGCTTGTTTGAGCGTTTGACCTTGACGAAGGCGTCTCGCACGTCCAGCGCTTGTTCCATGCTGAGTGGCGTGGACACGGTTTCTCCTCTGGTGATCAACGTCCTGCTCGTTAGGCAGTTCATCAGGTCCTTGCCGTCCACCTGCGTGACAGTGACATTAAAAATAACATTTACAGTTAACTTTTCACGGTATGTGTAATACTTTTACACTATAATTAAGCTCTGGTCAATTTTTTAGTTGGTGGGTTTTTATTGCGTCAATAGACTGATGGCTAAAAGGAAAACTGTGATGATGTCACATGACCATATTTTTCTATTGTACACAAAACCGACTAACGATGATGACGTGCACTTTTTTTTCGTGATTGCCCAAAATGATTTGTACTCTGACCGAATGTTAGGTCAAGGTATTTTTTTTTTTGCCAATGATGAAGTATGTTTTATCGGTTTGACAAAACAACAATTGAAGATGTTCAGCAAATATTTACTGCCCATGCAGCAATCGTCGTTTATCAGACCAACTGACGTTAGAGGAAATCCAGTGACCAAATGTTTAGTTGGTGATTTAAAGCTTCACGCATATAATAATACCAAAACGTATGCACGAGAGGTGCAGGTGTTATTTTTGTCAACGTTGGGTTGGCATGCTTTTAAAGTACTGTATCATCTGTGACTGAATGCGTGCACCTGCAAAAGGCGGGGCCTGGCCTGTTGAGGGATGTGGCGGTCCGACACTGAGAGTGGGCGTGAATGTTGACTGTTTTTGAATGATATTGTAACCATCTTTGAGCATTTGGAAAATGGCCATTGAATTTGATTTACTGTTGTCGTCATTATTAGCAGCGCGACAATTTCATACAATAATCGACAACGAATCCACAATAGCATCAACTGATCATTTTTCGATAATCGATTCCCTCTTCTAATTTAGAATTGTCCAAATCCTCAACATCTCAGACTCTCAACAGTAAATATTCTCTGATTTCTGGATGCAAACATTTGCTTTTACTTTGAAAAACAATGAATCTGCGTTTTTGCCAATTTTCTGACATGATACGGACCAAAACCAGATTCTAATTTACTTAATTTCACTTCTGGAAGTCAATCTGAAAATGATGTCCTGTCATTGAACAAGCAGGTGGGAATACGTTTTATCCGATTTATCAATGAATCGACAAAATACTCAACAGATTCATCGTTAAAGACTAGTTGCAGCCCTAATTGTTACAATTATGCTCATTAGCCGTAGCAGCGGTCGTAGTCGTTGTGGCATTGAAGTGACAAAGCTTGCTGACCTCGAGCAGTGTTGACGCGGTGGAAAGATGCGGGCCGCGTACGACCTCACAAGCGTCCAGGTTGTCGTACGTGCGAGCTGCAGATGCGTCCGTTCGTTGTCGGCATGAAAACCAAAATGAGTTCACAATGTCTTGAAATGGCACACAGTAAATGTCTGGTTTCACATTGCAATCAAGAAACTATTGAAGCGTTCGGGAAGACCTTCGTAGCGCAGGTTGCCCATGTGTAAAATGGCCGCCAGCAGTTTGGAGATCTCCCAGTTCTCTTTGTCTGTGAACATCAGAACCTGCAAAAGACGTTGTCACACATGCCGACGTCTCATACGGTCACAATTATTACACTTGCGTGGGAAGTCATGTGAAGTCAGGTTTCATGTAGTAAGTCAGGTGGCCAAGGAAGTCAGGCCTCGTATGGTGTTGTACAGGAAAACCGGCGGAACGCAGGGAAAACATGTCTCACGGGAAGTCAAAATTCATTTCATAAGTCAGGTTGAATGTCGGAAGTCAGATGTTGTATAAGAAGTCAGGTGTCGGACGGGACATCTGGTGCAACACAGGAAACGGGGGTCATACGGGAAGTCCGGCGGGACTTAGGAAGTCCGATTTTATACAGAAAGGCAGGTGTAACTCAGGAAGTTAGGTTGAATACAGGAAGTCGGATGTAATGCCGGAAATCATTCGGCACACAGGAACTCAGGTGTTGTACAGGAAGTCAGGTGTCATAGAGGCGCGCCCCGTGTTACCTTCATTGCCGAGCGTATGTTGGAGTATTCCTTCATGTCGTCACGCCCGTCACATACGGTACACTTTCCCTGCACACAAACGCACTCGGCATTGTAAGTCCGAAACAGCAGGATTGATGTTTTTACGTCCAAATGGAATTGAGACTTTGGACGGAACAGACGGCAGCAAGGTGTTGACTGACTATAGTGAGGTAGGTGTAGTCGGTGGCCTTGCTGAGGCCCAGCTTCTTCTTGTCATCGGCCGCCATGCCCTTCAACATGCAGTAGAAGATGTGGTAGTTCCTTTCATCCTGAGCCTGCTCACGCACACACGTTTTACCGAGACTGCCACGCCAGTCTCTGATTGACAGCAGGCGAGGGCGGGGTGAGTCATACCTGCCGACAGACTCGCGATTTCTCCAGCAGGTATTGCTCGATCTTGGCTCCCTCGATGGCTCCTCTCTTGTTGAAGTGGATGTCAATGTATTTGCCGAAGCGGGACGAGTTGTCGTTGCGAATGGTCTTTGCGTTTCCAAAGGCTGCGGGACAAACGAGCGAGCGGTGAGGCTGAAATCATCAAGCGGTTCGAGGTGGCCAATACACGCCTACCTTGACATGCGCGTTTCATTCATTCAGAATTTACAATTTACTCCAATTTGATTGAATTAGTTTGAAATGCTATTAATCAGTTCCCCAAAAACTTGTTGACGGCTCTCAACTCAAAAAACGTACAAGTCGGGGGCGCTCCTAAGTCCGGGTGACGGCGGACTTACCCTCCAGAATGGGATTGGCCTCCAGGACCTGCTGCTCGATCCACGAGTGTTGACCGCTGATGGCTGCCAGGAACTGTAGGATCAGCTTGGTGCTTTCAGTCTTTCCCGCTCCGGACTCCCCACTATTGGGTCGCAAACCAGAGGAAAGTTGGAGCAACCCCAGTAAAGCCAGCAAGACTTCAAGCATACCTAATGATGCAGCACTGGTCACGGTTGTTCCTCTGCATGTTGAAGTAACAGTTGTCTGCGATGGCAAAGATGTGAGGAGGCATCTCGCCAATCTTCTTGTTGGTGTAGAGGCGGATCTGGTCCGCCGTGTAGATGGGAAGCAGCTGATATGGGTTGATGGCCACCAGGATGGACCCCGTGTATGTCTAGAAGGAAACGGGAAAGCCAAGATGAGCCAAGACCGGTGGTTCAATCATGCGAGAAGTCCAGACCTTTCCTCGTCTCAAGACCTCAGCCTCTCTCTCAGCGTGAATATACTTAGGCATGAAACCCTTGTCTTGTTTTTGATGAACACGACTACTAGACTTCTGTATCCTATGGCGGTCATGATGGCGGTTGCATACTTTGAGACCCAAAGATTTTTTTAGGTAGTACTTGGTGTAAAAAGAACCACTGATTTAGACTCTTCAATGAAGCTAACATGTACTGTACTTGTTAGTGGACAGCTGGAGGAAGCCACAGTACCTGGAGAAAACAGATGGAAGCAAAGTGTAGAACATGCAAACTAAGACGGCTGGAGACCAGACTGGGAACCCCAATTTCAGAACTCGGAGGCAAATGACCACTGGTCCACCCGACAAATGGAGACTTATTTTGTCCACTTTGATGCACCATCTTGTACTTTCAGTCACTAGTGGTTCGTCAGTCCATCATGGGGGCAGCAGTCTTTTGGCTCAGCTCTCGGTCTTCAGTTGTGAACAAGAACCTCCGATACGTGAACTCCCGTATCCAAGGGAAGACTTGTCTCCCAACCCTGAGTCCAAACTCACCAATCTCTGACTGAAAACCTTGGCTTCCAGTGGTTCAACGTGCTTTGTGTGGGTTTGATTTTATTTGAACAAGTCACTCTAAACACTGGCTGGATTCTGAAACCACCTGTAGAATATTCATGCAGCGTGTGTGTTGCCGTCGGCCACGAGAGAAGAAGTGGCCATGTTGGAATCGGTCTACATGCACGCATGCTCATCTCGCTTACCACCAGGCACCGGCGTTCATCTGTCCAGCTCAGTTATTGCGATCCGTACAACAACATTTCTAGCTCATTGTCGCCATCCAACATTTAAAACATGCCACAAGTAGGATGTTAAGCCTCAGCCAATGGCATCTGGTTTAGGTTGCACACTTACCCTGCCGCCACAGTTTGTCTTTGGAAGAAACCGACAGAGGAATGGCAAGAAAGGCAAAAGATGGACAAGAAAAGCATAAGGCGAAGAAGAGCAGAAAATAGGAGATGAAACACTCTGCATGATGAGCTCCAAGTCTGTCAGGTATGACTAGATTGGTTGAGCAACCAGGACAGGGGACAAGAAGGTGGTGCGGGACTCACGTAGATGAGCTTCTCGCTGTATCTGATGAGCAGGTTGCGCAGGATTCCGGCCTCGTTGAGGTCGCCCAGGCGGATCATGTCCTCCACGCCATGGATGGAGGTGGGATGCATGGGCTTGATGTTGGTGGCGTTCTGAGGGGAGATCCAGTGCTCCTGCAGGAACCGTCCAAAAAGATCACTAAGGATTACCGTCTGTCGATCTTCATGGGTTGAAGACACTTCCGATCTTCAACATCAACTAAAGGACTTTTGTACGACGGGAACGTCACCCTAGATGTATCCTACTACTTTTTCTGTTGGGTACTCTTTCCAAAATAGAGTTCCTGGGGATTGTTCTGGAGGTCACCTTTAAGTGATCTTCAAAGCGGAAGTCAACCCCAATTTTTTTTTCCAAGGATATGTTCTATGCAGGCCCACTGGTTGAAACAAGGCATTCGGATTAATACTGTGTTTGTGGAATAGGAGTTAAGCAGCAATATCCACCCGTTTTTAGTAGGGGTGTAACAAAAAACGTTTCGAACCGGAAAACCGTAGATACGTATCGAATCGTCTTTTATTGGAGAGATATATTTTAGAAGGGATTAGCACATTTACAGGACTGACAAATTCATTCAAATGTGTGTAAAATAACAACAACAAAATCATTACATCACACTAATGAACTCAGCCATACCATATCGAATTGAATCGTCTTTTGTGGAGAGATTCACAAACGTCTTTGTCCATCTGAAGGGGCGGCCATTTTGTCACAATGAAATCACAGTTTCTCAGGGCTCAGGTAACGGCCAATCATAGCTCATCTGTTTTCTGAAGCTGAGCCTCGATTGGTCTAGTGGGCCTGCATAGAACATAATCTTGAAAAAAAAACCGTTTGGGTTGACTTCCCTTGAACATCCTGTGACACAGGAACTTTACGCCAGATCTAAAACTTTTTGGCCCCAGCAACTAATGTACAAAGAAATACAAGTTACTTGTAATCCCAATGATGCATGTGTTAGGAAAGCATTTCTTATTTTTTTGGAAGGTAAAATGAATTCTCAAACTCACATTCCCTTCATCATCCACCACCTGGATCTGTCCCGAATCGCAGAGTTTGACCACTGCGCCGATGGGAACCTCAAACTCCCGACCACTCTTCAGGTCCAACCACACGTAGTCGCCCTGGCAAAGACAGTTCAGTCATGCCAGCGTTAGCCAGTCTTACGGAGTCTTTAAAGTCAACCCAAACATTTTATTTTCTTAAGAATGTGTTCTATGCAAGCCCACTAGTCGAAAACACGGCATTCTGATGAATACTGCGTTTGTGGAGTAAGAGTTAGGCAGAAAAATTCTAGCCGCTTTTAGCCATCTCAGAGGGCGGCCATTTTGTCACTTCTGTTGACTGAAAATGACATCACAGTTGCTCGGGTAACCACCAATCATGGTTCAGCTTCAGGAAACAGATGAGCCGTGATTGGTCGCTACCTGAGCCCCGAGCATTTGTGATGTCATTTTCAGTCCACAGAAGTGACAAAATGGCCGCCCCATGAGCTAGCTAAAAAACGGCTGGATTAACTCTTATTCCACAAACGCAATGTTAATCAGAATGCAGCAGGCCTGCATAGAATATATTCTTGAGAAAAAAATGTTTGGGTTGGCTTCCACTTTAAGAACATCATTTAAATGTCAAACACAAACCCTGTCAAAACGAAGAATCAGAAAGACATTTCACCACCCGCAAGTATGCCCTGAATACAATTTACACACACACACACACAGAGTGTTGAGGATCATACCGGTAAGAGCGTGCTTTGTTTCACGACAGTGTTGACATTTCGGAGCAGAGCCCATTTGGCCTGATCCTTCTCGTAAAGATCCACATAGTCCCGACGTTTGTACATGGTTTTCCCACGCACACTCACAGACACACATGCAAATTCAGTAATAAAAAAAAAAAAAAAGTCTTGTCCCGATCCAAGCCACAGTCCACTTATTCCCACCAAAAAGTCAGAAGCTGATGACCATCCTGCTTTTCTTGATCAAGTTGAGAGGAAAGCGCTGCAATAGTTGAGCTTCGTTTTCACCTCCATCAATATTTTCCCGTGTGTGTGTTGAGTCCCACACACTCCCCTCGGTCGTCAATGGCAACAAGAAGCCGCTCGCTCCTTTTAGGTGTGTCAAGCAGGTGTTGGATTTCGGATAGAAGACACTCCGAGCTCATCCTGACGGGACGTTGGGACTCGCGACTACAGCGACTCAACTAAAGGTCATCAGAATGAAAAGCGGTCACGCAGCCCGAAACTTTCGCTAATCTACTCCATACACATTTCTCCACTGATTCAAACCATTCCAACTTCAAAGGTCTCACCAAATTCAGAACATTCTCAAGTGGAAAGATTCCCATTTTTCCTAAATCCTCCCGCCCCCAAGAACACAACAACAACAAAACCTTCAAGTGAATGAGACATTCGGCAAATTTGATCAGAAAAATTCCTAAATGTAAGAAATATGTTACATATTTATTGTACCCCCACTTACTTACCGCGATTCAAGCCATTCCGTTTTCAAAATATTCAGCTCATTTACGACATTCCCAAATTTTCGCAAGAAAATTCCCAAATCAATATTCGACATATTTACAGCCTCCTTCCAAATTTCAAACCATTCCAACTTCAATTCTCACATTCTACATTTCAACAATTCAATTAATTCCACAGCATTTCAGTTCATTGTCATGGCTGCTTCAGCGCTCGCTCACCATTGCATTGTCCAGAACGAACATTTACTCTTCAACTCAATTTGATTTATTAAGCACTTGAAGTACAATTGCAGCTGAAACAAAGTGCTTTACATAAATACAAATCAAACATAACACAAAAACCCAGCTAACCTTAAACATGCTACATGCTAATGCTAATATTATTGGATTCCTGACTGTGCATGTGTGTGCGTTGCCAAAGATCAACACGTGTTTGTTGGGTTGCTCTGCATTCATTATTAAAGTGAGTGTCCCGGTCGCGTCCTCTCATCGCCATGACGACGCACTCCATCAACAGGTTGAATGATGTTCCTAAATAATGACTCGACTCTTTTTACGTCAATACTTTGTTTGATGCGGAAAGTAGCATTGATGAAGTACGCAACATTTACGTCCAGTGATCACAGGGAAATTTTTGCAGCCCACGCGCAGCTATTTCTTGAAATAAATTATTCAGGCGGGTGTTCGCTTACCAGTAATTCATCAGAGCGTATCAAATGCATACTAGAGTCAAAAACGACAAGTTCGACAAGCATTGAATTTAATACATTCAAATGTATCTATTATTTCATTGCTAATAAGGATTTTATGTAATTGAACTCATTGAATACTCAGTTAACTGGTTTAATGAAAATAATGTTTAAAAAATGCAAATGTTATCTATTCGTAATTGTATGATTATAAAAAAACATATAATTACATTAATTGTAAATTACACTATTAAAATATGATATGAAAATATTTTTATTAGTTGTAAATTAAAACAAAAGTATCAGTAAAATAAACATTTTTTATTTGTTTTTATTTCATCAAACACGTGTTAGTTAAATGTGATTAAATCAATCATAATTTATACAATTTCAAAATGAAAATGACACTCAAATAAACTTTTTTCCATGAATTCAAAAATGTTAGTAAAATGTTATATTTTTTATCAAACAGTTGTTTAATTCTTTTTAATTGAATCAATTGTAAATAATAGACTTTAAAAATTGCAATCACTTGTTGAAATAAATTATGTTCCGTAAAATACAAAATATTACTAAAAAAGTGAAATAATTTATTCATTAATTATCATTTAATTCATTCTATACAAAGTTCTGGGAGTTCTGAAAATGGACGGATGGTTAAATAAGAGTCACCTTTCAGCCTGATGGCTCTTTGCAGTTTCAAAAGTCATGAGGGCCCGCATGTTAGTACATGTGAGCATGTTAGTGCCCCCTGCAGGTGAAACACGTCAGCGCAGACGCCTCAACCCGCTGCAGTGAAGTCAAGCAGCAGCATCGTTGTCTAATTGAGTTGGTCATGTGACTCATTTGCATATAGATCGACATGTCAGACACAGGTCACAGCTTGACAGATAGCCCCGTGCTAACGCTAACCGCTACGCTCCACAAAACCTTTACCTTGATGACGGCCGCGTATTTGTAGCTCAGACGTCGGACGTTGGGGTCCCAGCCCTCCAGGGGCCAATTGGAGCCCCTTCTCTTGGACCTGGTCTCCATGGTTACCACATGCGCGGCCGTAGAATGGAAGAACCCGAGTTTCCAGTACTTTCAAGTAACTAAGGACTTTGCTGTCCCGCTCAGTGTGACCACACAAGTCAAATGGCCACAATGCAGGATATCTAATGATCTGTGAGCGAGCGCGTTGCCTGATTTGATTGGCTCGCCCTACTAAAGCGCACTCCCCCCCCCCCAATCAAGGGGGGTAGCTGTCCCAGCAAATTAGTCTGTCAGAAAGACTGACGAGTCCATCAGTGCATTCACTGACACTTGAAGAGGCCCGCGACACACAAACGCGTGCACACATTTGCGCAAGCACACGTACGTGAACACACACACACACACACAGACACACACAAAAATGAAGACGCAAATACAAAGAGGCTACAGTGCAGCCTAATGACTGTCTGCTCCCTAATGAGTGCAACAAACACCCGCACACACATTGATTCAGGGGCGGAGCCAGAAATGGCCAGAGCGGGTTGGCCAGCGTGGCACACACGCTTGAGACGTCATTGTTTATCATACCATCCACAGTCAGGTGTTCATGAACTAAAATGCGCACATGTACAGTACCGACCTTGCCCAACACGTTCGGAATACAAGCGGGAACAAATCGACTGAGCATAATTGACTCATTAATGACAATTTCTTTGCCGTTTCTTTGCTTTTGTCCCGTCTATGTCATGCACTGATTCGCTAGCTAACAGCCAGTCACAATGATCAGTTATCGGCCCACGCCATTTTGCATACTGCCCATCAAGCTTGCGTTGCTTTTTTTCTGCTTGGATTACGAGTGCGTTAGGCAAGGTTGGCCGATGTGTGCATTTCTATTTGATGAAAGCCTGACTGTGGATGCTATGATAAACGATGACTTCTCAACTGCGTTGATTGCGTGCTACGGTGTGAAAGTAATAATCTGGTTTCATGTGCAAGTATCTAAGATTTCACATTTATGAAAAAAATGTAGGGGTGACCAGTGTGGTGGCCGGGGACACTATTGGCCACCACGTAGCTCCGCCCTTGGATTCACTCTCCCATATGCAAAAACACAAATACACCGACACTCCTAGGCACACATTCACTCATATACACGCATATTACACTTTAACTCAGACTTTGGGAACGTAGTCGCGAATAAAACAGCAAATGGGGGTGGTGGTATGCCTGGTGAGCAGAGAGTGTAGATAAGCGGTGGTCTCAAAAATGAGTGTTCAGAAATCAACATGGAATTTGTCAATTAATGTCCGTACGTGTGTGCGTGCGTACGCATGTGTGTGTCTGCGCATGCTAACCTGCTGCAGGATGACCATGGTTCCTGTTGTGCTTCAAGTTGTGTCTGTTGTTGTTCTTGCTCCAGGACATCAGCAGCAGTTTGTTGCTTCTGACAAACACAAACAGACATGTTCGGGCATCCAGTACAGTGCACATACGTTTACTTTATGTCAGAATGACAAACATTTTAGTCATTCATGGCTTTGTTTCAACTCAAATGTAATGAAAAGTTCCCATTGGTGGGGATTTTTTTTTTTTTCAATCCGATTCTGTCACTTCCAACTGCACTCGAATGCAGCACAACAAAAACATACAATGTTTTGCTGAGTCATCATTTTTATCTGGCATGACCGTAAAATGAGTTTACGCTTAATGAAGCTAATTACTGTACATCTATTTGCTCTTTGTATTGTGGTGTGTATTCCCCATGTATTATTTAGCTAGTACACGGTTACAGTTACGTCTGTGCGCGCGTGTGTGTATAATTGATGTTGCCATTATGAGCTGTCACTTTGATCCCTTGACTTTCTTGGCAACCCGACTACAACTTTTTGTTTGAGCCTCTCTTTGTGCTAAAACGCAGCCTGAGCAACAACACTGCTTGTGAAAGGTTGTCTTATTTGTCACATTTTAGCATGTTAGCATCTCATTAAAAGTCACATCTTAGCATGTTTCAATTATGTTAGCGTCATGTTGAAAAGTCACATTTTACTAGCATGTTAGCATCATGTTCGCATGACTCTGAAAGTCACATTTTAGCATAGCATGTTAGCCTCATTTTAGCATTGCGTTGAAAGTCATATTTTACCAAATTGGCATCACGTTAGCACGAAAGTGAACGTCACATTTTAGCATGTTAGCTTTACGTTAGGATCACAATGAACGTCACATTAGAGCAAAGACAGAAAACAATGTTTGGATGTATTCTCCCATGTTGTCTTTGTGCCTGGGCAGCGAAGTGTCTGATTGGATGCCGTCTGAAATTCCATCACTCCACAAAATGGCCACCGCAGAGTGGCAAGCGGCCAACGTGAACACAACAAACATTTGATGACGACAACTGGGCCGCAAGTGGAATATAAATGGATCATAAGTGGAATGAAAATACAATTGGATCTTAAGTGATCTAAAGGTCGACATTATTAACTTTTAATTAAGGATGACTGAAGAGGAATATACCGACCACCAGTGGCCCACATGTGGAATACGAATGCATCATAAGCAATTCAATACAAATGGATCATAAATGGACCAAAAGTGGAACACAAAAGTGCTTCATAAATGAATGCATAACATATGGATCAAAAGTGGACGTAAAGCGGCTGATAAATGGATCATAAGTGAATCACAAGTGGACAAGGAATGGATGTGGACCGAACGTGGACTACAAATGGCTCTTAAGTGGACCAAAAGTGGAATAGGCAATTGTAAGTGAATCACAAGTGGATCATGAGGGCACCACAAGTGGACTAGCTATTGAAAGTGGAATACAAGTGGACCAAAAGTAGATAGATAACAAGTCCATTCTTTTAACCTTTCCGATTATATTCATCAGTGCAGTGACTAAAAATGGAATTCAAGTGAAATACAAATTGATCACAAGTGGACATCAGCGATCTTGCATGCGGGTTTACGTTCACGTAAACATTTCTCAAAGGCGAACCAGAACAACCCGACCCACTTTGTTGTCTCGCCAACACGCTGACTTGTCCCGCTCATTTCCTGTCTATGCCCCAGAACCTGATCCAGTCACCACACGGCCTGAGGGCATCTCCATCATCAGCCCCCGCCCGTCCTGTGACCCCCCCCCCCCCCCCCCATGGAGAGACACACTGGCCTAGTCTGAGCTGCTAATGTTCAGCAGCAGTGCATTATGGGAACTTTCTAGGGCGGCACGAATGTAAGGTGAAGGACTTTCTCAATGTCAACATGTTGACAATTTCATTCGAAGTCACGTGAACCCCCGTAGCATCACATGGGCCCCCCAAATGCTACATGGACCATCCAATGACGTCCAGTGCAAGATGACTCAGGTTGCTATCTTGTGAAATGTTAGCGCAATAACTGTTAGCATCTTAGCATTTGAGCTATTCTGTTTCACAATAGCACATAACCACACGGACAAAGTTAAATCTTTAACAGTCTGCCTTTGTTTTCTGTATCTTGCTAATTTGAAACAACAGCTATGCCAAGGGGCATCCAATACAAAATGTTTCAGTTTGCTATCTTGCTAAATGGTAGCAGAATAACTGTTTGTTGTTTGTAATGCTAACTGCATGTTAGCATTTGAGCTCATCGGTGTCACAACAGCAGCTCACCACAGGACATTTCAATCTAGCTTTGTCTTTTGTACTTGGGATGCCATTTTGCTGTTAGCACAACAACTATGGCAATGTCAGCCGATACAAAATGACTCAGTTTACTGTCTTGCTAAATGTTAGCAATTTAGCACAATACTTTGTTGTTTGTAATCCTGATTGTATGTTAGCATTTGAGCGAATCAGTTTCACTGTAGTTCCTGACCAAAAGTTAAATTTTCATCTATATGCATTTGTGTTTCTTGTACTGGGGATGCTGTATGTTAGCATATCAACTGTTAGCATTTTAGAAACAGTCATTCAAAGTTGGACATTTGTAACACTTTTTTTTGTTGAGGCCAAAGTTTAAAATAGGTAAACTGCGACGACTCTGGGTTTCAGATTTGCAACACAGAAGGCATATTTAAAATTCTGCCATCATTTTTCGAGTAATTCTTGTGCTGCATCATATTGAGGCATGTTTCTAATACAATTTTGTAATACCATAGATTTATATAGCGCCTATCCCCAAAAATGAAAATGTTAGGTTCATTGTACTTTCTGCCATTTTATGGAAGAGCATTCATTTGTGCCGCCTGTCAGTATATGCCACTGTTACAGAAAGATGAATAGTGATACATTGTAGTAAATCAATGATTTTCGGACCAATTAAGTAAAATTGGATAATTGATGAACTCTCATGAAACGTTATTTTTGGGAATCACACTAGTGAGGATTAGCAGTTTGGAAAATAGATGGATGATATTGACAGAAAGTCACCAAAATATTTGGCACAGCACTTGATGCAGTGCAGTTGTACATTAAATGTATTTGAGAAGCTTCTTCTTTTGAGTTCTTCTCACCGTTCATGTTGTGGCAATCAGAGGACGATGAAAAAGACACGGATAATGAAAAATAAGATTTGTAGTCCAACATTCTTTTTCTGGATGGCAAAAAGAATCACATTTCTATCTTTTTGTCTTCAGATGCTTGCTACCAAATGTCTTCTGTCCATTCCGGTCATGTCCTTCACTTCTTCTCGGTTGTTACCTAATCCCCAGCCGGTCCTTGTCCTCCTGCTGTCTCCAAAGATTTCATGTCAATTGTGTGCGTGCGTGTGTTTAAAGAGCGTATGGCTTCTTCCTCTTCTTCCTCCCTCTTCCTCATCGCTATTAAGGCATCATGTGAGCAACTCATTCACTGCCACTGACCCATGTTACTGGCACACTACAACACTACAGGGGGCTGTAATCAGACACACACGCGCACACACACTTTGTACAGCAACACACATGAGCTGACCTGGGTGTTATTATTTTTTATTAAATTGATAGCTAGATCCTGTTTTAGGTTTATTCTATCTTGATCTAATCTGGTCGTATAACAACTTGAATATTGAATAAAATACGTAATTACATTTTTGTTTAAGAATCCAGAATGGTCATCCTTGTTTGTCTTTTCATTTGATTTACCAGCATGGTGACTGAGTTGGGCAACACGGGGATTGTAATTGGACCAAAAGTGGAATACAATTTAACAATTTGAAGTACAAAACAAGTGCACTAAAAGTGGACCACCAGTGCAATCCATGTGGACGTCAAGTAAAAACATGTTGACTGTAAGTGGACTAAAACTGGATCACAAGTGGAGTACAAGTAAAGGTAAAAATGTGGGTCACAAGATGAATTAATGTAGCTTACAATCAAATGGATCCTACAGTAAATGGCCAAAGTAGACTGCAAGTGGTCTAGAAGTCCACCACAAATGGAAAACAACTGGATCATAAATGGACTGCGAGTGGAATACAAGTTCAACACAAATGTAATACAAGTGGAATACAAATGGATCATAAGTGGACCAAAAGTGGACAGCAAATGGATCACAAGTGGACCAAAAGTGGACAGCAAATGGATCACAAGTGGACCAAAAGTGGATCTGCGGAAGTTACTGCTATTGACTGACCAGTATGAGCGGATTCAAAACTGGACGTCAAAGAGTGTCTTTTGAGGGGCGGCGTCCATGGGCCCCGATGAGGCGGCGGCCATGATGGCGTTGAGGCGGGTTAGGGAGACGGAGCGCTGCTCGAGTCTTGGGTCGGGGCCCGGCTCGGGGTCGGGAAGGTGGCCGTAACGGCGGCCATCTTGGTCGTACTGATAGACGCGGATGACCCGACTCGGACGGGGCGGAGGTGATTCTATTTCCCGGTTTGGATCTTCATTGTCTGATTGCGAAGACTGACTGATTAAATCTTTCTCTTCATCTTCATCATCCCGCCTATTCCTTCTTTCATCTTCATCACCATTTCTGTTCTTTCTGTCGTCATTCCTCTTCTCTCGTTTATCTTCATCATCCCCTTCTCCTCTCTCAACCTCCTCCATCATGCCAACATAGACTCCACCTTTCTGCATTTCCTCCTCCTCTTCCTCCTTGCCCCCCCTCCCCTCCTCATCCCCCCGTCCTCCTCCTGATGCTCTTCTTGCTTTCCCGTTGTCCACGTGGTCGCAGGCTTCCAGGTAGGCGGCGGCGGCGGCGGAATTGCCGTCCTCACTCTTGTCCTGGTTCCGTTTGTCCCGGAAACTTCTCTGAGGTTTGGCGGGTGGACATGAGGATGAGGACGATGATGAGGGCAAGGATGGTGATGAAGGCCAGCTGGTGAGCGTCGTCATGGTAATGTTGGGTGGACGTTGCCGTGGTGATGGTAGCCGCTTAGTGACCGCCTTCAAACATCTGCAGGAGCAAACATGTCCGCGTTTGAGTGGTTCTGATAAGACTGCTAAACACCTTTTCACTTGGAAGGTGTCCTTACTTGCATGAGAGGACTAGTAACACATCGCCGCCTGCTGGCTGGTTTAGGTAATGCCATGTATTTTTGACGGTTGATGTAGAAAAAAGGCTTTTCAATCTACTTTGCAGTACATGTGGTGGATGTGGATTACTGGACAATAAATTAATTTACAAGTGGACTACATGCATACCACCAGTGTAAGATAAGTCAACTGCGTGTGGACTAAAATTGGACTGCAAATGCCCCACAAGTAGAGTGCATGCAGAGAAAGAAGGATTTGACTTGACAGCTTGTGGACCAGGGCTTCGGCCTCCTGCCGGGGTTTTAGAACGCCTTGTTGTAGGCCGTGAGTGCACACACGTCACAGATTGAAATGCGGAAGCATGGAGTCCAAAATATTTTTGAAGTGCGACATGACAGCCAGCCTGTGGGCAGGCTTCATGATAGTGTTGCGGCTTTAGAGCGCCTCGTTGTGGTGTGGAAGTCCCGCCATAAATTGCGATAAATTCCAGCCACTGGAGGCTTTGGGTGGATATATTTTTGCGGCACGCACATTTAAACATAAAACAGGTGTTAGATGAAGTAACATCCATTTTTGCGGGTCGTAGTGTTGAGCGCATTCAACGGACGCGCTCACAGCGTTAGGGAGCGATGACGAGCGCTTCATTTTTCGTATGTTTGGCGCAAAACCAGAACCTTGATCCCACCTGAGAATTTGGGTCCTGCTCAGAGCTCCTGCGCCGAAGCCCAACACGAAGGTGAGCAGCACGGCCGCCGTCACGGCTCCCGCAAAGAGCTGGTCAGAAACCGTTTCCTGTTTGCCCAGCCCCCTCCTCAACCTCGGAGCACGTCCGCCATCTTGTGTGTGCATGTGTAGCTGGTAAGGGAACAGCGTGGAGCCCCCGCCATCGTGCTGCAGCAGGCAGTAGTACAAACCCTGGTGGAAGTGGCTCAGATTGTGGACCACCAGGCTGCCGTCCTGGCGCATGTGGACCGGGTCCAGTTTGGTGTGGACGCCGGCAGTGCGGAGGGGGCCGAAGGGGGTGTGCCAGTACACCACCACACCTGCTGCAGGCAAAAGAAGACACAAATGATGACGAAGCATGGGCCAGTTTGACGGTTTGGTGCGGTTTAATAATCAGTGCCGGTTGTTAAGTTTTGGAGCCATAATTGGGTTATTTGTTGTTTTTACAATGTAGAAAATGAATATAGATGTTGACTACATCACAAACCTGCCTCGCCGCCCTCGCCGCACATGATAGTGGCCTCCGCCTGTGGGTGAGCGCCCACCGCGATGGTGGGCGCCATCATTAGGACGTTGGGCCGTCCTGCTATCCCGGGACAGGTCGATACAGCCAAGAGTGTCGGGAAGACCACGGACCAGCAGGCCAACATTCCAAAGCTGCAAGACAGCACAGTTCAGAACACGAGCGCCAACAAAAAGGTATACACACTGACAGTCCACTTCAACATTTTAAGTACAGATTCTCGCACTTTAACACTTAGTCACACTACGCTTAAAGTGGTACAATACAAAAGAGTACAATTGTTGCAAAAGAAATACGATTTTTTAAAAAGCACACAAACATAGAGAAATATGTAAAAAATTACCCAAAAAAACAAGAAAAAGTATTTAGAATTTAGTAGTGAAAATAATTAGTTTCATATCATTTTTAAATGGAGAAAATGATAAATAGTCAAATCAAAGGGTTGTTCTTTATTTACCTGGTACTGTCATGTGTGTGAGTCCGTCTCCTGCTTGAAGCGTACGAGTGTAAAGTGCAACTTTCTCACATGACACTTGAACTGTGTTTGTGATGAAGATTTGTTAAAGATTAATATCTGCGCAGGGACTTCCATCTCCTCCTGCGCCTCAAGATCTTCTGTCTCCCAGCCTTTGCTGTCATCTAGTGGTCAACACGATGAAACACATCGATCACAAACCGAAACCTTCAGGTTAGTCACCATTTAAATAGCCGTTCGGTCCCAGTCTCTCAAATGTCATTGAAGGCACCACCAACCACAGAAAGCCTTAAACGCAGCCATACAAGACCCTTGAATGCACCACTAATTTCATTTACATGTATTGCCACTATCTACTCAGTATCATTTTATGAAATGTACCTTGAACACATTACTATCATCATTACATACGAGGCTTTTAGTCCCATTTTGTCATATTGCTCTCGAACGCACCACTAACTTCATTACATACATTCATGTACAGTTGGTTCTGGTTCATTTCATTTGTCATTATGTTCCTTGAACGCACCTCAACTTCATCGCATATACAGTACTTCCCTAGTCATTTGGACCAACTAGGTGGTTCATGAACGCACCACTGACTTCATTACATCCATCCATACAGTTGTTTGGTCCAATTCTGTCAAAATGGTCCTTGAATGCACCACCAACTTCAATACAGTACCGAACAATCAAATAAGTTGTTCGGCGCCAGTTTGATGGACAGGGGCCCGACGTCATCACATCCATTAAAAGAGTTGTGCGGTTCCAGTTTGTCATACAGGCCACGAACGCAGCGCCGGCTCTTGTCTTGCCTCCAGATGTGCGAGGAGGCGTGCTTTGTCGCTGGTGTGGTCGTCGGTGGGCTTGGAACCGTGTCGTGTGTCTTGGAGCTCACTGACGTCCTCTCTTGCATGAGAGCAGTGCTCAAACCTCATCGTCTTCTTCACCACACGAAGAAGAAGAAGAAGAATAAGAAGAAGACGAAAAGTTGTCCTGGTAGCGAAGACGAGGAGGAGCACAGCTGACGTCACAGCCCCATTTTGAGGTAAGCGCCTGCCTGCTTTCAGCGAACATTTTCAGATACTGTATCTTTTAGATCTAGACGCTTATTTAAATGTCTTTTCTTTTGCCGTGTGTGAGTTTACTTTCACTTTTGTCGCCATGACAAAGTTCATGTCACTTTAAAGTGAATTAAATGGGCTATAGTCGTTAGCTAGGACATGTTGACATCGGGAAAAACATCATTTCAATGTTACACATCGTTAAAAAAAAAACCCAACAACAACAGTTTTTATCAATTCATTCGCGTAAACAAAAGCGCTTCCACTACGAGCTTTCAAATTAAAAGTTTCAACTCTGCGCTAATGCGTGTTTTTTTGTGGTAGCGGTGCTTTGGTTAAGATTATTTTCAGCTGTTAGTGGGTGTACAGCATATTTGGACGTCACTTTTTCTTTTTTTTTAAATGGTGATTGTTTTTTTGTTGTTTTTTTTCCTGTTGACCGCCAGTGTACTGCGTGTGACTGCACTGGAAAAAAAACCTTCATAATTTCCCGCATTTACTTAAATAAAGGAATACCTTATCTTCAAAGCATTTCATACATTTCACCAAATAACGTTTTGCAGGGTGATAACGGCATATCGTCACACAGTCAGTACAAATCATGTTGTGTTACATAAAGTTGTTTCGAATAGCTAAATTAACGTAATAAGAAATGAAGAAACATATGTTCGTAATCTTGATTGAAGCTGGTTGGTGAAGTCAGGGTCCTTTTTTATTCCCCACTTCGCAACTCGGACCAAAAGGGCCTTGGAGTGGACTTTTCCTGGTCGGAGATCGTAAAAGTCCGACTTCCTACCTTCCTCGAATGCAGCATAAATCCTGTTTATTTTGTGGATGGATTTGTTGTCTCAACTTCCTTTTGGCTGCCGTCTTCCTGCGTGTGACTTGACACGGCTCCAAACAAACTCGAAGGGGAAAAAAGTTCCTTTTTTAGTGGTCACGAGACAAGTTAAACAGCTTGTAAGTGTTCTATTTTGGTGTCATGTGATTTAAAAAAAAAAAAAAGTCACCCATGATGTTTGAACATCTGTTCAGTGAGTGGCGGCCACGTTGTCGATGTCCTTGCCTTATCTTTTCTCCTTGGCAAAGTGTTTACCAACAAAATGTCATATTTAGTCCTAATTTCTGCTGTGCGTGCGTGCGTCCGTTGCAGAAGCAGGATGGCGGTGGCTTACGAGGGCCAGTCGTTCACTGCCCTGCGCAAGCAGTGTCGCCAGAAGGGCCTCCTGTTTGAGGACCCGCTCTTCCCCGCCGCCGACCAGTCGCTCTTCTACCAGCGCAACACCATCGGCGACGTCATCTGGAAGAGGCCGCAGGTACCGCTGCTGCTCCAACGGGACTAAATGACAAACAAAAAAAGTGTGAGGAAGTCAGAAAGGGAGTGCGTGTGATAGGGAATGTGTAAGTGTTTGACTGTATACACTATAGTATAGTATAACCTCAATTCCGTTGAAGTTGGGACCTTGTGGAAAATGTAAATAAAAACATTCTACGATGATTTGCAAGTCATGTTCGACTTACTGTATTCAGTTTTGTCCCAACTTCAATGGAATTGGGGTTGTATGTGTGAGTCTATGCATGTACACTATGTGAGAGTGTGTGACATTATCTAGCGATCTATAGATCTATCTCAATCGATCTCTCGATGTATAGATATTGATATAGATGTGTATATATATATATAGATGTGTATATATATATATATATATATATATATATATATGTATATATATATATGTGTGTGTGTGTGACATCTATCGATATAGATGTATGGATATATATGTATGATATGTCTGTATACAAGGCCTATAATATATTGCGTGTGTGTGTGTGCGCGGGTGGGTTTTCTCAGCTCTGTCATTGGGCTGCCCGCTTTGAGGCTCCCTGCGGTTCACGCGACATAATCAGAGGGCGTTTCCTTGTTCAGTTTCTTTGTTCCTTTCCTCATTGCGTTTCCTTCTCCCGTTTCCTTGTTTGATTCCTCACTGTGCGTCCTTGTTCGTTTTCTTCCTATGACCCTTCTTACGTGTCCTTGCCATGTTTCCTTGTTCATTTCCTTTCCCTGCGTTTCCTTGAGCGTTTCTTCTGCGTCCGCAACTGCCCACGGAGTGTGTATCAAAAGCATGCGCGTGCGTGTTTACCTCGTGTTGGTCGGGTGATGGCGACGCCCGCCAAGGCGACGTCCTTGCCCAACCTAAGAGGAAAGTAGGCGCAGGCGTCGGCGTGACCTTCTTGTTGACTTTTGCCTCCCGCTTTGTCAACTTTGAGCAGGAACTGTGTGACGAGCCGCACCTGTTTGTGGACGGCCTGAGTGCCCACGACCTCCACCAAGGCCAGCTGGGCAACTGTTGGTTCGTGGCAGCCTGCTCCACCCTGGCGACGCAAGACGGCCTCTGGCAGAAGGTCAGCCGCCATCTTGCTTGCACGCTTGCGCATTCTGGCCTCTCGCAACAAGCAGCCTTCACCTCCGCCGATGTCGACACGCTACACAACGTGCGTGTTGACTTTGGTGTACTTTGCCAGCATGAAAAGCAATCAGAGCGCAACTGAATTGGATATTATCGTAAAATGATTCAATATCTGATTAAATCAGATATTTATGAATAAATAGAGTGTGAGTAGATTAAATCAGACATGACTTAATGATAATAGCACGATTAAGTAAGTCGTCAATAAAAATATAGTGTAGCATGTTTAAAGGAGACATTGTTTTAAAAAGCAAAACAATTATGGAGTCATTGAACAAGACATTGTTGAGGAAGGATAGCCTGATTAAGTGGGACATAATTCCAAATGACGTAGCGTGATTCATTGAGACATTATCAAATCATTGTAGTGTGACTACATCCACTAATGATTGTGTGTGTTGTACAATTATAACATGATGGACATGATTAAGTCATTATAGTGTGATTCAATTAGACATAATTCAATCACAATAGCATGATTAAGACATTGATTTTTTGGGGGGGGGAATAAATCAAATCAAATCATGACATCTGATTACGTCAGACATAATTATGATTCATTTAAGCCTTATTAGCAAATACAATGTAGCCTGATTAAATGTGGCATGAATAAAATTTAAAAAAGTAAGAATTATAGTGTGAATAAATAAGTCATTAAAAATGATAACATATCGACAGCATGACCAAAGCAGATATTGTCCCAAATAATTCCGTCCCCAAAAACCATTCAATAATGATAGCGTGATCAAAGCAGACGTTACAAAGACCAATCAAATACAAGCGTGCTCCCATAAGATTTATTTGCGCACACAAACGACGGCTTTTCCGACACACGCGAGCGGCCGGGCGGCGCGCTTCATTGGCGGCAGGCAAAGGCCAGCGAGCAGCGCAGCTGCGCCGCCTCGGCGCCGTCTTTGAAGGCCAGCAGGAAGTACATGACCTTGCGCACCTTGGCCAGCTCGGCGATCCTCTCGCCCAACTCCTGCATGTCGGCCTCCGGCCACTTGAGGGCGCCGTCGGCGTCGCGCCAGAAGGTGCCGACGGGCTCCAGCAGCTGGCGCGTCATCAGGTGGGTGAGGTCGGGCGTCCAGTGCTGCGAGATGGCCGCGACGCTGACGCGCCCGCGCCCGCCCAGGGACGCGTTCCAGCGGCGGAAGCTCAGGTCCTGCCGGCCGAAGTCCAGCCGGTAAACGGCCTCGTGGGGCAGCAGCAGCCGCTCGCCGTCCTGACGCTTTTGGCCCGAGCGCTCGAGAGACGACACGCGCTGGCGCATCTTCTGTGGGGGCACAGCAACGTCTTTAGCCACCCCGTTGCTTTTCAACGACGGCACCGTCACGCTCCTTTCGTGGGGCTGCGTTGCCGCCGCGTGCCGTCGGGCGACTACGTTGAGGTGAATCGAGGGGATTCCTTTGGCTACTACCAGTGCTTTGCCGCCACCTTGCCGCATCTTTGCGTCAAGGCGCTATGTTGAAGTAAGCGGAGGAGCTTCGTTTAGACAAAAGTAGTGCTTTGGCACAATGTCGCGGCATGTTGGTAGCTGGGTACGCTGAAGTAAGACAAGTTCATTTCGACAAAATGAGTGACTTGCTGCCATTTTGTGGCATGCAAGGAACTATGTTGGAGTGAGCTGAGAAGCTTCTTTGAGACAAAAGCAGTGCTTTGGCACTATCTTGTGCCATGTCTTTGCCAGGGAACCATGTTGAAGTGAGTTGAGGAGTTTCATTAGGACAAAAGTAGTATTTTGTCACTATCTTGCCGGGGACTAATACGCAAGTGTGTGGATTATCCGTACCATTTTGTGGCATGTCGGTGTGAAGGAACTACGCGGAAGTGATTTGAGAAGCTTCATTTCGACATAAGTAGTGTTTTGCTGCCATCTAACGGCAAGTTGTGGCCAAGGAACTATGTTGAAGTGAATTGAAGAATAAGTAGTGTCATCTTGTGGCAACTGAGTGAGTTGAGAAGCTTGCTTCATCGGGCTAAAAGTAGTGTTTTGTGCCAAGGTGCTATGTTGAAGTGGCTTGAGAGGCTTTGCGACAGAAGTTGTGCTTGGCCACCATCTTGTGGCAGCTTCAGGCAATTCTCAACCTTTTGAGGGGCCGAGTCAATTACTTTCGGCTGCTCTTTGCGGCGGGCTCGACAAGTCAAAGAATTGCGTCGATAGAAGAAGATTGCCAAAGATTTTGGAATCGGACTACGGAGGCTATTGTTCAAAAATGATGCCGTGACAAATCAAATGTTGGCACAATCCAGTGTGGCGTTTGAAAGTTGATGAGTGAGATTTCCGTTTGCAAAAGCGTCCGACTCTCACCTCGGTCAGCGCCGCGTCCTCTTTGAAGTCCAGCACCAGCATGCCGGCCGTTTGCTCCATGGCCCGCAAGCGTCCTCTCGGGATGGATGGCTGAAAACTTGTCGACGAGTGGATGTTGTGACGGACGGCGGGATGTTATGAGGCGTCTCGCTTGCACTTTCTGCTTTTTGTCTCTCGCCTCCCGGCGTTGGCGCCGCCCACCTTGCATTTCCACAGCTATTTCCATCACACGCACACACGCGCGCACACACACTCGGATATAAAGAAAGAAACGAGTGATCCATTGAGCAGAGTCGCCCCCAGGAGGCGCCGGGAGAGTCCCAGAGTTCCCTTCTGTACGTCATCGGCGCCACCTGTTGCCTGGCAACAACACACACACACACACACGACTGCCTCGTCCTTCCTTTGCCCCAAAAGTTGTATCTTTTTTTTGGGGGGGGGACTATTGTACCACGACAAAGTTACATAACTTGACAAAAGCATTGATGTCATGTCCTCTGTTAATGTGAGGGTCAATCGATGAAATGGCGGCCGCAGGCCTGCATGCGTGTGCGTGCCAGGCCTGCATGTGTGTGCGTGCGCAGGCACGCACGCTCCAGCGAACCTGTCGGCATGTCACCATCAGGCGGGATGTTTTGGCTCCGTGTGGCCTCACTGCCGCGCAGAGATTTGCGGGCAAAGAGATTGCCTTGTTTTGGGGCAAAAATATGACAAAATACTGCTTTGGCGCCATCTCATAGCATCTTTTGTTAAATTGAGGGGAGACTCTTCATTTAGACAAAAGCGATGCTTTGCTAACATCCTGCAGTAGGGGTAGCCCGCTCATCGGCCGGGCCGATTGTCCGCGCGACAAATATCGTCAAAAAGGCCGATGCCCAAAATCTGATGGCCGATAATATATCAGTTTGAAACGGTTTTAACTTCAAGGAACAATCTATTTACATTTCCAGCTCATTTTATCAGAGATTCTACTGACCCTGGGAACACTCTGCCACTTTTTGTTTTTGTTTGAAATCGAAACGTTGAAAATGTGATCGTAGAGCCGCGATTTATATGACATTCCCAAAGTCATGTAACTAATTACATTTGATGACCTTTGAATTACTTCTCTTGATTTGGGGTGAATGCATCAACGGGACTCTTTCTCGGATGTTTCCTCGAAAAAGTGCATTCAAAGCGTAGATCATTATTTTGCAAGTAAGCACACATTTGCTCTTTACACAAATGAGAAACTGATAACGAAACTTGCCAAAATGGCAGTGTAGCATCAAAAAAGGCTGGCGCAAAACAAATGTGCGCATTTTGCCGATATCGTGTCGTATGACAAACCCGATGAGTGAATGTTTCCTAAACATTTGAAAGGCCCCAAAAGTCTGTTTCCTTGGATGAGCAATTCGTCCAACCTTTTCCAATCTCATCGATTGCTCGCTTCCAGGTCCTATTTGGCAAAATGTCCCGCTTGAGACTGCAACGGCACATGACCAGGGAGAGCCAATCACATGCGTCGGCTTTTGAAGACCCCCCACCCAAAAAAAAAACAAAAAAAATCCAAGCTTTTGAGGCGATTTTTCACATGCGACTGAAACTGTAATCGTTTCCAAAAGCAACTGTAATTTAGAGACACTTTTTCCCCCACTAATGTAACGGATTACAGTCCCATAAATAAATCATGTCATTTCGTTAACTGTAATGAGTCACTCCCTCAAACTGCTGCAGTCAGTCCAGCGCAGGTCATTTGTGCCTTGGGCGGCAGGTCATTCCCGACTGGCAGGACCAAGAGTGGGACAAGAGGCGGCCGGCGTCGTACGCCGGCATCTTCCACTTCCGCTTCTGGAGGTTCGGCGAGTGGGCGGACGTGGTGATCGACGACCGGCTGCCCACCCTCGACGGCAAGCTGCTCTACTGCCACTCCAACGACGCCAGCGAGTTCTGGAGCGCCCTGGTGGAGAAGGCCTACGCCAAGTACGCGAGTCCGCGCCCACCCGCCGTTAGCATTAGCGCTCACGCCGCCAAATGTTCAACTAGCAAACGCGGCCAGCTTTTCATCACCGCTAGCGCGGGAAAGCCAAATTAGCGGAGGGCCAATCGACAAGCCGACGCTGCGCTCCAAAGTAATTGGCCAGCGGCGTCAATCGAAGTCCGCTTGTGGGTTGCAGGACGTGCGGCTGCTACGAGGCGCTGAGCGGCGGCAACACGGCGGACGCGCTGGTGGACTTTACGGGCGGCGTGTCGCAGTCCATTTGTCTGGGCGAAAGCGGCGCCAAGGACAGCGTGGACCAGCAAGCCGAACTGTTCAGGCGAGTCCTCAAAGTCCATGAGAGAGGAGGACTCATCAGCGCCTCTGTGGAGGTGAGCGGCTCATATCGGGGGGGAGGGGGGGATAACCGCCATTTTCGCCCCCTGCTAGTGTAGATTTCTTTTTTGCCTTATTTTTGTTTTTGTTTTTTTAATATATACAGCAATTTTCAACCGGTTGCTGTGCGGCAAAGAGGCAGCAAACGAAATTGTTTGCATCAATTAGCAGTGGTCTCAAGGTTCATAATAATCGTAACATCCATGCTACTTTCCGTTAGCCAGATGGGCTGGAAGAAGGCTTTTTTTGCATCATGTTAGCATTAAGCTAGCAAAATGACTTGAATGTTTGGGTGTTTCAATAGTCAATGTGTGATTCTCTTTTGATTCAGGTGTCAGTTGGGAGTGACAAACAAATGCGCGTTGATTGTCTCATTTTGGGTATTGTGCAAGCTTTTCATTTCCTCAAAGTGATACTATAGAGTATGTATGTTTTCAATTTCTTGACACTGAGAGAGTGATGACATGCACGAAGGCTACTGTATGTTGGCACTGCTGCTCAATTCTGATCTTTTCGCCCATGTGCAACACGTTTTTGATTTTTTTTTTCTTCTTCTTCTTTTTCTTCATGCAGTGTACAATTGCGACTTTTTTCAATTCCAACCTGGGCTTCTTTTGTGTGTGACTATCAATTGCATATGTATGGTTATAAAGTGGACATTAGTAGTAATTCAGACACACATTTATTACGCGAGGCAATGACGTCATATTTAGTAGACGTCGCCATGAAATGAGGAGATCAAAGCGCGTTGTCTCATAGCTCCAAAATATTTCAACCTCCTCCCACCTGGCTACTCTGGCGATGTGAGATGATAAAATGACGGCCTACTACGCGCGGGTAAATGTTTACTTCCGAAAACATTGCGCCACATGCCGTTGCTTTTTTTTGGGGCGCGTGACTTGAGTACACCAAAGCGCGGCTTTAGCAAAAAATTCGAATTGGGCATCACGCACTGCAGCGGGAACGTAGCCTTCGGAATCCTTTTCAAAAATTCAAAATGAGGTGGTTTCTCTTGCGCTGGAATGAATATGATGTCATTTGAATTCATTTGAGCGGGGAGTGATTTTACAGTGACGAGCCGCGTCGCCCAAGCGATTCAACGTGTAAGTGGAGGAAGCTCCTCCTTTCATGACTGTTTGATGGCCAGCGGGTGGCGCTAACGGCACTCATCGCCATGTCCTTCAGGCCAGCGACGCGTCCGACATGGAGGCCCGCATGTCCAACGGCCTGGTCAAAGGTCACGCCTACGCCGTGACCGACGTGCGCCGCGTGCGTCTCGGTCACGGCTTGCTGGCCTTTTTCAGGTCCAACAAACTGGAGATGATCCGCCTGAGGAATCCGTGGGGGCGCAGCGAGTGGACCGGGCCCTGGGGCGACAGGTGACAAAGACGAACGCTGGCTTTGAAGGCCCTCCGAGATCCGTAAAAACGACCGGCCGCCGCTGTGCTGTCTTGACAGTTCGGAGGAGTGGAAAAAGGTCAGTAGCGGCGAACGGGAGAAGATCGGCGTCATCGTGCAGAACGACGGAGAGTTCTGGTGAGTGGGCCTGCCGTGTGGCCGCCTTCCCCCCCCCCCGTCCCCGTCCCCGTCCCCGGAGGGCGGACACGTTTCTTGATGTGCTCGCTGGCCTGGCCGCCCCCCGCGCAGGATGACTTTCAGCGACTTCATCGCCAACTTCACGCATCTCATCCTGTGCCGCATGATCAACACGTCTTACCTGAGCGTGCACAAGACCTGGGAGGAGGTGGTGCTGCGCGGCTCCTGGAGTTGCCATGACGACCCGCTGCAGAACCGGGCCGGCGGCTGCGCCAACAACAAGACCACCTTCCTCCAAAGCCCTCAGGTGCTTCCCACTTTAACATCCCGTCACGCAATGATTCCCAAGCGCTGTGCTTCCTTCGCATGTGCTCCGGCTCCGTTACCTGTGCAGTTGTGATGTCGTTTTCAGTGGACAGAAGTTACAAAATGGCCCTCAGATGGCTAAAAACGAGGGGATGAACTCTTATTCCGCAAACGCAATATTGATCAGAATGTCGCGTTTCAACGAGTGGGCCTGCTGGGAACATATTCTTGGAAAAAAATGTGATTGGGTTGATTTACTCTTTAAAAAAAAAAAAAAGAAAAGAAAATCCAATGAGTTTTTGTCCTGCTTCTTACTTTCTTGCAGTATAAGATGACTTAGTGGAAAAGGAAAGAAGATTGACCGGCTCACTCACGCACAGTTGTCTCAATGAATGTCCCAATTGTTCCTTTTCTGACTGTTGTGTGTGCGTGCGTGCGTGCGTGCGTGCGTGCGGCAGTACATGTTTGACGTGACCAAGCGCGAGGACGAGGCTCTCGTCTGTCTGCAGCAGAGAGACCGCAGGGCCTCGCTGAGGGAAGGACGAGGAGAGAACTTGGCCATCGGCTTCGAAATACTCAAGGTCAGAGAGAGACGGACGCCGTCACAAAAACAAAAACAGAAACAAACCAAAAAAAAAAAACACTACTCGCACACAGATGCCAACTCATGTGCACTTTTGCCTCGCTAGTAGTTGTCCTACTACCTGTGAGGACATCGAGCTTACTAGTGCATGGATGACTAGCGCCCGCCTGAGGTTGCACTAGTTGAATGACTGTGTCTTGCTAGTCATGTTTTTTTTTATTTTCTACGTCTGTATGACGTTTCTGCTCACTAGTAGGAGCATTTTGCCTTACGATTTGGGCCAATACAAGTTACTAGAAAGGCAAAACATGCAATTGGCCTTTTGGTGGGATTAGTAGGACCCGGAAAGCAACTAGTGCATGACACGTCTACTTGTTGGGCCTATTAGTGTTACCAGTGCAGCACAGTTGTTTTCTAGCAAGGTTTAATTGTGCGTTAGGAGTGGAAAAAATATTGCTAGTAAGACACAGTCCTTTTACTAGTGCGCTGAATTGACTTGCTAGTGACGACAAACACTCTACTAGCGCACGGACCTTAAAGTGGAAGTCAACCCCAAAATGTTCTGGCATTCTGATTAACATTGCATTTGTGGAATATGAGTTAAGGAGTAAAATGCACCCGTTTTTGACCGTCTCCGGGGGCGGCCATTTTTGTCACTTCTGTCGACTGGAAATGACATCACAGTTGCTCAGGGCTTAGCTTCAGAAAACAGGTGAGCTGCGATTGGTGGTTACCTGAGCCCTGAGCAGTTGTGATGTCATTTTCAGTCGACGGAAGTGACAAAATGGCCGCCCCCGGGGAAGTCTCAAAACGGCTGGATTTTATTACTTAACTCATACTCCACAAATGCAATATTAATCTGAATACTAGTGGGCCTACTGGGAACATATTCTTGTCAAGAAAATTTCAGGTTTGACTTCGCCTTTCAGCTGGATAGCAAAGACATGCAATAAATGCTCAAGTGACTTCCTGTTGGGCGCTGCCGTAATGATTGGCATGTTTTCGGGCCAATGACAGCGTGCGGATTTGACTGGGTTACCGCAAATGCTTGCAAACACACTTTGGCACATTTTGAAGTTGAGAAAACCAAAAGCCAAAAAAAAAAAGCCCCTGTTGAATTTTCCGCTGCCGTTTGACCGCTGCTTGCTGATGCCGTGCGCACAGGTGGAGTTGAACCGCAAGTACCGTATGCACGCCCCCCAGCAGAAGGTGGCCGGCAGCCCCTACAGCAACGCCAGGTTTGCCACGCCCACATCACTCGTCACCAACCGAAGGCCCATGTGCACCGCTAGTATGCGCTTTGTCCGCACTAGTAACGCAATTCCGCACACTCGCAGGACGAGTGCAGTGTGCTAGTTGTCAAGCGCATGCTACTAATAGTAAATTGAAGTAGCACGTTGCTCATTCACTGCCAAAGACGCATTTATTGGTCTTTTCACAGTCCAGCCATTCAATCCCGGGAACTTATTTATAGTTTTTTTCAAATGTTAGGGTGTGAGAGGGTGTGAAAATGTGCGCCAGTGAATGAGTCATGGCTGACAGCGTCGCTACGTTCTTCTTCTCCAACGGAAATGAACCCACGAAAGTGACGCTAAGTGCGCAATTCATTTTTATCGTCGTTCTGCTTTCCGTCGGAGGGCCGTTACGGCCGTGATCCCAAATAAATGTATTGCAAACGCATGAATATCTGCTGTTCAAATCCCAGGCCCGTGAAAACCATTTTTTTCATGCGATTTATTTCAAAACACAAAAAATGCTGGCAACGTGTCAATGTTTTTGTCGCAAGAAACACAAAGTCGATACGCCAAGTTTGCTTTGGCGGGACCGACCTGGCCCCCGGTCCTTGAGTTTGACCCCCGTTGACGTCTGTCAAAGAGCGTACTCGTACATGGCTATGAAGGAGATGCAACGGCTGCTTTGCAAAGGTCTGTGTTCCTGCGCGCGGAGCTGAAGGAAGGCCGCTACGTCATCCTGCCGACCACCTTCGACCCCAACCTGGAGGGAGACTTCCTCTTGCGCATCTTCACCGACGTGCCGTCGCGCTGCAGGTACAAAGACGATCCTTTGCTTTTTTGTTGGTTTGTTTGTTTAAATGAAACCCACGAGCAGAAAAGAATTCAACATTGTGTCACGGAAACCCTGGAATACGCGGCCAAACCGTAGCGTTTCATCTCATGATGGTCGGCTAGCTGAATCCTAGCGGATCATGCCAAAGCCGCTCAGCCCTGTCGCGACAAGCAACTCACTCCAAAGAATCTAACACGGTATCAGCGTACGTTTGCCCTGCGTGCCATTCAAAATCCCCAAATCGATCGACTAACTCGCTCGGCTGTGCAATGCAGCACAGTAACCCCTCATGCGCTTCCAACGAACTGTCAACGGTTCAGTTGCTCTTTGTTTACGTTTCAGATTGGTGCTGTAGCGGCGACTTTGGTTGAGCGCTCTCGTGGCCGAAAAATTTCAATTCGCCGAACATGTAATCCGCTTCCTATTTGACCAGAAGGACATCATAGGACGGCTCTAGACGGCCGGTACCGTCTAGCGGTGAGCACGGTTATTTCAACCGTAGCTCGTGATGCGTTGAAATGTGATTACGGTATTTGAAAAGTGCGTTTAAAGAAATAGTCGCGGAAATGCGATAAAAAACACGCCAGGGTTGTATTTAAAGAGTTTATTCGTGTATCACGCATTTGACTTGTGGTGGGGGTGATCTCATGCGTAACCCTCGCAACGGCGACGAGGCGATTACTGGATTATCAAAGAATGGTCACTTACGAATGTGCGATGTAGCAGCAGGGGAGGATCCCCCCCCCACCCCCCACCCCCCAATATATTGGGGGTTCACTGTAATGATTTTCATGTGTTGTCGTGCGCTGCAGGGAGCTGTGTATGGATCAGCCCCCTCAAACCTGTTGGACGGGTTTGTGCGGTTTCCCATCGTTGGTCACGCAAGTACATGTCCTCCAAGCCAACGCATTGCGGGGTAAGCTCGCTTTTATATATTTATTTGATCATCTTTTATTCCAATTTGGTTGGATTGCACGGCATTTCGTTTCATTTGTTCCATTTTTTGGGGGGGGGATTTCAACAAGCTTGACAGTCAGTGGGCGTGTTTGCGTTTGTGTGCGCGCAGGTAACAACACGTACTTGACCATTCGCTGCGAAGGGCACACGGTTCGCTCGGCCATCCACGGCGGCACTCGCAATCCCGACTTTGACACCAAGGGCATTTTCTACCGCAAGGAAAGCAGCCAGCCAATCGTCATCCAGGTGCGTGCGTGCGTGCGCGGGTGCGTGCGCGCGCGCCGAAAAAGGCGTCGTGTTGACGGTGCGCTGTTGCTGGCTCAGGTGTACAACTGCAACAGGCTGAGGGACTCGTTCCTGGGCGAGCTGACGCTGTCCACCGAGTCGGGCGACATCAAGCAGACGCTGCGCCTGCGGGCCAAAAGCGGCCAGCGAATGGAGCTGGACAGCACCCTGAGCGTCGCCGTGGTGACCAAGGCCGCGCTCACCGGCATCTGAGACGCCTCCACTGTATGCCACTAGACTTGATTTCTTTGAAATGTTGATTTCGTTACATTTCTACTTTACACTTTTATGGTGTTGTTGGTGTTTTTTTTATTTTAGGTTGACTCCGGTTTTTTATTTGTCATTTCATGACATTTTCCTTGTTTGATTGTATAATTTCATTTGTTTATATTTTATTTGAATGCGATACAAACACATTGAATTTTATTTGGAAATTCCATCGCTCTTAGCTTTGACTTTTTTTTTTTTTAATTTGATTTATTTCATTTGATTATTTTTTTCATTTTGTTTTTTTTACTTTTTACATTATATTTTGTTTTGTAAGCATTTTATTTTTTATTTCACGTCATATTACTTTTGTTTCCGTTTTACTTGATCTTTGTTTTGTTTGTCTATTTTTATTTTAATACGTACCTTAATTTTTCATTTGTATTTTTCATTAGATTATTTTACTTTTTTTGTTTCAGATTTTCTCTTTTCAGCTGTACTGTTGTTTCCGCACATAAAAATACTGTTACTCTTTTTTTATTTCATGAATTTTAATTTTTTTATTTAAATTTTTCTTTTTTTTATTTCATATGTTATTTTTGACATTTTATTTTTTTTATTTAATTTCATTTTTTTATTTCACTTATTTTTTCACTTCTTTTTTTTCTAATTTCTTCCACCTTTACCTGTATTTTAGTCCAGTAATCCATTCTAGTTTTACATCAAATGTATATTTAAACCTTTATTCTATTTTGTGTCATTTAAAAAAAAATATTCCATGATATTTTACTTTTCATATTCAGTAAATTTGATTCAATCCACTGATTTTTATTTACTTTGATTATTATTTGATGCATATCATCTTTATTTGATTCCAGTTTTTAAATGTATTTTTTTAATTTTGTGGGTTTTTTTTGTTTTTATTATTTTGATACACGTTTCCTGTGACTGATATGAAAAAATGTGCACAATGTTATTCAACTTTTGCTCTTCCAAAACAACTCAACTAATCTGATTGATTCTTGCAGCTTGAGATCGCCTGTTGACATCTCGTCTACGTTTCGACTGCGAAATGCGACTGCTCATCCGTCAATCGCCAGGCACCTTCACTCTGATTGGCTGTTGCTTTACGTTGCTCCCCGCCCACTTGGGTGTCTCCGGATCTGTTACAACTTAGTGCGATTATTGATGCACAAACACAGTATGGACTGCAATGTTGAAAAGATGTCAACGTTCTTGTTTACAAATGTTCAAATGTGCCTCGATAAGTTACCATGAAGTAGCTGACTCGGAATGCTTTGCACTTTGATGCCACTGTTTACGCATATTTCAGCATTTCAGTAACGGCTTTGGTCATTCATTTATTAAACTCATTTAGTGCTCATTCTTTATTCATTTGTACTCATTCACAACTGTTCAGTAATGTCATGCATGTGTTCATAACTTTTTATGACCAGTTTATAACTCATCTATTACGCGCAGCATTTTTAACCTTTGTATGGTGTTGGCAGTTTTTTGGGACCTGCGTTCAGTTTTTATTTTTAAAAAAAAAATGACCCAAGGCAAACCTTCTCCTCATGTTGATAACACACTCTTAAGGGATTTTTTTTTTTTTTTATTCCATTTGTTTTTTTTTTAAAAGCGAGTTGCACATTAATTCATGAATGTCATCTAATAAAGGTAAAGGCTAACTATTCACAACGTTTGCTGTTCATCTTACTGTATGTCCAATTTTTGTTTTTTTAATGTTCACGTTAATGAAAGGTCTAACGCGGAAACCCCACTGATGTAAAAATAAGAAAAATGAAAAAAATGGATGGAAGTTTTTCACAGGACAGAATATATATATATATATATATGTATGTGTACTGTAAATGAAATCAATTTATTTCCGCCATAAAACTCCAAATGACCCACCTACAAAGATGCCATAATCAGAGTTAGCCCGCGCTAGTTGTCTGCGGCTCATTTCTGTCAACAGTAGCCGTGTCATGTCATTTTGCGCACTCACACACACACACACACGCACACACACTTGCAGATAAGCTAGCGTGTGACTATTGCCCTCTCTTAGTTAAACATTCAGAGAGCGAAGACACACACAAGTGGGTGAAGCGCAGTCCTCGGCGGCGACCGACTCTTGCCAGATGTCTCCGGACGTGGATCCCGAGGCCCGTCCCGGCGCCGGGATCAGAGAGGCGTTGACGTGGTGAGTCCGCCGGGCGGCGTGAGCACGCGTGACCTTTGACCTGTGAGCGGGTTCTGGCGGCAGGCGTCTGGCTCGCACCCTGGCCCTGGCTCAGGTCCTGGCGCTGCTGGTGTGCGGTACGGCCGTGTCGTCTCAGTATTTAAGCTCCGCCTTCCAGGTGGACGCGCCCATGCTGCAGAGCGTCCTGCACTATGCGCTCCTCGGCGCCACCTACACGCCGGCGCTGCTCTGCAGGACAGGTGACACCTGCGCACACGCACACATTGAATGCAACCGTGTTACAGTTGTATCAAGTGTAAGCTAAACACAACTGAATAGAAATAAGAAGAAAAAGTGGAATCTTTTAGTTTCGTCTTGCACGTAGCAGGAGAGCGAGCTCCTTTTTGACAGCGGCGGCCTGTCCATTTTTGTCCATCTTTTGGCTGGTGACGGTTCTGCTGCCCCGAGATGACGGCGGCCATCGGCCCGCGTGCGTGGCCGTACGTGTCGACTGGCGACCGGTCTGTCGAGCGCCCTGATAATTGGCTGACGAGCGGGAAATGGAATTTCCGTTGTTGGAAATGGGCGTCATGCGTTGATTTGCTGTGATTCCAAACATGATGGGAAGCAGCGGTGGCTGATGGCCTTTTTGAATGGGGAGGCCCCGAGAGTGTGTTCCAGATGGGTGGCAGGCGGTGGCTGCAGTACTTCCTGCTGGGCCTGGTGGACGTGGAGGCAAACTACAGCGTGGTCAAAGCCTACCAGTACACCACACTCACCAACATACAGGTGGGACTGACCTTGGGCCGCCCGACTCATTCATTTTAACATCGGCAAAAATATGTCTTTGTTGTCGGGTTAGGGTTTAACCTCTAATACCCTGAGCAAAAAATGTTGTCCTTGTGTTCATGATATATCACTTAACATATCGTCGCTTTCCTGTGAAAAACACTTATCGTCATTTTTTTTCATTTTTCTTATTCTTACGCAGACATCGCATTAATGCGAAAATGTGTTAATCGGACGATGAATCGGTTATCGGATTTTTTTTTTTTTTTTCTAGCTTCTGGACTGCTTCGTGATCCCGGTGGTGATGTTTCTGTCCTGGTGGCTCCTGAAGACGCGCTACCGTCCCGTCCACTTTGTGTCCGTCTGCATCTGTTTGCTGGGCGTGGGCGCCATGGTGGGGGCTGACCTGCTGGCGGGCCGAGACCAGGGCTCCAGTAAGATTACTACTTTCCTCAACCGCGTCTCCATCAATGCAAACAACACGAGATGATGTGTTGAGGTGATATAAGGTTCCATATAGACCAAAAATAACATTCAACTCTCTCACTCTCTCCAAAAAAAATCTTACAAATGCACAAAAACTCTCATTCAACCCAAAAACTCTCATTCACAAAAATAAATCTTACGTTCACCAAAAATACTTCTCACAAGCACCCAAAAAAAAAACATTCAAAACAAACTCTCACATGACAGAAAACACATGGCAAAATCTCTCACACACAATTGAATAACCTCTCGTCATACCAAATAACTCTCACACTCACATCCCAAAACTGTCAAACACATACACACACACGCCCCCCCCCCACACACACACACACTCTCACACACAAAAATCCTCTCCATGACTCCACGACAAAAAGCTCTGACACACACCAAATATAAAATCTGATATTCATGCAAAAACAAAACCCACCAGAAACCTCTCTACACAGCCATAAAAAAAAACCTAAACAAAACAAAAAAATACTTTTCATTTTCACCCCAAAAATGGAAACAACACAACTGGCTTTTTTCATGTCTGTACGTGTTTGTCATCAAGAGTGTTTTGATGAATTGTCCAAGTTTTTTATGTGTGTGTTTTTTGGGTTTTTTTTTTTCTCAATTTGACCGATGTGTTATGCGTTACGCAATCTTAAATACGCAATGTTAAATATTATCGCGATGTCCCCTGACGTCACCCGCTCTGTTTCTGTTTTTTTGTTTTTTTCCGATCTTGCTCAGCGTCCAACATCCTGCTGGGTGACGGCCTGGTGCTGCTCAGTGCTGCCCTCTACGGCCTGTCCAACGTATGGCAGGAGCACGCCGTCAAGAACCGAAGCCGCCTGGAGTTTCTGGGCATGCTGGGCTTCTTTGCCCCCGTCATCAGCGTCGTACAAATGTAAGATCATTACGCGTATGCGAGTATACACCTGTAAGCGTATATATTATGTAGGCGTGCACATTTATGCAAGTGTACATTCCTTATGTAAGGATGTACTCAGTGATCAGGTTTAGGCTACTTCGAGTGAGCATTGTGTGTAAGTCTTGAGGCGTGTGTTTGTTCAACTAGTGCAGTGCTTTTCCAACTTTTTGGAGTCAAGGCACGTTTCTTTCGTTGAAAAAATCCCGCGGCACACCACCAGCTCAAATTGTGAAAAAAAGCTCATTTTAACAATATAAGTGTTATATTGTTTATACAAGCATTTTTTAACATTGAAGAATGAGGTTATATTATAACGTCTTGAATGGGAATTAAATAAATACACAGAAAAAAAGTATTTTAGAATGTTTCATATTGATACTTAAGTGTTTGGATAAACATGCGTCACTGATTCGCTTGTCTCTAAACAAAGACAATGAGCTACCTGCTGCTGTGCTGCCACCTGCTGGTATGGAAGAGTACTACAATGTAGTAAAGCCAGGATCACGCCGCCAGGCGCTAGAGGCACACAAATGAGATCATTTCCCACGGCACACCTGACAATATCTCGAGGCACACTGGTTTGAAAAACACTGAACTGGTGTACATACGTGTTCATGTGGATGTCCGTGTTTAATTGGGTTCACATGTAAAAATTCAATTACACACTTGTAATGGATATGTGTTGATTTGTAAGCGAGAGTATGTAACAATTGATATACAGTACAAGTGTTTTTAAGGTATCATAAGTGAGTGTTCATATGTACTAAATATATGTACCTGTCCATACGTAGGTGTTGGATTGTAAGAGTTCACGTATGTTTTCAAGTGCTTTGATGTGAGGAATCATGCATGTGTTTGGATGGACACTAGGTGCAAGGACTCCGGTGCACGTAAGAGTTCATTTCCTATCGACGTGTTTGGACGTACGGTGTCATATACGTTTGGATCTAAGCGTTGATATGCGCGTGTTGTTAGCATGTAAGTAAGCGGGCATATCGACATGTTTGGTGTGATGGAAGTGTCCTCGGCGCACGTTGCCAACTGGAAGTCTGACTTTTGTGTGTGTGCTTTATTTAGGGCGGCCCTGGAGCTCCGCCAAGTGTCGGCCATCCAGTGGAGCTGGCAAGTTGGTCCGTGTCACACGCGACAACACGGTCACATGACACGTGGCCCGTTGACATTTTTTTTTCTTTTTTTGTGGTCAGCTGTGCTGTTTGGGGCCTTTGCGTGTTGCATGTTCAGCTTGTACAGCCTGATGCCCGTCGTCATGAAGGAAAGCAGCGCCGCCGCCATCAACCTGTCCATGCTCACCGCCGACGTCTTCAGCATCTTCTGCGGGATCTTCATCTTCCGCTACAACGTGAGTGCTGGGGGAGGCCGGCATGAGGATGAGGACGATGAAGATGACGACGGCCATGAACACGATGGCGATGACGATGATGTAGGGGTTGAAGACGAGGACGGGCGATGACCTTGACGGTGCGGACAGAGAGGATGATGACGATAAAGATGATGAGCGGGAATTGATGATGATGATGATGTAGACAAGGATGAAGATGACAACAAAGACGGCGATCGGGATGACAACCTGGACGATGATGACGGCGACGAGGATGATGAAGTTCTCCGAAAGCCTAAGCATGACGACGACGACGACGATGATGAAGATGCCGGCGAGTTTGAAATTGAGTCGAACTCAAGAACTGAAGAAGTCAACTGGACACTTTCCACACCAACGCGTGACTGTCACATGACAGCCTCACTCTGCTCATGCAAACGCGCTAGCTGGACACCCTACTTCCTTAAACCTTAACCCTGGTTTAAAACCCTACTTTGAAAGTCCAACCCTGTCTTGAAGCTCAAGTCTGTCTGAAACCCTGAAACCTTAACACTTGTTTGAAACCATAACCCCTGTTTGAAACCATTCTTTGAAATTGAAACTCAAATTTGAAAGCCCAAGCCTGCCCTAGGGCCCGACTTCAAAACCATAACCAATGTTACAAACCCTACTTTGAAACCTTGACCCGAATTTGAAACCCTACCTAATATTTGAAACCCCAATTCTGTCTTGATATCTTGCTTTGAAACATTAACCCAGGTTTGAGACCCTACCCTGAAAGCCTTACCCTGTTTGTGTCAGTTCTCAGGTTTGTACGTGGTGTCTCTGGTGGTCATCTTTGTCGGCTTCATCACCTTCAACGCCGTACCCATCGCCCCCTCCTCGTCCCGCTGTGACATCGGTCGCCATGACAACATTGCACAGCCAACCAAAGCGGAAGTGGCGTTGACAGAGGAAGAGCAGCGCAAGAGCATTTATGTTGTTGACTGCACGCAACTGTGACATTTTAACACGCTTTTTTCATATTTGTTACTCACACCACTACTGTTGGAAAGCTTGAAACCCTAATCCTACAATGAAGCCCGAACCCTAGTTTGAAACCCTAACCCTAGTTTGAAACCCCACTTTGAAACCCTAACCCTAGTTTGAAACCCTAGTTAGAAACCCTAACCCTAGTTTGAAACCCTACTTTGAAACCCTAACCCTAGTTTGAAACCCTAATTTGAAACCCTAACACTAGTTTGAAACCCTACTTTGAAACCCTAACCCTAGTTTGAAACCCCACTTTGAAACCCTAACCCTAGTTTGAAACCCTAGTTAGAAACCCTAACCCTAGTTTGAAACCCTACTTTGAAACCCTAACCCTAGTTTGAAACCCTAATTTGAAACCCTAACACTAGTTTGAAACCCTACTTTGAAACCCTAACCCTAGTTTGAAACCCTAACCCTAGTTTGAAACCCTTGTTTGAAACCCTAACACTAGTTTGAAATCCCACTTTGAAACCCTAACCCTAGTTTGAAACCCTAGCTGGAAACCCTAACCCTAGTTTGAAACCCTACTTTGAAACACTAACCCTAGTTTGAAACCCTAGTTTGAAACCCTAACCCTAGTTTGAAACCCTAACCCTAGTTTGAAACCCCACTTTGAGACCCTAACCCTACTTTGAAACCCTAACCCTAGTTTGAAACCCTAGTTGGAAACCCTAACCCTAGTTTGAAACCCTAGTTGGAAACCCTAACCCTAGTTTGAAACCCTAGTTGGAAACCCTAACCCTAGTTTGAAACTCTACTTTGAAACACTAACCCTAGTTTGAAATCCTACTTTGAAACCCTAACCCTAGTTTGAAACCCCACTTTGAAACCCTAACCCTAGTTTGAAACCCTACTTTGAAACCCTAACCCTACTTTGAAACCCTACTTTGAAACCCTAACCCTAGTTTGAAACCCTACTTTGAAACCCTAACCCTAGTTTGAAACCCTACTTTGAAACCCTAACACTAGTTTGAAACCCTAACCCTAGTTTGAAACACTAACCCTAGTTTGAAACCCCACTTTGAAACCCTAACCCTACTTTGAAACCCTAACCCTAGTTTGAAACCCTAGTTGGAAACCCTAACCCTAGTTTGAAACCCTAGTTTGAAACCCTAGTTGGAAACCCTAACCCTAGTTTGAAACCCTATTTGGAAACCCTAACCCTAGTTTGAAACCCTACTTTGAAACCCTAACCCTAGTTTGAAACCCTAGTTGGAAACCCTAACCCTAGTTTGAAACCCTTATTTGAAACCCTAACCCTAGTTTGAAACCCTAGTTGGAAACCCTAACCCTAGTTTGAAACCCTACTTTGAAACCCTAACCCTACTTTGAAACCCTAACCCTAGTTTGAAACCCTAGTTTGAAACCCTAACCCTAGTTTGAAACCCTACTTTGAAACCCTAACACTAATTTGAAACCCTAACCCTAGTTTGAAACCCTAACCCTAGTTTGAAACCCCACTTTGAAACCCTAACCCTACTTTGAAACCCTAACCCTAGTTTGAAACCCTACTTTGAAACACTAACCCTAGTTTGAAACCCTACTTTGAAACCCTAACCCTAGTTTGAAACCCTAACCCTAGTTTGAAACTCCACTTTGAGACCCTAACCCTACTTTGAAACCCTAACCCTAGTTTGAAACCTTACTTTGAAACCCTAACCCTAGTTTGAAACCCTAGTTGGAAACCCTAACCCTAGTTTGAAACCCTAGTTGGAAACCCTAACACTAGTTTGAAACCCTAGTTGGAAACCCTAACCCTAGTTTGAAACCCTACTTTGAAACCCTAACCCTAGTTTGAAATCCTACTTTGAAACCCTAACCCTAGTTTGAAACCCCACTTTGAAACCCTAACCCTAATTTGAAACCCTACTTTGAAACCCTAACCCTAGTTTGAAACCCTACTTTGAAACCCTAACACTAGTTTGAAACCCTAACCCTAGTTTGAAACCCTAACCCTAGTTTGAAACCCCACTTTGAAACCCTAACCCTACTTTGAAACCCTAACCCTAGTTTGAAACCCTAGCTGGAAACCCTAACCCTAGTTTGAAACCCTAGTTGGAAACCCTAACCCTAGTTTGAAACCCTACTTTAAAACCCTAACCCTACTTTGAAACCCTAACCCTAGTTTGAAACCCTAACCCTAGTTTGAAAACCTAGCTGGAAACCCTAACCCTAGTTTGAAACCCTAGTTGGAAACCCTAACCCTAGTTTGAAACCCTACTTTGAAACCCTAACCCTAGTTTGAAACCCTACTTTGAAACCCCACTTTGAAACCCTAACCCTACTTTGAAACCCTAACCCTAGTTTGAAACCCTAGCTGGAAACCCTAACCCTAGTTTGAAACCCTAACCCTAGTTTGAAACCCTAGTTGGAAACCCTAACCCTAGTTTGAAACCCTAGTTGGAAACCCTAACCCTAGTTTGAAACCCTATTTGGAAACCCTAACCCTAGTTTGAAACCCTAGTTGGAAACCCTAACCCTAGTTTGAAACCCTATTTGGAAACCCTAACCCTAGTTTGAAACCCTACTTTGAAACCCTAACCCTAGTTTGAAACCCTAGTTGGAAACCCTAACCCTAGTTTGAAACCCTTATTTGAAACCCTAACTCTAGTTTGAAACCCTAGTTGGAAACCCTAACCCTAGTTTGAAACCCTAACCCTAGTTTGAAACCCCACTTTGAAACCCTAACCCTACTTTGAAACCCTAACCCTAGTTTGAAACCCTAGCTGGAAACCCTAACCCTAGTTTGAAACCCTAGTTGGAAACCCTAACCCTAGTTTGAAACCCTACTTTGAAACCCTAACCCTAGTTTGAAACCCTAACCCTAGTTTGAAAACCTAGCTGGAAACCTTAACCCTAGTTTGAAACCCTAGTTGGAAACCCTAGCCCTAGTTTGAAACCCTACTTTGAAACCCTAACCCTAGTTTGAAACCCTAGTTGGAAACCCTAACCCTAGTTTGAAACCCTAATTTGAAACCCTAACCCTAGTTTGAAACCCTAGTTGGAAACCCTAACCCTACTTTGAAACCCTAACCCTAGTTTGAAACCCTAACCCTAGTTTGAAACCCTAGCTGGAAACCCTAACCCTAGTTTGAAACCCTACTTTAAAACCCTAACCCTAATTTGAAACCCTACTTTGAAACCCTAACCCTAGTTTGAAACCCCACTTTGAGACCCTAACCCTACTTTGAAACCCTAACCCTAGTTTGAAACCTTACTTTGAAACCCTAACCCTAGTTTGAAACCCTAGTTGGAAACCCTAACCCTAGTTTGAAACCCTAGTTGGAAACCCTAACCCTAGTTTGAAACCCTAGTTGGAAACCCTAACCCTAGTTTGAAACCCTACTTTGAAACCCTAACCCTAGTTTGAAATCCTACTTTGAAACCCTAACCCTAGTTTGAAACCCCACTTGGAAACCCTAACCCTACTTTGAAAACCTACTTTGAAACCCTAACCCTACTTTGAAACCCTACTTTGAAACCCTAACCCTACTTTGAAACCCTACTTTGAAACCCTAACCCTACTTTGAAACCCTACTTTGAAACTCTAACACTAGTTTGAAACCCTAACCCTAATTTGAAACCCTAATCCTAGTTTGAAACCCCACTTTGAAACCCTAACCCTACTTTGAAACCCTAACCCTAGTTTGAAACCCTAGTTGGAAACCCTAACCCTAGTTTGAAACCCTACTTTGAAACCCTAACCCTAGTTTGAAACCCTAGTTGGAAACCCTAACCCTAGTTTGAAACCCTTATTTGAAACCCTAACCCTAGTTTGAAACCCTAGTTGGAAACCCTAACCCTAGTTTGAAACCCTACTTTGAAACCCTAACCCTAGTTTGAAACCCTAACCCTAGTTTGAAACCCCACTTTGAAACCCTAACCCTACTTTGAAACCCTAACCCTAGTTTGAAACCCTAGCTGGAAACCCTAACCCTAGTTTGAAACCCTACTTTAAAACCCTAACCCTACTTTGAAACCCTAACCCTAGTTTGAAACCCTACTTTGAAACCCTAACCCTAGTTTGAAACCCTACTTTGAAACCCTAACCCTAGTTTGAAACCCTAACCCTAATTTGAAACCCTAACCCTAGTTTGAAACCCCACTTTGAAACCCTAACCCTAGTTTGAAACCCTACTTTAAAACCCTAACCCTACTTTGAAACCCTACTTTGAAACCCTAACCCTAGTTTGAAACCCTACTTTGAAACCCTAACCCTAGTTTGAAACCCTAACCCTAGTTTGAAACCCTAGCTGGAAACCCTAACCCTAGTTGGAAACCCTAACCCTAGTTTGAAACCCTAGTTGGAAACCCTAACCCTAGTTTGAAACCCCACTTTGAAACCCTAACCCTAGTTTGAAATCCTACTTTGAAACCCTAACCCTAGTTTGAAACCCCACTTGGAAACCCTAACCCTACTTTGAAAACCTACTTTGAAACCCTAACCCTACTTTGAAACCCTACTTTGAAACCCTAACCCTACTTTGAAACCCTACTTTGAAACCCTAACCCTACTTTGAAACCCTACTTTGAAACTCTAACACTAGTTTGAAACCCTAACCCTAATTTGAAACCCTAATCCTAGTTTGAAACCCCACTTTGAAACCCTAACCCTACTTTGAAACCCTAACCCTAGTTTGAAACCCTAGTTGGAAACCCTAACCCTAGTTTGAAACCCTACTTTGAAACCCTAACCCTAGTTTGAAACCCTAGTTGGAAACCCTAACCCTAGTTTGAAACCCTTATTTGAAACCCTAACCCTAGTTTGAAACCCTAGTTGGAAACCCTAACCCTAGTTTGAAACCCTACTTTGAAACCCTAACCCTAGTTTGAAACCCTAACCCTAGTTTGAAACCCCACTTTGAAACCCTAACCCTACTTTGAAACCCTAACCCTAGTTTGAAACCCTAGCTGGAAACCCTAACCCTAGTTTGAAACCCTACTTTAAAACCCTAACCCTACTTTGAAACCCTAACCCTAGTTTGAAACCCTACTTTGAAACCCTAACCCTAGTTTGAAACCCTACTTTGAAACCCTAACCCTAGTTTGAAACCCTAACCCTAATTTGAAACCCTAACCCTAGTTTGAAACCCCACTTTGAAACCCTAACCCTAGTTTGAAACCCTACTTTAAAACCCTAACCCTACTTTGAAACCCTACTTTGAAACCCTAACCCTAGTTTGAAACCCTACTTTGAAACCCTAACCCTAGTTTGAAACCCTAACCCTAGTTTGAAACCCTAGCTGGAAACCCTAACCCTAGTTGGAAACCCTAACCCTAGTTTGAAACCCTAGTTGGAAACCCTAACCCTAGTTTGAAACCCCACTTTGAAACCCTAACCCTAGTTTGAAACCCTACTTTGAAACCCTAACCCTAGTTTGAAATCCTACTTTGAAACCCTAACCCTAGTTTGAAACCCCACTTTGAAACCCTAACCCTAGTTTGAAACCCTAGTTTGAAACCCTAACCCTAGTTTGAAACCCTAGCTGGAAACCCTAACCCTAGTTTGAAACCCTACTTTAAAACCCTAACCCTAATTTGAAACCCTAACCCTAGTTTTAACACGAGAAAGACTGAGATTTTCTCACCCCCCCCATACGTCTAGAGCACAGCCAAAAGACGGTGGGATTTTGAAGTAACAACTCACCAGCCTACAATTGGTAAAACTCTGTGATACCATGAGAAATCCTCTTTCTTCTGCAGCCAATATTCAAGCGGCCTTGTGCCAAACATTCCCACGAGACTCCCCCAAGAAACAACAAAAACAGTCACTGCCATTTTTTGCTTTAGTTTTCAGTAAAAAAATAAAATAAAAATGTTGAAAGTATTTTAAATTTTCATTGTGGTTTTATTTTTCATTTATTTTAAAGTATTTTATAGCAGTTCGACCTGTTTTGCTGGCAGAAAATGTTGGTTAACAAAATAGAATACAAAAATACATATAAAGATAGATGGAGTATGTAAATGTGCGGTGTGGTCATACATCACATATATGGTAAGGTGTTTTTTGTGAAAAAAAAAATGACCAGGTATATTAAGGCATTTTTTTTAAAGAAAAAAACGACCATGGCGTATTTTGTGAAAAAAATGTATAGTAAAGTGTTTTTTGTGGAAAAAAACGGCCACGTATGGTAAGGCGTATTTTTTAGTAAGCCGTTTTTGTTTATTCATTATATCAAACAATATGAAAGTTCAGCTGAAAGCTGTCTTGGGCTGCAATCGAACCCTGGTCATCCACGGCACAGTCACCTGCTCTAACCACTTAACTATGGTCATCTTGATGCTGACCAGCTATTGCAACAGAAACAAAGTGTTAGCATCATGTTGAATGCTAACGAATGCATCATACAAAGGCATTGTTTGATAGGAAACGAGACGACCAGTAAGGCGTATTTTGTGGAAAAACCGACCACGTATAGTGAAGAATCTGAATCTATAAGAATGGCTTTATATGAGCCAACAGGTTAACCAAAAACCAAATTGAATTACACGTCACATAATCAGTTCAAAGTCTCAGAGTCAGCTTGCCCTGATCTGAGCACGGGACCAGCAAGTGAAGATCAGCCCCATAGGCAGGGCCAGCCAGGGAGGAGACCAACCCGCATTATGTTTAGATTTTGAAGAGGGGCTGCATGTTCGACGGCGCCCCTTTTCTGCCCTCGCCCATCTCGGGTGAGTGGATTCGCGAGGATGGAAAAGTGCCCAGATCTGATCATTGTATGATTCCTGAACTTCAGAGACGGTCAAGAAAACTGACGAGAAAATTCAATCGATTTGTGTGAGTCTTTATTATAATTAGTATTTACATATTGGATGCCATCTTGAAAGATAAAACAAACACGCAGTGAGTTGTTTTTGTGAATTGATAATTGGGCTTGCGCCCTGGTGACCTTACAGCAAGCAACAACTCCAACATTAGTAAGGCGTTTTAAATTTAAAAAAAAAAAAAAACATGTATAGTAAGGCGTTTTTAAAAAAATATATATATATATATATATAGTAAGCCGTTTTTGGTGAAAAAAATTGACCATGTATAGTAAGGCGTGTTTTGTGAAAAAAAACCAACCATGTATAGTAAGCCGTTTTAAAAGAACAAAAAAAACGATCACGTATAGTAAGCCGTTTTTTTGAAAAAAAAAAAAAAAAAAAAAAATGATGTATAGTAAGGTGTTTTGGGGGGAAATAAATGACCATGTGTAGTAAGGATTTTTTTGTGAAAAAAAAATTGACCATGGCACAAGGCGTATTGGGGGAAAAAAAACAACCATTTCTGGTCCTTCCCTATGTAATGACCTCCCATTGGATGTTAGGCAAGCCCCCTCTCTGTCCATTTTTAAAACCCGTTTGATGACACATTTCTATTCTTTGGCTTTTAATCCGACCTGAAACTGACAACTTTTCGGCTGTTTTCCGGTGTCTATTGTATATAATGTTTTATGTTAATTTATTGATTTTATTTGGTGTAATATGTCTATTTTGTTGTTGTATGTCAAGTGCTTTGTTACAGCTATAACTGTTGTGAAATGCACTATATAAATAAAATTGTATTTAAATTGAACTGCATTCAAATTCTCACCGTCAATGGAAAGCACCTCTAAATTATATTTTCTTAAAAAAAAAAATTGAAAAAAGTATTGGCATGACAGATGGCAAATGGGTTGAAATCACAATTGAGTTTATTAGTGAATTCATTAACAGCAAATTGTCTTTTTACACTCAATCACCTGAAAATCTGACTGAAATGTCAAATTGTAATCACAAAAGGTGATTCAATGCAAATGAGACTTCAAAACTATTAAAACTATTTGTCATCAAGCTGTCACATACAAATGTCAAATATTGAAGAATCACTGTTTTAATGCAATGTAGAGCTAATACAAGAAAAAAAAATGAGACAAACAAATTGTTCAATTAACTTGATAAGAAAGGTTTCAAACTTCAGGCTGCTTACTGTTCATCAGCAATAAAATGAAAACATTAAAAACACGCAAGTGGTGCAAATCATCAATGCTTTGAAACACGAAGCCACAAAAACAAACTGACCATGAAACCGTGTGCTCATTTGTTTAGCTTAGTTTAGCATAAAGACAGGAAGTAGACAATCAAGCAGAACTCCCTTCATTAGGTACACCACTGAACAAAAATAATCCATTCTGAAAATGATCATGTTAACGCACAATATTTATCATCCCGAGTACGTATTGCGTAACAGACAGACGTTACTGATAGTTTTGTTTTAATTCTTGAATTGCGTTTGCATTAGTTCTGAACGGAGGGCGTACCTAATCAAGTGACCACCCCTCAACTTATCAGGCTTTGCCAGTGTTGGGCGAGATCGGGAAGGTCAGAGACTCCAAAGACGAGCGCACCTCTGGAAGAAGTCCTTCCTTGTCACTGAAGACACACAAAAAAATAAAATAAAATCACAATTTGGGCCGTTGAGGACAGGCGTCATAGCGCCACCCACCTGAGGGCAGAGGCGCTGCGAGACAGACGCAGACATGGCAGCTTGGTGACCATTTGAGAACAGACCCAGGTACTGGTTGTCTCGTACCAATCAAAGTACGGACAGTGGTACTAGAATTAGGACCGACCCAAGTGCTAATTACACTAACTATCATAGTGCTGATCCAAGTTCTGACGGTGGCACTAATTCTAGGACCAACCTGGGTACTGATTTTACAGGTAGCACTGATCCCAGTATGGACTGCAATACTAATTCTAGTACTGACCCAAGCACCAAATACAGTACCAACTGTAGTACTGATCCTAGTCCAGCAGACAGTGGCACTAATTCGAGGACCAAGCCAGGCACTGAATACGGTACCAAATCTTGTCGCGATCCACTTACTGAAATCGGTCATCATTTGTTAGGCCAACCAAAATACACTTCTTATTACTGATCATAGTACCAACAGTTGTACTAAATCTAGTACCAACCCCGACACTAAATACAGTACAGATGCTTGTACTGATCTTAGTACTGATCCTTGCACTGACATTAGTCATATTTCTAGTACCGACCCTGGTAGTGCAGATCTTGGCACCGGTTGAGTGCTTTCAGTGGTCTTATTTGGTGTGAGGCCAGGAGTCGTGTGTGGCGCGATGGCTCCACCTACCTGACGACGGAGGCTCTGCGGGTCGCGCTCAGACGTCTCAGCATGGTCACCACCAGGGTGGACACCAGGACAGTGCAAATGGCCGCCAGGGTCAGGAGAACAAAGAAGGCTAAACAACAGCATGAGGAAGAGCAAACATACCATCAGTATTGCTAATACAAGTATTACCGTGCACGAGTTCATCTGGAAGGAGCCGGAGGGGCAAGGCTTTTGAGTGCCGCCACTACGGCCAATCGCGTAAAAAAAAAAAAAAAAAAAAAAAAAAGCGGCAACTAGTTGTTGGAGAGTTGTGTGCTGCTGTCGAGGTGCTGGCCAATCCAAAGCGGTGTTTCTGCGTCTCTCTCTCAGGGCATTTTACCACCGTCTCCTCAATCGTGGTCAAAGGGGGCTCGGAATCAAACGCACAAGCTTCGGGTTGGGAGACGATCACTCGACCACCCGATCCACGCCGCCAAGTAGCTGTGGAGTTCCCCATGGCTCAATTCTGGGACCCCGAGTTGTTCTATGCGTGTGTGTGTGTGTGTGTGGAGGAGTTGGGAGCTTGAGCATATTTTGTTATGTATGTTGTTTACATGCCAACTGGAAGTGAACATGACACTAGCACTGCGTGCATTCAGTCCACTGGCTCCAGAACGGAAACGAAGAAGCTGGCGTGTGCGTGCAGATCATGAGGACCAACCTGCGGTCCAGCGACTGCGTGTTTTGTCCCGACCCGCAAAGGAACCTGAAGGAACAAACACGGCAGGACAGGAGACAACATGAGAGACAAAAGCGAGGGTCCATTTTAGTAGCCATCCCGGCGCTGTTGCTTTTATCCACCTTGGTACTAAATATAGTGTGGCCCACGGTATAAAGGCAGCACAGAGCCTTGTACTGACAACTGCGCTAATTGTAGTACCGAACCACAAACTAAATATCGTACTGAACGTAGTACTGATACAAAACCAAGAATGAAAGCGCTTATACTGGTACTTTACCTTGTCACCATCTTGGTACTGATCTCACTAACAACCCCGGGAATAAATGTAGTATCAAACGTAGCATGGATCCTGGTACTAATTCAAGTACCAACCCAGGGATTAAACATAGCACCGATCCTAAAACTGATAGGTGCACCAACTTCAATGCCGACACTGGTACTGATACTGTTACTCTTCCAATGACCAAATCGAGTTTCTACCCTGGTACTTCTCCAAGCAACAACTCACACATCCTAATAAGAGTGCTGGCCAAGGCACTGATTCAAGTACCAATCGTGGTACCCATTCGAGTACAGAGGACCGCGTGAAAACAAAAGCGTGCGATTACCGTCCGCCGCGCCGCCGCATCGGGTCTGACACTCCTCGGCGCTGTTGTATCGGTTTTTGTTGCCACCGCAACCTCCGTAGATGAATGATTGACAGCTGTCCGTGGCCGGGTTGTAGTAGAACTTGGGGAAGGCGGCGAGGCAAAATCCCGGGTCGGGAGATGACAAGCATTCTTCTTCTGTAACACCAAAAAATAGATACAGTGGATAACATCCAAGGTCAAGCCACGGCACAGTCACCTGCTCTAACCACTTAACTATGGTCATCTTGATGCTGACCAGCTATTGCAACAGAAACAAAGTGTTAGCATCATGTTGAATGCTAACGAATGCATCATACAAAGGCATTGTTTGATAGGAAACGAGACGACCAGTAAGGCGTATTTTGTGGAAAAACCGACCACGTATAGTGAAGAATCTGAATCTATAAGAATGGCTTTATATGAGCCAACAGGTTAACCAAAAACCAAATTGAATTACACGTCACATAATCAGTTCAAAGTCTCAGAGTCAGCTTGCCCTGATCTGAGCACGGGACCAGCAAGTGAAGATCAGCCCCATAGGCAGGGCCAGCCAGGGAGGAGACCAACCCGCATTATGTTTAGATTTTGAAGAGGGGCTGCATGTTCGACGGCGCCCCTTTTCTGCCCTCGCCCATCTCGGGTGAGTGGATTCGCGAGGATGGAAAAGTGCCCAGATCTGATCATTGTATGATTCCTGAACTTCAGAGACGGTCAAGAAAACTGACGAGAAAATTCAATCGATTTGTGTGAGTCTTTATTATAATTAGTATTTACATATTGGATGCCATCTTGAAAGATAAAACAAACACGCAGTGAGTTGTTTTTGTGAATTGATAATTGGGCTTAACATGTATAGTAAGGCGTTTTAAAAAAAAAATATATATATATATATAGTAAGCCGTTTTTGGTGAAAAAAATTAGGTAGGTGCTCCATTGTTCTTCTTCTGTAACACCAAAAAATAGATACAGTGGATAACATCCAAGGTCAAAACTTGTGTGAGGTCATCCGACAAGAGCGACTATAGAAACATTTTTTTTACAAAGAGGGTCAGAGTTGAAAGAATCAGAGAGTAACCGTACCTGACGGCGAATCAGATGGGGAGAGCTTCTCGGGGGCGGGAACAACGCCGACTGCAGGACGCCACACACACACGCGTCATAATTATTTCAAACATACACTTGAACTGTACAAATACTTATCTGAGTACCATCGCCATGACAGAAGCTTACTCGGCTTTTTAGCATTTACCTATCATAAATCGTATCGCAATACAAATGAACTTATTGCTTGTTGAAAAATCGAGAGAGGCGCTACACCTCGCAGCGCCCCTTGACCCAAATCTATGAGTGAGCGGCAGAGTAGTAAAGGTCGTGGTAGCGCCGAAGCGGGCTCGCGCGGCCCCGTGGCGGTGTTGTTGTTGTTACCGTGGCACGCTTCCAAGCAGCTCTTCTGGCTGATGTAGTTGTTCTTGTTGCCTCTGCAGCCTCCGTAGAGGAAAGTCTTGCATTGGCGCAGCCGGCCGTCGTAGTACCAGTGGCGTAACGCCGCCCTGCACGGACCCGCCGTCGGCTCCGCCTCACAGCGCTCTGATTGGCCCACGGCGAGTCAAAGGCAAGCACGTCAACTCTTTGGCCAACGACGGCGACTGAATGTCACCACTGTTCGACAACTACTTTGCTTGAGAGCAAAAAGAACACAATAAAATAGCGGGAAAAAGTGCATCGTACCAGAATATTCCTCAGCAGAGATCACTACAGGAGGGAGAGAGAGAGAGAGAGAGAGAGAGAGATTGAGAACTATGTGTCACATGACACAAGCGCCGTGCTTCATCAATCCATCAGTAAATCAATCATCTCTCAGTATTGAGGAGACCAGTCACCCACACTTTACCTTTCTCCTCGACATCGTCATCGTAGCTCAGGGCACCTGCAAAGACAAAAGACTGTTCCTGGAATCTAGTAGCAAACCAAATCCTGATCCTAGTACCAATCCTGGTGCTGGTCCCACTCCTGATAGTTGTTACAAATCTTGTAGAAAAACAAGTACTAATCTGAGTACCAACTCCGGTTTTGAATACTGGTAGTAAATAGAGTGCGGCGCTATCATGAAGACTGCTAGCTTAGCACAGTTATCGTTGCTGCGTTCCACCTTCACTGTGCTGCTACGACAGTTAGCCGCATGCTAACACGGCTAGAGTGACCGCGGTTGCGTTGTCGTCAAGTCTTAAGGAAATGCTAACCCGCCATTAGCATAGCTTCCGCCGCTACACCTTGTAGCAATTTGTAGAGTTGTAAATATTTACTCAGTTGGGAGACGGGAGGCATTCGAACGGATTTGGCTGAACCTTCTGGTGCCGCTGCTGTCGACCCCTCGGGAAGAACTGAACCTGAGGACAAAAGCGGAGACGACTAACTTCATTTTCTCTGACAATCTAGGCCACGTGCTCCTGTACCTTGGAGTCAATATGACGGATTCGCTTTTATGACAGTCGTACTACGGCAAGCCATTTGAGCTGTGCAACTGTGCACGAGCGGACCTCAGTGCACTACCAAGCACGAGTCATGAAGTGCTACGTGTTGACTCGCAGACGTAGTAGCTTCAAGAGGATAGCAAGGATGTGGAATCAAAGCCCCGATGGACAGCTGGTGTTTGTTTTGTGATGACGTCTTTTGCGCCTGTAAAATGAGACTCTGCGGCGCAATGGATAGCGCGTTGGAGGTTGTGGCTTCGAATCGCACCAGAGTCGACTTTTAACTTTTTCACACATCTAAACACATGGGGTGGGAGAGTTCTTTTTTTTTTTTTTTTCAAATGATTTATGATTAACTCCATTGTAAATAATTCACCAGCCGTTTCAACAATGGATACGGAAATGTTCAATTGTAAAATGTACCAGCTTCAACGTTAAATGCAACATTTTTAATTCATCCTCTTCTCTTCTACTTTATCATTCACAATAACTTCAATTATAGTATTACAAAAAACAGTGCAGAGTGCAGAGGTAAAATGTTATTTTACAGCATTTTAAATGTATTATTCACAGTAAATTATACACCAATTTCTTAATGTTAAATGCATAACTATAATGGGTTACTCTACTAATATTTTTGTATTTTATTTTTATCTTTTTTTTTTTTAAACAAAAAAATCATGCAAGCCTTTAAAAAAAGTTTAAATATTTTGCATCAATTTTTTAATAAATTACATTTTATGTTAAAATAATTGAAATTTATTCTTTTCACTTTATCAACCATTTTTAAATGTTAAACGATATGTAAAAGTGGTTATTTTATGAATGTTCTTTATTCTATTCAATAATAAATTGACAAAGTTATTTAATAACTGAACTGCATATGTAAAATTGTTTGTTTGACAAATATTTTCTCATTCTATTTACAAAATAATTTAAGTGATGGAACGCATTTGTAAAATTATTTTATGAATGTATCTTTTTGTTTACAATACGTTAATTACCTGGTTATTTTTAATGTATTTATAGCTTACTTCTGTTACTAATATATTGTTTAAAAAAACATTTATACTGAACAATTTTAGGAAATAACAGCAGAATGAACGCCTCAAATTTAAACGGACTCTTGCTACAGCTTGTGGCCAGATCAAAAATGGCCTTTTGACGAATATGGGAGCCAATAATAGGCCCGGCCCGGTCCGGCCGTCAAAATGCCGAATATCGGTATCGTTCTTTTTTAAAAATCTAATAGTCGAAAATAAATCAATTTAAAACTGTGTTTTCTTCAAGGAACTATTTATGTACATTTTCATTTAACTTTAGAAGACATGCTGATGACCCTGGTAGGTCCCTGAACTTTGTTAGAATTTTACAACAAAGATGTATATTGTCAAAAATGTATCATAAAAAAAAAAAAAACTCAGCAATATGCAAATCTGAAAAAAGTTCAATAAACATGTACTGTACTTGAAGATGTTTCGCCAAATTTATGAGTTTTCATTTTTTTCATATTTTGACACCAATATCTTCCTTTTGCCGAAAATTAATATCAGCTCCAAATATCGGTTATCGGCCTCCTTGACTACTAATAATCGGTATCGGTATCGGCCCTGGAAAAACAATATCGGTCTATCTCTACCTGTGACTCCACGACAAGTGGCCTCGCAGTCCTCACGGCTGTTGAAGTTGTTGCCGTTGGCCTCGCAGCCGCCGTACAGGAAGCTGCGGCACGTCTGATTGGCCACGTCGTAGTAGAACTTGGGAAAGGCGGCGCGACACGATCCCACCTTCATGGGCTGCAGACAGGGATCTGAAACAAGAATCCACATATAGTGATCATGTCAAACGTCACTGAAAGGAAAGCTACTCAGGTAACGCGCTCCAGCTCACAGGATAAATCCACCCACGCTCTCATTGGTCCAGCTCGCGCACGCGGCTTGTACTGCCCGTGGGTATGTACAAAGTCTCAGAGTCAACTATCTCTTTGGAACAACACGTCTTTCCGCAATATGGCTGCCCATATGGCTGTTTTTTTTGTTGTTTTTTTTTTATGAACGCTTCCGAAAAATCCCCGATGCAAGTCGAAGCGCGAAGTGGCGAGGGATCACTGTACTGTATATAAAATTAAGTACTTGAGTAAGTGAGACAAGATCATTATTTCAGTATGCATACTGTTATTTTTCTTTGGTTGTTTACCATGACGTTTTTCGTACACAAAGTCCCCGCCTTGGCGCCGCAGGTTGGAAGACACTGATCTTATAATTACTCGCCTTTATAAAAGCTCAAATGATTAATTAAGATGTGTCATGATTCACATCTAATATGGATAGAGAAATGAATGTCATTATAGTGGCCATTAGTTGTAATGTCTAACAAACAAAGGAACAAACACTAATAGAATATAAAAGTGCTGATGTCATTCGAAAAATTGGTCGGCCCTACTTTGCATTGCTCCTTTCTGCATTTGCATTCTTATTTGGTGCAGATGCTCACACCGGCAAGAGGGAAGAAAGAAAAGATGAAGAGAAAATTTTCCACAGAGGTGACATCTCACCTCAATCTTTTTATGTGCCTTCGGATTGGCTTTGTTTCCGTTTACAGGTGTCGCCTTGCGAGCTGGAAGGAACCGGACCGACCGGTCTGACATGACCACACGTTGTCGTTGTCGAGAATGACAAATATGTTCCCGGACGATTGTGTGAGGACAAAAATAAATAACAATGAGTAAGACGAAGGGTGTGCTCGTGTCAATCGGAGTACGTTGGAACACACATTACTTCCCGTTGAGTCAGTTGAACGGTTCATTCACCGTACTTGAAGATGTCAACACACAATACAAACTTGCTCACCATTTGAGGTCCACTCGACGTTTCAAAGCCGCTACTCAACGACAACTTGCTTGGGGGCATTTCAGAATAAATTTACCGGAATATCAAATCAATTGTCCCAATTGAAATGCCAGTCATCTGTTCAAGCTCCACAAAAAACAAACAAACAAAACAAAAAAAACGACTTTTTTTGTTGCAAGTTTTTAAATAAAGAAAAATAGCACTTTATTATAAAATCTAAATAAAAAAATATATATATATCATAAAACAGAAGATAAATAAATCATTTGGCTTCATAAGGTTTCATTATCCAAAAGATCGCACGCACAAAGTCGTACATTCGTATAATGTGCATCGTTCCGTAGCCTCGGAACTGACGCTTAGCTCTCTGCAAGTATATGCTCCATGCTCCTTGCGAGTGTTGTCATTTTGTATTTTTGTCTTTAACTATCACACTCAGTAAATGTTGGGAGTCTAACAGTAGCAGTGTATTGGACTTTTTATTTATTTATTTTAAATCACTTCACTGATTGGCAACATATCTGAAGCTCACCAACTGACAGTTATTGGGGCCTTAATAAATCAAGGTTGAAGGTACCGCCGCATTGTTTCAAGTAAGGAAATAAATAGCACAAAGTTTTGCCTCTTCGGCGCCAATGAACTCATTTATTGTTTGACTTCCTTCTCCATCTGCCAGCAGATGTGTGCTGGTGCAATCACACAAACATTTTCTTACATCCACCAAGGAAGTTATGTTGTGGATCTCGTTTGTTTGTTTGGGGATCACAGTCTAGTACACAGACGATCCGCACCCATTGTGACCACAATCCAGTATTATTTGTTGAACATACATTTGACATGTTTCTATCCTTTTATCTCATTTGTCTGTGGATTAAAATCCCGGAAAATACAGTCAGGGGTGATCGAAAGTAGGAATGTTGGGCCTTGAGGCAGGTCAACTAAGTGTCATTCTGGTCACAGAATTAACTTTTACATGAATTAAACTCCATAAATCTTTAATTTAGCACAGCAATGATGAAGTGGGTGCTGTAATTGTTTGTTTTTTCAATGACAAAATGACTAGATTGACGTAAACATTCAATTGTCAAATGAACAAACGTATTGAATATTTGCCATTTAAAAAGGCAAGATCTTGCTCAAAATTAAGAATGTAACATGTTTCTAAGACGTAGACGTACATATACAAAATACAAAAAACAACTCATTTACTACAAGTAAAAATAAAAAGAATAGTCTGAAATGTACTCAAGTCCAAAAGTAAAAACAAATGTCAATCGAGGTTTTGATAATCGACACAATTAAAAAAAAAAACTATTTGCGAACCCAGTATGTACTTGTACAGTAAGGGGCTATTTGGACTTGTGATTACTGTATTTGTACTTCGTCACTAGTTGCCACCATTGCTGTACAATACAGCACTTAAAGACAACATTCTAATGGTTGGTGCTTACTTGTGCTGTCGTTTTTGGAGGCTTGCGAGGCCGCCACTAGTGGGACGGCGAACAGGAGCTGGTCGCCGGTTTTATTTCTGGATGGTTCCGAGTTCCCATCAAGCGGGACGGCCATGAGCGGCTTCTTCCATCCGACCACGCGAGACTGAAAGTTGGGCTCCAGTTTACACACGTCGCGGCCGCCGCTCAAGCACTTCACCAGCTGGCACTGCGCCGGGCCGTCTGCCGGGTAGCCCAGCAGAGCCATCTGGCAAAGGGGATTCGAGCAGCAACGCTCCCGGCATTCCTTCTCGTCGGAGATATCGATCCAGTCCAGGACTTCAGCATCGGTGTCGAAGGACAAGGATTGCCAGTCATTTTCGGGCAAGTCCTTCCAGTCGCAACAAACAACCAGGCCGACACAGAGGAGCCACAAAGCACACCTGAGGGGCGCGCGCTTCATATTCTTATTTGATGTTAGCTTAAAAACACCCGAAAGGAGACGAAAAAGAAAAAGTAAAAGAAACGGGTGCGCTGATTCACTTCCTGCTTCTTTATGTCGCAGCAGATTCAACCTGACTCACAGGTGAGGCGGTTCTGGGCACGCCCACAGAAACCGTGCCCACAGAAAACTACACATGACGTTTTCCAAACAAAATCACTTTTATTGATTAAAAAAATAAATCTATGTAACATACTTTCCTTACAGTGAGAACGGGAACAATGAAACGTTGTGATAGGCAGTTAAGTCTCCATTTATTTGATATGTTCGAATTTCAATTGAAACTCAAAATGGACGCCCCCGTACGCATACCACGTGATGAGTCCTAGCCAATGAGTGAAGAGTATTGCTCATCATGAAAAACGTAAATAAAGTACACTCCTGTTGTGTACGGAAATCGGGATGACAGACTGTACAATTATATTTGCAGATATTTTTTATTTTATTTTGTATGGTACACGGTATTTTATTGTTTAGTATGAATATTACAACAATAACACGTGGTGATTTTCAGTTAAGTCACCGATTTATTATGCCTTTCTTTCTTTCTTTCTTTCTTTCTTTCTTTCTTTCTTTCTTTCTTTCTTTCTTTCTTTCTTTCTTTCTTTCTTTCAAAGAAGAAACCATATTTGGACGCCACACAGCTATCACATGACTTGTCACAACCAATCAGCAAAGATTATTGCTCATCATGAAAAACGCATTAAAAAACATATTTATCAACCATGAATAGAAATACTGTACAATTATTATCACGAATGTCTATATACAATTGTAAAAAAGGACTATAACAAGTAGTTAGCAATCATTTACGTGGGTAAAATAAAATTAAAAATGAGAGTATTTCATTGAGTATCTCTTTTTAGCTCCTAAAATAATCTAATATTAAATGCTATTCAAGAGTCGTTAAGTACAGTACAAGGTTTATGCATCACGTTCAGTTAGGAGTCATACCGGCTTTCTGGCTTTTAATTGACATTTTAACTGACAATACAGTAACCTAGGCTTTGTCAATTTAATAACGAATAAAAAAAACAGACAAAAGAAATAGCAGACTTTCCAGTTCAGTTTAATCGTCATATACAATGATTATACTATGATTATGTTGATACATATAAAGACTTGAAATAAACAACTTCAAGCATATCAAAAATCTTTTTTTTTTTTTTTTTTACAATTTTCAGAGACTCATCTTTCTATCTTTTATTGCCATATTGAGTAATAACCACGCGTGTACTTGTTAAATTGAGCCCGCAGGTGACGCTGTTGCTGCCTTTTCCATATTTTTTTCAAATGCAAAATAGGCACTTGGACCTCGGGAGCATGCCTTCTGCTGCCCGAAAGTCTAGTCGTCAATTAGACAATATAAAAACGAAATCAGTATTATAGTAGCACTCCGACCGTAAATTGAATTAGTATGAAGTTAGTTATTCTGTAGTTTCGATTGAATATCATTTAATTGAAAGTGAAATAAGAAATTCCCATTGTTGGCTGCGTCGAAAGTCAGAGAGAGTACCGCCGGTACTGTCCCGATTTCCCACAGCCTTTGAAGGCACCGCGCGCGAGTCACCGCGTGCGTGGTTCCCCACCCTGCTGCCTGCTGCCTGCTGCCTGCTGCCTCCTCTTGTCTCCTCTCCTCACTCCTCAGTCCTGTGTGTGTGCACGCGCCTCCGCCACAGTCTGCATCCTTTGCTTATCATTACCTTTATACCTTTATTTTCCTGTATTTTTTTACATTAGTTTTCATACTCACTTTTGTTCACGCCTCAACTAAAACAACACCCACGGTGTTAGTTCCTGTTGTTATTATTCATTATTGTAGAAAAGCAGTACTTAAGTCTTTCTCTTCGTGTCTGCGCCTTCCCGATGGCGGCGAACCGGGTGGGGCGGCGGGTCAACAAAGTGTGCAACCAGCAGTCACCCAACCGGGCCCGCGGCGGCAGTGGAGGCGGCGGCGGCGGCGGCGGCGGCGGCGGCGGCGGGCGTGAGCCGGGCGGCCACAGCCTGCAGCGGCGCCAGGCTCGAGTCACCGTCAAGTACAACCGCAAGGAGCTGCAGAGGAGGCTGGACGTGGAGAAGTGGATCGACTGCGGCCTGGACGAGCTCTTCAGGGGCCGGGTGAGTGCTGGACTTGTGACGTGCATGGCCCCGCTCAACTCAACTGCCGTTGCTAACCACAATAGTAGCACAGAGACATTTAGGAAACTCTCTGACAAATCAAAGTGCGGAGGGCTTTAAACGAGTTCCCGATCGTCGTAGTAAAGATGATCTTAGGTGACTACTAACTGCTGTACTACCACAATATGACTACAACTCCAATCAGTACCACCACTACTACTACTACTACTACTGAGCACCGCCCCGCCACTACTGCAATATTACTACTGTAGTTCTCTTACAATATTACTACTACTACTACGCCAATTAGTATTACTACTACCTACAACTACTACTATTACTACTGTAACACTATTGCAACTACTGACTACTATTACAACTTGGACTATTACTACAATTACACTGCTGCAAATACAATTAGTACTACTACACTACTACTACTACTACTACTACTACAGCAATTAGGATGACTACTACACTACTACTACCCAAATTTATTCTACTGCTATACTATTGCTACAACTTCAATAAGTACTATGGCTGCAACTACTACACTACTACTACACAATTAATTCAAATACTATCATTGCCGCTCCTACAAATGGTACTGCTACCACTACTACCAATATAACAACACTATAACTTCTCCATTTATTTTACAAATACTCTACAGTAATTACCACTACTAATACTCAAATTGCTACGACCAAATGCTGCTGCCACAGCTATTGTACTATTACAAACACTCTACTGCTGCAAGCACTTGTATTACTACTACTACTATTACTTCTTATACTACTACCACACTTGTACAATTACTAATACTAATACTCCAATTAGCACTACTACCCTAATTATTACAACTACACCAGTACTAATCCAATAAGTACTGTGACTAAAACAATTACTACTACTACTATTAATTGCATTAGTTATTGTTCGTAAAAGTCGACCATGAGGTCATGCGGAAGTTGATTGTCCGTGCGGATGAAAATGTCTTACTGCCTGTCACGATACGTAAATAAAGAGATTGTTAGTAAAAAAATAAATAAAAAAAGTTCAAGATGACGAGAACGTGCAGTAGAAACGTTGTTAAAGATCACACGGAGGATTGGCAGCGTGTTTGCCGTGTTCAGAGTGGACACAAAGTGAAGCTGACAGCGCAGACGCAGCTGCAGGGTGTGTGCGCGTGCGTGCGTGCGCGCGCGTGCGCGCGCGATTTTGTGCAGACATCCAAGCAGCACTTTTTGACATCACACGAAGGACATTTTGGTCCGTTGACTTTAGCTTGCTACTCGCCGTGGTCAGCTTGAGTGTTTCTATCGCGCAGTATCAAGTAATAAACCAACAGTTTCGCTATTGCTATGACAACACACTATTACCACTACAAGTACTGCTACGACCTTAGTACTAATACTAACAACAAGATTACTATTGCGGTATTAATATTTGTAATACCACATTACTGCTGCATGTACTACTGCAGTACCACAAACACACAACTGCTACGAAAGCTATTCCTTCTATTTTTGACTACTTTTACCATCACTTTTACCATCATATTGCTACAAGCACAAATACTGCTGCGACAGAAAGACTGCTAGTAAGTACAATTACTAGCAACCTGCCCTCTACTAGTACTACTACTGTACTATAAACATTCTAGTCATTCTAGCAGTACAATCGCAACGCACTTTTATTACCGGTACTACTTTGACGACTACCACGTGGACTTCTTCGACGGCGAATAATACAATATTACTTCCACTACTACTGCTAATATAATATCACCACCAGCACCACTACTGCTTCTGTTATCATATAGTACTACTAATTTTGCCACTAGTACTACTTCTGCAGCAGTACTATTAGTCTCTAGAATGCATTTTCTAATTATGTGAAACATTTTGTAATGGAAAGTTGTCAATATACTTCCCGAAGTTGAGTTTGAATACTGTTGATGTTTTGATCTACTCGAATCATATCAACTGTTTCCTTTTTTTTTTTTTTTAAATCAGACTCTTGAATGCGTTTGATTTAAAAACCTGGCCCTCCGGGGACGGTGTGGTTGTTAATGCGTGCGAAACAGGAAAAAGGCTTTAGATTGATCATGTGACCGTCCAAACGGTCGTCTTTGTTCATCTCACACACGCACGCGCGCGCACACAGTGATGCATAATAGATGAAGGGATGGAGGAAGACAATTATTTGTCCCCTGATGTTAGCCAGTTAATGTGTGTGTGCGTGTGCGTGTGTCCAGTGCTAAATAGATAATTACATCTGGCCGTTTGCTTCATTTCCTGTCAGACGTCCCATCTGCGGTCATACACACACTCGCAGACACCCACACAAGTGAGACGCACACACATCAATATGAATACACGTTCTATACAAGACATATAAGTACACTCACTCACAAAAATACAAGTACACAAATGTATACATACACAAGCAGACATAAATACACACATGGTCACAGTAATCCATCAGTGTGTACTGCGTCTCACAAACAAACACACACGCACACACACCGGCGACGACGCGCTAACACTTGGCGCTGGTTTGGGTGAGGATGTTCCACTGGTGATGTCATAGTGACGATGAGAGCGTTTGTCCAGTGAATCGGCAATCAATGAAGCAATGGGGCGGGCCAGCCAATCGGGGAAGCCTCCGACATGCAAATCAAGACCAACGCAAAGAAGAAGACAGATGCTAACGGCTATTACTGCTATTGATTGATTAGCGTGACATCTGTCTGTGGTGTGTGTGTGTTGTCAGTGATGGACCCTCCTCCCCCATTCATTCATTTCCCCCCACCACACGCACACATACTACACTACTACTACTTTTAGTATTACTGCTATTACTGTGAATACGACTACTGTTTGTGTCTCCACTAATAGTCCTACCGCTACTGTTCCATCGCTACTACTAAACTACTATCACCGCTACTACTACTTGTTAGGGCTGGGAAAAAAAAAAAAATCGTATCGCGATGTATCGTGAAACTTTTATGCCGATACCAAGTATCGATACGTTGATGAAGTATCGATAATTTCGATACTTTGTCATATTTTATAGGTTCTATAACATACTTTTGGAACATTTGAGATCCTTAAAGTTGAGCTTTGTGAATGGAGTTTTATTTATTGCACTCTTGTGTTGATGCACTTTTCAGACGTGACTCTTGACTAAATGTCAAATGGCACTTCAGTTAAAACTTTGAAACACGTGACTCATTTTTATAAAAATGTCAATCAATATTTTTATAATATGGAAGTATCGCAATATGTATCGGATCACAACCCGACAATCGGGATCCGTATCGGATCGGGACAAAAGTGGGCCGTCCCAACCCTACTACTTGTGATGCGAAAATGTCTATATGATGAATGTGGGACCTGTATTAAAGTCTTTGTTGCAGCTGGTCCTGTTTTTCCTAGTTTGGACCTTCCCCCACACACACGAGTCAGCATTAACGAGGTCAAATGGCGCTTCTATTATGGACCAACGCGCAGATTAGCGTGTGCGCGAGCGTGCCTGTGTGTATAGCGACACTTGCTGACACCACAAATCAGTCAGTGAACAATAATCTGAACACATACACACTCCATCAGTTGGACGTTATGACGTCATACTGATGTCTGCGGCAGATAAACAACAGGGGGCGGAGCCTCCGCACAAACACACACACCTGCTACTCTCTGATGATTTGGGTGACCAAGTTGTGTGGTCACCTCAAAAGTTATGTTTGTTGCAATAATAACAATAATGTCATAGTTGCTCGAGACTATCACTCATCAGTCATCAGCATTCAGCACACTGTTTTGACACACACACACACGTGTCTTTGGCTTTTGACCATATAGGGACAGAACCGACTGTGAGAATGGAACAGGAAACAGCAATGCGGCAAAGGAATGGCAAATAAACCCACACTGCATGTGTGTGTGCGTGTGTGCGAGAGAAAGTGATAAAGTGGGAAAGGTAAACACGCGCACTTGCACACATGCGCAGACGAGAGCATGAAACGTACCTGCCGCTGTGGCTCGCTTTCATCTCCCTTCTGTTGAATTTGTCTCCCTCTGTAGGCACACACAGGAAGTGCAATTAGCACATTTTGCATTTTTGGCACATTGAGCACATTGTGTGCTAGGCTAATTATTGTGGACTGACAGTTGTTGTTGTTGATGATGATCAGGAGGAGGACATGCCTGAGGAGGTGAACATCGACCATCTTCTGGACCTGGACACGGACGCTGAGAGGACGCGCAGACTGCAGGTGGCGCTCTTCTTCTCCTTTCCTTGACTTCATTAAAGACACGTCATTGTTAGCTTTTCTCCTGAGGCGGAATCTGGAATGTGTCATTTTCATGGAAGTTGGTCGTCGGAAACGCTAACGGAAGCCCGTTTAAAAGGATGGTCGGAGCGGCCTATAGACGATTGCTATTTGCTGCGGCCGGACAAAATGGCGGATAAAGGCGGAAGGCGGAAGGCTACCCTGGCTGTAGGCGACAAACGGACTGCACATTTTTAGTCAAATTCCCAGCTCTAATTAAAACTAACAGCACCACTAGTGCTACTAATAATAATACAATTAATACTACTAGTACTACTACTATATAGTACTACTACTGCGAACATTACTACACTGCTACTACTAATACTACTGTTACTGCTATTAATTCTACTGCTACTGTTATTACACTACTACCGTAACTACCACTACTATCACTACTACTGATTTGACTACTTCCCTTATTCCAACACGAGTACAACTATAACCACCACTAATATTACTACTGCTACCTCTACGATGACTACAACTACACTAATACTACAATTATCACCGCAGTAGACTGCTTCTACAACCACTATTCTAATAACACGCTATTACTGCAATCCTTCTACTTTGACTGCCATTGCGCCTACTAATATACCTTAGTACTATTTTTACTACTACTAAACCTAGGATTACTATTTCTAATACACTACTACGATTACTAGCTCTTACCTATTGAAATGTCCAGAATCAATTTCATTGTGATGCGTTGTATGTGTGTGTGTGTGTGTGTGTGTTCATTCCAGGAGATCCTTCACTCGTGCAACAACAACACAGAGGTACGCGAAACATCGCAGCTTTCAACATGTTGTAATAATTTTGATGCACAGTATTACCATCGAAGTATTGTGGTCCCTCAACTCGCGAATGCCACAACTATCAAGTTTTTCAAGTTTTGAGACGTCCCTCGGTCCATTTTTACTTGGTGTTGCGAGCAGAAAAAAAAGACATGTTGTGCATTTTAGAAAAAAGGACAGGTTGTGTGTTCAACCAAACCACATAACTTTGTCTTACAAAAGTTTGTTAGCTTAATGCTAACTCATAATGCGAAACATCATAGATGGGCTAACAAAAATAGTATCAATATTCGGGTAGTTTTAAACCTTTAAATTGCTGATATATGAACGCAAACAGTACACAACAAATATGGGCGGAGCATGTCACAAACACACAGGCATATATTCTTTATCCTTTGCAAAAACAACTAGTATCACCGCGGCTTAGTTGCAACGTCTTCTTTGTGATTCATCGCCAAATGTACGTGTAGTGTGTTTGTATGTATTACTGTATGTGTGTGTGTGGTCCTGGCAGGTATTCATCAGCGACTTGGTGGCCAAACTTCACGGCCTCCAGAAGCAGGAGGAGCTGCACAACGACGGCATCGACCTACCGCAGCTGCACATCTATCCCGCCCGCCCGGGATCGGCCGACAGGGAGGTGCTGCACTGAAGTGGGAGGAAGCCAGCGTACCCCTTCTACTAACCTCGCCTGGGCCACTTGCCAGGAGGGAGCTGGACTACAAAACGAGCGCACCCAAATCCCACATCCATCCACCTGCAAGTGTTTTGAGTCAGTCCAAACACCTTCGCCGTGAGGCAAAACAAACGCACCCCCCAAAAGACATCTCCCAGAACCAGCAAGAACCTCGAAGCACAACAAGAAGTGGATCGTCACAACTTTGATGCTGATCCAAAACCAGTCATTTTGCACGACAAGCAATCTGATCACTTACTTGGTTTTTCTTCCATTTTTGACGGGTTTCATTTCCTGGTTTCACTGACAAGCACACGCACGCACGCGGACACGCACTCTCACTCACACACGTCTGTTTGAACTGTAAACGTGTGATGTCATCTCATAGACCTTCACAAGGCTGCGTGTGTGCGTGCGTGTGTGTGCGTGGCCTCTTCATGTTTCGCACACAAACATTTATCACATACTTCAGCCTCAAGCCTTGTTTACTGCCACCCACACACGCACACACACACACTTAAAATATACACTTTATACATAGCACACACACACACACAGTTAATGATATGCAAACACAATGCATACACACATTAGTGTGGTCCAAACTTTCCAGCTGTGTTCGTACATGTTTTGAAATAAATAATAATTAGGAAAAAAAAACGTTGAAAGGATTCCCGTTAAACTTGTATTTTATTTTGTGATTTAGCCGTGGTTCATAACCGTGTCAACTGATCGCTGCCACCTACAGTGGCACGGAAACAGGAGTTCCGAACAATTGACCAAAATGAATCATTTGGCTGACAGAAAAAAATTAAATGTAGTTTACAAAATGAGGAAAAAATAAGGTTAAAGTATATTTTGAGTCATGAGGTTTTACAGAGGTGGAAACAGCACCATCCGCTGGCGTAATTCTGTACTGCCAGTCACAAGCGTAAACGAGAGGATGCGAATGGAACTAAAATGCTGCATTTCATTCATATGAACACGTTGTAAATATGTTTGGAACAACTTGTTAACTTAAAAATAATATTTAATTCAAAATGCAAAAATATGTATACATAATAAACATTAAAAATAAATAGTTAAATTAAGGAAGATTTATAACACCATTGAATAATACGTGATTTAAAAAAAAAGTAAAAATGTATGAATGATCATGATCGTAGAATCAACATTAAAAAAATAAAGAAACAGGTTTAATCAGCAATTACTAACAACAAATAAATACTTCTATTTGGACCTGCAATCATGTCAGTATTTTCTAATCAAATCAACGTGAATGAATGATGAAGTTATGTACAAAAAGTTCATGACACATCGATAAGCTTATTTTCTTCAAGTTTCGACCTCTTAATTCAGCTTCATTGGTTGGAAAGTGCATCAGTCAATAAAAAGGATTTGTTTTAAAGTGGCGTTGACGTCATCGTGATGTCACACCAAAACGGGGCCCAACTGAAACACACAAACGTAAATACTCTTAATATGGGCTTGACAAAATGTTTTGTTGAAAGGCCACATATGACTTTTATGTCAGCGTGGAGATGAAAATGAGAAATAGATAAGTTCATTTGGACAAAATGCGAGATGATTCATTCTATCTTAATTGTATTAATTATAATTCATGTGAATATAGTTAATTAGCCAACCACTTGCACTTGGATGCAAAACAGCCAATTTTATCCATTCATTACATTATATTATTTCTAATGAAATAAATGATAAATATAATAATAATATTTACAAATAATAATACATATTTTTTGAAAGACATATTTTTGAAATGATCCAGTATGTACCTTCTTGTCGCCCGCGCCGCGTCCCAAGATGACGCCCAACAGGGTGTTGATGACGTTGGCGGCGCAGAGGAGCGCCTGCAGCCCACTGGCGCCCCCTAGTATGCTGAAGAGAACTACATTCCACTGGACCACACCCTTGGGTTCCAAACACACACCCGACCACAGACTTGTGTTGTATAGGTACCCGGCGTCCCTATAGCAAAGTAATAGTAGTAAGGTCAGTAGTAAGTCCTGTAGTAGCAGCACTAGTAACATTTTTTCCAACTAGTGTCTTTCCACTATTTCTCGGTAGCATGCGACAACTTTGGCATACTAGTAGGACAACTGCATAGCGAGACAAAACTACTGGTGGGCCTTTTGGTGTCACGAGAAGGCTCCAGGAGGTCTGCAGGAATAATTATCATGGATAGTGTATGTGCGTGCGTGTACAAGTTAGCGTGTATCCGTGTGAGCACAAACGTGTGTGCGCGCACGCGCGCGCGAAAGCGTGTCTACGTGCGTGCGTGCGTGTGTGTTTGTTACCTGTCGGCGGTGGGCTTAAGCGGTACGCCCCAGGCTGGTCCACTCGTAGTGTTGTAGAGACAAAGAGGACCTTGGACCAGCCCTGTGACGCTAACCAGACAACACAAGGCAGAAGACAGCAGACACGCGCACGAGTACAACGCCTGGCGCAACATCTGCAAACACACGCACACACACAAACAAACAACAATTACTACAACTACCAGTTCTATCAATATAATAGTACTACTACTACTGCGCACTGTTATTACGTTCTCCTGCAAAATGACAAACATGTACCGGTAGTTAGCCCACTCTAGATGTCCGTGGCTCATTAAAGTAAGCAAGAAGTGTGTACTATTAGAAATACACTATTCCTATTTCTAATATAAAACTAGCATTACTACAGACAACCAATACTTCTAACATGCTACTACTATTACTACTACTATTAGTAATACAGTCCTATTATTAATTCAGACTAGTACTTCAAAGATACTATCACTAATACTGCACACTCCTATTTCTACTTCCATAGAAACAAAAGAGTACTCCAAATACGCTATAACTTTTTGCAACGAGGACTACAATGGGTCATTTCCAATTCCTTGTGATGAGCGTGCAGCGTCACCTGAGTCCTGAAGGCGCAACATCCCGGCGTGTGACTGCTCTGCAAAAACGCTCGAGCGCCCAGCACAACCTGAGAAGACGAAAAAGGCAACGCCACGGCACATATCAGAGATGCAAGATGCGACTGACAACGCGCAAGCTACCGGCTGCATTTGACAACAATAGCCAATAACGCAATCTCAAAAACGGCGGCTGCTCACACAAGCTAAACACATGCGTTGCATTCGCCAGATAGGAATGATTAAAGCAACAGTTAGTACCGATGCGACACACTGTAAAAGCAAAGAAGAAACTAAAGCTGCGATATGCAAAAGGAAAATTATTTACAGCATTTCAACAAATTAACAAATTCAATCGACCATATGTAACAATGCCAGCAAATGAAGGAATTGATTGTAACAAGCTACTAATTGAAAAAAGAAACTAAATTAAGGCTACCAAATAAAAGGGACAAATAAATAAAAAAACAAACAAACAAAGGAACAAATGAAAGCGACATTATGTAACAACGTCATCAAATTACGGAGCCAAAGCAACAATTTGAAACAACACTAACAAATGAAGGGAAAAAATGAAAGCAACCATAATGTGATTTAACACAAGATGTTGCAACGCTACGTTAATGAACAAAATAAAAGCCGAAACATCTAACTATGCTCCCATATATGGCCAAGGGAAATTAAAGATGTCGTTCAAGTGGTTTTCCAAGCGCCACAAGAATGACGGAGGAGCCCAAACATCACAAGACGCAAGTACAAAGTCACACGGCCCCAACATGACGAAGGCGACGACCGTGATGATGATGATGATGATGATGATGATGATGATGATGGCGTGTGGTCTCACCAGGAGTCCGGAGCTCCAGAGTCCCGTGGCCCAGCAGGCCTCTCTGGTCACGTGAGCCTCCAACAGGAAGTGCACCTTCAGCTCCGGCAGCAGCAGCAGGAAGTTGGCCACGGCGCATACGGTCGCCAGGGCAACCAGAGCCACGCCCACGCAGCGCAGACACCTGGACACGCACATCTGCGCCGCGTCGCAGCAAAGCAACCAATTTGCTTCATGAAATAGAACATCTCCAAAACGCTGCCGCACATTCCCAAAATTCTTTTCACGATGAAATTCCTCAATTGAAGAGCTCTTTTACACGTTTACATTCAGCTTTCTCAATTCTTGACCAATTGAAACCATTCCGACTTCAAATTGTTAAGCTTATCTGGGACATTTGGGGAACTTGTTTCCACATTCCAATAATTCTTATATTCCCCACAATTGCACGCCTTTGACAATAAAAAGCCCCCAAATCAGAGATTTTTCACATATTGATCTCCTCTGTCCACATTTCTTGACCAATTCAAACAATTGCAACTTCAAACTGTTGAGCTCAGACAAGACATCTTGGCAACTATTTAGAACGTTCCCCAAATTCCAACATTTTCCCAACAAAATTCCCAAATTTAAAAGCTATTTTACTTAGTTACCAACTCCTTCAATATTTTTTTTTTCCAAACTATTCCCACTTCATGTCTCTCATTCTGCATTTCAACAATTCAGTTCATGGCACAGCATTTCAGTTCAACTCTTCGGCATTCACACGCAAGTTGGGAGACAAACCGCAATCCTCTAGTTGCTGCATTCATTTTTGTTGTTGTTATCATGAAACGCACACGTGCAGGTCCACTCACCATCTGATGGACGTCCACCTCGGAGTGGACCAGGAGAGGAAGCTGAGGTGTATATAGGAGGGCACGCACGCACGCACGCACGCACACACGCACGCACGCACACTACCTTATAAGGATGCAGGAAATGTCCTGTTTCCTTATAAGGAAGCGGGAAGTGTCCTGCGGTCAAAAATAACAGAGGGGGAAACACTTCCATCACACTGCACTGCCCCGCATTCGATCCCAAAACACATTAACGCGATATAGGGAGCCACGCTTCCATCACACCGACACGCTAACAAATTCAAGCATCATAATGGAACGACAACCGTAAAATATTGGCTGCACCCAACACATCAAAACGCAAAATGCAAAATGTAACGTTACCAAAACATAGAGGCTGAATTGGACAAAATGAATCATTTAAAGCAATAACATGTCACAAAAGCAGAAGCGATGCAACCTAATAATTTGCTGTGCTCAATTAAAGTAACAACACAATCTGAACACACTCATAAATAAAATCAAATTAACTCTATGTAACACATCAAACTAAAAATATCAAATGTAAAAAGCCAAAACATGTAACGATGCTACTGGGGTGGGGGAGTCTAACCCTAACCTGACAAATTCAATCAAAAACAACTTGCTAAATTCCACGCAGCGACCAAATTAAAGCAACAATGTGTAACAACGCAACGGCAAAACTGTGGCTGAATTTGAATCGCTGACTCAATTAAAGCAACACTATGTAACAATGCAAACTAAAATGACGGCCTGCATTTGACACAATGAGCAAATTAAAGCAACAACACAACCTGAACATATTGGCTGCGGTTGACGTCACGAAAAAAAATGAAATAATTTGGAAATACGCTACACGAAAAGTACTATCTAGCAAATGAGAACAACAATATATAAGAGCACTGTCAAAAACTTTTGTGGCCACGACTCAGCTCGACCTTGCCAGGCTCACTGCAGAAGAAGACAGAAGAAGACCTACTTTTGCGCTCAAATTTTTGTGGACCAGCCTGGGTGCCTCTTGCACTTTTAGCACCAGCGTCGGCACCACTGTAGCTGGTGCTTGTACTAAAAATACGCTTAAAGCTAGAAAATAGACACTTCGTGTTTTTCTATTTTCAGTTCTTCTTAAAATGTGTCGTCCAAGTTTGAGTCACGGCGTTGGCAGCAAAGGCTCATGGGAAAACTATCCCACATTTGACACTTAACTCACTGACGGCATCCAGCAACGTGTTCTCCGCCGTTAATGTCACATGAGCAAGCAGGAAGCGGCAGAAAGGTCCACGGCCACAGGATGATGAAACTTGCCCTATGCGCTGACAAAATGACCGTATACAAATGTGACATTTATGGGTGAGACGTGTTTTGTCGCTTACCTCGACAAATATCTCCAAGTGGTCATGCCCACTTTGTTACTTAGTTCGTGTCTTTCACACTAAACTCGAAAATATATATATTTTTTAAAGATGTACTTAATCTTGTTTTGGAATCAAACAAAGAAAAGTTTACTTGTGTCAGTGACACAAAGCGAAAAAAATAAATAAATTGAAACTGGCTAAATTCGAGAGCGGACCCGGTGGGATCACACTTCCCTTTTTTGGGAGAAAAAAAAATACAAATATGCTTAAGTAAGGGAACATTTTCACCTTAAAAAAAACAACCTCAAAACAACTGACACTCAAATTGAAAGAGACGTCAGAACCACCCAAGTAAGGAAGTGATGGCGTTAACGACAAACTTGTAACTATTTCAACCATTTTAACATAAAATAACTGATTAGCTTCTTAAATACTTTTAGATTTTTTGAACGACCTGTTACCCTGTGGTAGTTTGCTATGATTATGGATGCTGCTCCTTCTGGAATCTTGATTCTGCGGAAAGATGTGGAAAGAAGAGCCTGTTAAATCTGGATCCTAAAAAAAAAAAAAAAAAAAAAAAAAAGACAGAACATGAACACCATATTAAGATCAAGTCAAAAAACAAGAAAGCCGTTAAAATTATTTCTTTATGTGCTTTGTTTAATGTTTGTATTTGAAAATGCCCTTTCTCTTTTGTTATTTGATACGGTCAATAAAGATTGTTCAAAAAAAACGGGTCACTTCCTGGATTCGTTCACACGATTCGAAGAGCGTCACTTTGAATGCTTCCTCGGTAGCATTAGCATTAGCATCCGACGAAGTAACAGCACAGAACCGAAAGTAAGGCAATTTTCTATCTTCGACAACTATAGAACAGACAAGCACAAGTAGCTGCTTTGAGAACACAATCGGAAGATTTGTTATGAGTTTATTTCCTCGGTACACGAGTACTTTATAACTGTAAACCAAATGTTGTTCTGTAAAACGTAAACAAAACCGTACATTGCACCAGCTGATTACGGTATGGTAGACAAACGTTACAACGCATTTATTTGAGTGTTATTATTATTCATACGGAAAGGTGATGCAACGCAGTGTTAACTATCACGCTGTCTGTGCTGTTTGGAACGTGGGGAAAGGCACGAGGGAATATGAACAAAGTTACAAAGTTGAAACATTCGTAATGGGAGTGGGACAAGTCTAATCATTCAGTACATGTGTACAATCTAAAAACGTACCTGAAAATAATTATTAAACAAGAACGTGTAAATAAATGTTCGACGCCAAAATCGACAATAATTGAAAATATTAGACGAAAAAATAATTACATAAAAATAAATGTAGAATGAAAAAAAGTAAAATATATTAGTCACAAATACATTTAACAAAAACAAATTCAAATATTCGCAAAACATATCAATGTATTACAAAAATGAAAACAATACTACAAAGATTTCAGAAAATAATACAAAATATTAGATGGAAAAACGCACAAATATTGGACACGTGCATCAAAATATTAGCCAAAAAATATCAAATAGACAAACTGCCAAAAAAACAAAAAGATTTGTTTAAAAAAAACACAACCTTCCCACTGCCTTCTACTGATTGACTGTCCCATTTACTTGAATTTGAATATTATTTGCTTTGCATTAGTCACATGCAGCTTTTTCAGCAGATGGTCATGAATGGCAATTGACATTTTGTGTTGATGCTCCGAAGCAGGTCGCGGCAAATTTTGAGCATGCGGGGCCGTCACAGGAGCTCGCATCTGGGCCTGCTGCTGCTGCTCTCGCAGCTCTACCAGGTGGGCTTGAACAACATCCCCCCCGTCACCCTGGCCGTGCTGGGCCTCAACGCCTACCTCTTCCTCTTCCCCGTAGCGCCGCTCATGAAGGTACGCAACGCAGCTTCATCGGATCCAAATTTAAACTTAGAGAAGTCATATCCAAACAACCGGAACCGTACCAAAGTGCTGTACACCTTCTTTCAAACACACAGGATATAAAACTGACAAGATTTGACAAGATTTAAAGACATTTAATAAAAGCAAAGGAAAGAAATAAAAAGTAGCTTTCTGAAATCACTCTGTTAAGATCAGAACCGTAAAAAAAAAACAAAAAAAACAATCTAAAACCAAGAAAACACTGGATACCATAGCATAAGTTTAGAGTGGAGCGCTAAGCACATGAACAGTAATTGCATTTGTCTTTTTGATCAAAAACACACAAATATATAATAAATGAGAAAAAAAAAGAAAAGTAGACAAGAAAATAGAAAAGGTTGGAGAAAAATACTAAATGTTTGAAAGAAATATTCAAATAATAAAAATCTAAATAATATTAGATGAGAAAATACAAAATAAAAAAAATGAAATGAAAATATAGACATTATAAAATAAAACAGTTCATAAAAATGAACGGTATTAGATGAATAAATATTAAAAAATAAATAAATACGAGTATTGGACTAAAAATGTAAAGTATTTTAAAAATGATTCAAATATCAGAAAAATGCAATTATTAAAATGAGAAAATACAAAAATGTTAGAGTAAAAATATAAGACAAAAAACTGAAAAAATAAACCGATGAGACAATACATAGTTATTGAAAAAATACAAATTCTATCGATGGAGGAATACCAAAATATTCTTCAACTTCAAATGTATTATATGCGGATATGTTTTTTGTCGAAGTAGACTCCAGATAAAAACAAGGATTGCGACACGCTGACCTGTGACATGACGGCTCACCCCCCCGCAGGCGTGTGTGAGCGTCCAGCAGGCGTACTGGTGGGGCGAGTGGCGCCGCCTCCTCCTGTCTCCTTTCCACCACGCCGACGACATGCACCTCTACTTCAACATGGTGTCGTTCGTCATGAAGGGCATCCGTCTGGAACGCCGCCTGGGCGCCGTTTGGTTTGCGTACGTGCTGGCTGTCTTCTCGCTGCTGACCGGCGCCCTCTACCTGGCGCTGGAGGCGGGGCTCACCCAGCTGACCGAGGACCAGTCGTACAGCGCCGCCTGTGCCGTCGGATTCTCAGGTCGGACTTCTACCCAAATGAGATGCAATGAGATGATATTGACTGCGTTCGACCCAGCTAACAAATTCAAGCAACCGCACACAACAGAGTAACTAAACAGGCTGTATTTGACACCTGAAGTAGCCAAAAAGCATACCTAACTATGGAATGTACAGATACTCTATTTGGCCGAAGGAACAAACTGAAGCAACAAATCTGCATTAACAAAAATACTGGCTGCATATGACACAAAGAACACCTTGAAGCAACAATGTATAAACCCAAATAAACCCAACAGACTGAATTTGACACACAAAGTAGGTATAGCGTGTAAGATGGAACCTACAGATTTTGGGCTACATTTGGCAGAAGCAATAATACATCAAATGTATTTATTGCGTCCGACATAACTTACAGATTAAAGTAACAGTATGTAACAACGCAACTTAAACATATCGGCTGAATTGAACACAATGAACAAATTAAAGCAACAACACAACCCATACTTATTCGAAGCATTTAAAGCAACTGACAAATTAAAGCAATAATTATGTAACAATAGGATGTAAAATATTGCCCTCATTTGAGACAATGAACAAAGTAACAATAAGTAGCAACACAACCTAAACTTTGAAACAATTCACCAAATTGACACATTTAACAAATTTAACCTAGAAATATTGGCTGAATTTGACACAGTTGACAAATTAAGAATATGAAACCATGAAAGGCAGATTAAAAAAAAAAAAAAAAAAAATGTTATACCCACTGAACAAATTAAAGATAAAATACACGACAGAAACATTGACTGCATTCAGCAATGAGTGACAATGTGAAATGATCTTTGTATCGATTACGTATGAACATTTGTTCTGCTGTGTCTTAGGGGTGATTTTTGCATTGAAGGTGTTAAATAACCACTACCACCCCGGCGGCGTGACCTACGTGATGGGCTTCCCGGTGTCCAACCGCTACGCCAGCTGGGTGGAGCTGGTCCTCATCCACATCACAGCGCCGGGGTGAGTCCTCGTCGCTATGGAGCCAAGCGGCCAGCAGGGGGCGCCGTTGACCTTTCATATTCCTCCTCACCAGGACCTCCCTGATTGGTCACCTGGCAGGTATCCTGGTGGGCCTGCTCTACACTGCCGGACCGCTGAAGAAGATGATGAAGATGTGTGCTGGTGAGCCGGAGCATTTCGAACACAGCCTTGATATCCAAATTCAGGTTCATGTCGAGCCGGGCAACGAATTGACATTTAAATCCTGGTTTCAATTTTGGCTTCCCTCCATCGTGAAAACGTTATAAAATGATCAATGTGCAGAACGGCGCGGTGCATTTGCAATTCCCGACGTTGTGAAAGTGACCTGAATGCAACGTGTAGTTCTGCCTTCCCAGAATTCTGCCGTCCTTCAGCTCCCAGTTGAAGTTGACTGTAAAACTGACACACAAAACCCTCGACAATTAATTCCAATAATCTGTGTAAATTTAAACCCCAGAATGTTCAACCAAATTCCATCATTTTGTCAACTGATAGTCAGCTAGCTTCATGCTAACATGTAATAGAATAAAGGGGGCCCTAGGCTAACAGAAATTAGCATTGATGTAAAGCAACTTTTAAACAAGTCAGAGAAGCAACACATACAAACTAAGCACACAACAGTACTCAAGGACTTATACTTCTTCTACAGCTGTAGCTGTTGTGAAATGCCCTATATAAATATATTTGTATTCTATTGCATTGTACTATGTACTGTGTGTACTTTTCTCATCAGGGCTGATGTCATCCAGCAACTTCACATCCAGAACATACCACAGATCCTCAGGTAACACACTCACCATGTAATCCACTTTTCTTTTTTTTTTTTTTTAAATGACCCTGCACCAATCTCTCTGCGTGCGTGTGTAGGCTACAGCGGCAGACACTCCCAAAGTGATCAGTACACAGCGGATGACGGGACATCAACGTACACGGGCGGAATGACGGAGGAGGAGCAGCTGGCGGCGGCCATCAGGAACAGTCTCCACGAGACAGGTGGGCACGGGGGCTATAGAGATAGATTATTACCACAGTGACGACATTTCTCATTGAGAGCAAATAGCTCTAGAGGCTAATTTGGAGTCAATCACCAAATGGCAAGTAGCTAGTAGGCTACATTGTTACTCATATGGCAGCTAGCTAGCCAGTCGAGCTAAATAGCCGGTAGCACAAAAGCAGGAATAAAAAGCCAGAGTCTTTCTCGGAGCTAACAACATAGCGCTTTGCTAACGTGTTTTTCAGGACGCCACGGAGACGGTGCGGCTCGGTTTGCGGCTCCACCTCCATACGGCTTCCGCTTAACAGATGAGGAGCTTCGTGCCAGGAGGCTGATGCGATTGGACGGATTGACGTGAGAAAGAAAACAAGGAGAAGAGGGTTGGCGTACTTCTCCCACCACAAGTATTGGCCACGGAAACTGATGAGCTTTGGCCTTTTGGAAGCTGGAATGTCAAATTTGAGAAGCACTTTTTTCTATTCCCATCTTTTTTTGTCTTTTTATTTATTCGCTAATGGCTCCCGTGTGATCATTTACATTTGTAATAAAATCTTTTTGGGTTCCAGTCAAAGTACGGAAACAATACCAATGAAGTGCATTATGGCAACAGTCCGATGGAACCTTTTGTAGGACTGTTGTGTATTATAGCAGTTTTGTGGTCATTTATCAGGGCCAAAAGAAGGGGTAGTACTTTTCCAAAGTTCAGAAAACTTTGGGACGAGGTCTGCAGCACTGAACATACCTGATTGGAACCTTTTAATTCCAGGAACTACAAGTACCAAGAACTAAATTTGGAAATTTGATGCAACCCGCGCATATATCGTATTGTCCTGACAGACCAGTCTAAGCAAAACGTGTTGGTAGACTCTGATCTTTTTCATCTATGGTTTGTCACTTGAAGGAGCAGGTCGTCTGGGATGCATACACCCTTGGGCCCAAGGACTTCTACCCCTGTCAAACATCCCTCAAAGTCACATTCCATTCTCCACTATACAAAATTGTATGCGAGCGCTCGTGAATGTCTGCTGGTGAAAGGTGTATGGCATTTTTTTCAAACTCTGTGCCAGTGTGCCGCGAGATATTATCAGATGTGCTGTGGGAAATGATCAAATTTGTGTGCCTATGTGCGGTCTAGCGCCTGGCAGCGTAATCATGTCTTTACTACATTGTAGTACTCTTCCATACCAGCAGGGAGCAGCACAGCAGCAGGTAACTTAATTGTCTTTGTTTAGAGACAAGCGAATCAGTAACGCATTTTGATCCAAACAGGCCCATGTTTCACACTTAAGTATCAATATGAAACATTATAAAATACTTTTTTCTTTGTGTTTATTTAATTCCTATTCAAGACGTTATAATGTAACGTCATTCTTCAATATTAAAAAATGCGTATATAAACAATATAACACATTGTTAAAATAAGCTTTTTTTTTTTCAATATTTCAGATGGTAGTGTGCCGCGGGATTTTTTCAATGAAATAAATGCGCCTTGACTCCAAAACGTTTGAAAAACATTGGTGTATGGTGTGTGTGTGTTACACAAGACAGAGTTTCCTTTATTCCCTTACTTCGATTGTCATACGACTGCTTGCATGTGTAAAGACATTTAGCTGTTTGAGTGTGATGACCATAAATGTGTAATGCAATTACCGTCTGATCAACATATGGCTAACATATTGGCTAATATAAAGCCATCCATCTCAAGTCAGCATTTTCGATGTGTATTGTTCCAAATGTTAAACACGGAGCTGAGTGGATAACACAATGCCTCACATTTGTAAAAGTAGTTCCGTGTCTTCACTGGAACTTCTTGTTTGGTGAGGTACTACACTTACGTGTCAAGCGTTGGCTACGTTACATGCTAATTAATTAAAGACACATGATTAGCATGTGTCTGTTGAGAATGATGCGGTGATCGCCCGTGAGATCCAACAACTTCCTTAGGGTGGCGCACCTGTAGATGTCAGAAACGTCTTTTGAGTGGGGGAGGGAGGCCTTGATTGGTGCAAACCCTTTTTTTTTTTTTTTTTTTTTTTTTACAAAGTTTTCATATCAGATGCAAGTCAACTTTTCTAGATGAATTTTTGAGCTGATTCCGTATCTGCCCTCGATTTTTTCCCTCTACCACATCAAGTTGTCATAATAATAATATTAATAATAATAATTCAACCTTAAAAAACAAAAATGCAAATATCTCAAAAAACGGATTACCTGAACCTGACCTTAAAAGCGTGCACAATAAGGACTTTACCATACGTTGTAATTTATCGCTATGAAAAAAAATCCAGTTGTTCCTGAACCTGACCCTTAATTCATAAATACTATTAAATATATTATATTACATAATATATTACTGTTATGTTATTATTGTGAAAACTTGATGTGCTAGAGAAAAAAAAAATCAAGGGCAGATTCAGAGTCCGTGCAAAAAAATTCTCTCGAAACATTTATTTCCATCTCTGATAAAAAATTTTAAAAAGTAAAAATTTGTTTGTTTGTAATGTTTAGAAATAAAACCGCAGACAATGGGGACAAACCAATAGTATTGATTTGTGAAAAACAAAAAACGGACCATATTCGGACATACTTTGTTTCTGCCAGAAAGCAACAATATACAATATACTCCCTTTTGATCACAGGTGTCAAACTCAAGGCCCGGGACCCAGATATGGCCCACCACATCATTTCATGTGGCCCGCGAAAGCACATTATGTGCATGCATGGACTTCCTGTTTCTTGCTGAAGTACCAAAATTGCAAATTCTCTTTCACTTTTAAAAACGCAAGCATTTCTTTTTTTTTTTTGGTTACCAATCCCCCTTTTCAAACAAATGTTTTCATGAACATTGAACAGCTCACAAAGCAACTGATATGCGGCTCCGATATATCGGCTTGATTCCAAAAATCAACGTCGTGTTCTTGAAGCCGGCCTTCAACTGCATATTTGCATTCCAAAAACGTCAACTATCACTCAACGCCATGATGCCATCCGTGCCAATCATCGTGATAACAGGACTCAGCCGGTCAAAACGAGACGCGTGCCCGTGGCGACATTTTCATCAAACAAAAGTTTGGCAGGGGTGCACAAGTTGCTGCATCACCCAATCAGCGCAAAGTATTGTACTGGATGTCGCGCTTTGACCCAGCAGATTGGAGCAGGCCCAGTTTTGATACTGTGGAGAAGGTCATTCTTGCCAGGATAATAATATGAGGCAATCATACATTTATTTGGGTTCCAAGGCCTCCCCCCACCCCCCGAGGAAAAGCCGCCGACTACGACGTGGCCCCCGACAAAAAATGAGCTTGACACCTCTGCTCAAGGTCTTGCTATCCCCGCAATAAACGTTGTTGACTGTAGCATCTTTTGGAGTCCTGTCTCACCCAACTTGACTTCCAAGTATCATGCAAGAGGCGTGGCCTCCCCTCATTTCTGGCATTCTCCTGACAATACCTGTCTGCTAATTACACCTTAATGACTCGGGTGTGTGCGAGGCGACCTGACGGTGTGCCACACACCTCGTCCAGTTTGTTCGCTCTCGCACACGTCGCCGCCATCAACTCGTCATGCTTTACATGTGGAGAAAATGGAAGTTCCTAATCCTGCTCAACATGCTGGGGCTGGCGGTGATATTCTTTCACTCGACCAACATCAAATGGTTCCAAATCGGTCGTCCGGCTTCGGGTGCTTCTCGGATGGAGGCGGAGAAGTCGCAGGCGGAGGCAGTGACTGAGCCAGAACTGGAGGAAGAAACCGAGGAGATGGAGAGGAGCGGCGGGAGCACGCAGGACACTGCCAAGAGGCTCCACTTCCTGGAGGACATCGTGTTCAATCACCTGGGCGGTAGGACTCAACCAATCCTGACAGTACTTCCCGGTCACGTGACCAACTTCAACATCACCTGCTTCATTTAACTTGTGCCCTGACATTGTTTGTCCACACACTAAAAAATGCTGGGCTGTTTTCCTAACCCACTCGCCTGTGGATTTTGAGCAGATTGGGTTACCAAGGTTGGCTTGATTATTTTGACCCAGCAAAGTGGGTTGAAGATCGCCTTTGGGCTTGCTGAAGCTAATCGCCATTTGGGACAGATTTGTGTCCTACTAAAGATGAAGTACATTTGATGTAACAATATTCAAAACCGCTGGTGGCGGCTCAATCTTTCAGTGGGTAAACCCCACTAGGTTGGAACACGAGGATCAGGTTTGAAATCCCTGTCAGAGTGAACAGTAACATCCGGTCGGGTCTCGAGCTGCAACCCCGGACTAGAGCAAGTTGCTACTTTTATTTGAGCAAATGTTGGTAATAAAACTTGTATCATTTTCAAACACAGCTACCAGAGCTGGGCAGCGACCCTCCGTCCACGGTTTCCGTCCCGCGTATTCAATCGACCCAGGTGGGCCCAGTCGGTCGGAGTCAGCCAACCGGCGTCCAGAACGGATTTTACCGATACCGCGTCACATGCAGGTGCGGCACTCCTGACACGCGGTCGAGTAAGGAAACAAAAAAAGAAATAAAAGGGTGTGGTGTACCTTGCGGTCCCACAGACACAATGACATGTGCCCCATTTTTTTTTTTTTATTTCACCGGTCATCGACCGCGTGTGTGCGCCGGTTGATTTTGTTTGATATTTTTCCTTTGTTTGGCGGCGCGTCTGCTCGGGCGGCACCTCCGTGTGACGTAAAGATCATGTTATCGGCGCCGATGGGCTGTCGGCGGCGAAGGACGGGCCGGGCCCACGTGGGTCCATTGAATAGGCAGGACGGAAACCGGGGACGGAGGCTCGCTGCCCAGCTCTGACAGCTACAGTATACTGATAACCCAGGAAACCGTTTCTTGGAAGCTTTAACTCATCGGAATGGCTAGTTTTGACCACTTGTTGGATCAAAACCTTGACTCAACATCCATACATCCATTCTCCAATCCGCTTCTCCTCACGAGGGTGGCCGGCATTCCGGAACCTATCCCGGAGCCTATCCAAGCTGACTTCGGGCAGTTGGCGGGGGACACCCTGAACCGGTTGCCAGCCAATCGCAGGGCACACACAGACAAACAAAAAAACACTCTCACTCACAATCACACCCAGGGGCAATTTAGAGTGGCCAATGAACCTAGCATGCACGTTTTTGGAATGTGGGAGGAAACCGGTGTACCCGGAGAAAAGCACACACAGGCACGGGGAGAACGTGCAAAACTCCACACAGAGAGACCGGATTCGAACCCGCGACCTCTGCACCGTGAGGCGGACGTGCTAACCGGTCGACCGTCAACATGCTGGGTCAAGTTGTCAACACAGTGTGCTGGGTATTAATAACCTAGCACTGGCTCAGTGCCTTTGTGACCCCACGACGCTTGGTTAGCTCTATCAAGCAATTTGCGTTACTTGGAGGCCAGCCGTTTTAAGAGCGTGCCCTGACATTGACTGGTGACCGGTCTGCATGACATTTGTAAGTCAAGGTACCACTGTCGCGTGCAGTATCGTGCGAGACCTTCAGACGACCGAATCGCGGTTGTTGTTGTGCTCAGGTCTGTCGAGACCTCTGGGCCTGGTTGAGGGCTTCGCGGCTCCGGGTTCAGATGGCGTTCCCTTCACGCTTTCCCCGAAAGACGCCATCCGAGCCGGCGTCATGAAGAACAATTACGGCTACAGCGCCATCATGAGCAACAAGATCTCTCTGGACCGAGCAATTCCGGACTACAGACCCAGCAAGTGAGTACGCCTCAAATAATGCTATGCCATTGCTAGCTAACAAAACCAAAAATAGAATAGTACATACGTATACTAATAATACTAACATCATCGTACTGACGTAAGGCCACGTGGTCGTCACTATTGTCATTCGAGTCAATCCCAAAAAAGTCCACCGTTGCGCACAATGGACTTACTACTCAACTAACGCTATACTATTGTTAGCTCAAAATGCTACTATATTGCCGAGTTGCTCCTAACATGAGGTGTATGATACGTGAAAAAATAAATACTGTGAATAAACAGGCAGCTACCTCTCTGCTCTGAGGTCAAATGGCCTTTGATGCTATGCTATGCAGGTGTTAGCTTAGCTCAATGTTCACATCATGCTACTGACGTGGTCTAAAAGCAATGTGGTGGTCCACAATGATCTGTGCAATTATGCAACGCCGTTGGTAGCTCAAAATGCTAATGCAATGCTTTTAATGTGCAGTTTCATTCTATGATAGGTCATCGGCATAATCCTTTAAATCATAAAAAAAAAAAAACGAAACAAAAATAAAAATCTGTAAAAACAGTCTGCATGCCTCGGTGCTTGACTTTAAACACCCGTGGCCACGGAAGTGATTGGAACATCTGATTCGGATTATTTGGGTGGCTGAGCGAAGGCCTTTGGCCCTACAGTGTATGGCGGGCCATTCACAATAAAGAATCAGGCAAGAAGAAGTGTGCGTGCTTACGTGAGCGTGTTTGCGCGTAGATGCAAAGAGTACAGCTACCCGACGGATCTCCCCACGCTCAGCCTCATCTTCATCTTCGTCAACGAGGCCCTGTCGGTCATCCTGCGCTCCATCCACTCAGCTGTCAATCACACGCCGGCCCACCTGCTCAAGGAGATCATCCTGGTCGACGACTACAGCAGCAACGGTACGGACAAACAAATACTTGCCGTCACCTGAATGCGAGCGTGAAATCAGTCAAAAAAGGAGCATTGAGCGTTGACGGATGGATGAAAAAAAAACAAAACACAACAGAGAACAATGAGAGTGAAACAACCAGGTGACTCGACTTACGAAAACTGAAGATTTGTCGATTTTTCTTGGGCCTTGCGTTGTGTAATGAACTGCTCGAGGTCTCCATTGTCCCCGGAAAAGAATACAGCCGGATGTCGAGATCGGCGCATGAGGCAATCCTCCGCTGACACGGGCTCACTAAACAAAGAGGACTTTATTTCTTAGCAAGCCAAGTACGCACCAGAGTCAAATGCTGCGGCATTTGAGCGAGAGGCCCGGCCAATTTGGTAAGTGGCCTGACCCAGCCCAAACACAAGCTTGGAAAGCCGACAAGCTCAGCTCACTGGGACAATGTCTTTCTTTTAGGATTTGCTCTTACCTGGTTTGTAAAAAGTAGTAGTGTTTCCGTCGAAACCCCAGATGAAGCCCCCAAATGGTTTTTATGCCTGAATCCCGATCACTGTCCCTTTAAGGCCCTTGAGTGGTTGGGCTATTGTTGGGCTATCACTTTCTCAATCGGCTGCTCATTTGCTATAATGGCTCGCTGCCTACGGATGGGCTCACACATTTAACAATGAGGGTCTTTTTATTTTTTTGATCACATCAAACAGATACTTGAGTTGCCAATGACACCATTTTGAGTTGCAAGGCCAGTCACGGAATACATTAAGCTCAAACTTTGAAATAGAAAGTCTCAGATGGGCCAGGACAGCGCTAGTGAGTCATGTAGTGCTACAGCATGTGGGGAGGAGTTGCAAATAGGGCCCGGTGGTATGGGACAGGACAGGGGGGCACAGCAAAGGCTGGTATGGGAGGGACACTGATGAAAAGGAAAGGACAGCGATAACCAGTCAGGCACTGCTACAACCTGTGAGGGAGGGGCCCAATGAGTAGCAAAAGCACTGGCCTGTATATAACGGAAGAGGACAGAGATGGCGATCCAGCCAGTACGACACTTAGGGAGGACGGGATGCAATGAGCAGCAAAAAGTAAGGGACAGGATAGTCAAGGACAGGACGGGAGGGTACATGACAAATTGTGAGAGGATGGGATAGGATGGAACAGGACAGGGGAAGTGAGCCAAGGAATACTGCACTCAACAACTACAAGAGACGGCAGGCGTGTGAGGAAGACACGCAACAAGTTCCAAATAGAACAGGATAGGGCAGGAACGGTTGGGACAAGATAGGACAGGGAGTGTCCATGTGTAAGCGCAGTGGTCATAAACTGACACGCTAACAACATGCCAAGTCTCTGATGGCAAATGTCAGCGCACGGAGGTCAAGTGGCATTTAGCAAAACAAGCATTTTGACATTATTACTTGACGTTTGCCTCGCCTTCATGTCAACCGGAGGGACAAGTTTCTCTTCTTTTTAATGACTATCACGCCTTAGCTGTAATTAGACTTGATCAGCTCCAAGTGCTCAAACCATGTCATTAATGTGAGGTTTATTCAATCCAATCCAAGCAAGACAAATGTTTCAATTCTGATTTCCATAAAAATGCTCCTTTTCTGCTTCACAAATGAGCAATTAAACTGGCCTTGCTGCAGCTAATCCACACAACATGTCACACAACACTACAGAGTTCTGTAGTGACATCGGGTGCCAGCAGGGGACGCCAAACTATTGTGGTAGTGTCTTAATGGTCACATCTGACAGTATCACTCTGACTTGGCTGCTCATTTAGTGTATGACGAGCTGCCTACGGATGGGCTCACACATCAGCAGGGGGCGCCGAACAATATTTGATGATGATGATGGTGATGGTGATGATGATGATGATGATGATGGTGGTGATGATGATGATGATGATGATGATGATGTTCGTGTTATGTTGCTGTGTTGCAGAGCAGCTGAAAGGACCGCTGGAGAATTATGTGAATAAGCGCTACCCTGGTCTGGTCAAGTTTGTCAGGACCAAAAAGCGGGAGGGTCTGATTCGGGCCAGGATCGAGGGTTGGAAGGTGGCCACCGCCGAGGTGACGGGAACCTTTGACGCCCACGTGGAGTTCACCCCTTTCTGGTGAGGCCATCAAATGACTTTTGTGTACCAGCTACCCCTTGTTCCATCGGGGGAAAATCGGGTCGTAAACTGTAAAATAATAACTGTCTGATATCCATTGAAATTCCCTTTTTATACCAAAACAGCAGTAGTTATTAAAGCACGTCAAGAGTTTCTAAGATGAGAATGGGTAGTAAGTGTGATCCGGGTTTTAAGTCACCCACTTAAGACAAAAAAACACCTCCCTTGTGTCACCAGAAAAACAAACCAGGTAATTGTCAAACTAGGTCAAACAGTAAGACTAATCCACTGGAATTCGGTTGCTAACCAAAACAGCAGCCCCTGGCGAGACGCGTTCACGAAAAACGCCTACGTCCGATAAATGCCTCCCTAACCCAGCGGAACTGTGTTGCTAACCCAAAGAGCAGCACCTGGAAAGGGAAGCAAATGGCAAACTCTCAGGTGAAGTGTGGTGAAAAACTGGAAACTGAAACTCTGTTGCTAACACAAAACAGCAGCACTCCCTTGACATACATATAAGGGAGACATTCTTTATAGACAAAAACGGCTAGTAGGCATGATCCTATCAGTTCTTGTGCGCTATCGTGCAGACATTACAGAAAAGAGTTAGTTGGACGCCTGTTGCGAACAAAGCTGTGGGATTGCTCTTCACTCAGGGCCGAGCCCGCTCTGGCCCGGATCAAGGAGGACCGCACCAGGATCGTCTTGCCGGCCATCGACAACATCAAGCACGACGACTTTGGATTGGTCTCCTACGGCCAGCCGGCCCACGGCTACGACTGGCAGCTGTGGTGTAAATACATCAACCCCTCCAAATCGTGGAAGGACCTGAAGGACGACTCTGCCCCCATCAGGTGGACCCGGGTCACTACGCGTACCCCGCAATATGCCTTTTCATCATGTCTGTAAACCAGGGGTGCCCAAGTCGGGTCGGTCCTCAAGAGCCCCTATCCAGCCTGTTTTAGGAGTATCCCTTATCCAACACACCAAAGCAAAGCTTACTGATGAGCTGATCATTTGAATCAAGTGTGTTGGAATAGCGATACACCTAAAACAGGCTGGACGGGGGCTCTTGAGGACCCGACTTGGGCACCCCTGCTGTAAACAATAAGCACGAGGTGTACGTCCACGGGGAAGAAAACTGATTGACTACCACTGACCTGAACAGCAACCATGACAAAAACTTGTGTTTGTGGTTGTACCGCCAGATATTACGTATGGAAGAATGGAAACACGTCTGACGTCACGGTGAAATGTCTTACAGAAGACGTCTTTGTAAACCTGTTTTTGTGGGTCGTGTGACAGGAGTCCCGGCATGATCGGCTGCTCCTTCCTGGTAAACCGGCTCTACTTTGGCGAGATAGGCCTGTTTGATCCTGGCATGGAAATCTACGGGGGAGAAAATGTGGAACTGGGCATGCGGGTTAGTATCTCATAACCCCCCCCCCCCCCCCTTCCCCCCCACAAAAATAAATAAATAAATAAAATAAAACAACTTCAAGGACAATTATACAGCAGCGGATAGCTGGTTAGCAGCTAGCGCTAGAAGCTAATGCAGTAGTCAACCAACATCTTCAGTCCGTGTGCCATCTTGTCAAACATCATAAAGAAGATGGACCAAAAATGTGAAAAGCTAGCCACTGGCTAAACACAAAAGCTAGCTACCTAGTGGCAAGCACAAAAGCTAACATAGTAGTTGACAGTCTCTCAGTTCTCCTTCGTGTCAAACATCACAAACAAGAAGGACTGAAATGTGAACAACATATGGCAGCTAGCCAGCCAAGTCTAACTAGCTAGTGGCTAACACAAAAGATGGCTACTGAGTGATAAGCATGAAAGCTAATGTAGTACCGGTAGTTGTCTTTCACTCAGTGCTCCTCCTTGTCAAAAACATCAAAAAAACAAGATGGACTTAAAATGTGAAAAGCATATACCATATCAAGTAAGTCTAGCTAGCTAGTGACTACTTCAAAAGCTAGCTACCTACATAAAAGCTAACACATAGTAGTACTAGTTGACATTCACTAAGTGGTCCATCTTATTGGATATCACAAAGAAGACAACACGCAGGACACACTCACACAACACCCCAGTCAATCAATTATTGTTCACAAAAAGTGATCGGCCAACTTTTTTGTAATATTGTGCCCGACGACGTCCCCTGCAGGTGTGGATGTGCGGCGGCAGCATGGAGATGCTGCCGTGCTCCCGCGTGGCTCATATCACGCGCTTCAAGAAACCTTACCTGGAAAACCCCCTGGCGGATCTCATGCGGCGCAATGGCATTCGCGTGGCCGAGGTTTGGATGGACGAATACAAGTCCAACTTCTACATGGCATGGAACATTCCAATGACGGTAACGCTCACACATCCAATCCGATCCAATGCAAACACGCCAGTCACAAAAAGTGGGGAATATTTGACTTGGGGGTGACATTTCAGTTTGAGCCAAAATGCACTGTGTCAGATTTTCACACCAAAGCCCAACCACTCTCACTTTTTGGGAGTCGTGTATTTGTTGCAATTTCCGGCTGTAGCCACTAGGGGCGTGATTTTTGTGATGGCCGAACATCCACATTTGAATGACACAAATCCACTAACACATCTACCACATTGTGTGCTTTTAAATGAACGATTGTTGTGATGTTGAGAGGTAAGATGCTAAACTATCCATAAAATAAACGAATGTATTTACAATCCCAGTAAATTGACCATAAATTGGTCTTGTAAAACTGACACACCACATAGAACAGTGTTAGTTAAAGAGGAAGTCAACCCCAAAACATATTTTTTTCAAGAATATGTTCTAAGCAGGCCCAATAGATAAATATTGCGTTTGTGGAATAAGAGTTAATCCCGTTTTCTTTTTTTTTTTTTCAATTAAAAAACATTTATGTGTGGGCTGGGACGGGTTAATGGCATTCCCATTCATTCTCGTCAAAGGCATCTGAAAGATTTAAATGAATGAATAAGTCATCAAACTTTGCCACTTTGTTCTTCCCACAAATCATCCATCTGTCTCGGAGAGGTGGTTCAAATTTCTGAGCAAAATCTACAAGGGTAGTTTAGCCTAAAAATATCCACTTCATACAAAATATCAGACTTCCTGTATCTTTTCAGGTGTGTCTTTTTGAGACACTCAATTGAGCTGAATTTTCCAATAACTCTTACTCACGAGTCATTAGAATTTGGTCTTGTGATCAGACAAAATTAATGACGTTAAAGACTGACAAAGTTAATCATCTAAGGGAAATTATTTTGGATATTATTTCCGTTTGTTTTTGTTTTTTTAATCTGCAAAAAAGGAGTTTTTAGAAATTGATCAATCATTCTTCAAATTGGAGTTGTTGTCAGTGATGCAATGTATGTGAAATACTAACCTGACGTGATGTCTGCTCCAGGGTCACGGGATCGACTACGGAAACATCAGTGACAGGGTGGAACTCAGGAAGAGACTGAATTGTAAGAGCTTCAAGTGGTACTTGGAGAATATTTACCCTGAGATGAGGACGCACCAAAACACCATCTTCTACGGCATGGTGAGTCCACACATCTCATTTAAGCGTCGTCCATCCGTCAAAAATATGTGGTTGCAATTTGGTAGCAATTGGACAGAATCTTCACAAGAAGTCTGTCTTTCAAGAGCTCCTGGAAATGGCCCAAACGGCCACATTGAATCAAAATGGCAGACTTCCTGTGTCTTTTCAGCCTTGGCTTCTTGAGACGTTTTTGTGGGTCTACTCACGTGTCGACCAACTGTTATGTTAATTAGTCAAACTGGCATTGGGAGCCCCCAATTCCAGTTTGACTAATTCAAATTTTGTTTTTAATTATTTTTAATTTGGATGAGCCTAAAATGGCCACTTCCAATAAAAATAGCGAATGTTCTGTTCAGAATTTTTGGGTGGGTCTGCTCAACAGAAACATGACTATCAAATTTTATGCTGCTCAAACTGGCTTCGGGGCTGATTTTTTTTTTTAATCCAGTTGAGCCTAAAATGGCCTCTTCAAGTCCAAATGGCAGACATCCTGTGTTTTTTCTAGTATGGCTTTTGGAGGCTTTTTTGTGGGTCTGTCTACTCATGTTAGACATGTCTACCAAATTTTTAGCTAACCCCTTCCTGCAAAGTGGTCACTACAGTGGACAGCCATTTAAAAGTTGCTTTCGCCTATATTAATTAATTGAAAAAATATATTTATACTTTAAATAATATCAAATCATAATTAATGCATGAAAGGGTTACACATATTTTTTTAAATTTAGATGAATTAATATAGGCCAAAGCAACTTTTAAATAGCTGTCCACTGTAGTGACCACTATGCATGAAAGGGATGTCTAGTCAAACTGATGTTGGGGGCAGAATTTTTTATGTATTTTTTTAATCTGGTTGGGCGTTGGACTGAGCAAATTGAGCCTTAAATGACCACTGCCAATAAAAATAGCAAATGTTCTCCTTTATGGGGGATGCCTTCCTGGATTTCTTTTGTGGGTCTACTCAACATAGACATGTCTACTAAATTTTGTGCTACTCAAACTAGCTTTGGGGGCTGATTTTATTTATTTTTTATAAAGACATTCGAGCCTAAAATGGCCACTTCAAAACAAAATGGCAGCCGTCCTTTGTCTTTTCTGATATGCCTTTCTGAGACATTTTTGTGGGTCTACTCATGACCTACATGCCTATACCAAATTCTACGTTGCAAAGTCAAATTGGCTTTGGGGGCTACATTTTCAAACGATCCGATTGCACACGACCAACCCAACTGTTGGGAGTCACAACTTGTGGAATACTGTCCTTGACGATGTCTTGCTGTTGTGTTGCTGATGGCTTGGAGATGAAAATGGCTTTATTTGTCACTTCAGATGAACAACTTGATTGCCCCCGACCAGTGTTTGGACCAGGGTATAAGGGAAAACCACGCCGTCATGCTGTACAAGTGCCATGGCTATAGTCCTCAGGTAGCACTTCCTTATGCAAACAACACAACATCTTTTTTTTCAAGAATATGTTCCCAGCAGGCCCACTAGTGGAAACGGGGCATTCTGATAAATATTGCCTTTGTGGAATAAGTGTTAATCCACTGGTTTTTCGCCATCTCGGGGGGCGGCCATTTTGTCTTCTGTCGACTGAAAATGACATCACATGTGCTCACAACGACCAATCGCGGCTGACCTGTTTTCTGAATCTGAGCCGCGATTGGTCGTTGATGTCCTTTTCAGTCGACAGAAGTAGACAAAATGGCCGCCCCCGGAGATGGCGAAAAACCAGTGGATTAACACTTATTCCACAAAGGCAATATTTATCAAAATGCCCTGTTTCAACTAGAGGCCTTGCATAGAACATATTCTTGAAAAAAAATAGGTTTGCGTTTGACTTCCGCTTTAAGAAAATATTACATCAGTGTAGTTACTTTTTTTGGGTTTATGTTTTTTTTCCTAGTATAAAAACTAACTGAATATTTAACCTTTGACATTTTGACCTTTGCTTCACAGCTTGCTCAAGCCATTCTTTATAGCAGCGCGGTAAAATGTGAAGGATGATTGGTCAATTTAAGTGAAGAAAACTCAAAATATTCAATATTTCATATTTAAAAAGCAAGAAAGTGTTGATTTCATCGGATTTATTTATTACATTTGTAGTGGCCCAGTCCGGCCGGTTGTTAAGGGTACACGTTTTTTTTTTTTCATCTTGGTCTTCACGTGCCCTCGTTCCGTGCGGCGTCTACAGCTGGCGCGCTACACCCAAGACAATCAGCTTTTCCTGGGTCCGCTGGGCAACAGCTACTTAGACACGCGCTGCGTGGTGGACCTTCCCCCCAACGACACACCGCAGCTCCTTGACTGCAAAACGGTCACTAACGTCAAGCAGACCAAGTGGAGTTTCAGTCAGGTGACACCTTGTTCTCGTGACGTCAAATTTGAGAGGACAGACGGTCTGACAGGTAGACTTCAAACTAAGCCTCTGCCTGTCAACCTTGTTCCCCACGCAGGGCCAGCCGCTCCTAAACTTGGCCACGGGGCGCTGCTTGGAGGTGCAGGCCAGTCCGACCGGTTCATACAAGCTGGTGATGCAGGAATGCTCGGGCCAGAGCTGGAAAATTACGATCCCCCCCGTACAAGTCTGAGCTGTTGTCATCTATTTCCTGCACTCTCCGCAAAGCTTCCGGCGAGCTCGTCTTCAACGCTAGTGCAGTTCTCCCTCTATCCTGCAAGAGGCGCTTCAGGGCATTGTCCTGGTGCAGCCATCTTTTGTAAATCGCACTGTTCTTTCCGAATTTATGCCGCGTGCCCTTGAGATCAAAAGGGTCCATGGAACCATTTCTGATTGTGTGGGCAAAGTGGTCAACCATGCCTGGCTCCTGTATGGGTGAACCAAAGCACATAAATGCTGAGTTTATCATAAATATACCACTTTTAGCCTGTACCAAAAGTATTGTGGGTGCTACAATTCCAAATCTTAAGAAATGGCGGCTTTTGCAACCCTTTGCAGATTTATGCTTTATTTCTTGACAGTTTCTGAATTACTTTGGACGGTGTAATTTTGTTGCAGGTTTTTTGACTTTTTTTATGATCATTTTCTTTTTCAGATCTTTTGCCCGGTTTGATTTTGCTGGGACTGATTCTGTTTTAGTGATCTCTTGATGAACAAGTTTGTTTTCTTCATTGATGTGGTTTTGACTGGAAGAATTTAGTTTCATCATGTCTTCCTGGTGTAACCTTTGTCTGTCTGTCTTGTTAGGTTGTTATTATTATTATTTTCCCGCTCCCTTGTGTCTTCCAATCAGCTCCCTCAACCACTTTTGTCTCGTCCAGGTCTTCCTCGCTGTGTCGTGGGTTTGTTTTAGTTTGTTTAGTCCTTGTGGGTTCACTGTCGGTGTCACGTCTTGTTTGTTTGTTGTCTCGGCCCTATGGCCAAATCATGTTGGTTTCCTCGTGTTTGCTCCGTTACTTTGAGCCTCCTTTTTTTGGACTTTCTTGATGTTGTGTTTTTTTGATTAATCCAACAACCTTGTTTGCATTTTTGTTCTTTTGAAATAAAAGTGTTTTTATGTGTACACCAGCCTGGCCTCCCTGCTTCCCTGCAATCGGGTTCTCATCCGTGGCAAACTGTGACAGAGATTGGTTCATTCAGTCACAGTTTGGCAAGGAAAAAGTGTGCAATATCTGGGGGTGAAAATGGCCTGTTTGCTTTGACGATTCGACGTTGAACAACCTGCTTTTTGGGGGGTCTCCTGAAAAGTGATGACTTTGGAGGTACGAGCATTCCGCCCGACGCCAGCGATATATATTAATGGGCCCATTTCAACATTTCCCAAAACGTGTTACTTTTGAATTTTTCTGTTATTTCAAGTGTAAACATATCATGTGGTGCAACCGTCTGGCCATGAGTGGCGCTTTGAAAACTTTTTTGAAATGACTCTAAATGTATTATAATTTGTTTTCGACATTTTTGGACACGATTTACAAGGTTTTTTGCATGAATGTCCAAACTGACAGCATTTGCAGTTGTACCGCCATCATCATACGTAGTACAACAAACTTTGTTTGATGGTGCAACTGTCAAGTTTTGCCATTTTGTGACTTTTATGTACAAATCGACCCAAGTGAGGATAAGCTGTTCGGATAATGGATGGATGAATGTACAAATCGACTCAGACAGGAAGTGACATCACATCATTAGGACTTAAGAAGCAAGAAGTTACACACGTAGCTCTCTCACATTTTGGATGAACCCCCCCCCCCCAGCTATTGCCATATTCAAATGTCACGTTGTATAATCCCCCCCCCCCCCCCCCAAAAAAAACCCAAAAAGTTGTTTGAATAAAAAAAAAAAAACTCTTTTATCATAACATTTAGTGGGAAGCGACCTTTCTTTGCTAAGATGACAAAGTGAGCCATGTAATTTATTCTGGTATTTGTTATTTTGCTAATATTTCAGTAACAACAGATGATTATCTTTGCACGATAAGGAAATAATAGCGCATGCCATGCACTCATTAGTAATGTATTGCGGGGTTTTCAACATTTGCATTTCAACGTTTGAATTTACATCGCTATAAATAATTCCATCAACCGGTTTTATTCATTTTAATACAGATGAAAAATGAGTCAGCACGTGCACTCATCTGTGCTTGCGCGTGCGTCTGCTCGACGCGCACGGAAGCCGCTCGCGTGCACGCGCATCCTCATAATTACCACCTTCATCATCGCCGGCTACGACAGAAGCGAACTCGAACATGAACACGAACACGTCGACGGCGGTACCGGTACGGGGGAGAGGGCATCTGCATCGGCATCTGCATCTGCATCTGCATCTGCTGCCCGCCTGAGATCGCGCTCATCCGCGGGATGCCTCGTCGACGCCGCCCGGCTCAAAGACGCCGAACCGCGGAGCCGAAGCACGGAGCTCCATCGTGAACCACTATGGAGCATCTTGCCGAAAATCAATGTTGATCATCTCGTTTCCCTGCAGTTCCGCCACGCGCGCCGCATGCACCGAGTTTTCCTCTTATTCTGCTCGTGGCCGAACCCGAACCCGCCCTGGCTGTCCATGGCTCTATTGAGAAGATGGAGGCTTCTGCTGGTGCTCAACGTGCTGGCGGTGGTCTGCATCATGACGCTGTGCAGGAGCCGCTGCAGCAGCGCGCGCAAGGCGGCGCTCCGCGTGGCCGCTCCGGCGGACGCTGCGGACGCTGCGGACGCTGCGGACTCTCCGGATGCCGAGCGCGGCAGGCCGAGCCGGGCCAACGGAACCGCCGCCGTCAGCCACCAAGTGCTGCTCGAAAGGCTCAGCTCGCTGGAGGACGTCGTGTACCGACAGCTGAACGGTATAGCAAGCTGCAACTTTTGTGGCCATTTCATCAGCACTTTTTGGGGCAGGCATTTCAAATGAGATGACGTCAAAGCAAATCATGTCGATCGTGTAATATAAATGATACAAATCACTAGAGAATGCCATTTGTGTGCGTGCAAATGCTGAAGAGCTGACTGAAAGGACCCAAGTTGACTTTTAGAATCAAGGAAGCAGTTTGTAAATATGTTTCCAAATGTCTTCCTTTGTGTCTGATATCGATAGCTTCGTGCATGAGCTGAACAGCATGAAGTTGGATTGTTGTGGAAGGAGGAAGACAGTATCGGAATTCATGATGAACTTTATGGGGAATTTTATGGGGAAAATGGAAAACTTGTCCTGAATGATCTGAATATTTTGACATTGGTCCAAAAAGGGTGCTCAAGCTTATCTGCCAAAACCGTCTCTAATTTGGGAATTTTCTTTCAGCACCCACACTTTTCCCAGTGAAAGGGTTCAACACCCACACTATTCCAGTGAAAGCTTTCAGCACCGACCATTTTTGTTGCACCCACGGGGAATTTTAGTGTTACAGCACTCAGACTTTTCCTGAGCACGATGCTAAGCTAATAATCTCCTAATATGTTGTGTTGAGGTCTGTCCAAATCTTTGGGCCTTATCGAGGGTTTCGGGGGCCGGGGAGCCCGCGGCCTGGCCGCCAGCCTTTCTCCGGGTGAGGATAGCGATGCCAAGTACCTGAGGGACAAATATGGCTACAACGCCTACCTGAGCAACACCATCTCTCTGGACCGAACCATCCCAGACTACAGACCCGACAGGTCAGTGGACGCACAAACGGTATATCGATATACCACCAGCAGATATCAATGCACTTGTATCAGATACAAGTATCGGGACACTAGTATCAGTATTGCATCATATATTGATACTTTCACATCAGGTATCAGTACACTACTATTGTGTATCGATACACTATCATCAGGTATCGATATGCTATCATTTATCAATCAAATTTGAGATATTGCTGCATATCAGATATCAATACTCCAGCATCAGTTATTGATTCACTAACATCTTACATCGATATACCAACATCGGACATTGACAAGTATCGATACTAGCAACAAATAATGATAAACCAACATCCGAAATCAATAGACTATAGCAACAAGTACCAATACACTATCACCCTTATTGATAAACTACTATCAGGTATCAATGCATGATCAGATGTCGGCAAAGTAACCACAGGTATGGGTATAATCCGATATCAGTACAGTCTCATCAAGTATCTGACGATATCTGATAGTAATCTACTGATACCTGATCGAGCAGCTGGTATCAACACATTACTATCAGATATCGTTACAGTAACATAAAAAAAAATGTTAAACCGGTACCGATACAATAGTGTCGGATACCAATAAACTTGGTAGAGAATAAAGTGAATATTTCAGCTGGCATAAAAGTCATAACTGGAGATCCCACCTTCACCAAAGCCACATTTGAATCACAACCTTCGTACGCGCAGGGCGCACTTCAGACATCACTCAAGTCAAAAATGTTCTTACTTTGCTTTTGGCTTGTGGCGAAGAAGAGCCGTCGACCGATTTGCGGGGGTGTCCATTCAAAAGCAACCTCGTTCTTGCTCAATCAAACCTGAAAATTGGAAAGGGCTTGTTACAAAACGGTGGCATTGAGTTAGTCCATACAACTGGAAACGTCCTGGGGTAATACACACACAACACGTTTTTGTCATAGTTTTAGCTCAAGGTCGGCGGTCGTCACCGTCGTAAGTCGTTTACAAGCATTCTGAAATGTCCTCTTTGCATACTGTCTCGACGTCCAGGTGCAGAAACGTTAGCCACCCCCGGGATCTCCCCCAGATGGCGCTGGTCTTCATCTTCGTCAACGAGGCCCTGTCGGTCATCCTGCGCTCGGTCCACTCGGCTGTCAATCACACGCCGGCCCACCTGCTCAAGGAAATCATCCTGGTGGACGACCACAGCGACGACGGTACGCTACGGCCAACAAACACTTACCAGACCGCCGAGGGGGTTCCGGTTCTAGCCGTACCCAAGACGTACAAAGCTAAAGATGCGACTACAGACTTTACTATTGAGTATTCATTTGGGTACTACAAGTCCCAAGACGTACGCGTTTCTGGAACTTCAGGTGGAAATGCGGCCATAGTCGAGTTCACTTCTGTGGTATTAACATTGATACTGCAAGTAACAAAGGGTAAAACAAACAATGTAGATGCAAGTTCGGGGGGAAGTGCTGCTGCTACAATTCTTGAACAACGTATTAATTTTTGTGCTATTTTGGTGAGCAACTGTTGACTAATTAGGAACACTTCCTCATCAGGACACACACGTTAAAAGTGGTGAAGGATGACGATGAAGAGGAGGAAGTGAGTACGTGCGAGCGTTTTGGCCAAGCAGGAAGCATCTGACCAGTTGAGTCACAGATCAAAAGGCGCCGGTGTGTTGTTTCGACTCCGTCCATTCCGAAAGACCGCGGGGGAAGTGCCATGAGTTTGGCAGAAGAACTTACACTTCAATCCTTATCCGGCAATTACATGGAAGCATTGAAAATATGTAGCTCAACAACGGAAATGCGATGCTGGAACATTGATATCGTGTTAGCGTATCATTAAATCACAATTTGATTGAAGCGGATGCATATTTGATGCTAGAATGTTGATACCTGGTACTAGTGTGTCGATACCCATGCCAGTTGTCACCATCTAATACTTGTGTAGAGATATCGAGCGTATCAATACTTGACGCTCGCATATCATTACCTGTTGTTACTTACTGAATTGACACCTGATACTAATGTATCAACATCGGATGTTAGTAGATGGACTTGAATACACTAGAATATTGATACCTGCTTGCGTATCGATACCTGATGCGACTGTATCGCTCCCTGATGCAAGTGTATCATTACCTGATGTTAATGTATGAATAGCTGATGCTAGCGTATCCACCTGACGCTCAGGTGGATCTCATACTATGGCATCTTAACGACCGTGGTTTTGCATTCCAAAAGAATGATAGCGTTCGTGGTTTGGGGCACGTCTCCAACTTGGAACACAAAGAGTTGATGAAGTCTGTTCGGATGAGAGGTAAGATCTGATACTGGCAGTGTTTCGATATTTGTTCCGAGCGAATCGATATCAGATGCCATTGTATTGATACCTGATACAAGTGTGTTGATATATGATGCCTGCAGTCCGACAAAAGCTGATGTGAGTGTTTGGAATCTCACGCGAGTGTAGTGGTACCTCATGTTAGCGTAAGGCTATCTTGGAATGCACCGGCACCTGTAACGAGAACCGCTGCCAGTCGTGAGCGCCACTCTCATCTACACTTGTTGTCTAGAACGTCAAGACCAAGTTGATGGTGTCGTTTTGTTGCTGTGTTGCAGAGCAGCTGAAAGGACCTCTGGAGGACTACGTGAAGAAGCGCTACCCAGGCCTGGTCAAGATCGTCAGAAACCACAAGAGGGAGGGTCTGATCCGGGCCAGGATCGAGGGCTGGAAGGTGGCCAGCGCCGAGGTGACGGGATTTTTTGACGCCCACGTGGAGTTCACGCCCTTCTGGTGAGGCATGCGATAGCATGGCTATCGCGTATCGTCGCTTTCACAGTAGGCCTACCGCGCTTGGTCACTGGTGCGACATGCCCCAAAAATGACGCGGTGTGCATTTATCTTCAGGGCCGAGCCGGTTCTGGCTCGAATCAAGGAGGACCGCAGGAGGATTATACTGCCGTCCATCGACAACATCAAGCACGACACCTTCGAGGTGGAGCGTTACGAGAACTCCGGCCACGGCTACAGCTGGGAGCTGTGGTGCATGTACATCAACCCACCGAAACAGTGGTGGGACGATGGGGACGTCACGGCGCCCATCAGGTGGGCGCGCCTCACGCGGGGACCGCGTCATGCCGATATCATCTCAGCCAATAAACCTCCACGAGCTCTCGTCGCGTTTCCTCTCGTCGCTGCTGCTTCTTCTTCTTGCGTTTGATTCCCTTGCGTCTCTTTCATTAGAGCTCGGTGCTGCCCTCTATGTGGTGGCACAACGCGCACTACACGAAGGCACGTAACTCTAAATTCGGACTTATTCAGAAGTACTAAAAACATTTTTTGGGACAAACAGTCAAGCGTTTCTATGGCGAATACAATCAAATGGATATAAGTGGTGTTGAACATCCGCAATCTAGTGGGCGAACACTAAATGCTTGTGTGCTTTGTTGCGACAGGAGTCCCGCCATGATTGGCTGCTCCTTCGTGGCCAATCGTCTCTTCTTTGGCGAGCTTGGGCTTCTGGACCCTGGCATGGACGTCTACGGGGGAGAGAACATCGAACTGGGCATCAGGGTTAGTGGAGCGAACTTCAGTTACGATTGTTTTCGTCTAAATGTTACAAGACTTAGTGCCCTATTTTGATGGACAGGCGCCAGTGCACTCATTTTTGTGCCAGCGCAAGTCTAGTCTAGCGTGTTTGGGGCTGTGTTGGGCCGATCCGGGCGTTCCGGTGCACAAAGTTGCCTCGCCCCCGACTCATCTGACCATTTGGTAAGAGAAAGTAGTCAGCGCTCAGTGTAGAAACGAGCGCATCGTCATTTTCGTGCAGGGGCAATGGTCTAGTCCAGCGTGGTTGTGAATTTGCTGGATGTGCTTCGTCTCACTGGGTGTTTCTGCCTTGCCCCCCAGCGCATCTGCAAATTTGGTTACACAAAGTAGACTAAATTATAAACAGGCTAAAAGGAGAGCTGTTTTGCAGCACAGGTGGTCCAACGCAATTTTGGTGTATATGATCGAGGGGCAGGCGGAGCCGGAGGCCTGGACTTTTAGCTGAGCGGGTTGTTTCCCAAGTTGGGCGGTTCAGTCAGGCACGGCGTACTCGGGTGTGCGCTACCGCCGCCCCGAATTTGATGCAAATGAGGTATGCCGCGAGGATTGGTCGGGAAAAGTCTACTTGCATCCCATAACGGGGCACAAGCGTGCAAACGCCCCCGTTCTGCTCAATTCTACCAGTGGAAAGTCTGGCAAAATACCAAAAGACTTATGCCCGACACGAAAATAGGGCCCTTAGTGAGTAAATATTTATTATCTAGTGTGCTTTTTTTTGGAAGTGGCAAAAAAAGTGTTTGAAGTCTTTTCGCAATGAGAGTTGCGTGACTGCGCCCCCCGCAGGTGTGGATGTGCGGGGGCAGCATGGAGGTGTTGCCGTGCTCCCGCGTAGCTCACATCGCCCGCGTGAAGAAGCCCTACCACAGCAACATTGCCTTCTACATGCGGCGCAACGCTCTGCGCGTGGCCGAGGTGTGGATGGACCGCTTCAAGTCCAACGTCTACCTGGCCTGGAACATCCCCATGGAGGTGACGCCCACATCATCTACCATCTTGTTGTTCCACGATGCATGTGAATCGCTCAGCTGATGGAATGTGACAACGGCTGCAGAACCACGGCATCGACTTTGGGGACATCTCTGAGAGGGTGGCGCTCAGGAAGAGTCTGCAGTGTAAGAATTTCCAGTGGTACCTGGACAACGTTTACCCGGAGATGAGGACGTATGGCAACACTCTCTACTATGGCGAGGTGAGTCCGCACAAAACGCGTTTTCCAGCCATACCCTGTTGAGGGATTGGCAAAGGTAGACCATGTCCCGGTCTGGTCTACAGTCAGAGTACAGTGGTGCGGGTAACACTGTTAAGTCCATACCTCGGTTTTTGGTCCATGCTTTCGCACAGTGCCGGTCTGCAGATTACACTCTGGACTGGTCTCCAGTAGGGGTGCAATAGTGCAGGTAACCCATGTTATGGTCCGTACCTCAGTTTTAGGGCCACGATTTGGTTCGCTTTCGTGTTTTGTGCATCCGCACAAACACAAACATCCATTTTCTATCATGTATCCTTTTCGGTGATTGCCAAAGATAGACGACTCCCCGGGGTACGGAAAATGTCACCGTGAACTGTATCGTAGGCCGAAGAATTTAGGTCCCTTCGAGGGATGTCTGGGTGAGGAGCATGTGACCTGGGAGCCCTCCATGTTAAGAGAAACCAAACCAGTTTGCGTGTATGGGCCATTTACCGTGGAAGCCAGTTGGTCTTACGGGTAGGTGCAACCGGGAGTAGACCTAGGGTACAACCTAGGACTTGCTGGACAGATTATTACTATGTCTCACAGCCAGCCTGGGAATGTCTCTTCCATTTGGTCACGGCAGAGACACTCAGAAAATGGGGGAAAGGACTCAAATTATTTTAGCCTTCTTCAATGTGTGAAGTGTCAGTCAGAAAGATTTTATGTAAGGAATATTGCACGGAAGTGAGAGGGAACACCAGCCATAGTTACATTTCAACTAGGAAGTTCAATTAAAAATAGACACGGTGGAAATTCAGACAAAAATAACATCACCGAAGCACTGGCTAATGAATTAACTTCTGATGCTCAGACGATAGCACAGACCCGTACGTCCTTTTGACTCTGAAATGGAGAGCGCGTTCTAGCGATACTCAGCTAGGCACTGACCCAAACTAAACTCACGATGGTGATGAAACCATTGCACTAAGCTTACCAATGGAAACTGCTATTTGTTAGCCTGGACCTAGACATTAATTGTACTTACAGGTACTTGCTTGCTTTACACTGGGCAAAGGCGAGTTAGCATTAGCACTGCCTAAGGTAGAGCTGATTTTTAGCTAGCATGCTAGTCACAATGTTTTGCTAAATACTCCAACACGTTTTTTTTCTCGTATCTTGTAAGTCAAAAGTGTTATGTTTGTCATTTCAGATGCGCAACTCTAAAGCGAGCCACCTGTGTTTGGACCAGGGCATGAGAGAGAACCACACGGCCACACTGCACCCTTGCCATGGCTGGGGTCCCCAGGTAGGTGGGATACACCCAAGTAACCTGAATTACGTACCTCTGGGGGTGTCAAAAGTTCTCACACTTTCTACTTAAGTAGAAGTACCAAAAAAAAAAAAGACTAGTAAATGTAGAAGTACTGATTGAAGAGTTTCTCTGAACTAGAAGTAAAAAAAAAAAAAAAAAAAACGGTGAAATGTAGGCTACTGGAGTCCAAAAGTTCAAATGAATTTTTTACTGACCAATATCTTTTTTTACGCCGCCATTTGCGGAGGTTGAGAATAGTAACAAAAATATTCTATCATATTGTCAAAGTGAGGAGTAGAAAGCACTGATAGTTATCAACAAACAAAAAAGTCCAAAGTCATGAGAAAACGAACACTCAAGTCAATTACAGACACCTAAAAAAAGATGTAGTTGAGTACTGTTATGAATTTGTTCATGTTACCTTGAGGCGCTGGCGTCATGCTCGTGTCTCTCAGATCGGACGTTACACCAAAGAGGGCCATCTGTTCCTGGGCCCGCTGGGCAGCACCGGGGAGGACACTCGCTGCGTGGCGGACGATCCCGCGACCAAATTACCGCAACTCCTGGACTGCGACAAAGACCAGGACCAACAGCGCACCAAGTGGATTTTCACTCAGGTGACAGCTTCTTCTCATGATTGTTACGGTTTGCTTCGTCTCTTTTATTCAGAGCGAACAATAGGCAAGTAGACATAACGTGGGATAAGACATTTTACACTTAAACGAGGCACGTTTACCAAATGATGTTAAGCCAGCAAGATTAAGGCAGACAAAATTGTATTGTATTTGTTCTTCTTTTGCTATGAACATATTGTGACCTGGTGACACCCTTAGTAAGCAGTCAGGGCGTTGTGTAATATCACGGCCTGCCTTAAACATGAGCAATACATTTGTACCACAGAGAGACAGAGTTGGAATGAAGTGGTACGGGCACACTATATGCACTGATTTCTAAACCGTTCCGCAGGCCAGTGGCAATTTGCCAGAACAAACAGATTACCCGATCCGGGCCTGCTACGACTACTATCTCTAATACTACTATTACTACCGCTACCTGCACGATCAGCGCTGCTACTTGTCATGAAGGTTGGGGTCTTGGTTGGTTCAGAAAACTGATCTTCCTGGTTTTCCCCCGTAGGGTAATTCCATGGTAAACTCCGCCTCGGGCCGGTGCCTGGAGGTGGTGCCCGCCAAAGTGTACTTGGGCCACCAGGTGGTGCTGCAGGCCTGCTCCGGACAGCGGTGGACCATCAAGAACACCATGAAGGATGTTGCCGTGTCCGGTTAGCAGGACCACTGCAGCTTCGCACATTCAGATGATTAGATGCGTTGGGGGGGTCGTCAGGGCCAGTCCTGATCTCCTTGGATACTAAGTTGGGCAAATGCACCAGTTGACTTCTACCAGGACAGGGAGGTGGCAAAACTTCAACCTGGATGGCTTATGGTTTGGAAGCAGGTTCTTAGAGATCAGAGGTACCCCTCTGACGGGTTTCGAGTACAGACATACTTTGACAAATCGGAATTGAAAAAATGAAAAACAATTGACTGAAAATACACCTTACCATTAGACACCCCCCCCCGCCCCCAAAAAAAACCCCCCCAAAGACTTGTTTTTTTGATGCTGGGTATTTTTGGGCTTCATGTGCCGAAGCACTTTTGACGGCTTCAACGCCTCTTGTGACATATTAAGCAGAGCGGGTTTGGTGCGTGCCAGTCAAGTAGCAATAAACCCGACTGCCGAGATTGTTTCATTGTTTGGCTTGTTCCCATTTTTGAAGAAGCTCCGTGAACACATTTTGTTTTTGCTAGCTCGGGGCTTACTTTGTTCCATGTCGCGTGACTGAGATGAGACGTTTTACAGACACGCAGGCAGCACCTGATTTTCAAAATAAAGCTATTTTCAGACTCTGGTGCTCAATAAAATACTTTGTGTTCAGCCTCTCCTTGTGTCCTGGGTACCGATCCACGGCCCAGTTGTAGGGGACTGCCGTTGTAGACCATTTCATAATAATAATAATATCAACAATAGGTGTGGGGCTAGGTACTTTCATCATGTCCATATATGTCCTTCGGAGACATGTGCAAATGTATAAAGGTGAACAATTGTATTGTGTTGTTACAATGATGTCACTTCCTCTGCCAACCAGGACAGTCTTCCAGTAAACAAAGTACTTGATACTTTAAACCATCTTTGTGTGCCTAACCTACTGGTTTAGCTTGTTGCTAACAAGCATGCAGACTAGAGAGGACTCCGGATTTGGGAAAGGGACCTGTGCCAAATAGCCCAAATCTGCCAGTAATTGATGTCCGTCCACCAATCGATGGTGGCAAATAACTACGTTTGTCTAAATGAAGCCCCTTGATCCACTTCAACAGAGATGCTTGGCACCAAAATGCCACAACATGGCAGAAAAGCAATGTACTGTATTGAGTCGAAATGAAGTTGCTCAACTGACTTCAACATACTTTCCAAAGTCACTTCATCATTTAGTGATTGTTAGCCTTGAGATACATCTTAAGGTCAGACTACTAGTACTGTCTTTGCCCTTCTAAGACAATTCAGTGCACTAGTAGAAAGATGAGGGGGCGCTACGAATGTTTTTTTTTTCTACTACAAGTTTTGTCCGAATAGTATGCCATTAAACATTGTTAAAATGTAAACTACTGTGCTGCACTAGTGACTACGAGGCCCAACTATGTAGTAGGCACGTGTTATGCAAGAGTAGTCTCCAGGAACAGGATGGCGGCAGGATTTTTTCTCTCCCGGGGATAAGGGGGGACTTGACAGATACGTAGTGGGGCTAGGAAAATAATTCATAAAGATATTCTAGAATATCAAACAAAATGCTGGAGGGGCTTAACTGGGGCTACGCAGATTTCTGACGGGTCAATCGCCCCCCCCCATAGCCCTGCCGTAGTGCCGTCCCTGCTCCTGGACCCTACAAGCAGCTACAAAATGCCCACTAGTAGTTGTGCATCATGTAGTTTGAGTTCTAATTGTGTCCAGAAATATTAAAAAAAAAAAACTTGTTTTATATGGCATTGTCATTTTGTGTTTTCTAGAAGGGAATGGGCAAAAGATTGATTAAAATTGGACATTTTTTGGAAAACTATGAAGAGATTTTCAGGCCATTTTGGCCAGTCCTATCGCTATGCACGGGGGAGCGAACTTGAATGACAGCAAAGCAAAAAAAAAAAAAAAAAATCAATAAAATAAAGTAGGCGCACACGGCGGATATTGGAAAAACAAAGATTTATTGCATCATCTTGTTTACATGTTCAGTATTTACACACTGAGCCTTGTTAAATATTACAATTGAAAGTCTATACGTGTTTGTTCAGTGTTGCACATGCAAAGTGTGTGTGAGCGTGTGTGCTTGGTTGTTATATTGTGGAGAGTGTCCACGCTACTCCAGAGACACCCGAGCATCCCTTTCCCCGCCAAAATAAAAGCCCAGGAATGGAGGCATGCAAACATTCCTGCAAGGCTGGTTTTCAAGATAAGAAGTTCCCCTGAATGGAACAAGCGCACACGCGCACACACACACGACAACTAAAAAAGTGTGACTCCCTGTGGTCTTCTGTACACTTGATAATATTCTGTGTTTCAAAAATAAACGGGAAGCTTTGAGAACAAAATTGCAAAAGCTGTTGTAAGACCACCAGGGGTGGGCAAAGTGTACGGCCCGCTGTGTTGTTTGTTTCATCCTTTCATTGTGAATAATGAAATGAAACCAGAATGAATTACGGTAGCGTATTATTAAAATAAACAATTCTATTCATGCATTTACAACGGAATTATTTCTTTTAATTAGATAATTGGTTCATTCACATTAAAAAAAATATATAAAATGAAAATGAATTCTTTTATGATTACAATACTTTCTTTACACATGCATTTGACATTTAGTTCTTCTTGTAAACACATTATTGGTCCGTTATAAATATAGATGAAAAATCAAATGGAAAATGAGAATGAATTATTAGTTTATTGTTTGAATAAACTATTTGGCACATTTAACATTTAATTATTAGTTTTATTGAATAATTGGCAATTCATCATAAAGAATTCTAAACAACAAATGCAAACAAATCCATTATGTTATAAAACTATTTTACATGTTTTACATACAGTATATGTTTGCACTTTAACATTTATTTGATCTCATCTACAAAGGACATGGCCCATCCGTCCATTTTTGAAATCTCGTTTGCCCACCCCTTGATCTTTCTCACCGGACACGTCATTAGGTACACCATCTAATGACATTCAATACTACAACGCAACCTAGGATTGATTCTCACTTCATTATCATTCATGTAACAAAATGTTTATTATTGTGCTTGTTCAAGCGTCACAATGACAATAATAAACACATCGTTGAATTCAAATCTGTTTTTGTTCGTGTGAAGCAACAGGCTGTTTGCGCGATGTCCACCAGAGGGCGCGCTTGTATCAAGCTTGCTGGTCATCCCGTTTCTCTTTGCTTCTGTTATGGCTTGGAACGCGCATTCCGCCTCAGAGTGACGTCATCCGACGCAAGCGTGTTACTGTAGTTGTGCAGTCACAGTATTTCGTTATGGCGTGGGCGGGGCCTAAGAGACCTGGTGGCTTTCCCTAAGTTATTAGAATTAAGTGCAGTGGAGGCGTATGGCGACTTTGATGCTGCTTTTCCGACTCAGTTCTACGGTGAACGTCCGCTCTGTGGCAGATTTATAAGCCATCGTTTTGGGTTTTTTCGGAATGGACTTTTACAGTATAGTCATGTCCCGATTTCGAGGTGCGCGCCTTCCCTGCAGTACCGCGTTGTACCAAACACGCCCGGCATGATGCAGCGTAATTAAAAGCAAGACGACCACACACGGAAGGTTTAAAGCTCCGCTAGCCGTCGCCGCAGAGCAGAGACAATATATGTTGTGTCGTTGTACGCGTTGCTGCTCCATGTGTGTTGAAGTAGCAGTTGTTGGAAGCTACCCCGTCTGCTGCTCATTATCGCATTAAGCTAGCTAACTTTCAATGCACTGCTGAGTCAGTGTGAGTGGGAATGATTTGCCTCGCCGCGTGTCCTGCAATTGGCTGGTGAGCAGTCGAGGGTAACTAACTCCCTGTTCCTCAAACAATTATGGGCGCGACTCCCTGTGCGGTTTCTTACATTTATTTGCACGTCTTTGTTGTTGTTGCTTTTTTGCTTTTCGAATCGATCACGAGCCCCCGTGGCGTTTCAAAACGACCGACACGAACATTCAAACACGAGCAACTGGATTACTTTGTAGGCACCGATAGGCCCCAGAGCTTGTGAGATTGCTCGTGGCCTCACAACAAGTTCACAAAGTCGCTCAACAAGTGACTGTGACGTCATCCGCTTACCCGGCCGGCTACATTAGTAGGGACTGGAACGTTATGGCTTTTAAAGCCGCGACAACCCCGGTGTTACTGTGGCCACATTGCTCGTGTGGAGTTGTCATGTGGCCAAACAAAACAAAGTTGCGCGGCCGTATTTCACGCAAAGGCTCATTGGGCCCAGGACTAAGGTGGATACCGCACGGTGTCCAAAAATTAACTGGGAGGAGATGAAGCTCACTTGTCACCCTAAAGAGGAGTCACAGCACGGTGAACAAGCGCACGTGCTTCACTCTTGCGAGATTCGGGGGCTGGAGTACTTCAGCCTCCTCCTTTCACATTTCTAAAACATGCACGTTAGCTTCCTCGCTGACGCTAAATTCTCCACGAATTGCTCTTTGTCTATATGTGGCCCGGCCGGCGAGCGGTCCGGCGTGCGCCGCGCTTCTCTTGCCAAATTGGGTCAACCGGCCACTTCAATGAGGACAAGCTATACGAAATGGATGCACATTGTGTTGTGATCTCAGTATTGCTGCTCCATGTGCTTGATCGTGCGTAAAGCTTAAGAAAAGTCACCTACAGCATCACTCGTCAATCAATCATTCATCAGTCAATTCATAATTCATCAAGTCAGAAGAAGGAAGTGGACATGCGTGCACGCACGCACACAGAAACAGCACAGATGGACGAGACGGGACGGCGCCGCCTGCTGCTCTCCTCAACACACTTGGTCGCCGTGTGAAACAGGAAGTCAGAAGAAGACGGCGACAAACGGGAAGAATATTCATGCTCCGGGGAGGCGGAGGGAGGAGAATCAGAAAGACTTGAGAGAGGAGGAGAACAAGAGAGGTGGATGGGGAGGATGGCAGGAGGAGAAAAAGTAAAAAAAAAATTTAAAAAAAAAAAAAAGGAGGGGAAAGGAGGAGGAGAGGATGACAAAGAGGGAAGATGAGGATGTAAAACAGGATGAGAGGAGGACAAGAAAAACGAATGAGAAGACAAAAAGGGAGGAGGATGAGAAAGAAGGAGGAGGACAAGGAAGGAAGATGAGAAAGGAGGACGTGAGGTGTTGGGGGTCCTTGACTCAGAGAGAGAGGCCTGTTCGTTCGTCCACTCGGAGGACGTAAAGTCCGGACTAACAGATTATAATAATAATTAAAAAAAAAAAAAAAACTTTTTTTTTTTTTCTTCAAACACCACAGCAATTCGCCGCACTCATGCGGCAGCCGCAACGTGTGTTTGCCATACTTGTGTGAGGTTTGGCAGGTTGGACGCGTCCTGTCCCTCCACACGCGGCATCAGGCCAGGCGCTCCTTCCTGTCCCCGTGTGTCCGCGCGAGCAAAAATTCAAGCGCTCCTCGGTGCCGGCCGGCGCCGTCTTATTGCATCATCACAAGAGGACAGAGGAGGATTGTGGGTAACGGCAGCCCTTGAGAGTCCCTGCTGTCGGAGTAAAGGGGTGGAGCGCGAGAAAAAAAAAGAAATCAACGTGTGCGTGTGTGTGAGGGTGTGTCACAGTGGGTGCGGCTACTCCATGCCGTTCCTCAGCATCTGATTGGCTGCGATCAGCATGACGCTGATGATGAAGGCCATGGCGAAGGCGCAGATCAGGCTCTTCCTTACGCACGTCTGCCGGTTCTTCTTGGACGGGTGCACTACGGGACAGAGACACAAACGAGAACAACGCTCAAGCCGCAGTGCCGGCGTTTACGGCGTGTCCTTGAATGCGGCATTGCAGTCGGCGCAACCTAAAACCATTTCACGCTTCATCGCTGGCCTCCATAATTGATGGCAGCCCTGATCAGGACGCCTTGAAAGCCTTCAAATTTGTCTTGCAAAAGCAAAAAAAAAGAAAACAAATGCTTCATGTCCGCTGTGTGACATCATGACGCACTTTCGGCAGAAGTCCTTCCCCATTGACTGACTGAAATCTTGACAAGCGGCGCGGGTGTCCAGGTCGGTCGGGTCCTCAGGCGCCCCCACCCACCCAGCCTGCTCACGATGTCGCCCGAGCTCCAACGCGCCCGATTCAAACGGGGGATCCTTGGCGGGCTTGCGCAAAGCTCGCGGATCAGCCGCTCACTTGACTCGGGTGTGTTGCTCGGAGCAGGGAAACATCGGAAACGGGCTGGACAGGGGCTCCCGAGGACCGCACTTGGGACGCCCGTTTGAAGCGATCGATAGGACGGAGGGCAACATTCCAACTCGCTAGCCATCTACCGAGCTAGCACGGTAAATGGCTAGCTAGCCCTAGCCATGGACCTAGCTGGTGAGCCATTCACCGAGCTGTCGCCGATTCATCCCTTCCGTCTGTGTAATCGTGTCACGGTCCTCCTCCCAGAGTTGACAGCATCTTCAAATCAATAAATCAGCAGGTGACGGGAGACTTGAAGAGAAAATGTCAAATACCTTCTGACAGCCCCCCATCCCCATACACCCTTACAGTATACACACACACACACACACGCGCGCGCACCTCCTTCAAATTCGGTCTGACAGTTTCCTGCGTTCTCCTTGAGGCTCTCTTCCTCGTTGATGATGATGTTCTCGATGTCCTTCATGGTCAGGTGGTCTCGGAAGGCGTAGAAGAGGACGTGCTTCAGCTCCTCCAGGGTGATCCTCTGCATATCAAACTGCGCACACACACACACACACACATAACAGTGAAGGTGCGCCACTCTCAATTCAGACTTTCCTGGAAATGAAATCAAGAAAGGATTGTTTCCACATCAGCCATTTGGAGTGGCTTTCACTCTATTTCACAGGTAAACACAATGACATCGCGTCAGGCGAGGGTGTGGCCTCCTAACGGACTCGGGAGTCATTGTCAGGACGACATGAAAGAAAATATGCTGAGTGGGCGTAAACAGAGCGACGCACGTCTGGCGCCGGCCGAGCCAAACCTGCATGTCACCTGTCCTCGGGGGAGGTCGGTGGCCCCATTGCTGCTGCCTGAAGCTGGTTGCCCCCGGCGATGGGGAGGAGCAGGCGCTGGCCGATAAGCAAAGTATGAAACATTTATTTCCCTGCGCAAGCCAGTGTCCACTGTCCTCCAGCGACCTTTAGGGGACAAAATGGCTGCCTGTGATGACAGCGGAGAAGGAAAAAATAAAAAATAAAAAAATAAAAAAAAAAGAGGCTGACGTACACATCAATCAAATTATGGAGCAAAAGCGTCCAATGGGGAAATGACCAGAGTCGATGAAATAATTACATGCTGCTTCCGGCTAAAGCGGCGCGACAAGAAATGACTCGAAAAGACAGCGAGGCACACAAGTTCCACCTCAAAATGTAACGCAGCATTTCAAGAAACATGACACAGGCGTGTAAACGCACACAGGCAAAAGCCGGAACGTGCACGTGTAAAGTACGGCCGTCAAATCCAGAGAAGTCTGCGACCGTCACGAAAGAAGTTGAACACGCAAATCGGTAACAAAGACGTTTAACGGCGCGAAACAGAGACACTGCATGCGGAACACACGTCTAGTTCACAACGCGACAAAGACGTCATACAAACAAGTGCGGCTCCCAAAAAGTGGAAGGCATGCAGCACGTCTATGTGCCCAACAGAAAAAAGTGCAACACAGACCTCGCTAACACAAATCGATTGTGTGCAACGCATGTGTGACTCAAATGACAGCAAAAATGTGGAATGCAAACAAGTCAACAGATGTGGCAAAAACGTGTGACACAAAAAAAACATTCTAACAAGCGGTAACATAGACCTGTAAGACAAAACAAGTGTCATGAAGCAGACATGGAACAGAATGGTAACACAAAAAAACGAAACAGTGTCACGTGTAACACAAACACAAAACACAGACGTACACTACAAGCAACTATAACAGACATGCAACACATCAAAATTGCGCAACACTAACAAGGAACTATAACACAGAGCTGCGTAACACGGAATACACGCCAACCACCCAGACATGTGGAACGGACAGATGCTAGTCATGCTAGCAAGAGGAACTGACGTGCAGCAAAAATATGCAGAAAATGTGCGCATTCCGTCCGTCCCTGACGATCGACTGGAAAATGACGGGACACTTTTCGGGAAAACGGCGAATGCCCGAAGTGGATTTGCCTCCGTCAGTGTCATTGCCATTAACTGCTTCCGTCAGTCACGGTCTTTCTGTCTTTTACTGATGGACGCCCATTTTGCTGATGTTTTTGGGGGGGGGGGGGATGAGGAACTGACGGCCCGACGGACTAACTGACGATTACAATTGGGTTTGTCACGAAAAATGAGGAGAGACGAATGCAAATGTTTTTTTGTTTTTTTTAAGTTTGCCACAGAGAGCGCACGCGAGGGAGGGGGAAAAAAACCAGGCCGTGAGATTGAGAGTCCTCTGTGTCTCTCGACGTCGTTTAGCAGCTCAAAGGTGAAGCGCAAAGTCATCAATAGCCAATTAGTGTCAGCGTGATTGATCATTAGCGAGATTAAGCCCAGGGGCCTCGTCGCTCGTTAGCCGAGCGCGCTCGATAAATGCCGCCGCCGCCGCCGCCGCTGCTGCAGGCAAAAAACAAACAAACAAATCTGCCTCACACTTCTCTGTCTTTGTCGGAGGGAACACAATACGTTTCAACCTTGGGACAAAAAAAAAAACATGACAAACAATTGGACCATTGCATCACTTTTACACTTCATCGCAAAATAAAAGCATCCCCTCATGTAAACAATGTCGTGTCTGCCAGAAGACGCACGCACGCACATTTCATCTTTCTGTCGGCATTCAAGTGTTGCGTCACTTTGGCTTGATTCATTTAAAGTCAAAGTCATTCATTCATTCATTCATTATCCATACCGCTTATCCTCACAAGGGTCGCGGGCGTGCTGGAGCCTATCCCAGCTGTCTTTGGGCAGTAGGCGGGGGACACCCTGAATTGGTTGCCAGCCAATCGCAGGGCACACAGAGACAAACATCCGCACTCACAATCACACCTAGGGGCAATTTAGAGAGTCCAATCAACTTACCATGCATGTTTTTGGAATGTGGGAGGAAACCGGAGTACCCGGAGGAAACCCACGCAGGCACGGGGAGAACATGCAAACTCCACACAGGGTGGCCGGAGCCGGGATCGAACCCACGACCTCTGAACTGTGAGGCGGACGTGCTAACCAGTCGACCACCGTGCCGCCCAAAGTCAAAGTCAAGCCAAACATATTTTTTTCCAAAAATTTGTTCTATGCAAGCCCGCTAGTTGAAAGTTTCAGGCATTCCGATTAATATTGCGTTTGTGGAATAAGAGTTAATCCAGCGTTTTTTTTGTTTTTTTTAGCCATCTCCGGGCGCGGCCATTTTGTCACTTCTGTCGACTGAAAATGACATCACAGTTGCTCAGGTAACGACCAATCGCAGAAAACCTGTTTCCTGAAGCTGAGCCGTGATTGGTGGTTACCTGAGCCCCGAGCAACTGCGATGTCATTTTCAGTCCACGGCAAGTGACAAAATGGCCGCCCCCTGAGATGGCTAAAAAGGGGTGCATATTGCTGCTTAATTCTGATTCCACAAACGCAATATTCGTCCGAATACTAGTGGGACTACTGGGAACATATTCTTGGAAAAAAAATGTGTTTGGGTTGATGTGAACTTGAAGTGTGACACAGATAGTCTGTTGTTCAGCACCCAAATTCTTGATTTTTGGCATTCTACTCCTTCCACATTTCCCCGCCGATTCAAACCATTGCAGCTTCGCAACTATTTTGCTCATTCCCCAAAGTCTCACATGTTTCGTGATGTCACATTTTCCATGACATCATTGCCGAATCGAAACAGATATTTGACGTATTTCACTCTTCCATCAATATTTCTCCACCAAATTCGACCATTCCAACTTGAAAATGTTGCCCTCTTTCAGGCCATACGCAGGACTGCTTCTCACATGATGGAAATTCCCACATTTGAAAAGAATCCAATTCACAATTGGAAAGAAACGTGACATATTGAAGTCCTGGTACATCTCTTGAACAATTCAAAGCATTTCAACAACTCAAAGCCAACTTCCAGTTCATCAATAATTAGACAACAACGCCAAATGCAGCCCACCAAACACGTTTCGTCTTTTGATAATAAAATGAAGCGTTGCGTGCAAAGGTGAAGCAACACGGACATGACATTAAAAAAGACTGCAGGCCGCTTTTCAATGAGGAATGTTTTCATTTTCCTCCTAATGGCCTATTATCATGTAACGTGACGGATGGAAACGGTTTGAAAAACAAATCAGTCCAAAGCCACTTTCATCAGAACGACTTGGTGTGATTGATTCGATATTTGCGGTTTTAAACGTGCACTTAATCAAGTGTCTGGTGTAACACACAAAAAATGGTAGGCCACAAGTGTCGCACGAACGTGTAAGACGGACGGACACACGGAAGACAAGCATTTAACACCAGGAGAGGAAGACAAAGACATGGAACGGGCACGTCGGCATTTTCGTGTTTCTGGACTCGAGTGTAAACAAGGGAGAACAGAATTGGAACACAAATCAGTCAAAACTTTCAAAACATGGAACACAAGAAGAGGAACAAACACAGACAGGTGAAACACAGACATCCAAGTATCTGGTGAATATAGATAACAAAAAAAAACTAACAAAAAAATCGGAAACAATGTAGCTATGTGTTTTTTTGGAAGCTAAGCCAACATGTCATCAATAAAAATACACGAGGGCAAAAAAAAAAATCAAAATGCATAAAACAGTAGTCAGTGTCACTCTGAATGTATGCGTTTCATTTGCATGTGTTCGTTGTGCTGCGTTGCGTGCGACAGCTCATTTGCATACGGATGAATGAGATCATCAGAGTACGCCGCATTGAGCTCTAATTAAAAAAAAAAAAAGGGAGCAGCAAGTTAAAAGCGCTTCTGACGGCGGGTCAGCCCAGAGCGACGATGATTAGCGCAATCAAAGCTTCCCGGGGGGGAGGGTCACTTCACGCTCACTAAATGAGAAAGAGAAAGAGAAAAAGCAAAAGCAAAAGCAAAAGCAAAAGCAAAAGCAAAAGCAAGCTGCGCACACGCTGACCCTGCCTGCTCCAAACGGAGACAAACGGGCAACACACAAGGAGTGCACCGCAAACATATTGAACGCAACAGGCGGGACGCAGATCTGGCGTGCCGACAAGAGCTGCATGTGTCACACAGACCTCCGGGAAACACAAAAAGAGGCGGCGCAAACGTGGAAAAACGTCAACCCGAACGCAAACATGTTGAACAGGTGCGCGGTGTTGGTGCACTTCCGATACCTGCCAGAAGATGGTGTCGATGGTGCTTCCCAGGAAACCTTCTCTGGTTTCCGACGACAGAAGTTTTGGTCCCAGGATGGTCATGAACTCCTCAAAGTCCACCTGGCCGTCACCTTCGCAATAAAACACAAACTGGAAATCAACTTGTGCTTCGTCCTTTCAAAATAAAGCTGCCTCGGCGCACATGCAAGCTAATTCTTCATCCGCACAAAATAAAAGCGAACACGCCGCAAGGTCACACGTCAGCTGATAATTCATCCTTTCAAAAGAAACGTTGCCGCTCCACAAGTTTAGGTGGTGGACGGTTCCGCATCCTTTCAAAATAATAGTACAAGGGTCTACGCCGAAAATACAACAACAACAAATCGAGCAGGCCGTTTCGTCATCCTTACAAAATAAAAGCCGGCAGTAACACAAAACAAGGTCACATCACGGCTAACTCTCCACAAGGTCATCATCGGCTGACTATTCTTCCTTCCAAAATAAAAGCTATTACAGGACAAGGCCACATGGCGGCAGGTTCTTCATCCTTTCAAATTAATTGCAACCTGCCAGAGGGAGGCTGATTCTTCATTCTTCCAAAATAAAAGCTGACCCACTACAAGTGTTTCATGTGGTTTATTTATCCTTCCAAAATAAGAACGACCTCACCACACGGTCACACGTCGGCCGATTCTTCATCCTTTCAAAATAAAAGCTCCCACCCAACAATGACATTTAGTGGCAGGTTCGCCATCCTTTTCAAAAACAAAGTCAGCAATCAACAGGGTTCTTCATTTTTGCAAAGTAAAAGTTGCCACACAACAAGTTGTCACGGCGGCTCGCGTTTCATGCTTTGGAAAGAAAAACAAAGAGTTGCGGGAATTTTGAGGCGGACGAAGCGGCGGCGCAAAGTTGCGCTCGGCTCGGCTCACCGTCCATGTCGAGCCGCTGCATGATGATGGCGAGCTCCACCTCGCTGGGCATGTAGCCCAGCGAGCGCATGGCCATTCCCAGCTCCTGCTTGGAGATGAAACCGTTGCCGTCGCGATCCAGAACCTTGAAGGCCTCCCGGATCTCTGCCACACAAACGGGAAGCCGGCGCGGCCAGTCAAACGTGCGCGGCCATTGTCCAGAAACATTTACAATCACACAAATGGACACGCCGACCCAATGAAGCAATCGTTTGAACCTCAAAATCACCCAAACGTCAATGCTAATTTCTGTTAGCCCATCTATGGTGCTTTGCATTACATGTTGTCATCAAGCTAGTCAACTTTGGGTTGACATTTTTGGGGGTATTAAGCACAATACAATGTTTGAGTCGCTTTTGTTGCACGTGTCAGTATTATAGCAAAGTTCAACCGACAAATTAACAGCTTGAAGCTTTGCGTCTTGTTTGGTGAACGGTGCGAGCAAGAGCCTTTTCATTTCCTCAAAGTGATGTTCTCCGAGTCTCCCATTTCTTGACGGGGAAAATAAACAACTACCGTAAATTGGGACGTGCCTGCGCACTGTAAAAAGCCATGAAAAAAATAGGGCAATATATCAACGGTGCAGCGGAGGAGCAGCGCTAAAGCAGGGGAACGCCGCTTTACGTGTAAGATATGAAGGGATTCATAGGTTGCAGATATTGTCCATGCTGATGAATATGAACGCAATAAGGATTTATTAATGCAGCGCTGATGCTTTCCAGCATATTAACACTCTTGACACAGCCTCTCGCTCTCGCCGCACAAGCAATTTTCCAGGTGGCGCCTTCATGTGACACCATTGGATTCCCATTACGTGCGCGCATGTGTGTGTGCGCCCGTGTGTGTGCGTGCGTGCGTGCGTGCGTGCGTGCGTATAATCCGCCAGGTGCTGGAGCCTCTTAGCAGCCGCAGCGCTAAACAAAACACACAACGTCGGCCCGTGTAATAAAAGTTAACGGCGCGCGTGTGCTAATAGCGCTATTAGCAATTAGCGGCTAATGCCGTCATTAAGTATGCAAATACAAAGTCAGCGACTATAAAGCCAGGACGGACTTGTCACCAAAATGGCCGCGGGAGCACAGACAGGCCCACGGCCTTCAAACGACCTTCGCGTTTGACGTCAGGGCTACAAGCTGCAAACGCAAACCAATACGACGACATTTCTTTCTTATGTACAATACGAACAGTAGATGTGTTGTATGCTCATGATACGCTACTGTATATGTTGCAAAAATGTGCACACGTTCCTTTCATTAAGTGTGTTCGTGATGTTGTCAATTGATGATGTTGTATGTTTTGGACAAAAGATTCTTTCTATACAGTGTGTTATACTATACGGGTGGCCGATGTACAGGGGCGGAGACGGACATTTTTCAGCAGGGTGGCCAGGGTAACTCACTGAGAAAAAAATGTTTGAAATAAAATGTGTGCAAACATACAGTGTGCACTTCCAACGAGTGCCAGGCTTCCCTAGGCATCAGACATCGACCGGGCTGCCTTGCCTGGTTAGCAAACGTGGCCCGAGATGTCATGGTTTAATCATACTATCCGCAGTCAGGGTTTCGTGAGCTAAGATGCGCACAGAAAGCACACGTAATCCAAGCAGGAAGCCGTCGAAGTGTAAAACGTTAAGCAACCTCTTGATACGCACACCCGCGAGGTAGCCGAGTAATCTCGGCAAAAGAGAGGCGCTCGCCGACGCCGACTTAGAGGGATTTGGGAACAATGTTCGGGAGAAATCGGCCTTTTCTACATTTGTGTGTTTACGGTCGATAAATGGCAGTCAAAGTGTTGTCTCTCTACTTTGTCCGCCTGTCATCTCTGTAGCATTCCGTTCGTGCTGGTGTGTACGTTACATACTGCCTTGCGTGGTGTGCAGCGCTGCGGCAGTCGGCGCGCGCACGTGTTGATTAGTATGCAGCCCATATTTTTCAGCTCTGACTTTGATGTGTTTAGTTGCACTGCTCTCCGGCTTCTTGAAAAAGTGGAAAGGCTGTGCCGCATACGCACGCAAACAGACTCCGCACCATTACCATAACAAGCTTGAGAGAAAATAACACAAAACATCTTCAGGCTAACTTGAAAGTCCTGACAGAAAAGATGAACGACGTGCCGCTTTTGAGGAGAGCTTGCGCTTTGGCTTCATAATGAGATCAAATGGAAACTCTTTGTCATTGCGCTTGCGCGCCGCCCTTTGGAACGGTGCGCTGACGTCAAAAAAGGAGCAATATGAAATGGAAACAGGATGAGGGGCGACTCACCGTGGAGTTCCTCCACAGAGATGCTGGCCAGCACGTCGCTGTCGGTGTCGGAGAGCGAGCGGCTCAGGTAGTTGCCTTTGTACAGCAGGCCCGCCGTCACGTGGTGGAACGGCATCTTCTCCCTAGCGACACCGCACTAAGCTGTAAGATCAAGTCCTCGGGTGAAGCAGCCTGTGACTCGTCGCCAAAGGTTGTCGCGTCTGCTTCCAACCGAAACGGCGGCCTTCCCCTGTCTCTTCAGGCATGGCTTTTTGACCTTTTTTGTGGGTCTGTGAGTCTATTCACGATTGACACGACTACCAAATTTCAGGCTGCTAAGTCAGATTGGCTTCGGGGGGCGAAATTGGCAAAACATTCATGACCTAGTTTCATGTGTCATGGCAAGAGACCAAACTTTGGGGCCCAAAACGAGATGACCTGTACAAAAACTAAATAAATAAATAGATAAACTTCACAATTTGGCATCATATGTCAACATGGTATACCTGATTCATATTTGGTAGCAATAAGACAAAAACCATACGAGTAGTCTGTCTCTGAAGGACACCTGAAAATGTCCACTTGAAACCAAAATGGCCGGCTTCCTGTGTCTTTTCAGTCATGGCTTCTCGAGACCTTTTTGTGGGCCTATTCACGACAGACGTGACGACCAAATTTCATGTTTCAAAACAGTCAAACTGTTTTCAAGGACTGATTTTATTTGAATCCTCTTGGGCGCTACTGAGCCAATTGAGTTTGAAATGGCTGCTGTAGACCAAAATGGCAGACTTCCTGTGCATTGTCAATCATGGATTTTTTGGGCGGGTCTATTTACGATAGACATCCTTCCGTCCAATTCTCGGAACCGCTTACACCAACCTAATTCGATGTTTCTAAGACTCATTTGATTCAGACCAGAACTTGTTGTGTCTTTTCAGACATAGCCTCTTGATATTTTTTTTTGTGGGTCTACTTAGGGTAGACCAAGTTTCATGATGCTAAATCAAACTGGTTTCTGGGGCTAAATTCTTTTAAATGAATCCATTTGGGATCAACCGAGCTAAAAATGGCCACCTCGAAGCAAAATCTTTTCTGGTAAGGCTTCTTGAGACTTTTTTTGTGGGTCTACACCCGTCTACCAAATTTCATTCTGCTAAGTCAATTTGGCTTGGTGAGTTGAATTTTTCAAAGAAATTCTTCATATTGAATTGGAAGGTGACCTATACTGTATATGAATGTGCTCTAGCGGTGTGCAGGTTGTGATATGAATTGTTGCCTAGTTTTGCCCTAGTTTGCTTGAACTTGACTTTTTTGCGTCGTGAAATGTGCTCCCTGTAGTGAAATGTTGTCGGAGGTGACGAACAGCCTCCTGGGGCCGCCGCTTGGGGATTGTGTGCCAGCTAAAACAAGCATTACCATAAAGGGGGCCATAAACAACAATAAAACAAGTGCAACTCATCCGCTAAATGGAAAAGTCGCACAGCGGGACGCACTGCTAGACGATTGAGTGTTTGTGCGTGTGTGGGTGGGTGGGGGTGCATGTGTGCGTGTGTTGCAAGGACACCGGGGGGTCCTGAGGAAGGTGGTCTCCTGTTGCTGTGGGTCTGAAAACATGACTTTTCTTCAAAGATAGTTTTTCATTTACAAAAACAAACAAAAAAAACAATACATCAGTATTTTGGGCCCATTACGATTATTCAAAAAAAAAAAATAAAAAGAAAGAAAGAATTCCTGTATGACAGAAACTTTTTCTTTTTCCCCTATGGAGCCCGACAGGGGACATCACGAGAATATTTTGGATCGCGATGCAATATTCTCATGATGTCCCCTGGCGGGCTGCGAAATGACTTCTTCTCTCCAAAAATTGGACTTCAACGTTGTTCGATTACGACTGTTTCCCCCCAAAACTCAAACTTAATTTTCACAACATAAGAACTTGCCCTAAAATATATATGAATTTAGTCTTGTGCAAGTCGAACTTGTTTCCTGGGGCAAAAAAAAAGGAATATATAAATACTTTTAAAAAAGTCTTACATTTTAATCTAAAACTTTATCCTCACAAAATTTTGACATTTGGAAAAAAAATTGAAAAAGTTTTTATGCTCAAGATTATGACTTCTTTCTTGTAAAGTGTATATATACAGTACCTTGCAGGATTAAAACTCGTTTTTTTAATAAGATTATAAATCTAGTTTTGGAAAATTCCAATTTAAAAAAAACCAAGTTATTCTAACAAGCCCTGTTCTAAAAAAATTGTCTTTGTTGTATGGTTATTCCTTATTTCAAAAAGTTTTTCCTACCTTTAATCTCACAAGATTATGATTTTAAAAAGACAATTAATATAAGATATTCTAAAATCTGAAATTATGACTGTTATTGTGTGATGGTGCAACTTTATCCTCGTAAAATTATTCCCCCCAAAAATCGGACTTTAGTCAAGCAACAAAATGTAAAAATGTTGCAAAATGTTTCTTTAAGATGAATACGACTGATACTGTATGATTACACTCTTTTTTTCTTGAAAAAAAATGTTACTTGCGAAATAATTTTTTTTTTTTTTTTAAATCTCTCGAAAAAACATGTCCGTGTACTTGTAAAATGACAACTTTTTCTTCTCAAGAAATACGACTTTACTCTTGTTAGACTTGCGGCCCTGGAAGGGTCTCATTGCCATGGCAACAGGTGACGAGATGATACAATATACATGATAAAATATACATACAACATTCTCTCCTAAAAGAGCCATTGTGCTCTCTCACCACATCTCTCATATTTGCATATTCCACATTTGACGGAGTGTGAGCCTGCGTGTGTTAAGCATATTTATATTTACTGGCGCGTGCACTAAAACAGCGTGAAAGTGTTTTATGTGCGGCATAAAGGCACTTAAATATGACGCCGTTTAACGCCGCAGCGGCGCTGACATCCAATAATAGTAAATCAGCTCAACAATTCACTGGCTGCGAAACACACACACACACACACACGCGCACAAAACAACGGCAACGGGATGCAGCACCACTCAGGGGTTGGCGAGCAGTCCTATAGGTGCCCCGATGTTGACTGGCCACCAATCCATCGTTCCAGCCCGTTGTTTGCCCACATATGTTTTGACGTCGGCCGGCGACCACTTCACTGTTTGTCTATCTGTTGCTTGCCATTCATTGGCTGTTGCCCAATTCAATTAGTGTGTGAGCTGACCGCTCCATTTTTATGGTCTCGACCCAAATGGTGGACCGGTCCGGGCTAGATCCCGCCTCCTGGCCAAAGTCAGCTGGGATGGACTCCGGCTCATGAGGGCAAAGCCCACGGAAAAGGAAGGGTTGCAAAGCGAGCGCTCCGACTACAACGCTGCAGCAAAACGCGGCTTCGCTTTGCATCCGTCAGAGCCACCTGCGCCCCGGATCAAGTGGACCGCGACAAGCCGGCGGGGGTTCTTACCCGCGCAGGGCGCCGCGTAAATGGGCGGGATGCTGCGCAAGAAGGTGGCGTGAAGCCCCGCTGTCCTTCAGGTAGCCTGGCAGGTCGCCGTTGGCCTCCTCCGCCGCCGGCCCCCCTCCCCCCTCCATCACAAGTCCGGCCGGCAGCCCCGCAGCCTCATAACGCGGGACGACGCGCGCTCCACGGGCATGTTTGCCGCTCGCCTCCCGGCCGCCGCGCGGCTTTGAATATTGGAGCGTGGAAGCAGCAGGTAGCGAACGCCGAGTCCTCGTCCCGCTCCCGCCGCCGCCGCCTCTTCATCCTCCCTCCCTCCCTCCCTCCCTCCACAGCCTCAAAGCGACTCCCGCCCACCCCGCTGACATTCCTCCAGATGCAAGAAGCACTCCCCGAGTCCCACGTACACACTGAGAGACAGTCCGACAGACTGCACATTCACGCCAAAGCGAAGGTAAAGCGACGCAGGAGAGAAGGTAGAAGGAGAGACACACTTGAAACACAGAGACTGTAAACAGACGTGAAAGAAGGTAAGGAGACACATGAGAAACAGATGAGGTCACGAGACATTCGAAAGAGATGGGAAAAAGACAAGCGAAGGGAGATGAGGCACGCGGTCCACCTTGAAGGAGGTAGAGACAAAGTCGAGGGATGAGAAACGGAAAGAAGGCAGAGAGACAAGAAAAGGTAGAGGGACACATTCCAAACAGACATCCTGTCCGCAGATCTGAGAGAAAGCAAAGGTCAAGGAAGAGATGAGAGAAACGGATTGCTGGAGAAAACGTAGAGTCACACAGAGAAGCTGCAGAGGCAAATTGGAGGGAATAGAGTGAGCGACGCACGGGAAAGGGAAACAGGTAGAGACGGACAGGAAGGCGTATGTCAGACGAGGAGGAGAGCCGGTCAAAAGAAACAGAGACCAAAAGAAGAGACATGAGAGGTACAGTCGAAAGAGAAAGGTAGAGACGCACGCTAAAAAGAGGCGGAGACCGCAAGAGGAGATATCAGAGACAGAGAAGAAGCAGAGTGAAGAGACCAGAGAAGGCAGGGATGCACAAGAGAAAAAGTTGAGACGCATGGGAAATGGAAACAGGCGGAGACGGACACAGAGACGTATACCAGACGAGAGAAGGTAGAAAAAAAAAAAACAGAGGCGGCATCAAGAGACATGAGAGGTACACGGAGAGACGTTCGAAAGAGAGAGAGACGCGCGAGAGAAAATAGCGAGAAACGGAAAACAGACACAGACAGGAGACAGAAACAGAGAGCAAGAGAAGAGACGCAGACAGAAAAAGAGACACACTCGAAGGGAGCGACGCGTACAACAGATTACGGAGCACACAAGCTTGTGACGCTTGTGAGTAGAGAGTCCTTCGAGATTGGGACAGAAATGTCCAGAAGAAAGAAGCTCTAGAAAAGCAGGAAAGACTCACAGCAGAGAGACTTTCAAAAGAGAGAGACGGTAGATGAGGACGAACGCCGACGTGCCGCGCGCAGAGAGGCCGCGCCGCCGCGGTCGGAGGCAAAGTCAGCCAGCTCGGCGCCCCACCTTGGTCCCCACCATCGCTTGCAATCAAAAGGAGCTAGGGCACATGGCACACTTTTAAAGTGCAACGGAATTGCACCAAAAAATTGAAAGCAAAAATACTTTGCATGTGCCAGCACTCGTCCAAACATTGTACTCTTGATTAATATTACATTCATGGGGAAAAAAGATAAAATAATTCATCAACGCATGGGGGGGGGGGCGCCATGTCTGCAGCTGCACACCGGAAGTGACGTTGCTTCGCCCGCTGTTACTTCAATCGTGGACGTCAACCGACAGATTTTGAGAGCGACAGATTGAATCGAGACAGGAAGACACACTGCCGCCGTCAGACGAAGCAGAGCCAAGAGTCAAAGGGTCACATCACACCGCGATGTGAAAGGGACACGCAGAAAAAAAAAAAAAAAAAAAGATCAAATATCCAGGTCGGCTCCAACTGTCAATATGAGCGGTCACCAAGCATTTGGAAACTGAGAGCTACTTCTTGGCGATGGATTCGTGCAAAGGGCCGCCGGCTTGATACGCACGTGTGAAATGACAAATGTGCTCAAATGACCTTCTTTGATCATACCAATGACTTCTCACACCAATTAGGAAATTACAATTAAAATGGTCACTTCTACAAGCTATTCCTAGGAAATCACAATACCCCATACCTGGTAAGTTATTTTTAGAACAGGCCCACAGAGGGAGTCGCCAGAGCCAACGTACACAAAATCCGACAACGTGGGAAGGAAACCACATAACTATGCACAAGGTGTCCGAGAAAGATCAAAGATCTTGTCAACAATTTTCCTTTTTTTGGGCTTTGTTTTCAAGCGAAGGTAACGGGGTGACCGCTGTCAACGGCGGAACCGTGGATTGGCCAGCCACCACTGGGAGAGAGATGCAGTCAAAAGGTCGAGATCCGAAGAGAGTCAAGTGAGGAAAAGACAGAGAGAAGGAAGTGGAGAGACAAACATAGCATGAAAAAAAAAGTAGCATGTCAAAGCGGCAAAGAATGTCTAGCGTGGCTCTGTGGAGACCACACAGACAGTTGGAGCAGACATCCTATGATGCCAGCCTCTTTTCAGAGGGACTAAGTACACAGACAGTGAGAACACCCCCACCCGCCTCCCCAGCACCACACACACACGCACGCACACACACCGCATGTGTCAATCATCCAACAGGTGTAATGAGATGAGCCATCCATGGACGCTGCCAACTTACCAGTATGTGTATGGCAATGTCCTCTGTTCTTTCGGTACGGCTGTGATCCGCGCCCTTCCAGTTTCTTCTCTTCTGCTTCTTCTTGTCCTATTTCCTAAAATTTGAAGCCGTCTGATGCCTCCATGTCGCCAACGTGTCTCATAAAAAATAAAAAAGAAATATTACATTTCCGTGAAGACGTGTTGCGGGTAGCTCTCCCTCCATCCTCCTTCGCTTCCTCCTCCTCCTCCTCCTGCAGCGGGAAAAAAAGATGATGAAGATGATGGTGAGGATGATGATGAAGAGGGATGAGAGAGCGAGAGCGAGAGAGAGACCACTCGCGCAGGTTGGCTGTTTGCGGTGACGTCACCGCTCCGTCGGTTTTCTGTCCGTCAATGACACACTTTTTTTGGGTTGATATGCCGCGCACGTGTCCGGTATGGATTCAGCGCCAACTGCGGTTGTGCTTATTAAAAGGCGCGAAAATCGGGACTTCAAAGACATTCGCACACGTGGGTTTCCTATGTAAATCAAACTGAGGGAAAGTTTGAGTCCGTCTCAAATGTTGTACAGCGGAAATGAAGTGTCGCAAAACGGCCAATGTAGGTGGAATTAAAACTGCACTAAAAGCATCATTTGCAACGCTTTAAAGAGCTACAGAGTGACATTGGACACAAATTAAAGACAGTGAGGCGGTGACACTGTAGTGTAGAACATGTAACGAGACAAAGACAGAAACAGAGAATTCAGAGAGGCATAAGACACAATATAGAGCCACTCAGACTCAGATGGTAAAGAGACAGAGAGAAGGTAGAGAGACGTGGAGAAAAGGTAGCAAGAAAAAAAATCTGAAAGAAGGTAGCAAAACAAAGATGAACAGGTAAGGAAACACATTTGAAACAGATAAGGGAGGGACACAGAGTTAGAGAGAAGATGGCAAGAAAACCAAAAACAGAGAGAAGATAGAGAGAGAAACTAGGGAGACGCCTTGAAGAAAGAGAAGGCAAGGACAGAAAAAGAGATAAGGAAGCAAGACAAAGATTCAGAGAAAGTAATGAGACACATTTGAGATGGAGACAAGGTAGTGGGAAAAATTAAAGACTGAATATAGCAAATCAAAGTACAGGAGAAGGTAGTGAGACACATTCAAGATTGAGAGAAGCTAGCGAGAAAAATTAAAGCCAGAGAGAACGTAGCGAGACAAAGAGAGAAGGTAGCGAGGACAAAGAGAGAAGGTAGCGAGGACAAAGAGAGAAGGTAGCGAGGACAATTAAGAGACAAAAGGTATTCAAAGATGGCAAGAAGCTAGCAAAGCCACGTGAGAGGAGAGAAGTTAGCGAGAAAAAATAAAGGCAGAAGGTAGCAAAACAAAGACAGGGCAAACTAGCAAGATACATTCGAGATGCAGAGAATGTAGCAAAACTAATTAAAAGACAGAGAGAAAGGTAGCCAGGCAAAGAAAATAGCGTGAAACACAGAAAGTAGCCAGAAACTTAGCGATATGGATTTGAATGGCGAGAAGGTAGCAAGAAAATTAAAGACAGGTTAGTAATACAGACAAGGATGGAGAGCTACTGAGCCACATTAGAAATGGAGAGAAGGTCGCAAGAAAAATGAAAGACAGATCGCAAAACTGATTTGGAAAGAAGTTAGTGAGACAGTCACGATGGAGATGTTAGTGAGAAAAATTAAAAACCAAGAAGGTAGCGAGAAAAATTAATGAAGAGAAGCTAGCAAGACGAGAGAGAAGCTAGTGAGAGAGAAACATACGTAGAGAGAAAAAATAAATACAGAAGGTAGCAATAAGAGAGAGAAGCTAGCGAGACAAAGACACAGAGAAGGTAGCGAGAAAAATCAAAGATGAAGAGAAGCTAGCAAGACAAAGAAACAAGCTAGCGATGCACAGAAACACAAGGTAGCGAGAAAATTGAAAGACCGAAGGTAGCAAGACATGATAGAAGCTAACGAGACACAGAAACGCAAGACAAGTTAGCGAGAAAACTTGGAGAAGCTTGCAAGACCAAGACAGACAAAAGCTGACGAGACAGAAACACACAGAAGGTGAGGAAAAATGAAAGACGAAGAGAAGCTAGCGAGACTCTTTAGTGACAGAGCAGATCGCAAGACAGAGAGCAAAGGGAGCAAGAAAAGGTAAAGACAGAGAAAAGCATTAAACGGAATGGTTGTGACAAAGTGCTGATTTGAATGTGATACCACTTCCCGTGTAAAGTCTTCTCTACTCATTTGATCTCTCCCCCAAAAAACACACACAAAAAAATAAAAAGCTAAAGGACCTGCAGATGGATGTGTGTTAGACACATAAGGAAGCAGCATCTACTATTTGATATGTTAACACTGCTCCAGACTACATCGAGCCACGAGCTAATTTAGCATAGCGTTGTCTTAAAGGTGTGAAAAGAATATTTTGGCAGACCATATGACAGCTGACAATCATCCCACACTCGCCTGTGAGTCATCGCACTACTGCTGTCCTTTAGCTCTATGCTAAGCTAACGTGCAGCCATCAACGTGTAAGCCTCATTTAATCATTCACGCGCCTAATAATGATAATTATGAATAAAAACGTATTTGACATGTTAGCCTTAGAGGTGTAGCATAACATCACACTAACTCAAAATATACTCAATTTCGACAAATTTCATTTCTTCAATAGCGCCCCGTGGAAAGCTTGAAGAAAAAAAATGGGTTAGGGATGAGCTGATGACAACCACTTTCACCCATTGACAAAATTGGTTTGTAACAGGACGCACCAAAAAGTCTCCAGGACTCATGTTCCAAATTGACAGCAAGTCAGCCATTTTGATTTGAAGCGGGCATTTTGGTCGATTTGCTTCGGTCGCATCTGACCCCTGCCTAGAAAGTTGGACAAAATTAGCCCCGGACACCAATTTCACCCATCGACGCAAAATTGGTTGATGGCAAGACGTACCAAAAAGTCTCATATTGATTGGCCATAGTGTTTGACGCAGCTAATTTGGGTGAATTGCATCTTAGTGTCTCATGGAACGTTAGGAAAAATGAGCCCTGAACCTCATTTGACCAATGGACGCATTCACACATACAATAAAAAAAAAATACACATACAAAATAAAATACACTGAAAAAAAAATGGAGGCAGACTCAACAATGCAGGCTCACTATGTTAGGCACACGCAGTCGTATGTGTATCGTATCGCTTGTATTAGATAAAGTGCACGTTCACGTGTAATCACACGCACAACTAAACAACACGCTTTCCATTTTCACACTCCACTGTGATCACCGAAGACGCATGTTTAAAATATGAGCAACAGCTCTCCGTGTTGCCAATAAAGACGTCAAATGCCGAGCTCACCGTGTTCAAATGAAGTGGCCCTAATATCGATTCACACAACTTTTTTTGTGTTCAGGATTCTGGCACGCGTTCCACTGAACCCTCCTGTTGTTTGTTTCTGTGCTGGGAGCATGTTTTGGCTCGCGGTCTTGTTGGATGAAGAAGCTTCTCCCGATTAGTTTGGATGCATTTTTCTATAAATTGATAGACAAAATGGCTGATGAATGGTTTGCATGCAGTGATGTGGCCTGGATATTTCTTCTTCTAGGAGTGGATTGTGATACCGTCAGCCCCGTCAGTGATGTCACTGACTCTCGGCAGACCTGTTGGATGTCTTTTGCGCCGCACACCAGTAGTTTCTTTCTTTTTCAGGACATTCCACATTGTTGCATTGGCCATATATGTCCAATCTTTGCGCAAGAGTTCTGATCGATTTCCCCTTTTCTTTCAGCTTCAAAATGGTTTGCTTTTCTCCTGTAGACAGCTCTCTGGTCTGCATGTTTGCTTAACAGCAAATGCAGTTTTGACAGGTAAAAACAAACAAGTGTCCAATTTTAAAGCAATCAATCTAAAAGGCAACACCTGAGCAACTACTTGCAGAAACGCCCACCAGTCACATGTTCCAATTCAAGTCACTTCACTTTATTTATCCACTAGGAACTTCATTTGCAGACAGCGAGGCAAAAATGTCCCAATACTTTTGCTCACTTGAAAAGTGGGTGGATGAAATGCCCTGTCCTGAGTTGTTTAACACATCCGGATTCAAATACCATGAAATAAAAGCAGTGATTCTTAGCTGTTGTCTAATAATTCATCTTATGAGCTAAAACCCAAAAGTCTTCAGCATACAACAAAGCAATTGCCCTTGCAGTTCCAATAATTTTAGATTGTTTATAACATATAACTAGTAGCGACACAAGGGTTTGATTTAGCCAACCATATTTGTGTTCGAGATTTAAGCATTTGACAGCGAATGAATGAAGAGTGTTTTGTGTTACCACTTTGAGGCCAAGAAGTTGTGGCGGTGATAAAGATGATGAAGCCAGTCTGAGCGCTTCCTCCCGAATGTCAATCACACAGCTTGCTGTCAATCAAAGACCAAAGTTAGTCAGAAGAACACAGTAAGTGCAAGCTAACGTTTTCGAGTGGATGTACTGCTGCATGTTTGTGTGTGTAAAACAACAGAGAAAAACAACAACTTGTACATTCAACTTGTATTTGAACGAGGAACGCGTGACTAAAAAACAAACATGACGTATCCCCACTTGTTTTTTCCATTTGTAGCCAAACAAACAAAAAACAGATTTCTATTAAAAAAAGAAAAAAATGAAAAAAGAACTGGATAACAAAAATTGATTATGTAGAATAAGAGGTTGCTACAATAAGGTCAGTTAGATGCAACTTAAAAAAAGCCACATTTGTGGGGGTTTTTTTCCCCCCTAGATAAAATGAACAAAATGCAAACTTGTGTTACAGACAAAACCAAATCTCTGCGGCGGATTGATGGCACAGAATTGAATGTCTCCATAAGTGGGTATCATAAACATAGAACATGAATCATGTCCACCTGTCATACATCAGCAGTATTTCATGTCTGTTTCCGCATTTCTAAGTGTAAAATACCCCAAGTGGGAAAATCATAAAGTTCATCTGAAACAATTTAGTTACATCCATTATTGAATTGTTCTACATTTTAACAAAACATTCAATTTGAAATCAGTGCCTCCCAAAAGATTTAAAATGGCTTCAAGATGCCACAAATGGCGGCAAAGCACTACATGAAGACCCTCAACTCACTTTAACATACAGTAGTTCCTTGGCACCAAGATCAAGATCAGGCCACATTTTCAACAAGTAACAAGATGACAGCGCCGCGCACCCGCCTCCAAAAACAAAACAAAACATAGGTTTAGTGTGTGTATGTGGGTATCAAACAGTGTTCCCCTACTCTTGGCGGACGTGCACACACTGAGCCCTGCCGTTAATAACCAAAATCTGCAACAAACTAACAAACCAGCTAAAACGGTTCATAATAGGCTGTGGATGCCACAAGACGGTGGCAAAAAACTACTTTTGTCTAAATGAACCTCCACGACTCAATTTAAAAGAGTGCCTAGGCACCAAGATGCTACAAGGTAGCGGCAAAGCACTATTTTTGTCCAAACGAACCAGCACAACTGATTTCAACATAGTTTCTTGACACCAACAATGCTACGAGATGGTGGCAAAAAACGACTTGCCAAAATGAAATTCCTCAACTCAGTTCAACATTGCTTTCTTACCCCCCCACCAAATAACAGACGATAGGTTCACAAAAAAGGTACATTTGTAAAATGTCGAAGCACAAAAACTGATCCGTACAATTTATGTAAGAGGAAGGGATTGGGTGGGGAAACAAACTTGTAGTATCTGTAAAATGTGAGGAAGTGAAAAGAACAAATCCGTCTGGCAAGATGCCGCGGCTGCTCTCTGGCCCGCGGGCCTTGAGTTGGACAAGTGTGCTCTGTCATGAGGCCGCTAATGAAGCTGCAGTGAGGATCAATTTCATTTAATCAACCAGCATCAGAGACTCACCAGATTTAATTCTGCCGTTCATTAGGAAAACTTACATGTAAAAAAAAGGAGAGCGAGAGAGAGAGAGCGAGCGAGCAAGGAGCGCAATAATGAGGAAGGAAATGTCTTGAAAATAAAAGGCAATTAAAAGTCCTCATCCAAGCGGCGCAATCAGCATCCAGAGACATCTTTGCCTTTGTTGCGTCTCTGGAAGCGGGTTTCGGCCGGGTCGAAGCCCTGCTGACTAGCCCCAAAGAGCGCCCAGTCGGGGGTCCGCGCCGTGTAGTCCGACGCGGAGAAGACCTTGAGGCCGCCGCTCTCCTGGTGGGCCCTGGCCAGGTCCTGGAAACGATCATAGTCGATCCACGTATGCCACTCGCCATCCACCTTGAACTGAAAACGGAGAAGGACAAAAGATGAGCGGATGGCAGATAAACAGTCGGCTGCTAACGTAGTTGTCCTCATCGTTACTTGGTGCTCCGAGACTATATTTGGTCCCAGTAAACAGGGTCAAATTTGAGAGTAAAATATTCAGCGAGTAAATTTTATACTCAATTTTACGCTAAATATTTTACTGGGACCAAATATAGTCTTTTTAGTGTAAAATGTCATCTACGAAATTTATTGTGTGTGGACAGTTAGACCAGCGAGCTAGCTCGTGAGTTGCTAACATCTCAGTTTACATCTTTACTCAGTACTCCATGTCGAACATGAAAAAGAACAAAGAGTAATTGGGCTGAAACGGGTCCTCGAGTAATTTGGATACTTTGGTTCAAAACAATGCTGAAGGCATTTTTTTTCCTACCTTTAATACCCGCTTATTTACGTATACACTGTGAGGAAGAAGCCAAGCTAATCGCAGGAACGACTGTTCACGCGATGCATGACAGTAACACGCCACCAACGCAATAAGAAGGCCAACCTCAAAATAAACCTTACCCCAACCAAATAATATATGGACATCAATGCCTTGGCGCGCTTTTACTTTGAAGTTGTTCGCGGCAGCCTGTCATGCATAATGGCTGACTTGACTCGTTTCGACATCAACAACACGTTGTCCTGAAACAATGTTCAATCGCTAATTAAGGGCGCTAAAAAACCCCAAAAAACTTAAATATGCTGCCACCGTACTGTTTAGCGACAGCACCCGCGTTAGCGGCTAGCTGGCAAAACAGTGAGAGCCGTCAGATCAAAGCTAGTTTAATAGATGTAAATGACTCGGCACACTTTGGTGCTGACGGCCTGACACAGTTGCTGCTGATCACTTTTGAACAAATCAGGCTCATTCAAGTGCGTCGGTTCAGCTGGCAAGATGGCTACTGCGGCTCTGTTGTCACTTTGTCTCATCAACCTAAATATGGGGAGAGATTTGTCGAAAATCTCGCTCATGTTTCCAGAGAGGCGAATAGCGTGCTGCAATGCACAGATTCAATTGAAGTATTAAATGTTGATTACCTAAAAACGAAAAATGTTCATCATTAAGTGGAAATTAAGTTTTTTTGTTTTTTTTGTCTTCTGTATTTCTAACCAAGCAAAAATATCTTTCGATTACTCGATGGAATTTTCAGGAGGCTATCCAAACACCAAAATATTTGCTAGCTGCAGCCCATAAGACCAATGGCAGAGCCACTCAAAGACTGTGGTCTTTTTTTCTGGCCAGCTTTCTGTGACGACGCTAACTTCTGTGGTCATTTGTCTCTTGTGTCGCCCTTTCGGAATAAATGTCGCAAAACTTTCAAGGTTGTGCTGTATTTTGTTAAGACTTCCTCCTTATCAATCACGACTCTCACAGCCAAGCTGCCATCCATCTTGTTAAAGGGCCCACAGGAGGCTGATACATGGACCTGCGTGTGCCTGCGTGTGCCTGCGCGTGCGTGTGCGCGTGCGCGTGTCTCACCAATCCAAGCAAAACATGTAAGCGAGCAACCTCTCGTCTTGGCCACAATGCACCGGCGGCAGATTCAATAAACGGACACTGAGGCGCTAAATGGTGCTTGCATTCATGTTTCATCTTAAAAAAAAGGTGCATGGAGGAAGAGTCAAATGCTTTACACGTGGTGAGGGGTAAAAAAAAAAAAAAAAAAAAAAAAAAAAAGAAGATGAATAGAAATTGCACGAACCATCAGAGACAAAAATCAATTGACTGATTGATTGATGGTGAAGAGAGTGGAAGAGACTACTAATTGAGTCCGGCATGCTAATTGGAAGGAAAAGGAAGTCCTGCAAATTTCTCTCTGAAGGGCAAGTTTCTTTGCGGCCGCACTTGTCTACACGTGGCATTAGGGCTGCTCAATTAAGAGAAAATTATTATTCATGTAATAAATGAAATCACGATTATTCAAACGATCATTTATTTTTTGATACCAAACAAGAAAATGTTTACAAATATAAAGGCAACTAAATTGAAGTAAGTTCCTTTTGGACCAAAAGAAATTTGTAAAAATAATTACAAAATCAAAAAAGGTGCAAATGTATGAATTCAAACATGATTTACTTGTGTAAACAAACATGGCATTGCATACAAATGCACATGAATAATCATTTTTCACGATGATGCCAATTTTGTAATTGTGGAGTGAATACTCATGATTGTAATTGAATTTCAATTCATTGCACAGCCCTACACGCCATTCGGATGAATATTGCGTTTGTGGAACATGAATTCAATGGCAAAACACACCCGTTTGCAGCCATCTCAGGAAGCGGCCTTTTTTCCACACACACACGACTCTCAGAAAAGCTCTCTCATAAACTTTCACACATTTGCCATCTCACACTCGCTCAAACTCAGTCACATTCTCACACAGACACGGGCGCATGCACACGCAAACAAACCAACACACACACCTGCGTACTCACACACATAGTCACACCCTCCTTTTGCTCACACACAGTTACGCGAACGCACATTCAAATCCCCGCCCCCCCCCACATAAATGAAAGATAAGAGTGCATCGTCCTGAGAGCTTTCCAACAACTTTTGCATGGTTGAGGTGTACCTAATGAAGTGTCCCGCGCCTTTCTGCTTCGTGCTCCACATGTCACATGTCGAGTGAACGCGTAGCGAGCGTGTGAACAACGCGTAGCGGGCGATCCAGCTGCGCTAGTGCCGTCTCATTGGGCCTCACCCGTTCATTGGATGGAAGAGAACGGAAGGTCCTGTGAGCTTGTAGGGCACAACATGGACCCACAAATGATGCGAGAGCACACAACAGGTCAATGCATCACGTCCGCACTGCTGGTGTGTTTAACGTACCGACGTCGTTCGCCACTATGTAAAGACACAGGGCACGTGCACGCGTTTGTACTCTTTGATTGATTGATTTTTTTTTTTTTTTTTTTTTTTTCATGTGATCGACAAATAAGCAGGCATCTGTTTTTACTTGAAAAATCCTATTTGAGCACAAAGGTTTCCCGGGCCAAAAAAGAAGCGTCCATTTTGAAAAGGGAGGCGAGGGCGACAGCTCGGACTCGGCTCGTCTGCTGGAGAAAGCGTCACGCCGCAACACAACAATCTGGGCCGCAAGTGCAAAGATTGGGAGTGTGCGTGTGCGCGCGAGTATATTAGGAAACGCTGACAGGCGTGGGCGAGAAGGACGTGCAAATGAAGCAAAGTCTGAGGCTGTCGCACTAATGGCCGCGGCAGCGCACGACGGGAAAGATGACTGGCTTGGAATATTGACTACTGTGTGTGTGTGAGAGTGAGCGAGTGAGGGAGTGAGCGCGCGAGCGAGCGAGTGCATTTGCGAGTAAAAAGGAAAGAGCGAGACGGAGAAAGAGTCAGAGAAACAGTGGGATAGAAAGTCAGCATGTGTGAGAGTGAGTGTGTTTCACAGTGCGTGAGTCTGTGTGTGTGTTTGTGATGTGTAAGAGAATTAGTTTGCGTGTAGGAGAGTGTGAGAGTGAGTGAGTGAGTGAGCATGTGTGTGTATGAAAGGTAGTGTGTGAATGAGTAAGAGAGCGAGTGTGAGCAAAAGTATGAGAGAGAGGGAGTGTGTTGTGTCAGCGTGCGTGCGTGCGTATGTAGCCTTCCAGCAGGCTCCCAGGGCCCATGCGGTGCCACTGGATCACATCTGCAGGTGGTGCCCAAAAGTAAAACAACAACACATAAAAGACGACGACACTTTCAACATTCCAATATTGTGTGTGTGCGCATGTGTGTGCGTGCGTGCGCACCAAGACAATGACTCACCATTCGATATTCAAACATCTGCCCACGCCTCAACTGGACAGTTTGCCCATCAAAGAAATAATGACGCGGTTTAAGAAAGCCGGGCGCAGCCACAAGGAATCAACCGTTACACATTAAAGGCGCTGGCCCATGCGAAATGTGTAAAACTCTATTTAAAAAACGTACAATTGGCTTAACGGGTGGGAACGAGATGGACAACAAGCATGGCGGAGTCCTGGGGCAGGACAGGGCAGGTGAGGACCAAATAAGACAGCAGAGGGCAAGACAAGACCAGATAGAAGAGGAAAGGGCAAGACAGGGTAGGATCGGTCAGGAGAGGACAGGACAGGACTGGGCAGGCCCCGGCAAGATAAAGCCAGACGAAATAGGACAGGACAATGCGGGATTGGGCAAAACGGGACGGGACCTGACAGAACAAGAAACAACAAGTCGAGGCAGGAAAGGACATGAAAAGTCACGATAGAAAAAGATAAGACCTCAAGACAGAAGGACACAAAACCGGAAGACGAGAAAGGACAGGAAAGCCCGCCAAAAGACAGGAGAGGACAGGGTCAAGGCGTTACCTTGTTGTGGGCAATGAGCAGACAGTTGGAGTGTTCGTGTTCGCAGGCGATTTGGTAGTCAGTCAGCATGTCGACCAGCTGCTGCACAAAGGCGACCACTTCCTGGTGCCACGGGACGTTGGCCATGGTCAGACTGCTGGCTGAACTCTCACCGCAGTACGTCACGCCCTGAAAACGCGCACACACACACACTTTTGTCAAGATGTCCGAGATGCAGAAGATTTTGGTTTTCACAGCCGGAACGCAAACACCAAACCAAAAGGCGACGAACGCCAATCAGGGACGAGCGCGGGACAGGCAACCTGACTGTGTCAATTCCACTCAATGAAAACTGAACTGCTGGACAAAACGGGCAAAAAGGCAGAGAAGCACAACGCTTCAACAAAAACAAAAGAAAACGCTAATAAATTGAAATGTTACATTTATAAAACTAACAACACAACAACGATTTCTAACTAACTGAATTTCCAAAAGAAAAGTCAAACCAAAAAGTAAAGATAATGAAAAATCCCAAAGACTCCTAAGCCTCGTCTGTGTGTTCAAGAAAAAAACCCCAAAAGGTGGCTTTGTGAAGCCGACCGCATACATTTTGGCTTCATCGTGAAATATTCCCCCGAAGCTCCATATCCCCGACTTGCTGTGAGTCGTGACGTGTATAATGAGGACAATTCCCCAGGTGGGACGGCAGACGGCACCTTGGCGAAGGAATGATTGGAAATCGGTGCTTAGCGGCGACTGGAAAGCTTTTCTTTTTGTTTTTTTTTAAAAAGGCTGACATTTGCTCCCTTTGCAGACTGTTTGTGCAATCGGGACGCAATTGATGACGGCGGCTGCACCCGGAGGCCGACTGAGTAACGGCCCGGCGCACCGCCGTCGCCATCAATCACTTGCTCCGGGCCCAGACGACGGCCGGCCGGCGGTCGGGCGGGCGGGCTGGAATTAAAGTATGTGTCACAATATGGATATAAAATGCGCTTTTAAACACATTTGAACTTTTGAAAGTATTCCTTAGCACCTGTTCTGACTTTCCTTCGCCGTCAAGAGGTTGGAGATGATTATGGAAGATGACTTTGCGTGCTCGTTTCAAGCTGTATTGGTCACTTCAAACTTGAAGTATGCAGTCAAACTGACCCATACAACTCCATAACTCAATATTGTACAGTTCACCAAATTTGTCAAACTGCATATTTTTTTATGGGCTTTTATAAAATTTATAGTATTTTTGTAATATTTTGCTTTTTTTTTTATACCTGTGCTATTATTTCTCTTTTTAATAACCTCTGTATTTTTTAAATCCAATATATTTTTGGTGTATTTTGTATCATATTTAATGTGTAATCTCAGAAAATTACAAATATTTTTGTCTTTTTTTTTGCAATTGTACATATTTTGTGTGATTTTTATAATCTTTTAGAAACGTTCCCAAATATATTTCAGTTATGTTTTTTCCCCCCCAAACGTTTCTCTGTTTTTATACTTGTATTATTTTGCTGTTTTATGTATTTTAATATTTTCTTTTTGGTTTCAGCATTTTTGAAAATTTGTTTTGTAATAAAAATACTTTCGATCCGTTGAAAATATTACAAAAATAGAACGCTCAATAGTTTTGTATTTTTGTCATATGTCAACACATACAAGCAAACACGGTTCATTTACTGTACACACCAAAATGTTCAACCAAACCACAGCGAGTATACATGGACCCATGTATTACAGTTCAATCGGAACAGCAGGCCCTAACTTGTGAAAAAAGTGAAAAAACACACACACACACACACACACACACCCCAAAACATTGCGGTGGCCTTTTGGGGGCTAAAGTGAAGGCACCAAAGCCTTTTTCATGGCCACAAATGAAAACTTTGGGCAAACGTAATACTAGATATTGCTTTCAATTTTCCACCCCCCATTCCACAATGTGCAGCGGGTTGTGTTGAAGGCAAGTTTATTGGTGTGTCTGTTGAATCAATAACGCTTATTGATGCAGCAGAGAGACAATCAATCAGGCCTCCAACGAGCACAAGACACCAAAGAAGAAGAAAATGATTAACCGGGGAACCTCTGACAAAAGGCCGAAAATGTGACACCGACTTCAATTGATTGCCTGCTTTCTGCACCGCAAGCACGCACACGCATGCTGATAAATTCAACAACACGTTATGGACACTCACCGGACACTTCATTAGGCACACCAGGGATGCAATACGCCGCACTCGTTCTGCTGTGAATTGCTTTGTTTTTGCCAAGGACATCATTTGGGTGATTAAGGCGGAGACTGTTTGTGCTAATATTCTTGTCAATAAATTGTGACATAAAAAACCCCCACACTGTTTTGCACGACAGGGTATTAGGGACACCCTGAAAGATTTAGAATGTAAATGTGTTATAAAAAGTGTTTACATGGCCAGAATAAAGTCGTTGTTTCAAGTTAACAAGTCCGCTTTTTCAAGTCAACTCGAGGTCATCTTACTTTTACAACTGGGCTGCGGCCGTGTTAGCAAATTGCCAATCACATTCCAACTCATGTGAAACGGGAGTCACACCATTAAAAGTCCCTCTGGTTAACCCCAAATAAAGTTCATGTGCTCTCGTAAGCTTTTCCTGACATCGCGCTCTGAAATTTTCCTTTTTCATGCATTCATGAAAACAGGCATTTGACCAGATGGATGGATGTGGTTACACTGAAGGAGTTGATATCAAGAAGGAATTGGATATGAACAGTTTGCCCACTCTAGTTCTCAATAGCTCAAAAGTCCCCAATGAGTGCATCAGGTAGCATTATTGGTAGAAACATTAGTCAGCACTTGCTGTCAGTGACAAATGAAAAGGTCTCAGCGCTAATCGATAGCAGATTATCATTTCGCAGGAACACAGCAATGTTCTCGGAAGGCAAGGCTTGGGCGGCGGACATGTAAACACAGCATGCTTAAATCGATATTTCGAGACGAAAAAAAAAGAGATATTGGGGAGCCCTTTGAACAGCTCTCACACTGACTCAACACTCACAAACGCTTCAGAGCGCACTGAGCTGCGTTCAACAACATCGTTTGAATCCGCAAGACAAAGTTTACAGGACTGAGCAAAAGTCTTGAGATAAAGGTGTTAACTATTTTGGCATTTGCAAATGAGTTAACTGCCGAGTCCATTTAAAGTCTCTTGCATCATCAAACATCAGTCAGCTGGCGAGAGATAAGAAGCGCCAGCGACACTGGTGGTGCACAGCTTCCTCGCGCCACAGTTCTTTCGCGCCCTCACACTGTCACATCAGCAGTAATACACAAAGAATGGAAAAAAATGCAAACAGACAAAAGAATTCTGAAAATATGAGTTAAAAAAATACTAGATAAAACCCCCCAAAATATATGTATACGTTTGGGCTGCGACTATTTTAGTTTAATAATCGATGAATCCCGTCGATTAGTCGAATCTAAAAAAAAACATGTTTCCATTTCCATTGCTTTATTCAAAATCCGGACATGATTTCAAACTGGCCGTACAGAAAATGCACATACATAAATTAATCATGAATTAGCTCCTGGTTTGTTTCGTAAAATGTCCGAAAATACACAAAAATGTTGATCATTTGTTTGATCAACAAAGCAAACCTTTTCGAATGAACTCAATGATCAAATCTGAAATTATTTACTCTCCAGAAGCTGAAATTCAGAGTATTTGGACAATTTTGAATTTAAAAAGATATATTAAAGCATAATTATCAATGAATTTGATATTCAATTAGACCTCGACTATTTAGACCTGCGAAGAGCAGATTTAAAGATTAAACGTCATCGTTAAAGATGGTCAACACCTTTTTTTTTCAACAGTTGCAAGTAAACTTGATTTTTTTTTTGCACAGATTCCACATCTAGCCTTGTTTTTTTTCTTGAGCACAGCAGTAGTTGAAGCCTTCACCTCCTTGTAATTTAAGTGCACAGCGACTTTTACAACATCAGTGGGTGTCGTTAGGGCAGGTGTTCCTAATGAAGTGGCTGCTGAGTGTATGATCTGCAAATGATGACATCATCACACTCCGAATCATCATTCAGGTCTGCTTGTTCACACTGGATAAGCAAACACACGACGGGCCAAATGGGGAAAAGCGACGAGCCGGGCAAACAAAACGCACAGATTGTCATCAACAGACGAGGCGCTTGGAGGAGGATGGATGAGCTAACGCGGGTTTAGCTTGTTACTTCTAATGTGGTTGCAAAGTGCAAAGCGAGCAAGACTCCAGAGCCCCAATTCGTTACAGGAAACACGCGCGCACACAAACGCACGCGCTTGTCAACAAGCTAAAAAGTTTTGTTTCTAATTACAGCGATACGTCCCTGGACTCACTGCTGCCCTTTATATGCACCGCAGTGGTCTGCCACACTGTGAAAAGCACAAACACCTTGCATATTATTATGCAGCAGCATCCGCATTTTTCCTCAACTGGCTCCCAGTCAATCCAGAATCGTGCTCGTTGCCATAGAGCAAAAAGCGGATGCAGCACACTTAAGTGTTGCCGCATGCTCGTGTTGTATGTGTTGCTGCCCAATCGCAGTTGTTTGAAGGTTTACAGCCATAATATTCTTGCTAATTTATGTTAGCTTCTCTACAGTTGTTTATGTTAGCATTAAGATAATGGACTTTTGGAAGACAAACGCATCTGGTGTGCTGTTTGAATGTGTTGAAATATTACAACACGACAGAGAGTCTTGTTGCAAGCAACGTATAACATTTCCAAAATACTGTGACAAAAATGACAAAAGACTAGAAAAGATATGAATCGCCCAAGAATACATAAATCGTAGGCAAAATATAGAAAACTTTTCAACAAAACAAAAAAATGCAGGATTAGGAAAAAATACATAAATAAAATTATAATAAAATATCACAAATACAAAATCATGAGAAAAACAATATTATAAATTCTTTTTAAATGCAAAAAAACATTTTTTTTAAAAATGCACACATCACCTAAATTGTTACAAAATACGTAAAACATTTCAATATCATGCAAACAATAACATTTATAAAATAAACGCATGATGATTTAGAAAAACAAATCTGAAATATGCAAAATTACAAAAATGAGAAAAATCACCACTTGTATCTGAAATTACAACAATACTCTGACAAAAATATTGAAAGAAATAATACAAAAAAAGGAACAGCCACGTAAAAACAAGTAAATATCAACCAAAACAAAACATGGGGAAAAAAAAAAATTAAATCAAAATTACAAAAATACAACATTATAAAAATACATAAAGAAATGTACAAACATATATACATATATATATATACATATATATATATACATATATATATACATATACATATATACATATACATACATACAAATATACATACATATACATACATATATATACATATACATATATATACATATACATATATATACATATACATATATACATATACATATATACATATATACATATACACACATATATACATATACACATATATACATATACACATACATACATATACATATATACACATATACATACATATACATATATACATATACATATATATACATATATGCTAAAATATTACAAATAATCTAAAACTACAAAAATTATGACAAAAATACATTTTTTAAAACTACTCAAATAAATTCAAAAATACTCAAAACCACTTCATTATTAGGCAAGACATACACAAGCTATAAATAAAAAATGGGGGAGCATCATTAAGAAAAGTTATCAAATTACAAAAATACACAACCATGATGACAAAAATATCTAAAATAAAATACAAAAATACACAGAATTAAAAAAATATAACATTAGGACAAATGATCAAATGACTAAAATTCAAAACTATGACAAAAATGCATCTCAAATATACCTAAAGTTACACAAATAATACATTCTAAATATTAGTCCGAAAATGCAAAAACACTTGGAATATTTGGCTTTCCTTTCAATCGCGGAACTAATATTGAGTTGTCTAAATGCCGTTGGCGACAAATGCTTCACAGCTGTGTTGCTGTCCCACCCCACCCGCCTTTGCTCTGTTGTTAAGTGTGAAAACAAGCACAGCGCAAACACCTGCGAGGAGCTTTTCTGCCCTCTTTGCTCCGGCACCTGCACAAAAAACAAAAGCCTCACGCGACACTTACAAGAACAATGAAGGCGTGGCGTCGCAACGTGTTCAATTATTTACTCCAGTTGGTCACACGTGCGAGGCGGCCGTGCGCTCGCGCCCTCCATCATCAATTGGGGGCCCTTCTGCCACCTGATTACCACAGACGGACTCCAGGCTCACCCTGGGGGAAGTAATGGGCCAAGGGGGGCCGGCGCGTCGCGCTCTTGATTATAAATGAGGGAAAAAAACAAATGTGTTCTTGCGAGGGGCTGCCTCATGAATGCCAACAAAGAGCCGTGCATGCTCTTTTGCTTCTGGAACGGCACAAGAAAAACAAACATTTGGCTGCATTGTGAGAACAAGTCAAGCATCATCATTTGCCACTTTGAAGATTTATTTCACCCTCAGCAGGGCTTTCAGCTTGCTTGTGGCCATTTTTGACCTTGTACAGAACTGCAGTAGCCTGCCTGCTTTTTTTTTATTAAGTGGATTCATCTTTGATATCAAGGAACTATGTTGAACTGACTTAAAAAAAGCATTGCTTTGGACTGATCTTGTAGCATCTTGGTGCCAAGGAACTAAGTTGAAGTAGATTTTTACCAAAGCTGTGCTTTAGAATGATTTTATGGAATCTTGGTGTCAAGTGAATTTGGGAGCTTCATTCAGACAAAAGCAGCAATCATTTTTCATACATATTTTCAATAGTATAGTCTTGCGACAAATATGAAAGTGAGCATATCTGGACATGTTAGAATAGAATCGATCTCTTTGGCGCTAGACTTGTTGATTGCTGTGACTTTCTCGACTCGCAGTCCTTTGTCCAGTCATTCATCGTATAGTGAACATTCAAGACAAATAGCCAGCAGATGTTTGGATGGAACCTATCAGACGGTCATGCGGGGCAGTGACCGTAATTCAAGAGCTGAAGTTGGAAACGACAAAATCCGATCGTCACATTTTTATCCACATTTGGAAGACACCTGATTACGATTTGTACATCCGATTTTTTTTTTCTCTTTAGGCATATTCCAATTGTGACACTTGCGAAATGCAGCCTGGGCTGCTGACGAGAGGACAAACGCTGTCTGATGAGGACACGTGTCACAGTCCCTCACAGAGTCAATTATTCATCTGCGTGTTCAAAAATAAAATAGACTTGCATGCAAAAGGGCCCGCGCGTTGTTAAATAATAAAATCTTCATGTCTTTTTGACTGTGTGCTAAAAAGGAATCCTAATACTTGACAAGAGACAGTTTTAGTGGGCTTTTCAACTCGGAATACAAGATGTGATTTGAGTTTTGACTCGCTTTTTTCGCATCAGATGATTTCAATCATGCGCAACATGTTACAAAAAATATCAACATTACATTGAGGGAAATGCTCAAATATTATAAACATCAGAAATCATTAAAAAAAAATCTCTAATGAAATTTAAAAATTGAAATATTTTGGACATATATTTTTTTTAAATACACAGAAAATAAATACTGGCAAAACACAACACAACAATATCACAAACGCTGCATGCCAAAAAAATTTAAATGATTAGAAATAAAATCTAAACATGGAAAAATATTGAGCCAGAAAATCAAAGTCAAAAAACAACATCAGAAAAATTACAAAAACATTTAAACAGTATGTTTGTGAAATTGTGAAAATTTGAAAGAAAATTGGAGGTTTTTAAAATTAAATTAAAACAATTTTGAAAACTGTTAAGACAAATTACAAAAATATTACAATACAGAACAAAACAATAAATAAAAGTAGAACAATAACAGACAGCCAAACAGGTCACAACAGAAGTATTTCCCAAAAAAATTACAAAAACATCAACAAATTCCTAAAATTACAAATAACAAATGTATTTGGACAGAATATTGCAAAACACATCTGAGTACCAAACAAAAAATATACACATTTGCTTCTAGTTCTTTGGTTGTAAAACTTTGGAGTGAGCACAGACGGCAGACTGCTTGCCAGCCAGCCAGCCGCCAGCGCTCTTGGCATTCACCCGCATTATCAAAAGAAATACGAGGCTTTTCTGTCTGATGTCTCCCAAGACGCCCGCCATGTGGATGCATTCCAATGAACACACTCACACCCACACACACACACACACGAACAATGACATAGAACCGTATCCTACCTTGACCTCGATAAAGTCGGGCTGGCCTAAGGCCACAAGCTCCGAGTAGGCCGTCATCTCCTCCACGTTCCACGCCTTGACGAGCGTCAACCGATACACCGTCCTCTGCCTCTGAACCACGAAAAAACCACACATTAGAAAAATGCAAAAAATAGACTAAAATAGAAAAACGCTAAAGAAAAACATCCAAATTATTCAAAGAAGAAAAAAATACACCCAAAAAATATGAATTGTTTTAAAAAGAAAAATATGAGAACAAAGAATATTACAGTACAACTAACATATGACAACATTATAAGTAAAACATTAAACTAATCCATCCATTAATTGCCATTTTAAAACATGACAATTTCTAAAAACAATTTGAAATGTGGACTCGTCAGACCAGAGAACACTTTCCCCAATGTGCATCAGTCCATCTTAGAGGAGCTTGGGCCCAGAGGCGCCGGCGGCGTTTCTGGGTGTTGTTGATAAATGTGGCTTTTGCGTTGCGTAGTCGAGTTTCAAGTTGCACTTCCGGATGTAGCGCCCAACTGTATTTACTGACGTTGGTTTTCTGAAGTGTTCCTTAGCCCATGCGGTGTTATCTTTTACACACCTTGGTGTCGATGTTGGAGGGATGGAAGGTCACGCGCAGCCACTGATGGTTTTGGGCCTTGCCTCTTACATGCAGTGATTTCTCCAGGTCCTCTGAACCATTTGATGATATTATGCACAGTAGATGACGAAATCCCTAAATTCCTTGCAATTGTACGTCGAGGAACATTGTCCTTCAACTGTTGGGACTATTTTCTCACGCAGTTGTTCACAAAGAGGTGACCCTCGCCCCATCTTTGCTTGCGAATGATTGAGCAAGTCAGGGAAGCTCCTCTTATAGCCAATCGTGGCACCAACCAGCTCCCAATTAGCCTGTCCACCTGTGTTTGATGAGCATGCCTCAACTTTGTCTTTTTTTGCCACCTGTCCCAAGTTTTTGGGAACGTGCTGCGGCCATCAAATTCTAAGTTCATGATTATTTGCGAAAAACAATCAGGTTGATTACGGTACTTTGAACACCATTACATATCGTGTCTTTGGTCAAACACGATTTGCAATCCATTGTATTCTGTTTTTATTTATGTTTAAAACAACGTCTCAATGTTATTGGAATCACGTCAAAAAATACAACAAAATAGCCCTTCAAATATCTATATATTCCTTTCAAATGTAAAAATATTACAACATAACTACAGTACATGTGTGTTCGAAGTGATGTACAAAGTGGCAAATTGTTAGTAGCACAAGAGCAGGGCGTGTGTGTGTGTGTGCTATCATCAAGGACATCCTGAAGTGTAATTTGCAATAAAACAAAACACCTTCCCTTTGGTGCCTGGCCAGGACTTGATTGTTGATTCTGGGAACACAACTGGCGGCGTTGCGCGTGAAAGACGCCGCAGCGCTGCAGTGAGCGCCCGGAGAGCGAATGGAAATAGAACGGAAAAGGAGGGGTCGCCCAGCATCTTAATGCTACAACAAAAGCAATTGGACGAGGGAATATGTTGTACACAGTCAACTTTCCCTGGGCGGACTGCATAAAAGCAGGCCAAAACATTGCACTGCTGCTGTTGGAATGGTGCAGGATGACGTAGGCTGGGGGGGTGCTGTGGCGGGGGTCAAACTAATTTTCACGGTGGGCCACGCGGTATTTCCTTGTAGCTTCATTTTTACAAACAATGTCACCACGTAACAAGCACATTCAGAAACTAGCTGCACAGCCACGACCGATGGCAAGAGCCACTCAACGCGCAGACTGGCTAACGGTTAGCCGGTCTGCAGCCCGCCGCTATCCCGAGCCAACTTGACACTCGCGTTCATAGATGCAGAAACTACAGTGCACGACGTCAGGGTGGTGACCAAAAGTGGACAAATACCTGCACCTGCGTTGGTAATGCAAACTACATTTTTTATGGGATTACTTCGGTAATCAATGCTACTTCGGTAATCAATGCTAACAAATACTCAGTAGAAGCAGCCGTACAAGCGAGCCCTGCCACCAATAGCAAAATTCGACCAGTAATTGATGCGCTCCCAAAAAGATTCATAAATGTCTATAGATGCCACAATATGGCGGCAAAGCACTTATTTTTCTACTAGGCAAGGCTAAGGCTAAATTATCACATAATTCCTTGGCCACAAGGTGGCGCCAAAGCAATGTAGTTATTTTAGACATTGCTTTGGCCTGAGCTCATGAACAGTAAACGGGTGATTTTTTTTCTGCAAATAACGGTGGACATGTTCCCTCCAAAAATTTGCAAGCGGTCGGTGATGTACATTTTCAGTACGGTGCAACCCTTCCATAAATAAGACCACTGTTTTAAAAACATGTTGGCAACCTGTGACTGAAAAAAACTGCACCGGCAGCTTGAGAGCCACATTCACTGTGGAGGGGAAACTAGAGCAGGCGAGAGAGAGAACAGGTGGTGGAGGAGAAAGAACAGGTGGAGGAAGAGAGTAGCGAGAGAAAACGGATGGAGAGAGAGACACAGAGACACAGAGAACAAATGCAGGTAAATGACTCGGCTGGACACCAGTGGAATGCTTTTAAAAATCAAATAAATTGCGTTGAATGGAGGAAAAAAAGAAAAGAAAAAAAGAGTAAAGTATTTGTAACAATACATATTCAAGCTGTAATGGAATTGTAATACCATGACACAGGTGAAACTGCAATACTTTTGTACACCGTTATTATACTGTTAGAATCTGATCTCAATTTTTTTTTATATTGTCCTCTCTAGTCTCTATATTAGGCTGAACCATTTTGAAAAGTCATCTAATTTCATTTTTCTCCCTCAATATTGTGATTGTAATTTAAGATCAGATTCTTTTTCAAGGTCTTGTTCCCGTCTGTTTTTTAACAAACACGAGCAATAAATTAATTTGTATTACACTACACAATATCGGCTTTATTATAAATACAGTACATGTTTTGGTCTTAAAGGTTAGGCTAATATAAAGGCAAATGAACCATGAATTTATAATATAATTGATTAATTTATCAACTTCAATTGGAGTTGTTAACTTACTAAACACTTTGACGTGCAGTCTTTTAGGCGTTTACAACGACAATTTCTACCCAACAAGCGAGGCGCCAACTGTCGTCAGTAAGTGATCAAATCTGTGGCTTTGTCTCTTAACATTTCACGTCTCATGAAACAATGATGTAAACATAAGCAAGCACTGAACTTACCGACAGAAAGCCTCATGGAGCCATATGCTAAGCCTAAACAGGAAGTCCGTCATTTTGAATTTACATATCTTAAAAACATATTCATAAAGCCCAAATCGCAGTCTTTGCATTCGACTATACTGGGATATTAATTTGACTTTGATTCATTGTTCAGTCCTACTAGATATTGCAGATTTTTACCTATCACGGATGGGCCAGGAACCTATCCCCAACGACAAACATGTAAACAACTCCGTCTTTAGAACACGTATTGACAGAGGCTGCCGCAGGACGCCGGCTGCGCTAATGGACTTTTGTCTCTTTTCTTGAAAAGAAAAAGGCCAGCCAGACCTTTTATCCGGGTGCTCCCGCGAGACGAGGATACGTTGCAAACAGAAATGGAGGCACGCTGGCACAGCCTCGCATCCAGCGGGAGCCGGCACAAAAGTTTGACGTTTTAAACTCATCGATGAGCGTGGGTCGAAGCGGGTAAAGTGTTTTGGCATTTACGGTCTGACGCAGTCAAACGCAAACACACACTTTGTAGGTAGTGACTTCAGTGAATATGTCAGTGCTGAGGTGAAGCATCGCAAACGTCACTAATTCTCTTTCAAATTACAATCCACGTAAACAATGCAAACAACATGGCAATGACTATCAATGACATATCATTTTTCAAAAACACGACTGTGAACTTAAAAAAAACAATGCCTTTTTAATTACTTTGTTTGTGGAAAGCCTTGAATCTTAAATTGACTGTCAAACTACGACTTTTTTCCTTGAAAAAAATACTATTGTGGTCGTAAACATAACCATATTTAAGGCAAAAAATGTGACAATTTTTATCGAATGTTTGGAAAAATGTGATTATTAAAATTACCTTTCACAAAAAGGACATAGGACTTTATTCAAATCTTAAATAGACAAATGTCTTCACCAGCCCCCCCCAAAAACACTGAATTCTGTCAAAAAACAGCTCTTTGAAGAGAAAAAAAAAGTCAAAAATCAATGATGCCCCTAACCCCCAGAAATGTTAAACTTATATCATTATTAAGACTAAAAACAACAACAACAAAAAAAACTTGTTCGTAGAAACTTTTAGCCCAAAAACCTTATAAAATGACTGCCAAAGTAATATTATTTTCCTGGACAAAACGAGACTTTATTCTTGCCTTCATGACTTCAATCGTGGAAATATACACCTTTGTGACTTTTTCGAAAAAATATACTTTTTTTCTCACATTTACATGTTTGAGAATTTTTTTTTTTTTTTTTTTTTAAATCACTGTCAAAATACACCATTTAACTTCTCATAATATTGGGATGTTTTTTAATCTTGAAAAAAACCCGACTGTATTCTTTTAAGAGGACGGTTAAAAAAAAAAACTGCAAGCAAGACTTTCCAATGTTAACAGGATTCATGTTTGTCATGTGGTAAAATGTGCTGACCTTCTCAGCCAGGGCCTTGAGGCTGTCCAGGAATCGCGTCCAAAAGTCCTTAAAGAGCGGCCTGTCGATCTTCTTCAGGCTCTCCTTGGTGCTGGCGTCCACGCTAACATACAGCTGAGTGACCGGCTCTAGGCTCCTGAAAGCAACGCATATTACTGAGCCTTCACCAATTAACTCCCACAGACATTGTGGAGGAGGTGGATGCACAAGTCATGTCGCGTACAACACACTAATGGCATTTTAATTCCCTTCAATGGGGAAAATTGATTTGATATACTGTATAGAGGATTTCACAATTCATCCGCTCCAAAAAGTCTGACTAAAACCAAACTGAAAAAAACCAAACAATATTTCTCAAAGGAATTTAGGTAAATCCAATCAATCTGTTCCAGACAAGCAGACACCCGCCTGTATTAACAAAAAGACACATTTTATAGATAAGCAGAGCTGGGCACTTGATGCTTTTTTGCCGGTCTGTCCTCCGTCCGCCACCTGGGTAGCCTTCCGTCCTCGTCCCTCCGTCCTTATTCATAAAAATAATCATCTTCCGACCCCGTCTGTCCTCATTCTTTTAAAGTGTTTCCGTCCTTACATTCCTTCCGTCCGATCTGAGATGGCTGAATTAAACATAATTTAGTTTACCTTTATTTGAAGTTCAAATGACAAATAAACCAATGCAAGAGTCTCTTAGCACCCCGTAACGGCACAAAGTTTATACTGCAGCGAAGTAGTGACGTTTGCAGTTCAGTCCGCAGTCGAACGCGTTGCAGCCCGGAATACAACAACAGAAAACTGCATCGGGACTCTGAGTAATAAATCGAGTAGAAATTGGCCGATACGTCCATAAAGAAATACGGCATGACGGCACGTTCGCGAACCCTGTAAGAAAACGCTAAATAAACTTGCTCATGTGCATGGAATGCTTTGTGTGGGCGCTTGATTCCAGGAAATGAGTGACTGAGCGGGCAGATGGGCGAATTTGGCACAGACCGTTTTCAAACCGTCAAAAACGGGGATAACATCTTGGTAAAAAAAAAAAAAAAACACAACACAAAAAAAAGACAACCGAATCTTACGAAAAGTCCTAAGTGAAGGTAGCCGTGCTACTTTTGGAAGGCTTTGACGAACAACACGACACCAACTGATGGCAGCTGGCTGCAAGGCAGTGAGAAAGGCAACGCTACCTGATTTCCTCGGGGAACTGAGCGTTGGTGACCAGGAAGCTGGAAATGCGCTGGGAGTGGAGGAGGCGCACAAAGCGGTTGATTTCGGGGTACATGATGGGCTCGCCCACCAGGGACAGAGCACAGTGCTGCACCGTCAGACCCTCCTCAAAACGATCCTGCTTCACGCCGGGGACGCCTGGCGGGACAGAACCCAGCGCCGTCATTTCAACTGCCGCTCCACACAACAATATGTGTGAAAGAAAGAAAGAAAGAAACAAACAAACAAACAAAAAAAAAAAGAAAGAAAAAGAGGAAAAAAAGTTGTACGATTTTTTTTTTGGTATATATTGTCTCTCTATGTTGTGGATCTTCACTCGTCACAGGTGGGTCTGGAAGATATCACCCACAATTAATGGGGCTTCACTGTATTTCACTATACCACAAGACAGGTGCAAAGCAATTTACTTTATGTTAACAAAGGAATTTCTGTTTTGGGTTTTTATCTTGTCTCTTTTCTTTGGTTGCAAAGTGCTCCGCACTCCGATTCAGGAGACAACACAGTACAGTACAACAGAACGCATGAGTAAATTCGGTAAGGAGGAATATTTAATTCATGCCTAAAATTTGCCAGAAAAGTCGGAACCTCATGAATAAGCACAGCAACCAGAAGGCTCCTTCAAGAGCATCCCACGCCACATTTTCAAACTTCGCCTTGTCGCACGTTGCACCGCTGACCTCGAAATTGTCGGATCATGTTCTGATGCTTGTCCAGTGCGTCCTGCAGGATCTTCTCAGCGGGGTCCATCTTCCAGCGCCACTCGGTGCCCACCGGGTTGGTGTGGTGCCTTGGTGCCGAGCGCACACAAAAAAAAAACATCAAACTAGGATTCATCTGAGCTTCTGCTGCAAGAGTTCCTCACCTGAAAGATATCTACACTCAAGGGACACAACATTACGTACACCTGCAGAATTTAATGGCATCCAGGACAAGAGCTCTATTAAAAATTGATAGTTGTGCTTGTACGCTGGTGTAGATGCTATATTATTAATTGGAAACAATAACTCTGTTAACATTCAGGCCTTGTTTTGATTTGACTACCCTGTTCATTGTCAAATTTCTTTTTTGAGAAAAATGTCATGAGATAATTCTAGAGAAAAAAATTCATGAGACAATACAATTTTATTTATATAGCGCATTACATAACAGCTAGAGCTGTAGAGAATACAGTTGTATTTTCACCATAAAATATGCACAAGATTATGGGATCACAGTTGAATTTGCTTCTAGATAAAGGCTAATTTGGATAAATATTCTTTTTTTTACATTAAAGGATCTTTTATATAGAGAGAATAAAAAAACTAATCTTTCATGAATGAAGTTGCATTTTGTAAGAAGAATTGAATTTATGGGATTCAAATCTAGATTGTCCAATAAAAAAATAGTCATTTTATGAGATTAAGTGAGATTAATAAAACAAAATGTTTTCTACATTGTGAGGAAATAAAATCTAATCTTAAAAGAATAAAGTCACTTTTTTTTTAGAAAAGAAATACCAGTAGGTATTCTATGATCTTAAATTTGAAATTATTAAATTACAAAAAAGTTATTTGACGCAAATCTACCTATTTTTCTGTGATGATGTAATATTACGGGATTAAATGTTATGAGTCGTATTAGCCCCCACCGCCTAGATGAAAATTTACATATTACTTCCTATTCCAAACATAACATTGGAAAAGTTAAAAGAAAAAAAGTTGTAACCTAAAGACAATAAAGTCCTTTCATTCATTCGATTTGGCAGACGTCACAGCTATTCTTCCTGGGATCCACTTCAACCATTTTTTTCCCACTATTACAAAGTCCTGTGGTGATTTAGTTTGAATTTGAACACTTGTTTTCATGTCAGCAAACTGACCCTACGATGACACAAGACATTTTCAGCAGGTTATCAGTGGGGAGGGGGCGCAGGGTGGGAGCAGACGGGGGGGGCCCGCTGATTTTCCGTCGACCTCCATTGTCGCTTCTGGACAAAATGTCGTACATGTGGCGACAGGGGGAGCGGCACCCTGTCAGCGACCTTTAAGCGTGGGGTGACAAACACCTCGCCTGTCACCAAGGCTGCCATGACTCAGCATCCACCTGTTAGTGTTTGCCTCATTACCTGTATTTTCCGGACTATAAACCGCTACTTTTTTCCTCGGTTTTGAACCGTGTGGCTTATATAAAAGGTGTGGCTATTCTGTTCATTTTTCTTCCACCGCTAGGGGCGCTCTAACCTATTTTTATTTTTTCTGTTTAGTACGTTCTACTGATGATTCCTGAAGAATGGAAAAGGGTAGAAACAAACTTTTTTTTTCTGGTGAAAGAGGAGTCTACTTTATCTTTTGGTACTTGTACAAACCACACAATAGTTCTTGAAAGATTAGCCAAATTGCTCTAAAAATTTTGGGAATGCTGCTTTGAAAACGGCTGGCAGTGAATGAGTTAAGTATCTATTTAGTTGCATACTAAGGATTTGACATGCTGACAGGCTCATATTTCGTTCAAAGAATCACTCAGTTATGGTCTTACACTAACATTTCAATTACCTCGGAGCCTCAGATTGGTTCCTTTACGCTTTAGCGTTGACTCAAGCAGATGTCTTCCAAATCCCACTAAGGACAACTGTGAGGAGTGTGGAGTGAAGTAGATGGCGGTCTTACCTCCAGCAGAAGACGCACTTGTTGGCACAGGCCAGGCTAGGCGTGGTCTCCATGCAGCGGTGGGACTGGATGCCGTAGAAAGTGTGCTTGTAGCAGCCGCCGCGGCCTCGCAGCATGGACTGCAAGGAAAGAAATGAACACACAGCCAAGCTGTCAATCATGCCACTCAAAAGGGTTTTCAAAGTTCAAATCTAGTACCTTGGTCCAGCGGCACAGCTTCACACCTGAGTGACTTCCAATCAACTTGTACCCTGAGACAACAAACAGGACTGTCTATTAGGTACAGCCCCTGTGAACACTTCATGGGCATCATTTGCTTTGGCCCCGAGAATCATTACAAATGTGCTGCATTGGATGAGACAATTACCTGGTATGACATTTACTATTCCCCCCCAAAAAGGTTTGTTTTGAGTGAAATTTCAGGATGAACCTGAAATGCACTATAACCAGAGGTCGGTACAGTAGCCAAAATTGGTACTCAAGTCAAGAGTACTGTTACTAGACTAATATGACTAAACTAAAATTTAAAAAGAGTTCTCCAATAATTACCTGAGTAAGTATTCAGAAAAAAAACTACTAGTACTGAGTAACTAGTGAGTAACTTATGATTTTTATTTTTCATCAAAGCATGGACAACAAAGACACTAGCTAGCTAGGATGTGCGCTAGCCACGAGCAAGCTAGACTAAATCCATCACTGAATCTATCAGATTTGTTATGTTAGGCAAGAAGGAGCACTGAAAAAAAAGATCTAGACTGCTATGTTAGCTTCTTGCCCTAGCCACTAACTAGCTGCCAGCACTGGGATCTCGCATTTTGAGTCCATAATGTTTACAATATTTGACAAGGAGGATGGTGTGAATATTAAGATTAGACTAGGCTCCATAGTTAGCTTCTCACACTAACCGCAAGATAGTAGCTCGTCAACTGAATCTTGCTTTTGAGTTGATCTTGTTTGTGATACTTGACATTAAAGAGCATTGTTTGGGGATGTAGCCGTTAGCTTCTTACACTAGCTCCCAACCGGTTCGCTGCTATGTGCTTTAATGTACTCTCCTCAAATTAAGACGGATTAATTTCAGTTGAAATCTTTGACATTTCACAAAATTAGAATAAGGACCGCAAATCTCTCGCTAATAAAAGGTTTCATGATGGCGGACAGCGTTTTGTTCTCCGGCCATGTTGCACAACAACAGCAAGCAATGTCCCGTGTTCCTAACAAAACGCAGCAGGTCAACATTTGGGGTGGACAGGGAGTGACAGGTTGCTATTTATAGCGTGGATGTTGTGTAAGGCTAGCAGCAGGAGCAGAAGCTGAATTGCTGCCAGAGGCTGCTCAATGACTTCTGCAGGTTAAGCGAGCCAAAGCAGTGGCTCGGGTGCTAAATAAAAATGTTCCAGACAAAGACACCTCCATTAAAAAAAAATAAGAAAAAAAACAAACATGGATTAAGTGCTTCATAATTCAAGCGACAAGGTGAAGCAGCCTCTAGGAAACACTGCGGCAATGCCACAGTTGCCTCCAATTATGCCTCCGATAGGGGCTTCGAATTCTTCTTCGGTTTTATGACAATTTTGCTAGTCTGAGTGTGGGGCGGAAAAAAGGCTACTAAGTGTTTTGTGGTTTTGTTTTTAGTCTGAAATAAGTGATAACATATGCTCAGCCATCGGTGCTGTAACGCCCGCCACCCGAAACACCCCTATACACGACCACAAATGCAAATGTTTGTTGTGTATTCTTCCATGTCACTGTTTACTGAGGTTTTTTTTTCCAAACCCATACGGTGCCCCTCCCTTATAGGAGCAAAGTTTGGGCCTTGTTTTTTTTCCCCCCCATCCCCTTTCTCGCGTTTTTCTTTTTCGTCTCAGAAAATCAGGGTGCCGCCGTCAGGCGACTTCCTTTCTGTCTCCCGCCAATGTTTTTTTTTTAATTCTTTTATTTGTTTCTTGCATGGGCTCAAGTCACTTTGCACGTGGCTCCACCTGCCGCATCAAGGCTCGCTCCTCTCTCAAGTCGCGCCTCTCACTGTACGGCTCTCAAGTCAGGGCTCACAAGTTACGGCTCTCATATTAGGCCTCTTGTAGCACGGCTCCTACGGCCCGGCCCTCAAGTAATGTCTCTATTGCTCTCACATTCCAGCTCTTAATAGAGAAGCAACGCACGGGCGGCCTCTGGCAGAGTTGACCACATTGTGTTTGATTTATGGTCGAAACGAAGAAAAGTTTGGGGACTTTGGTGTCCTTGTGGAGACAAGGTGAGGCAAGTGGCGGCAAACATCTGGCCGCCTTCCCTCAGGGACGGCCTTTTATTTTTATTACTCCCAAGCAATGATGCTCTGGCTCCATCATCATCATCATCATTATCATTATCATGATGCACAAACACCTGGCAGATGCTCCTGTGGAGAAAAAAGCTATTCGCCGCTACATTAAGGACTCAGTGGAGCACGGTGGCGCAGCGCTACCTTGTTTGCTCAGAGCTTCTCTCAGGGCGGGCGTGATCATCTCCCGTCGCGCTTCTTTTTCCTCTTGCTTCTTGCTCGCCGCCTTCCTGGAGCGCTTGGCTACCTGCCCGCCGTCTGAGGGAATCTGGGAACGCATAGAAACCGCAAAAGATATATGATAATGGACAAGAGTATTGTTGCAGCGGTTATTTTTGGTTGACACTTCATTTAGCTACAAATAAATGTAATCCACGCATGCATGCGTGAAGTGATTGATTGAAATATACAAGTCAGGAACAATCACGGGTTGTACTGATCAATGAACATTCTATAGTGGGTGATTGGAGCATCTGTCTCTGGGTAGGTTGTCATGGTTTGAAGGAACAAAAAGTAACAAATGTAAGCAGTTGCGAATGTTGCTCACACACAGAATGGGAAGATGTCGCCTGAAGACAAACTCAGTGACCTGACCGGCTGCAGACTCCGTTTTTTAACTCATTCAATCCCAAAGCCATATTTAAATGTCTTTTCACAGTCCAGCCATTCAATCCCAGGAATTTATTGTTTTTTCAAATTTTTTCAAACGTTAGGGTAAAAAGAGGGTCGGAAAATGTCTGGTACTGACGGGAAGTCAACTCACAAAAACTCTTTGCAAAATGTTCTATGCGCCTTCACTAGTCTGAACATGGCGTTTTGATTAAGGTTGCGTTATGCAAATATGGGTTAAGCGACAAAATCCACCCGTTTTAAGCCATCTCAGGGGACGGCCATTTTGTCTCTTCTGTGGCCTGAAAATGACATCACAGTTGCTCAGGACTCAGGTAACGACCAATCACGGATCCTTTTCAGAAAACAGGTGAGCCGTGATTGGTCGTTACCTGAGCAACTGTGATGTCATTTTCAGTCGACAGCAAGTGGCAAAAAGGCCGCCCCCGGGGATGGACAAAAACTCATTTCACAAATGTAATATAAATCAGAATGCCATGTTTTGACGAGTGGGTCTGCATGGAACATATTCTTGTAAAGACAATTTGGGGGTTGACTTCGCCTTGAAGTATTATTATTGCCATACCTTTGTTATGTTTTTGTGATTGGTACACAGGGGAACCTCGAGTTACGAACCACCCTTTTTACAAATATTTCAAGTGACACACAACATTTTTGTAGAAAATCAGCTTCCGGTTACGTACATGTTTGGTTAAGGTCTTAACTTGAGGTACTACATTCAAACACAAAAATGAGGATGGTGAATCCAAAATGCGACCAAGCGCCAGAATCATTATTTGACTACATGGACACACGTCGGCTCTTCTAATGAAGAGAAATGGGTCCTTCAGTTTTGAGCCCACAACACTAACCAGGCGCTCTTCCAAATCAATTCATGAATCAATTGAGAGGTGTTGGATTCGAGAACCAAACTGTTCCAGTTGGCACTGTTCCCAGTTGACAACGCAAGCTCCGGACAAGGCGAGTCGGTGCGGGAGAACCCAGAGATGGCCAACAACCATCAATATACATTTTTTTTTCTCTGAAATATAGAAGAACCCTTCCATTCAACAAGATCAAGAAAGCTGTAAATTGTGAAAAAAAAAAAAAAAAAAGATAATCTAAATAAATGAAAACCGAGTGTCTTCCATGCTAAATGTCCCTTGAGTCAGTGTTCATGTCGGTGGGCGTCCGCGCTCTTACGCAAGACTCGTCTTGACGCCAGGGCGGGTGCGTGGAGTCTACCGGGCCATCTGCCGTTTCCGCGCAAGGCCAAGCTGCTTTCGAGGCACGCAAATAAGAGCGGCCGCACACTGACCTGTTTGACGCTGCTCATCAAGCTGCCCAGATCCTCCACGTCCAACACGGAGGGGGAGGTCGACGAGGAGTCGTCGTCACTGCTCGACTCCACCGGTTCTTCCTGAAGGAAGCCGCCACAAAAAACGCAAAAACTTCAGAGAGCGAGTAAGGAATTACAAACTACACATGACAAACAACATGCTACACTACATGCTAGCAGCGAATGACTTTCTTGATGGTTTTGAGCATTGCTGAAGACTTTAAGTCTTTTGAGAATGTCATTAAAGCGGAACATATTTTTTTCAGATTAATTTTGCGTTTGTGGAACATGAGTTAAGCAGCAAAATGCACTCGTTTTTAGCCATCTCTGGGGCCGGCCATTTTGTTTTCCGTTAACTGAAAATGACATCGCAACTGCTCACAACAACCAATCACAGCTGACCCGATTCCTGAATCTGAGCCGTGATGGGTCCTTGTGAGCAGTTGTGATGTCATTTTCAGTTGACAGAAAACAAAATGGCCGCCCACAGAGATGGCTAAAAACGAGTGGATTAACACTTATTCCACAAACGCAATATTCATTAGAATGCCCTGTTTTGACCATTGGGCTTGCATAGAACTTGTTCTTGAAAAAAATGTTTGCATTCACTTTCCCTTTAAAAAATAAATAAATAAATAAACTGAATTGAATGAAATTTTATTATTATAGAAAACCATTTGACATGTTTTACATTCACATTAAATTGTCTGATATAATTAAACTCATTATAGATGATACAATAAAACGAGAATAGAAAAGAAATTCAAGATAGTAACTCTTCATAATTCACAGCTGCAAAGTGAAAGTCATCGCAGGTGATAAAGTTTTATCCATAACCATAAAGCGCCACCAAGTGCAAAGCTGTCATCTTGGCAAAAGGTGGCAACTTTGAAGAATCTAAACCAACGTGGGCAGCCCTCGTGCATGTTGGAAAAAATAGCTAACCAGTGATGGGCCATTATGATTTCCTAGGAATGTTGTCGAAGTGACCATTTGAAATTGGAAACACTAGCAGAGATTTATAGAAAGTCTTGCATATTGGCATCTATCGGTTTCCTAATTATTGTGAGAAATCATCAACATGATCCGTGTCTTCAAATACATGAATGGCATTTATTATGAATAATCCCAGTAATGATACTATTAGAGGTCATAAGAGCAAATATGGGATTTCAGACGTGGTAGCCTTTCGCATTAATCAGTAGCCACTGGGTAGCTCTCGGAATTATTTCTACATGCTAATCTCAAAGCCATGCAAGGCAGCCAGCTACAGGGATTTGTTCATCATTAAAACGGTTCACAAACCGAAAATTCACAGACAACCAGGGCAAAATACTTTTACACGCCTACCCATTGAAAACATACCGCTACGTACAGTATATACGCCGGTGTCAGCAAGCAGTTGGATTCGAGTTGACAACGTCCACAAAAGTGAAGGAGTTGAAAATCAAACGCGGCCCTTGGGCTCAAAATTTAGCCTCCATATAACAACACCTTGTCTCATTCTGCTACTAATCAGTGACCAAAGTGAAACTCCTCGTGTCGGTGTGACACTGGTTTGTCAACGCAACATACTGACAGACATGAAACGCGTCATTAGCAAGCAAGTCTAATCTCCCCTCAAAACCGTCTGTGTGTCGAACCTGCCTCTCGCCATTGTGAGGCCGTCAAATGAAAAACTCAAATCGGCGTCAAACTCAAAATCGCTTTAAACGACGAAAAAGGTGACGGCCACGCTTGTCGGCTGCTTCCAGAAACAAGTCTCGGCGACACAGTTGTCTTCCGAGGTGTCCGCTGCCATGACAACGGGTCATCTGTGAGCTGTCACACTGTTCGTGTGTATGTGTGTGCGTGTGTGAAAATGCAGTGATTGGTGAGAAGAGCAAAGAGTGTGTCTGGAGGACGGACAGAAATGTCACATGTGAGGCGTGTGGGACATTTTGTAACCAAATATGTATGCGTACATACAGAGCTGGGCATTACGTTCCAGGGATGAAACAGTCCGGATGGATGCACATTTGATGGACAGATGGATGGAGGATGATTTTCTTTCTTTATTTATTTTAAAAAGGACGGACTAAGCATGGACACAAGTGGGTTTTGGTCCGTCCCTCTGTTCGTCCCTGACCGGGTCAAGTACCGACTAAATGTTGTGTCCTTTCAAAAAGCAAGACCACTTCTTCTACGGAGCCACCTTGGGCTGCAGGGCTGTCACTTGCTTTCGTCTTCTTTGGTACTCAAAGCACTTCACACTGTACGTCCTGATGACACAGTATCAGGAGCAAGTGGGGGTTCAGTATCTTGCTCAAGGTTACTTCAACACCGTCACAATGGCCGGGGATCGAACCCACAACCTCTTGGTTGGGAGACGACCGCTCTCTCACTGATTCAAGCTACCTTCATTAATTGCCTGCACACCGCTTTTCATGCGATTCCAAGTAGTCACATTGCACATGCATATTCTGCCCTCTAGTGGTTCAACTCATGTAATACCATGACTAATGCCACAGGAGACAGGACGCCATTTCACTGACTGACAGAAACACGCCCAGCCTGTTTTGTGTGTGTGTAACCCAGGATAGCAATTTTGTTTTGTTGACATTTAGTACCGTATCCCTTTGCATGCCAAGTATGTGCTTGTGTGGGACATCTTTAGACCGTAAAAATCTCTACCGGCGTATATATTTAAACGACTCGGAAGTGGAGGTCTTTGTTACTTCTTCAAATAACCTTGCATTATTTCGTAATAATTATTTTATAAAAACTGAAAACGTCTTGCTTTCAAAAACGAACAGTATCGCGTTATTACTCAATCTTAAATATTCTCCTGATGTCCCCTGGCTTGCTCCAGCCGTCGTCATCATCATCATCATCATCATCATCACCACCATCATCACCACATCACAACGGCCTTGTGTTGCAGCTAAATGCTATCTTGATTAAACTGTTGTAAACAATTCAGTCCACTCACGATACTCCCAGCCGGTAAGTGGATGTGCATAGGAAATTAGCTAGCTAATGATATTTAAATAATAATGTAACGATGCTCACCTTGTCTTCTTATTCGTGAAGTAGGTTAAAGTTTCCTTTTTTTCGACAATAATCTTAATTTAGTAAAGAGAAAAACTCTCTTTTGTCTTTAAATAATGTTTATGAGTGCACACAGTATTTGGTATATTATTATATTAAATGAAATTGTTTTCTAATGTTTTGTTCTCCCTATGTTGAGGATTTTCACATTCTGTTGGTGGGTCTTGAACGTACAGTATCCACTGCGATGAACGGGGGATGACTGTAGAGTAAGGCGGCAACTAATGTCTATTTTAATGATTGATTAATCTGTTGATTATTTTTCCAATTACCCGATGCATCGGATGTAAACAACATTCTTTATTCCATCCCTTTATTCAAAAACAGGACATTTCAAATTGACAGTCGAGAAAATTTACTTCCACAAATTTACTATGACTCAGTTACGGGTTGTGCTGTAACATGTCAGAAAATAGGCAAAAATGTTGACTATTGTTTTCAAAAGGAAAAGCAGATCTTTTCAAATGGCTTGTTTTAATTGATCACAAAGCTTCCACGGAGGACTATAGAAAATGAGAGAATATTAACTGTTGAGAGACTGAAATGAAAAGAAAGGCTGAAAAGGATTTGGACAATTTGAAGTTAAACAACACACAAAAATGAGGTTGGTCCTAACACTCGATTACCAAAGTAGTTGTCGATTTAGTTCATTAGTTGTTGATGAATCAATTGTGCCGCCTCTACTGATGTATCGCACTTTGTTTCAGCTCTAGTTGTTTATGAACACCTTACCTCAGAGCGGTCCTTATGCAGAGCGACATTCTTCGCCTCTTCTACTTCCTGTCCATCCGCCTTGATGCAATCAGTGCCCTCCTTGCGTTTCCCGCAACAGTTGTCGTCGTCCTTGTCCAGGCAAAGAACCCGCAGACGTTTGAGGAACTTGAGCTTCCAGGCCAGGAAGTCGGCTTGGATGCTGCCGTGGACACTCTTGGCCACATTGCAGTCGCCTTCGCCGCGGGTTAGGATGCGAGAGGCACTCAGCATCCACAGCCACTTGTCCACATTTTTGCCCACCTGGACAGAGAGAGAGAGTGTTACAGTAATACGCCCGCATAGTCAGGCTTTGGTGTTCACAAATTCTACTAGTAGTTGTAGTAGATATTTGGGAAAACATTGCGACTTTTTTTTAAGAGAAAGTCACAGAAAAAGAAGTTGGAGCGGGAAGTCATATAGTGAAGAAAAGAGTTACTTTTTGAGAAAGAGTCTTACTCTGTACTTCCAAGAGAAAAAAATATATATATATTTTCTAAATATAAAAAGTTGAATATATTTTTCAACTATACAGAAAATACTTTGTATACGTATATGTATGTATAATTTGGAGCGAAAAACTCTTACATGTTTGAGAAAAAGATATTTCAAAAATAAAAAAGTTGTATACATTTTTCAAGAAAACATACTGAGAAAAAAAATATTTTCAAGAAAAACCATCCATATTGAAATAAAATTGTTGTGAATTTGAGATTTTCTATGGCGTGTGTGTGTGTGTGTGTAAAAACGACGGCTATTTTGAGTGCATGCCTAACCGTGTTGTAGTGGGCGGAGTAAAGGGAGTTGCCCAGGCCGAACACGGCGTAGCGGAGGCCCTTCAGGTACGTCTTCCCATAGCGGAAGTCGGTGGATGCCTCCTCCAGCCACTTGCAGAACCACTCTGCGTTGTCGGTGGGCTGCCCGTCCGTGTAGGTGGACACCAGGAACACGCACACACACTTGCTGCCGCACTGGGTGACACAAAACCAGACAACACAATCAATCAACACAATCAACACAAAGCAATTCCAGCTCGCAACGACTCACAAAAAGTCGCAGATTCGGAGATTGGGCTTTGGGGTGAAATTTTAGGATAGATCTAAAATGCAGTGGAACCTCTACAGGTGAACTTAATTTGACCTTGCCTCAACTTTTAAAAGCACATTTTTTTCAATTTAATGAAACACTGAAACATTTGTTGAATGCTTGAGCAGTATTTTTTGCCCAACTTGGTATTCAACAACAAAGAGCTGAAGGGAAAAATTCACAAGTTTTTTTTTTTTGGGAGGGGGTTTAACAGGGTTAGCCAGTTGACAAACTCTACATTCTCATTGACTGATTGTCACGTCACTCACCAGGACACACTGGCATGGGCCAATTACCGGTTTGACGGTTTAATGTGGTTTTAAAAAGGCACAGTTTCAATAACCGCTAATACTGTCTATCACCTGTAATGCGCTCTTCTTTTCTTTTTTTTGAGGGGCTTTCTAAGCAGGGCACAATATGATTGGCTGCCTGAAAAGTTGAGTAAACAAACCGCCTCACTGATTTTATTGGTAAGTTAATGGGGCCAGTCGCCTTTTGTTTTTTCTCCTTCTCTGCTCGCAGAGATGGGAGGGGTGATCATTTACGCACGGGGAGGAGGGAGGGAGCGAGACAAAAGAGACACTGCAAACATAGATGCCTTTTTGCTTAGTTGATAAATGTGCATTGTCCTAAAAACCTTTTTTTTTATTTTTTTTAAATGCTGCCAGTCGGTACTAGTTAGCCCCGAAGACAATATGAGTAGCCCACAGGTATGTTCTAAAAATAGCTCAGCAGTGATGGGGCACTGTGACTTACGAAGAGGAATTAAAACAGAAGAAGAATGTTAACATTTATTTATTCTTGATATGGTACGCATCTCTTAATGTACCAAATGCTCTCTATTTTGTTGAAAAACAAAACAGATTGTGTTCAATGGAAAACAAATCCTGACTATATGAACACGTGGTCTAAGTGCATCCTTGTGGGCGCTGCCGTTGTTGAAGTACATACTGCATTTATTTTTAAGATCTCTGAAGAAGGTCTCAAATGTCCTAGTTTTCTTGAAGGCAGCTTTTTCAGAATACAAATGTGCTGAGGCTCTTATGATGAGTACAGGGGGCCAGGTTGGTGCAGCCTTGAAACTCTTCGTCTTCTTATGGGCCCCTTATGGGAGACCACAAGGAGCCTCGGTCTTACCTCGTCAGCCAGCCGATCGTCTGGATCATACTCCTTCATGTCGATCACTTCGGTCGCGAGGTCCAGACTCCTCACGTCTGCTGACAGCTCCTTTGCGAAACCCTGCGGGGTTGTGCGGTGGATGCCAGTGTCACCATTTGAGTTTCAAAGGGGTGGAATATTACCGGTACAATTCAGGTAAGGTAAACTGGGGAATTTTGGAAATACTCCAAATTGGAAACCTGGCAAAAGAGCCAACCTGAGCTGAGTCAGAGCTCCTGATATCACTCAATAGGCCACACCAACACAAATTCTACAATCCACATAGATGGCTTTTTCAGATTCTATATTTGTATTTTACGATGGAGATACATTTATTTTATTTAATACAAAGCGAAAAATGTTTTTGGGAGGGAGGGGCTGGAACGGATTACTGGCATTGCTGTTTACTTCTATGGGGAAAAATGATTTGATAGACATAAATTAAGTTCCAAGCTTGATCACAGAACTGATTAATCATGTCAAAGTGTAAATTTAAAGTTTCCCACTTTGGAAATCATCTGTATTCTGCAAGCCAAGTAATAATGCAAAAGTCAGCTTTGTGGATGAGCAATAAGTGTAAACAAAATTCATACTTGAGCTGTTCCAGTCTGAGAGCCAAAGAAGATTTTCACTCCTGACACGTGAACTTCAGCTCGTTTACCACAGCACTCGTCTTTCTTCATAGCATCCTGGACACAGGAACTGCTGTCCTTTGATAAACTTTTCTAAAAGACAAAACAAAAATGTGTTATTTTATTAATATGAAAACAATATCACTGGTGACACACACCACAGGTTGAGATCCCCGAATACACTCGCCAATGTACCTTCTTGAGGATCATCTTGAGCAAAAGCCAGAGCGCAAAGGCGAGCGTGGCGGCTGTGTACAAGTACAGTCGGTTGTGCCATATGTACGTGGCATAGACTTCGTAGGCACTGTGGGAAGAGTGTGACACTGGAGACAAAGGGCATATCACAATCAAATAATCAGTCAACTTGAGCTTTGCTTGGTTGTTTGGTGGGTGGGCAGGCACTCTGGAGACTAAACTATTTGCATACATAAATTAATATGTTAATTTCGCATAAAATGTAGCTTTTAAAAATAGTTAGCATTGGGTTTTGCGCTGATGACTAAAAAGTAAGTAGGGGGCGCTAATTCGATAATTTAATGATACTTTGATGTAGAGGGGATACATTTACAAGCATTTAACATTTAAAAGATTCTTCCTCGCAAGACATACGTGTTTATTTCGACCAGTAAAAGCAGAAATCTGGTTGAATTTATCCACAACACAATATGACGGCACCTGCTGTTGCTTTGTGAAATGTATAATGAACGTGTATGCTAGCTAAAAGCGTTTCCAGTTCACACAACTTTACAGTCCGGCTGAGTTAAAAGTTTAAATAAACCCACCTTTCGTGTTCGATGTAGTCGTACAAGTTCCGAAAAGTATGGCGAGGACGATAACCCCATGCATGGCTGCAAACGTTTTGGTTGAACACATATTTGAAGTCATCAGTGGCGGCGAGTGATATGCGGAACCATTACTGTTTGGCCGAAGAGCATCACGGGAGATGTAGTACTTAGCGTCTCAAGTTACGCACACTGCAGAATCATTTTTTGTTATTTTTGTATAAATAAACACCAAAAATAACAAGCGATTATATCGCCTATGCAAAAATACATGTCGAAATGCATGAAATATTCCCAAAATCGAAGAGCATTCTGGGAAATGTATTTCTTAAGACCACTGGCATCTTACGCGAAAGTATACCGCCACCTGTCGCCAGGAGATGGCGAAGCAGATCAGAAAAGGCAGCAAACCGAACAAATTGAAATTGGAGTACGAATAGCGCATGTTAATGCTACATTAATGTTATCATTATATTAGACCAAGCCTAAGGCAGAAACTTTATTTAATGCTTTTTCGATATTTGAAGTACCGCTTTAATTACATGCAGTAAAACGCCAAAGTGTTAGGAGGCGGTAAATGTCGCCAGTGGAGTCGTCTCAACATTTTAAAATTCAGCCAAAGAAGATGACACCTTCCATTGGCTGTTTGCAGTGCAGTGTTGCTGTCGTTCAAGCTTTAGATTATGAGAAATTAACCATGATTACAAATACAAACGCCGATCAAATTTTGATCTGCTGAGCGAATTTGATCGTATAATCTTACCTGTTTGTAAACTTTACTTGTTATCGTGAGTACGACGTTCGCCGGTGCAGACTGATCGGCGGCTAAGCTAAACTAGGCTAGTCTTGCTCCGGAGAAGAATGGATCTATTTGACGACCTACCGGAGCCCACTCAGACCGGTGAGTGACGGCAGGTTTCTAGGTTAACACGAACCTGGTAGCAACCCCAGTCTACTGACAAGTGACAAGGTGGTCGGTCGTCACCTCATAAAATGCTCGTTATGGGTCACTGAAAGTCGTTTTATCTCGATGGGGAAGAGATGAGTTAGTGGTTCATTGATGATGAGAATGAGAATAATAACATAGATTTTATAGCGCCTTTCAATTGACCTAATGAACTTTACAGGTGAAGAGTTAATGTAAACAAGGTGCTGCTGTTGGTTCAAACTTTGTTGTTTTCACCGTGGAGTTATATATTGTTTCTGTGTAATAGTCGAGACATAAATTCCATATTAAGTTTATCGGAAGACAGTTTGTGTGTGGCAAGTGATGGGTTTGCGCAATGTGTTCTTGAACTCACTGAAGACACAAGGTACACTTTTAATTACATTTTATGGGGTGGTTGATATGGCCTTAAAATATCGTCTATGTATTCACAAAAAAAAAATTTTTTAAACATTTTTAACTTGATTTACTGTAAGATCAATATTTGCCCTCAAGGGGTCATTAAAGAAAAATATTATTTAAACATGTTTAAAAAAAAAATAAATGAAGTGACTATTGTTGTGACTAAAGCATTTTAACCACTCGTTAAGAGAACTGCTGTATTTGTGTGTTGTCAGGTCTTGGCTCAGCCGCTGTTACAGTCTCACCGCGATCTACCAAGGACATTGATGAAGAGGTGAAGAGCGTCAAACGGAAACGAGAGGATGAAGAATGTGACACTCCTCCGAAAGATGATGAAGAGGAGGAGATCAAGAAAGTTTGTAGAGAAGGTTTTCACTTTTGCCACCATGTCAGATAATGCATGGCATCCATGGCGCAGCTTGGCTTATTCTGCGTGTGTGTGTTCATGTTCAGGCCTCCCCATGCTACGAGGCTACGTGGCTGCGAGGCGCGGCGAGCGTGAGGAGATGCAGGATGCTCACGTTATACTTCCTGACATGAGCGGCTGTCTATTAACGCTGCCTGCTCAAATGTAACACACACATGTGATATTTAACTTTTTCTGTGGCTGCCAATGTTTGTGAATATTGTCTGATATTTCCGAAGATCTGGGGCGTCGTATTTCGCTGTGTTTGATGGCCATGGTGGCACTCGGGCGTCTCAATTTGCGGCCGAGCATCTTCACCACATTCTGGCCAAAAAGTTTCCCCGAGGTGAGTAGTATGGACACAAGTCATCCCTTTACATGCAAATTTTAGTTTAAAATCATCACCTTACTTGAAAATTGTCTAAAGGGAAAGTCAACCCCCCCAATATTCTTTGCAATAAAACGTACTCTGCGCATTCACTAGTCTAGTCACGGCATTCTGATTAAGGTAGCAAAATCCATCCGTTTTTAGCCATCTTAGAAGGCGGCCGTTTGGTCACTTCTGTCGACTGAAAATGGCATCACAGCTGCTCAGGCAACAACCAATCATGGCTCACCTGTTTTCTGAAGCTGAGCCGTGATTGGTCATTACCTGAGCCACTGTGATGTCATTGTCAGTCGACAGCAAGTGGCAAAATGGCCGCCTCCTGAGATGGACATAACCGGGTGGATTTTGCTATTTAACTGGTATTACACAAATTCAATATTAATCAGAATGCCTTGTTTCAACTAGTGGGCCTGCATAGAACATTCTTGTAAAGAATTTTGGGGAGTTGACTTGCCCTTTAAAATCACATCTTCCCCCAAAGCGCACAAGGACATCATACAATAAAACTTTAAAATCAAAGTAACATTATTTTGATGAAAAACACAAGACACACCAATGTAAAAAGCAAGTAGTCTTGACTAGAAAAACAAAACAAAAAAAACTTGCGTGTGAAAATTCAAAGGCCAAAACGCGCAGAAAAATATGATTTAAAAAGCTTTTTACATACATATTCTGTATTATAGATGTGTGCTTCTTTTTAAGGTGAAAGTGAGAACCTGGACAAGCTGATTAAAAAATGCCTGGTGGACACTTTCCGCCAGACGGACGAGGACTTTCTGAAGAAAGCGACCAGCCAGTAAGACTCTTGATTAGCTGCTGCTAAGTGTAAAGTAGCAATCGATTGTGTTCCACAATTACTGTTTTTGTACTTTGTAAAAACGAAAAAAAAATCCTAGTGTGTTTTGTTTGATTCTATGTATGTTTGTTTAGTGTGATGTGGTTTTCACACAAAAAATGATTTCTTATTTTAATCGTCCCCCCCTTTGCCAAATGGAAAAGGCAATGCTAGTTTTGTTTTTGCGCCCTTCTGGGATTTTCTTTATTTGTCCTGATAGCAGAACAGCTTTGAAACTGTATTTTTCCAAGCATTACATTACATCATCTTCCACAGACATAGTCAAAATTATGTTTGTATTTAGAGATAATGTGAAAATAAGTGCTAAACCTAAAAAAAAATAAAAGAAATTCCCCAAAATGCACAGAAACGCAATCCTTACAGACCCTGAAAAGGGAATTCTCTGATTTGTTTCTAAATATATTATACATGTCTGAAGATTATTGTTGAAAATGTGCAAAGCCTGAGAAATGTGTAACATTCAATTGTGGAGATTTAGTAATAAATTCTTTCACCATGCCCACTTTAGAGCGCCTCATTGTGTGAGTGAGTATGAGTGTGCACAGTGTGAAAGTTGAAAGCAAGAGTAGGAGAAAAGAACAAGAGATTTGTACAAATCCCGACTTGACATCCAGCATGTAGGCCGGGTCTTCAGGCTGGTTAGCTGCTTTCAAGCACAACGTGGTCTTTTTAAAACATCAGTTTGTGCACGTGCTCATGAATTCATCGTCCTGCATCTCCTGTTTGTGAAACAGTAAACCGGCGTGGAAAGACGGTTCCACAGCAACCTGCATGCTGGTGCTGGACGACGTGGTCTACGTGGCCAACCTGGGAGACAGCAAGGTAACTAACTACTGTGCTGCACGAGTAAGCCCAACCAGTAGGCATGTGTCACACACACTAGTAGACTTTTGATAAAACAGTTTGAGCATTTATTCTTTGTCCTCACTAGAAGGACAACTACATGTCATAGTGAGAAATGGCTTTCCGAGTTGTGAATGTTGCATCTTGGCAGGCCGTGTTGTGTCGCATGGAGGAGGAGGGAGAATCCCCGGAGGGGCGGCCGACCACTCTGGCGCTCAGTCGAGAACACAACCCCACCATCTACGAGGAGAGGATGAGGATCCAGAGAGCAGGAGGAACCGTCAGGTACCACATTCAACACTCTTGAGGGCGGAGGGTGTTTTCTTTTAGTGTGGATGTTCTGTAGGACTCTTCAAAGGCACAATCGGCAATGCCGAGTAGGAACTGCTCACGGATGACATTTTTATTGACCGCTATGTCTCTTTGGTTTTTATGGCGATGGATAGTTTTTTGGTATGGATGATGGATATGTTGTTTGTTGCAGGGAGGGGCGGGTGCTGGGCGTCCTGGAGGTGTCGCGCTCCATCGGAGACGGCCAGTACAAGCGATGCGGCGTCATTTCCACCCCAGACCTCAGGAGGTGTCAGCTGACAGCCAATGACAGGCAAGAGCAGGGGCGCACACGCACACACACAAAGCGGCAGAAAAACAATGTGTGTCTCCTTTGTCATCCTTAGGTTCATCATTCTGGCTTGTGATGGCTTGTTCAAAGTGTTTTCTGCAGACGAAGCCGTCAGATTCGTCTTGGACGTCCTTCAGGTACTGGAAGGAAGTTACTTTTAGCTCTCCTTCGTTCTGTGTCATTTTGCATTTGGACTACTAGCATCGAAAATAAGTCTTTAAATGTTGGACTAGTCAGGACCCCTGGAATTGAGCAAAAATATTCTTAAATGACTGCTTCAAACCAAAATAGCACATTTCCTGTCTCTTTTCAGGCATGGCTTTTGAGACGTTTTTTGTAGGTCTCAACTAAATTTCGTGTTACTAAGTCAAACTGTCTTCAAGGGCTGAAGTATTTATTAATAAACAATCCAGTTGGGTGCAACTGAGTCAAGTGAGCCTGAAATGGCCACCTGAAAGAAGACTGGCAGGCGTTTGTGGTTCTACACAAGATAGAGGCAACCGATGTTTATTTCTCACCAAACACGTTGCCTTGTGTGTTGTAGGACAGTAAGTTGACGGACAAGGAGGAGCAGTTTGAAGCGGCCTGCCAGCTGTTGGCCAGCGAGGCGGTGCGACGGGGCTGCGCTGACAACGTCACCGTCATCCTGGTTTCTATTGACTTCTGAACACGCACACACACTTATGCATTGACTTTGTTTTCCAATAAAATACTTGACTTCCTCTGTCAAAGTCTATTGTTGTGTGTGTTACTCACGTCAAGATACAAATGATCACTGAAGCCAGAAAGAATTTGTGTAGCACAAATGGATCCATCAATCTGGGCTGTACCCTCAAACAGTGCTGTCTTATAGCAACAGTTTGGGGAAGAAAAAAAAATGTCTGATAGCACTGAATAAAAGAGTCAAGGGCTCCGGTATGCCTCTTCGCAATCGCTGTCCTCGGATGCCGTGTCTGTGTCACTGTCCATGAAGCTTGTAAGAACTGCAGCATTAGGGGCGATAACCTTCAGTTCCAGTATGTCATCATCATTCAGTGCTAATGAAAGGACAAACAGGAATTTATTCCGTGGATTCAGAGTATTTAAGATAAATCGAATAGCCTACTGTCAGTATAATAAAATACCTAATTGTTTAGCTTAAAGGGTTAGGCTTTTGTGGTCTGTAGTGTGAGAGGATGCAGGGAAGCGGTTTGCAGATGAATCATATTCACAGTGACAAAAGAAAACACATCTAGCCATACATACCTTTAGGGCTGACACGGTGCCTCACACATTTCGAAGCTTTTGGTTGCTTGTCTAGCTTCTTTGGATTCTGAAAGCAGATGTCCATAAGACGAGTTGGCTGTACTTTCCGTCTCGGAGGCTTCCATAAGCAAGCTTCCTCTGAAACTGCTGGCTTTTCTGTTCCTCCCATCCTGACACAGAGCTCGACTTTAAATAAAATTGCTGCTGCATGGCTGCAACATGAAGCAAGTCTTAAAATAAAGAAGAGGGAGAAGAAGATTCAATCATTACAATTGTTGCATTTATCATCATTTCTGTAGCAATACAATGAGGTCCCAGTAAGATCGTCGTCACATTTTGAGGCGATTTCAGTTCCCTTTTATAATCATATAACAAGCAGCAAATCAAACTAACAGACTCGTTAACAACGTTGCTCACCCTGCCATGCAAGTACAGTTAGCTGTGAGGATGTAGTTCTCATTTCTGTTGACGATGGCCCAAGCATCATACGTTTCTGTTGGGTGTCCTCGGCTTGACGAAACTTTCGATCGCAAAACACAAAAGTCAGAATCGAAATCATGATGTTGTATGGTCTGTACATGACCACGCATCACATATTTGTAAGCATCCAAAGACTTATAGGCTCGCAGTTCCTCTCTAGTGTAAACATTCTCCAATAAATAAAGATGAATATCTGGCCATTGGACATCGGGCCAATTTGTAACATCTTCCTCCCACTCTGCAATCCTATAAGGGTCGGAAAGTTGCTTTCCATCTGACAACGTTAGTTTTTTAAAATAATTTTCGCGATCCTTCACGGTTAGTCGACTTGTGTACATATTAACGAAGCCCGCCATTTTTTTATGCTCCAACAGTGCCCGCGCATCCTGATGACATCAAACGCGCGACAACTGCTGCCGCTATGACTCAAACCGCACACGGACCTAGATCAACTTAAGATGTACACTTTACATCACCTCCTTTAATTTTTTACAACAGTGTTAAAACGTTTACTGTACATCTAAATGGAAAACTGCCCCAGTCTTGGACGCGGTACCACTCCCGTTCGCCAGGGGGCTCTTCAGGCTGAAGACAACCCGGATGTGGGCTGGAGGCGCGGTGCAGTCAGCGTTAGCATCACTTTTGGATGTGTGAGATGCTGACAGCTGTTCTGTCCTCAACACGAGTTTAGCCACATGCGACACAACAACAGAAAATCTCGTTAGGTTTCGTCTTTGTCGTTTTTGTTTCAATTATGAGCAGGCTTGGTCAGTGTTAGGTATCCGACGGACGGGTTATTGTGGGGGCAGCACACTCGTTGATGGTCAAGTTTCCAAGTGCCCTCACTCAACATGGACGCGCTGCTGGACTTCTCGGAGTGCGTTGCGGATTCTCCTGGCTTCAGGTGAGCAGCTTTCGTTCGATTAGTTGGCATCTTCAACGAGCATTCACTGATGCCTCAACTTTAGTGTGTTGTGTTGTTCAGGCTGCACCTGGATCAGTTCGAGGAGGACGTTTCTCTGCTCCAGACACAGCTTAACAAGGTGCGGCACTGACAGTATAGACCAGCGGTGGGCAATTCCAGTCATCAAGTGTCCTGCCTGTTTTCCATCTCTCCCTGCTGCAACATACCTGATTCAAATGATCAGATACTGTAATCAGCAAAGTCTGCAGAAGCTGGATAACGACTCTGATCATTTGAATCAATTGGGTTGTAGCAGGGTGACATAAAACATGCAGGATCGGTATCCTGCATGTTTTATATTTCACCCTGCTACAACCCACCTCCTCGAGGTCCTCGAGGACCGGAATTGCCCACCGGTGCGACAGGCGAACCTTTGCCTAAAATAGCCAAATGTTAGTTCTCCACGTACCATAATGTAGTTCTTTGGCACCAAGATGCCACAAGATGGTGACAAACAAACATTTGTCTAAATGAAGTGACAAAACTCACTTTAATGTAATTCCTTGTCACCAAAATGCAACAAGATGGTTGCAACCAATACTTTTGCCAAAATGAAGCTCCTCAATTCACTTTGACATCGTTCCTAGGTACCAAGATGGCTGCAAGCAAATACTTTGTAATAATTTCTTTGCATTTTTCGTGTGTTCAAATATATTTACAATGTGTGTTTTTAAATGTTTAAAGCATATGGAAGAGATCAAAAACGTTTTTCAGTGTGGGCTCTCTATGTTAACTTTCACATATCATGGGTGGGTCTTAAATGTATGGCTCAAAGTACTGTGCAGTAATGCTTTCAAAGTAGTTTTTGTTTGAGAGATCAAAAAGCTATTGGTCTAAACATTGTCTGTCATGCCACCAATCAGGTGATGAGGTTGTGCAGCAAGATGGTGGAGGCGGGACAAGCGTACAACGCAGCCAATCAGATGTTCCTCGCCGGCTTGTCCGAGCTTTTCGCACGACGCAAAGAGGACGGCGTCATGGCGGTGAGGACCTGTCTGATCTGAAACCCTCTAGAACAGTGCCTCTCAGACATTTTACATCAAGTACACTAAAATACTTGAATAAATGAACATGTAGTTGGCTCTCCAAGTGATACTACTTGACAACACAAATAAAAAGTAACCAATAAGGATTGTCATTCATGTATCCTAGTTAATGTGCCTTATGCAGCTGCTGAATGTAGCTAATAAAGTAATGTGTAATCTAATTTATTTACTTTTAGTACTGTTCCCGCTATTTTCTAGCCATGGGAATATATTTTCATTTATTTTTATGCTTGATTGCATTTCATCTTTTAAATGTTTTTTTAATTGTGTACGTTCTGGAGGGATTCTTCCACACACCACTAGAGAGCGCTCATGTACCGCTAGTGGTACGCGTACCCTCAGAACGATTGCTCTCCAACTTTTTGCCATGTCTTCTTAGAACTGCCTGAGCCAGTTCAAGCAAGGACTGCAGGAACTGCTCACTTTCCACACTGTGAGAACACACACACACACACACACACACACACACACACACACACACACATGCACACCCAAGTCACGCTTTTGAGTGTGTGCTTTCAGATGCTGCTGGATCAGAGCCAGCGAGCTATCAGCCATCAGCTCAGCAGCCTATGCAAGCAGTAAGTACACACACACACACACACACACACACACTTGCATTTAATTCTGGCCTGACAACCTAATGCAGGGCTGAAGCACCGATCTTCCCACATGTTTCTTTGATGACGTCTCAAAATAGAAGCAAGTTGACTACTTTATCGATTGATTGATTGATTTGTTTTTAAGATTTCTGCCTCAGCTGGCGGAAACGCGTGATGAGTTTGTGCGCATCGGTGAGGACCTGGACACGGCGGCTCTGAAAAACGCTCAGGTGTCCCGACACAAGACCGCAGAGGCCGAAAGAGCGAGTCACCTGCTCATTGCCACGCGGAAATGCTACCAGCACTTTGCCCTGGACTACTGTCTGCAGGTATCGACCCCGGGATCATAGATGGCGATGACGCTGAATTCAACGTCTCGCGATCGCAGCGTGCATACATCGCTCGCATTTGCTGCGAGCTAAGTTTGGAAGTAAACAAGCGACAGGAGTTTTCTAATAGATGGCATCCGATAACATACAAGCACACACACAAATACAAGTACAGTACACACAACACACACACGCAGATCCAAAGACTTAACACGAACCAGCAGTGCTATTTTGATAATATGTTTTTATTCTTTTTGTTTTGGGCATATCTTTGGATTGTTTTTCTTTTTTGTTTATTTTTCTTCTTTTTTGTCATTCAGCTCAACACATTCAAAACACAGCAGAAAGTGGACATCTTGAACTCGGTGAGACAATGACTGCACTCATAACTTACCTGAGCTTTGCTTAGCATTAATATTGGGAAGCCGCTCTTAATTGGGACTTGAAGTAAAAGTTAAGTTTAAAAAAATGTTGGGTTATTTTTGTAGCAATATGTTCAATGTGCTCCCATTAGTCTAAATACGGTACACTGATTTATGTATTCGTTTGTGGAATAAAAATGAATCCAATAATCCACCCGTTTTCGTCCACTCAAGGGGGCTGCCAGTTTACGCAGCACTGCCCCCTACTGCTGACTGAATTTGACGTCAAAGTGTACCTTGCTCAGACTATTTGGGGGGGGACATAGAACATGTTATTGTAAAGATTTTTATTTTTTTTTACTTGACTTCTGTTTTAAGTAAAATGCAGAGTAATTTTAACACTGATTTGAAACCTTAACCCTTGTTTGTCCCAATACTTTTGTCATGCAGTTTTCTCTTGAAATGTCCAGTTATTTCTTTTTAGCCATAATGCAAATATGCAGACTGATGCGGATGAAGACATACATCAGCAGTGCATAATAATCACAAGAATATTTTTTTCTTGTTTTTATTATTATTGTTATCATTGGTGTCAAAATGCGTGTGGTTTGTGTTGTTGTGTTGAGGTGTTCTCCTTGGTCAACGCTCAGCTGACGTTCTTCCATCAAGGCTTCGACCTGCTCAGAGACCTTGATCCCGCCATGAAGGTCATGGCTGCGCAGGTAAATGCAAACAAAACAATCGACACCAAGTTCACTTGTTCCAGTTTGCACTGGTTCCACTCAAGCTGATTCTTGTGACTCTGCCTTCAGTTGTGTGAGCGGTCGGCCGAGTGTACAAGCAAAAGGAAAGAGCTGGAGAGCAATCATCTGCTGGTCCAGCAACGAGTACGTCACCTACTTTACATCACCAACACACATTTTTACATTTGCACTTTTGGCACTTAGGGCACTTTGGACTTTCTGCCACTAGATGGTGGCAAAGAACTTAACAACATTCACCCACCATCAGTCGACAAAGGGAATGTAGAATAGGAAGCGGTTGATCCTTGCATGGCGTTCATTCATGTATTCAACTACTGGTGGTTGACAACAAAAAAATAGAATAAAAAATATCAAAACTCTACTAGACAAAGCTAAATAATGCAGAACACTCATAGTTGTTTACATTCTCTTTTATTATGTATTGAATGTTTTTATACATTACAATACTGTACAGTGCAACACTTACTAAAAAAAAAATCATGTTATGAAAAATTGTGTTTTGTGGGCTGGAATAGATTAATAGTGTTTCACTTCATTTCAATGGAAAATAATATCAATTTGAGTTTATATTATTATTATTATTATTATGGGACAAATAAAAATGCATAAAACATACATATTAGTATTATATAGGTAAATCTCTTTGTCGTTTCATGATGCAATTATTTGTATGAGTGTATTAGCGTGCTATATATCGCTGGCCAAAACCTTGTACCTCCGAATTTCAGGAGACCCCAAAAATATCACGTTTGTTCAACCAGCCATTAGCATTGCATCATGAAAGAGAGCAAGCCATTTTCGATACTTTAGATTGGTCAATAATGTTTAAAAGCGTGAGCAATGGCCAATAGTATAGATTTAAAAAAAAAACAAAAAAACAACTAAATTCACCAAATTTGTGACTTATGCTACTTACAATGACAATTTGCCCTTTTTTTTTTTACATTGTTTTTATTTGTTTGATTAAGAACAAAGTCCTATTTTTCTCAAAAACATTCTGACAAATTCAGGAAAAAAGTAGTTTTTTCTTGTGGAAAAAGAAACATGTTATTTTGAGGATAAAAGTCATTTTACCAAAAAATATCTCTTTTTTGCGGGGGGAGAAAAGACCTAATTGTGTGTGTGTGTGTGTGCGTGTGGGTGTGTGTGTGTGTGTGCGTACGTGCACTTGTGTGTAGGATGCCTCAGGAGAGACGCTGTTCCGGTTGTGTTGCGGGACAGATGACATCATCCAAGGTTACCTCTTCAAACGCTCCCGACGGAAGGCGAAAACATGGAAGAGGTCACGTGTCTCCTTGTGTTGATGATGGATACTGTACTGGCTTCCTGTACTCATCCGTACTAATCCAGTCAAGGCATGAACTCACCTTGTGTGTCCAGATACGCAGGAGACACAATCACGCCAAAGTGACACAACCCGGTGTCTTACAATTAATTGAACAAAAATGAAGGCCTGAATGTGTTCCTTTATCATTTTAAAAATGTGGGCATTTTGATCAGTTGTTCTGGAAGTGAATTTCTGTATTTTGGCAGCTGCGGTTCTGTCCTCGTGGTCGTATCTAGTGTGTGAGAGCTCTCATATTTGACGATTGATATTTGCTATCCTTCCGCCTGTAGCTGCTGTAGCTTTAAGGGGCACAAAGGAAGACAATCCCAAAAGGCTCCACTAGGGGACGCCGAAAGCAGAAACATGTTTGAAACGCCAAAATGGAAAATATATATTTTATGTACAGATGCTGGTACTCCATCAGAGACAACCAACTCATCTACAGGAAGTCACACAAAGTAAAAAGAAAAATATCTCCTTATTGGTCGTCACGTCATAACATTTCCGCTATTAATTTTCACGATGCCAGGGAGTTGTGACGTTTCAGTTTCCGCTCGGCTCCTCAGGAGGCGTCCATGCTTCTGTTTGAGGACCTGCGATTGTGTGCCGTCAAGTCTTTGGAGGACCTGGACCGCCGATTCTGCTTCCAACTGATGTCCGTGCACAAGTGAGTCAAAGACTTAACACAAAGTGTACACGATTGTACGCAAAGAATGATGGACGACCGAGTAGACAAGAAAACCACAAAGACAAGTCAGACAGGATCAAACTTTCACATGACGGTCTCTTTATTTGCTGGGTCCCCATATTGTGTCTCATCATGTCCCACATTTTGACCAATAGTCACCCATAATGTCCCTATTTTATGTTGCAGTGTCCCATAATGTTCTATAGTCTCCCTGACTGTCCCCTGTGATGTCCCATCAGGTGTTGTGCCCTTCAGGCCGACTCTGAGCAGGTGCGGCTGGCGTGGATGGGAGCGTTACAGGGCAGCATCGATATGGCGTATCGAGAGCGAGGCCGAGCCACCCCGACGCAGGCATGCTCCTTATTCATTCTGCTACTTCAGCAAATCAATAACACTCACTCATAAGAAGAATATTCCTAAACATCGTCTGTATCATCAGCAGCCACACCCGCCAAGCGACGGAGACAACGCTGCGGCCAATCAGAGGACGGCAGTGCTGGGCGCGGCTCTGCAGGGCGCCGGCAACCGCCGCTGCTGCGACTGCGGTGAGGAGGAACCGCGATGGGCGTGCGTCAACTTGGGCGTCACAGTATGCATTCAGTGCTCGGGGATTCACAGGTACACAAAAAAATGTATACGGTATATATATTAGGGTTGCTAAAGCGTTAACTATGGACATTAATTTAAATTTTATAACGCATTACAAAAATCAACTCAGTTTTATTTACGTCCTGTGGCAGCTTCCCTCTGCTCACTTTGCTGCCAAACTTAGAGAGTCACTGTCACAAAGACGAACTTTTACGTAGTTTTACTTTAAAAACTTACTCGACTGCTCATTGGAAAAATCCAAAATAATTTGCGCACTTCGCAAAAGCAAAACTCAAATACCATATTGTATGTCTTTGGTGTATCATTCAACAGTTGTATTTTCCAGGAAAAGAATCGTATTCAAAGATCAAAGTAAGCTATTAGAGCAGTCTTTGAATCAAAATATACGTTACATTTTTTTCCATATTAATTCCAAGATTTTACTCAAGTAAATATCGGTTCCGAGCTTTGTGAAAAATTGTAGTTGAAAAATAAAGTGAATCGCAATTAATTATGGATTTTTTTTGCAATTAATGAGTTAATTCGTTTGACAGCACTAATATATGCATATGTACGTGTATATGCATATGTACGTGTATATGTGTGTATGTTATTTGTTTGTTTATTAAATTATTTATTTTTCCCTCCCGTGATGATGCATGCAGGAGTCTGGGCGTCCACGTGTCCAAGGTGCGCTCCCTCACGCTGGACTCGTGGGAAGCGGAGCAACTCAAGGTGAAACTGAGACACAAATGATGGAGTCATTTTTAAACTCCTTTCACACAGCCACTTGCCAGCCTCTGACAGTACAGTGTTCCGCCACTATAGTGCCGTTCATTATTCGCACCCCTGCTTTATCTGTTTTTTGAGGGGGTTTTACGATACAGGAAAGTTGCAATTTAAAGTTGCGCAGCTTCTGCGTTGTGCCACAACATGGTGAGCACCACTGAGCTCATAAGGCTGTGTGAAAGGGGCTCCCCATGGCAAAAAAAGTTTAGTGTCATAACAACAAGACTTCCTGTGTTTGTGTCATAGCTGCTGTGTGTCCTGGGAAATGACGCCATTAACAACATTTACGAGGCACGATGTTTGCACAGAGTCAAGCCCACCACGGAGAGCCCGCAGTAAAAAACATACGCCTGTCAGTCAATCTGAAATCAATACTGGATGATTGACAGTCCATCTCTTTGTCAGCGCTGAGAAGGAAGCTTGGATACGAGACAAATACGTGGAGAAGACCTTTGTGAAGCGGAATGGCGACGACGATGGCACGAGTAAGGTTCATCAACAAAATGGTGGCAGCGTTTTGTTTTTTGTGTACAGTGGATATAAAATATCGCCACCCCACTGTTCAGTTGCCGAGATTTGGTGTTGTAAAAAAAAAACCATTTGACCATTCTACATCATTTCAAGACTTTTTTTCCTCACCATTTATGTGACCTATCGCCTAAAATCTTTTTGAGAGATGAAGTAAAAATACTTAACTTTATTACACAATACTAAGGGACTTTTTTCCCCGATCTTGCACTCTCCAAATAATCCATATTAAAATAACTAAAACGTATGAAATCTCAACTCAAGGAATTAAAAAAAATATATAAAAATGAACAAACTTGTTCTAAGAAAAATTAAAACTAACTGAATTTAAAAAAAACAAAATAAAAAACTAACTCTAGTGAAACATCCCAGAACTTTTATAACCTCGGTGCATATTTATGCAATCTGGTTATTTTATGATTGGCAGATCAACGGCTGCAATGATGCCAGAAAGTGGAAAATTTCAAGGGTTCTGAATACTTTCTGTACCCACTGTAGGTCACATGAACGGTGAAAATTATTTTACAATTTTTTTTTTTTTTGTATGACTCAAAAGTCTGTCAGGGGGCGTGTATTCTGTATATGTTGTTGTGTGTTCGTTGAAGCGCGTCATGACAACGTTGAGGCCTCGCTACTGTTGCATCTCTACCGAGCCGCGCTGACTGGAGACCTGCTCGCCTTGGTGACGGCGCTGGCCCAGGGGGCGCCGGTGAACGGGAGCGTGGCCCAGGAGGAAGGGCGCACTGCCCTCATCGGGGCCGCCCAAGGGGTGAGGGCGCACGGCACAGAGCTTACCGAACTGTCACCATTAGCCAATTGCATTCATGAAACAACATTTGTCGAGAGGAGAAAAGCGATGTAATATCATGAAACTAAAACGGGTCTTTTTTGGGAGGAAAAACTTAATGTGATGAGGGTACTTTTTTTGATGATGAAGAAAACAAGTTATATTATGTACAATGAGAATAAAGTCTTAATGCATAATGTCAGACTAAGCACATATTTTGGGACTAAATGTGTAATACTACAAGAATAAAGGCATAATGTTACAACAGTAAAGTCATAGTTTTTCGAGCATCCATTTTGGAGTTTTACAAAAATTCTGAGTCATTTTTTAAAGAGCGGAGTCATAAGATTACAGACATTATATGACATGTGAATGAAGTGAGAATAAGTTTGGAATATTCCCAGGGTAAAGCGTTGTGTTTTTGACAAATTGAAAATATTAACAGAATAAAGTCTATTATTTTGATAATAAATTCCGAATATTACGATAGTCGTCAGTTAGGAACATTACAAGGCGCGGTTATATTTATTCAAGAATAAAGTAGTAATATTACAACGATTGTCTTTTTCTTTTTTTTTCTTTCGTCAATTTGGAATCGTATGAGAGCAAAGTATTGTTATTTTTTTTCCAAGAAAACAATTATCAAAATAAACTATAAAACGAGTGCATATTGCGGCTTAACTTACTTTCGAACGCAAAATGAATCAGAATGCCGTGTTTCAACTAGTGGGCCTGCTGGGAACATATTCTTGAACAAAAATATGTTTGGGTTGACTTCGGCTTTAAAATGCGTTGCAATGAAACAAAATTGCAAGTCCATTTCTCTGTAGGGGTCGCTGTTGGCGTCCGAGTTCCTGCTGCAGAACGGCGCCAACATTAACCACAGAGACCGAAGAGGACAAGGAGCTCTGCACGCAGCAGCCACCGCAGGACACACCGGGTCACTACACGCACGCGCACGGGCGCACACACGGGCGCACACACACACACACGCATACACAAATGTGACGTTCATATTGGCCCCCACAGGCAGGTGTGTCTGCTGCTGAAGCGAGGAGCCAATCAGTACGCGGTGGACGAAAGCGGACGCGACCCGCTGGCCATCGCCGTGGAGACGGCGCACGCGGACATCGTCACGCTGTGAGCCGGAGAGCAGTGCGCTACACAAAAGTCAACAAATAGGTTTCATACAATAAAGCACCCGTGTATCGCTGGAGGATACATTCCAGACATAAAAAATGGCTAACCGAATCACGTCGTAGCAAAGGTCCGCTGGTTTATTGCTAACATATAATGCCATAGATGGACAATTTGACACCGCCCGACACAAATACCGAACCGGCTCCATGTCATCACCTTAACCAAACTTTTAAGTATGTGGTTGCTGCTAACAGTTTGCCAACACTAATCTGCGCTAACACTGCAGCTCTGCTTAGCTACCTATTGACTTTGACAGTGTTTGCTTGCATTCTGGCGATTGAGAACGGACTGTTGCTTGAAAGTGGCTCTGGGTTTTCAGCCAACCTATCCTGCAAGCCATGGGCAGAGAAACTGTGGGGGTGGGATCATGTAACTTTGCCCAGTTGTGACGTCACAGTGGGGCAAAAGGTCAGATAGCAAAAGATTGACGTGCTTCATTTCACACCCGACAGGCAGACAGTAAAAAGTCAATTTTACATCATATATCCCCTTTAATTGGGTGATTGTGAACTCTGTGTTTCTTCTTTGTTGGTCGCACCAGGCTGCGCATGGCCAGAATGAACGAGGAGATGCGAGATTCCGAAGGAGCGTTCGGAGCTGTGGGTGAGTCCGTGAAACGCTAACGTTTAACTTTGGTATTCGCTGATCGGCGCCCGTGCGGTCCTTCCAGGAGACGACCAAACATTTCAGGACATTTTCCGAGACTTCAGCGATATGGCGTCACACGACCCGGAGAAGCTGGCCAGACGAACGTTCGGCCGCGGAGGAGACGACGGGAACCCGTGAACGTGTTACCCGCTTGGTACAATTTTGGTGCTCAGTCTTAATTGTAACTTGACTCAAGTACACGAGACAGGATCCTCGCAAATGACGACCGTACTTTTCAGGGATTCCGAAAAAAAAAAAATCATCTTACTTGAGTTAACAGCATCGCATCATTTTAAGTTGATGTTGCACACCACCACCCCAAAATCGGTATCAATCGCGAAATGAATCCATTAGGTGGGGGGTTGCTAAATTACGGCATTGATTAAAATGGGAGAATATGGCGCACCGCCCGGACAAAAAGCTTTTAAACTTCACAAAAGTGAATGACTGTTACATCCTCCTCCCTAAATTCGTTTTTAAAGGTCTTAGTCATGAGTGGTGCAATAAATAAAATGACGAGCTAACAACTAAGCAGTGTAACAGGTAGAAATGAATCTGCACGCACTTAAGCTAGGTTCACACCGCAGAAAAATGCGACCCAGATCGGATTTTTTTGCCCACATGCGACCTGTATCTGATTGTTTTTATAACAGTCTGAAGAGATAAATTACGTTGGGGTTTTTTTTTTTTTCAAATGCGACCTGGGCCACTTTCCTATGTGGTCCTAGATCGGATACGTAACAGATTTTTTGCAATGCGACCGCAGTCTGAAGGGCCAGGTGGCATATATCCGACATTGACGTCATCCTCAGGCCAAAATGCGCTCCGAAGGGAAAGTGCTGGCAGCGGGGAGATCGAATCTGCAAAGTTGTTTTGACTGGTTTACTTTGAGCTTTTTTTGTTTTGTTTCCGGTAACGCCACCAACAGGTGAAGACTGGAATTGCAATAACTGGCTAAGATGCTAAAACTCTGGAGTGAACTTGCTAAACCAGAAACGTTCGTGCTCAAAGGCCACAGAATTTTAGAACAGATTGGTCAGCTCATTCGTCAAAAACATGTGCTATAAACATTTCGTTTAATAACAAAGAATAGTTATAATTTTGGAAATAGTATTAAGTTGCATTATAAATAACCAATTATTTAAAATTGTTTATTGTAATGAAATAATTCTATTTTTGTTATAATTAAACTGTCTGGTAATACATGTATTTCCTAATAATAAAATACATTCTGTCCATTCTATTGGTTAATGTTGTTAATTAGCCAATTATTTAATCAAAAACTAAATGTTTAATGTATGGGTAAAAAAATACTTTTACCAATAAATCAATTAACTACTACTACTATTATTACATTAAATGTTTATATTTTTCACTTACATGTTTATGTATCCATCCGTTCTTTATGGAAACACAAATATTGTTTGGAATTGTGAAGTAGTTGATGTGAGCGTAAGCCGTTACACAGCATGCATGTGAATGTTACACGCAAAGTGTAAAAAGTGAAAACGTATACTTGTTAGCCTCATTGCTAAGCTCACGTATGATGTGGTATTTTTTACATTTGCGAGTTTGCAAAGGGAAATCTTGCCTCATTTGAACATTTCATCATTTTGGAAGTCACAAATGTTTACGTAGCAGCTACGTTGCCTTTTTTAACATTTAATAATGTTTTCAAGTGAACTTCTCACAATGCTGCTCACACGTTTGTTTTTATCATACTAAAGAATTACAAATGAGCTGCTAAAAAAAAAAAAAAAAAAAGTCATTTCAATGTCTACTAGGATGAATTTCATTTTTGACTGTTACTAATGTAATGCTATTTGTGTATTAAACAATTTAAAACCACAAGATAGTCTTACCTCCTCACCTATATTCTCGACATTGTAATTTTGTACAAAAATACACAACTCCAAAAACGTTTGTGATTTTTGGGCTTGGGGCGGAATTCCAGGATGCACTTAAAATGCACTAAAACCTGTAAAACTGGTCAACATAATCTGATCTGAAGCCAACCTTTGAACTGAAACAATATCTCCAAACAATTTTTGGGGGACTGCTGTTTATAGATATTTCATTGAGTTCTCATTGTGTGTAACTGTACTTGACAGATCCCAGCTTCACAATATCTGCTTTCCTTAAAATTGAATGACTTTTTTCTGAACTGCTGCATTCGTGGGCCGTCGCATTTTCCTGTTCATGTTCAAGAGAAAGCAGCTATAGATAGGCACTTGAATACAATGACGTCAAAATTACATTTTAATACATGTGATAAAATGAGAAAAGATGCAAATCCTCCAAGGAACACTCGCACGGCATAATCTATCTTTCAGTCTGAGGAGCTTGGACTTGAAATGTCCCACGTTCTGAGTGCACCGCAAATGGCTCTCACGCTTGAGCTTTCCCTCTCTTCTTCTTCTTCTTGTTTTTCTGCGGCGCTGCTTCTTCCTCTGGTATTTTCTTCTCGGGATTCTCTCTTTCCTCCTCGGAATTCTCCTCTCCTAGTGCTTTCCTCTTGGACTTGTCTCGTTCTTTGGATGTTTTCCTCTTTGAATGATCCGTTTCCTCCTCTGATGTTTGCCTCTTCGGATCCTGCTGGTCCTCCGCCTCTGTTTTTCTCTTGAGATTCTCTTCTCGCTCCTCCACCTGCTCCATGGCGTCCCAGACCTCGTCCACTTCCTCCTCCTTCACCTCCTGCGCGACGTCCCCCAGGGCGTCCGCCGCATCGTCCAGCTTTCGGCTGGCGAGCAGCAGGCAGTTGAGGCGGGATTTCAGGTAAACCTTATGCTGCACCCGCCGGTCCTCCAGGCTGTGGATCCGCAAGAAGCGGTCCAGGCCGCAGGACGCCACCAGGGGTTGCGAAGCGTGGCACTGCAGACCCCGCACGCCCCCGGACAAGCCCTTGAAGCACCCCCGCACGATGCCTTTTCGCAAGTCCAGTACGGCGATCTGACCGTGCGTGTTGCCGACCACCACCGAGTCCCCAGCGGCGGGAAGAGACAGCGTCGTCAGCGGATACTCCCCGTAAGTGGCCTCCAAGACGGGGCGACGTTGCGGTGTGGAGGGGTCGTACACATGAACCTGGCCGGACAAAAATATAAATATACAGTATGATGAGCAATTCCAAACAACTGAATTCAAATCGACATCAGGATGTAGCAGAATGCATTTTTCAAATCGCAAAGGCTGCAATTTGGGAAAAGACAAACATGCTTCATTTCCGTAGGTAGGCTTTATGTCTTTTGTATACCTGTATGTCTATTTGATTATTTATCGTGTCTAGATAAGTACAGTGCCTTAGAAGCACAGTCCACATTTACATTGTTTTATGAATTATGAAAAGTTGACGTGATAAAGCCACGCATTTGTTTGCACTTTTGTCGTAATGACTCATGACTTATTGACTTGTATATGCCTCACTTTTGGTAGAATTTTGTTGCAGTGAATGCTTCAAAGACTGCGAGTTTAAATGTTTGGTAAGTTAACTAAGTAGATAAACTGTCTTTAATATTAATTCATGGTTCATTTTAGCATAAGCCTAAGATATTCGACCAAAACTGTATAATAAATTCGAGACAGACGGATTAATATATTGCTTGTTTATTAAAAACACATGGGAAGAGGACCTTGAAAAAAAATAATTACATATTGAATCTCAATATGGTGGTGTTCACAATTACAAAATCGTTCAGTTCTAATAATGAGTACCTATAACGAATTTAACTTGTCCTATCTTTCATGTTAGACTGACGCATCAGTTTACATTTATATCTTTGAACTTGTAAATATAGTTTCTATTTCGTCCCTGCTGACCGTTCGGAGTGGTGCCCGACAGCACGAAATGCCCTTTTTCAGTGCTTCCTGCCAAGGGGTGAAGGATGTAACTCTTGAATTATAAACTAAAGGAAATGATAACGAATAGCAATGCGGATCATAATCCTCATAAATCAAAGTGTTCCAACTGTATCAACCTCGTCCTTTTTTGTCGGCCGTCAGGTAAAGATTAAAACAGTCTGTTTTTCCAAAGGCGCCCGGCGCACTCACCTGGTGGTGTCCGGTGCAGGTGACCACCTTGTCGGATCCCGGTATGAAGGCCATGTCTTTGACCCAGTGCGGCTGCCGTAGATCCAGCCAGTCGTTCCGCAGGTTCTTGGCGGTGAACACGGGCTTATCGGGTTTCTCCAGGTCCCACACTTTGAGGCAATTGTCCTTCCCGCCGGTCGCCACCTTTTGCCTGTGCTCCGGGTTCTGCCTCATCCGGGCCACGTCGCTACCCACGCGGATCTCCGTGGCGGGCTCGCCGCTCTGGTCCCGCCACACTCGGAGCACGCCGCTCTCCGCGCACGTCACCAGCGCTGCGCCGCCGTCGAGCACCGCCAGCCCGACGAAGCAGCCCTCGGCGGGGTCGCCGCAGCTGCGCGTGTCGGTGAAGGCTCCTTTCTCCACGCTGAATGTCTTGACGCTTCCGTCCACGGCGCCAACCAGCAGCTCACTCTCGGCCGCGTCGGCCCAGCACAGCGTCCGGACCTCGTGCTGGCGGCTCAGCTGCGAGCTGTTGCAGAAGTTGAAGGCTTGTCTGCGGGACACGCTGACGCCCTTCAGGATGCCCGTCTCCGAGCCCAGCCACACGGTACACGGTCGGCTGCTTTCGCCCATCTCGCGGGTTCGAGGACGGCGTCTACTCGATGAAGTGGCGGAATTCTACTCGAGGCGTTGATGTGGACCTCCTCTGGATCCAAACACGCGTTTCCTTACTAGTTACCAAGTCGCATGTCAATGAAATCATTTTTTTTCTTCTGTGGTACGTATTGGCGGTTGGTGCTTCACCGCCACCTACTGCATTGGGAGAATGCAGATATAAACGAATCGAGAGGCACTTTAATGTAATGTAATGTACAGTAAATGTAATTTCATTTGGAAAATTATATCAGATTAGGAAAACTATAGATTATTTTTCAATTTGCTTTTTTTGACTAAATTGAAATATTTGCTTATACAGGCATTTTAATTTCATTTCGGTGATTCGTTTTTTTTTTACTTTGTGATTGCAGACACTATGAAAAGAGGAGAGCTATAAAAGTGTTAAGTTACTACTTAAAGGACCTGTGAATAAACGTCATGATGCCTGCCGTTTGACATTAAACTGTCAGTTCAAACGGGTAAAAAATATCGTTACCCCAGAGCGGACATTCTGGCTGGATTGCTCGGTTGTTTATTACGTCACTACAAGGCGCCGGTGACCTCTGCGCATGCGTATGTGGCCAGGCCGCTCCATTTTAGCTTGTCTTCCGACTACAGGCAGGCACCGAGTTGGTGTTCTACCGTTTCCCCCCCCCCCCCCTTTACGTTTTGTTTGACCGCATCGATACAAACAAAGAGTGGATAGCTACAAAGTGGTTGCGCTTTCTTTTTGTCTAAACTTGAAGCCGTCTTCGTCTGGAAATGGACGGGGAAGAGGACGAATTCGTGTCTGGGAGTCACTCCGGTAAACACTTTTGTCTTTGCTACATAAGCTCACGCAGTTCTTTTAGTGTACTAAATCTCATTTACACTCTTGTACACGCGGTGTAATTGTGTTTATCTATAGTGACCTACTTACTAAAAACGTCCACTTTACACCTAGAAAGAAGTGTCTTAGGGAAGTGCGTTTTGGTCGTCTACCAGGAAACGAAGGGAGCCAATATTGAATTCGCCAACATTTCTGACGAATTTTGGCGAAAATCGGGGGACCGCCTCTTTCATCAGCGACTTTTCCCGATGCTTACAGACAATTAGCAACATTTGCGTCAAAGTAGTGTTTGCGACAGATGGCGACTATTTGGGACCCTTTGCCAATTCTTGGACTAGCAGTGAATATATATGATCCCAATCAAAAGGGTGTGCACACCTTCCTCAGCATTCAGTTTTCTGCTGTTTACCATCAAAGATATATTTCGAGAATATGGAAATGAATTTCTGCCAGGAAGGAGTCCAACGAGCTGCTGCTGCCGCCGTTGAAGAAGTGCTTTGGCTGGCTATCGTCATGCAAAAAAAGAGAAAGAAAGAAGAAAGAATTCAAAAGGAAAAGAAAAGAAAATCTGCTTGGGTCAGAGAGTGGTTACTGCAGAGGGACAGACCTTGGTCAAAATGAAAAACTCCTTAAGCATGATTATCAATATGGAGAATGTATTTATTTCAGTATCTTAACAAGAGTGACTGGTAATTTGGTAATTCAATAGTACACCTCTACCCAATGTGTCACACTTGATTTGTGATGTCTCTAATTTCAGGATTTATTTATTTAATTAATTTATTGTTTTTTGTGTTGTTGCTGTTTTAATGTTTTATTCCACAGACGACGGAGGCGGAACTCCAGTTCAGGATGAACATCAGGCATCAGACGGCGAGGAGATGAGCAGCAACAAACATCATTCTGAGGTCAGACTTATTCTTTTACCGTGTTTTTTGGATCTTTTTTTTTTTTTTTTTACAAGGATTTTGGCTGATTTTGCAAGGCCTATAGAACATTGTGCTCAATGGCTATATAAATATGGAACCTACCAAAAGAAAGATTAGACACTCTTCTTTCATCAGAAGAAAAAGTATATTTATATATTTTTCCATTGTTTCGCAATCAGCATGAGAATAAAGCTAAGTTTCATCAAAATTCCCATTTCCGATGAAAAAACTGAGAAAATTAGCTTTTTGTTAAAACATAAATTTCAAGCATAACTTTGACTTTAACACTACTATTTTTTTCTTTTGTGACAGCTAAAACATCGAAATAATATGATATTGAAATGATCGCCCAGCCCTTCTTGGAAAATCTAGTTTGTAAACTGACTTGTTTATAAACTGACATTGTAGTTAAATTGTTCGCGATAATGTGGTCTGAAGACACGATTTCATCGTTTGCGTCATCAGGACGAGGGCAGCAACGACGAGGAGGCGCCCTGCAATAAACGGCGGTACGACAGCGACTCCGACAACGATGTGCGGCGAGGTGGCGACAGCGACTCAGAGGTGGACGCGCCCGGCCGCCGTGGCGACAACAACCTGGGGAGCGACTCCGAGGCGGACGCTCCCGTCCGCGGGAGCGACTCAGAGGCCGAGGCTCCCGTTCGCCGCGATGTCCGCGGGAGCGACTCCGAGGCGGAGGCTCCCGCTCGCAGCGATGTCCGCGGGAGCGACTCCGAGACCGAGGCTCCCGTTCGCCGCGATGTCCGCGGGAGCGACTCCGAAGCGGAGGCTCCCGCTCGCCGCGATGTCCGCGGGAGCGACTCCGAGGCCGAGGCTCCCGTTCGCCGCGATGTCCGCGGGAGCGACTCCGAGACGGAACGTCCAAGGCCCGCCGACAGCGATGACGATGATGACTCTGTGGGCAAACGCAGGATGAGCGTGTCGGAGGACGAGGCGCCAGTCAAAAACGGTGCCTCGGACAACGAGGAAAGAGGGGCGTCATCCCCCGCGAAGCGCAGGGGGAGCAGCTCGGACATGGAGGAGGGCGGCGGCGGCGGCGGCAAAGCGGCAGCTGCGGAGAGTGACTCTGATAACGAGGACGCCAAAGCAAAATCGCCCGCCGACAGTGACTCTGACACAGAGACGCCGGCCAGGCACAAGGCGTCGGCAATGGCGGCGCACGACTCTGACGATGAGTCAGCCGCGCGACAGGGGGAGTCTGAGAAAAAGGGGCGAGGCAAGTGGAAGGCTGTCATGCGGTCGGACAGTGAGGACGAGGATGAGGAGGAGGGCGGCGGGAAGGGCAAGAATGCTGCCAATGTGACGGGAAGTGACGGAGAAGCGCAAGCTGCGCGGAAAATCTCAGACAACAGCGACGATGACGAACAGCCAGGTAATCATCTCAAAATGCTGCCGACCTCCCCCAAGGCTTCAATGTCTTATGTGTAGAAACTATCCCAACTGTCGCGATATGATGGATTCACGATATGAACCTCACGATACGATAATTATCACGATATTGTGGGGAGGTTGGCGAAAATATAAAAAGCTCACGATGAAAAAGAAAAAGTGGGCTCATATTAAAAAACATAACAGCATTCAGAAAGAAATCGGCATGGCCAGTCATGCGCTTCTATTGGCTCAGCAGCGCAAAGCATCATCTATGTAGTTCACAATTCTGTGTTGCCCGATTAGCGGGGGTCTTAAAACAGGTGGCATCAAATGGAAGTGCACTAATAAACTAACCACCAGAGGGTGCTGGTACTGCACAAATGGAAAACAACTTTGGCTTCAAAACATATTTGGTGCTACTCGTGGCAGTTTTAATATCGCAATATTGCCGATATTGTGACATACCTCGTAGGAACATCACATGAACCGTTGTAGGCATGTGAGGGAGGTGGCCACATGGGGGATTCATGGTAAGCACATCTGCTTCACAGCTGAGGTCCCTGCTTTGAATCTGGGCTCTGGCCTTCTTGTGTGGAGTTTGCATGTTGTATGGTTTTCCGCCAACATGCCAAAAACATGTGAGCACGTAAGCATTGTTAAAGACAGACTATACATTTTTCGCAAGTTTAAGTGTGAGTGGCAAAAGTTGTCTTTTTGTGCCCTGGCTTTGAGGAGGAAGTTGTACTGATGTAAACATTCCATTGTGAATGGTGGTGTGCCAAAAATCAATCAGTCAGTCAATCCATAACGGATGTTAATGTCTTGCAGTAAAGAGGAAGAAGGCCATCCTGTCCGACAGCGAGGAAGACCAAGAGACAGAAAAACCAGGTGGGACAAAGACGCCTGACACGGCTGTGTTTGTTGCATGTAGTTAGCCCTTGAATGGAATTTGTCTCATGAGATGAATTCACGCAAATAAAAAAATATTTGTAAATAACTTCTTTTTACTTGGTCATTTAACCTTTTTTATATGTATTTTTAAAAATAATTAGTTCGGTAATTAGAATTGAATTTGTCTCCAACAATAACACTTGAAAATGTATTTCTTTATTAATTTATTTTGCTAATATTTTATTATTCCCAGTAAAAAGTTACATAGATTTCATCCATATTGTATCGCTTAATTTTTTTTTTTTTTTTAAATGACCTTATCTACGAATGACTTAGCACAGCTGTTGGTTTTAAAATACAAAGCGGGCACCAAAGTTTTCCAATCTGGTCTCGTTGCACGCTCAGCTGTGAAGAGGAGTCGCGCGGTGTCCGACGACGACGACAACTCCGACAGCGACGCGGAGTCGGGCGGAATCGACAAGAGCATGGCGGCCAAGCTCCGGGAGCTGGGCTCCGACAGCGACGCGGAGTCGGGCGGAATCGACAAGAGCATGGCGGCCAAGCTCCGGGAGCTGGGCTCCGACAGCGGCAGCGACGACGACGAGCGCTCCAAGGGCGCGGCGGAGAACAAGGACGAGAAGGCGCTGTTTGGGAGCGACAGCGACGATGACGACAACCAGGAGGAGTGAGTGCGCCGTACAATGTACACAAAGCGTGAACACAAATATAAATGCCCCGCTTTTGTTATCGCTCCCATTTTCATCAACTCAAAGATTTTTAGTATGCACAAAATATTTTTCACAAATCTGAATCTCTGTCCGTGAACACTTCTCCTTTGCCAAGATACTCCATCCATCTCACTGGTGTTTATACTTTGCTCAAGGAGTGATTTATCCGCATGGTGAAATGTATTGACCCAAGGCATGTGATTCCGAGTTGCAAATACTTTGTCGATATCACCTTGCCTGTGATCTGTCATTGTGTATTGAAGGAAAATGATTGCCGACATCTTTGGAGAGTCTGGCGATGAGGAGGAGGAAGAGTTTACGGTGAGTACAACTGTATTATGTGCCGCCACAAAGGCCTGCTGCATGTACACCTGCTCTTCCAAGAAACAATCATTTATTATAAACACTGTTGTTTATGAACAAAACAAACAAAAGTGTGGCGAAAGTAGCAGAGAAGTTATAAGTAACACATTTACCGCGACCATGCAATGTTAGTTACATTAGAGCCGCTCGGAGCCAAGTCTCCCCAAAGCTCACGTGAGCACCCACAAAGACCATGAAATCACTTCTACCCGGTGCAAATTTATATGCATGTATTTTTTTTAATAATCTGCATTTTCCCACGTGAAAAGTATTTTTAGACATACAGCAGTGCTCAAGTCTTAATGCAATGCGTCAATTTTAACTTTCAGCAAAACTTTGTAGAAGCAAGTTCAAATTTGATGAGGATCGGAATTAAGGTGCAGATACAGAATAGCATTTTGAGTCTGCAATACTTCTACTTTCCCTTTTTGCCACTGTCTTACTTGTATGCGTACGTGGCCTATATTTGTCGAGAGCGACAGGCGCTACATGTTAATGCTACATGTGTGTTTGTGTGCGCAGGGCTTCAACCAGGAGGACCTGGAGGGCGACAAGAAGGAGGCCAAGGTGAAGCAGCAGGAGATGGAGGACTCTGACTCTGATGAGGGCGTCCGCCGCGGAGGCCAAGAGTACGTGTTACGCACACGCATACATGGCCAAAGTCCGGCCAGGGAGCCATTTGCGCCCTTCTGCGTATTCCAGTCATGATATTTAACGGGGAAGTCAACCCCAACATTTTCACTACAATAATATGTTCTATGCGCCTCCACCAGTCCAAATACGGCATTCTGATAGATATTGGTTTGTGAAATATAAGTTCAAGTAGTCAAATGCACTCGTTTTTAGCCATCCCAGGGGGCGGCCATTTTGCCATTTGTTGTCGACTAGAAAATGAAATCGCAGTTGCTCAGGTAACGACCGATCACGGCTCAGCTTCAGAAAACAGGTGAAAATTTGGACGTGCCTGTGGTAAGCCAAAGAGCGATTTCTTTCTTTTTTTTTTTTTCTTGCAGTTAACTTTGGCCTTTGATTCTGTGTGTATTCAGTACCAGCTTCATGTCCGACTTTGACATCATGCTGGCTCGCAAGAAGGCCATGAGCGGCAAGCGGCGCCGCCACCGAGACGGCGGAACGTTTATCAGCGACGCCGACGACGTGGTCAGCGCCATGATCATCAAGATGAACGAGGCCGCCGAGGTCTGACCGGCAAACTTGTACAAAAACAACTCTGAGCCGCTTCCACTTATTCACCGTCCCAACTTTGATTTGTTCTTCTCGTTTCAGGAGGACAGAACATTGAACAGTGCCAAGAAACCGGCGCTGAAGAAGCTCACGCTGCTGCCTCAAGTGGTCATGCACCTAAAAAAGTACTTTTTTTTGGTTTATTTAGGAACTTACAGTGAATAAATTGACTACACGTGACTCTGTATATGCCACGTGATGGTGGCAAAGCGCTATTTTTGTCCAAATGAAACTCCTCAACTCACTTGAACATAGTTCCTTGGCACCACGATGCCTCAAGGTAGTGCAAAAGTTTTGCCTTTAAGCGCTATCGTTATTTGCGCAAGTCATTTTGGAATGTTTTGGGGAAACAATCAAAAATACAAAACAGATTCAACAATCAAGACTAGTCAAGTCGCTTGGATTCTGATTTTTAGCTTTCCGTAAAGGATAACGCCGATTTTTAGTAAGCACCTTCGAAAGAAGAGCCCCTTGTGGCAGCGTCTTGTGGTGACACAGAAAGACGTGAAAATCTGCGTTTTTCAGTTGAATAGTTGAAAGGGGGGGGAAATGCAAGTGGCTCAATTTGTGTTCCCTGTGAATGTCTCGACGATACGTGATCCAAACCCAAAGTGGTGTTGTGCGCTTGCTCAGGCAGGACCTGAAGGAGACGTTCATCGACAGCGGCGTCATGTCGGCCATCAAAGAGTGGATCAGCCCGCTTCCCGACAAGTCGCTGCCGGCGCTGCGCATCCGCGAGGAGCTGCTCAGGGTCCTGCAGGAAGTGAGTACAAACAGAGCCGGAGGTTCTGCTCACTCACAGGAGCTGAGATTGGAACCCTGAACCTCACAACTGCGGGGCTAACTAGAGATAGACCGATATGTAATTTTTCAGGGCCAATACCAATTATCAAAGAGGCCGATAACCGATATTTGGAGTCGATATTCATTTTCAGCAAGAAGCAAAATATTTCCGTCAAAAAAAAAACCAATTAAAACTCTTAACTTTGTTGAAACATGTTTAAGCATATGTTTATAAAACAAATTTTCAGATTTGCATAATGCAGATTGTCTTTTTTATTATAAATGTTTGCCAATATGTCTTTGTTGTAAAATTCCAACAAAAAAGGAGCTCCCAGGCTCAGCAGCGTGTCTTCTTCAAAAGTGAAATGAAAACTGAAACAAGAGCGCCTTGTCATTTTCTACAGAAAATATATCATCCCAAATTTCCAAATGACAGAAATGTTCAAATGTCACTTCTCTTTGATTTGGTTTCAAACTAAAAGTGCAGTGTGTTCCCATGCAGGCTCAGTAGAATCTCTTCTAAATGGAACTGAAATTTGAAATAAATCCTTCCTTAAAGTTAACACACTTTTAAATTGATTTATTATCGGCCATCAGAATCTAAAAAAAAAAGGCCGATGCCGATATTGGTCAAAACGCAGAATCTCGGAGCCGATAATGGGCCCGGCCGATAATCGGTCCGAGCGAGCGCGCTGCCGCCCCTTGATGGGGGCAAAAATGTTGCACTTGACGGTTGCGAACTGCTTTCCCGGCAAGCCCAACAGCCCCCTGATGCGTTTGCCTCCAGCTGCCCAGCGTCAGTCAGGAGACGCTGAAGCACAGCGGGATCGGTCGCGCCGTCATGTTCCTCTACAAGCACCCCAAAGAGTCCAGATCCAACAAAGACCTGGCCCTCAAGCTCATTAGTAAGCGTGCCTCGTCGCACGGCCCGCCGTCTCCTTCTTCCTGGTTGCTCATCCTGGCTTCCCCCCATTGCCTTGGCAGACGAGTGGTCGCGGCCCATCTTCGGCCTGACGTCCAACTACAAGGGAATGACGCGAGAGGAGCGGCAGCAGCGCGACCTGGACCAGCAGATGCCTCAGCGCAGGCGACTCAGGTAGCCCCGCCGGCGCTTTCTTGCTCTTGCTCGGCCGCACTTGCTGCCTCGACGTTCCCTCTTTCGCCGGAAGTACGCCGACTTGCGAGAGTCCTCGCGTCACCGTCGTCATCGCGTTCTGCACTCCGCTCGGGCTGGGCATTAGAATATAATGTCACGTTTGTTTTGTCTTTGACAAACGTCCGATTTAAACCACTCAAAGAAAAAGCTGTCATTCAAAAGCATCTTGCTATAACTAAGTCTACTAGCCAGAGGTTGAGCTGCACTGTATTTGTTTACAGAGTAGCTAGGGCAGCAGTGAGTAACATGGGGGGCAGGAAAGAAGCATTTTTATGTCCAAAAGTTTCCAGCTTGTTGAATAGTGTACCGCTTTTGCAACATATAAACGGCCAAAACACGGAATATCGGAGCCGACGATGGGCCCGGGCCGATAATTTAAAGATTATTACATTCATGATAATTCATGTCTTTGGCAACTTTCAGCGCCATTGATGCTGTGATTTCCTTCTACCAGGGCACCTTTCTTGTCATTTTGCAACACAATGTGGCAAAAAATGATTAAGTAAGTAAGCGGTGTACGTCGACATGGACACGCATTCAACTGCGAGGAGCTGCTGGAAAGAAATTGATTTAGGATAAAAACAACCACAAAGTGCTCCCGACAAATAAATGCGAATTTAAAGCTCAAGCGGCGACTTTGCCCAGCCCGACTTTGCATTTTCTGCTCTCGTCTTTTCTTCGCCCTATCCATCTCCTTCCTCCGTTTCCTACTCTTCCTCTTCTTCGTCCTCCTCAGTCAGCCTCAGAAGGTGGAGAGGGCGGAGGAGCCGGACGTCTTCTCTCCACCGAGCAGGTTCTCTCATCGCTATCATCCCGCATGTTACATGTGAACAACATGTGGCCCACTCACTCCGCTCGCTTGTTCGTCTTCCCTCGCCTTACTGGGAGCTCAGAGTGTGAATCTGACGTCCCCAAATCGAGACGTGGAAGTCCAACTTGAATGAGTTTTGAGGTGGTAGCACGGGCCTAACTGTTTGGTAGCGGTTATGAATTTGGTGTGTTGTTGCTTGTTCTGCAACACGCGTGGGCAACCAGATTATTAGAGTTAACAGAAGCAAGCGGACTAAAATGCTTTTTAAAAAGAAAACTGAAACTACATCTTGCGTTCATAAGACTAGCACTAATTATTGTGGAAATGTCCTTGGTTTTCATCTTTGTCAATTAATATCAGACATCATTTTAAGTCCGTGCAGAAGAAGGAAGGTCAGTCGTTGGAGAATTGTACTTTACTTTATTAAACAATTCTTATTGACCCTTTTTTACCTTTTGTTTTTCTTGCTCTTGACAATTACTCTATTTAAAAAAAAAACAACCTAATACTAAAACGTATACGATCAAAAATGAGGCATTTCCAGAAAAAAAAAAAGCAAATGAAAACTAACCCAATTTTAAAACAACAAAAGTCAAAGCGAAATAAAAATGAACTATAATGAAAAACCAAAACCGATTGTAACATTAGAGCAACTACAGTGGAACCTTCCGAAAAGAACAGCAGCAAAATCGAGCCGTTTTTAGCCGTCTCAGGGGGCGGCCATTTTGTCACTATCTGTCGACTGAAAATGACGTCACAGTTGCTCAGGGCTCAGGTAACGACCAATCATGGCTCAGCTTCAGAAAACAGGTGAGCCTTTTATTTTTTTCACTATTATCAAGCGTAATGTTGCTACTATTTTAGTTCAAAATCATTTATTTTCATATCCATAAAAGCTTCTAGAAAATGAGTTGAATCTGTAGTTGTTATGGGGCACTGCACCCATTTTTTTGCCTTTCACGGGAACAACGTTGCGATACAAAACGACAAGGCAAAGGTTGAGGTTTTTAGCATTGATCGGTGGTTCCCGAAGTTGGCCGTGTGTTTGCGTGTGACGTCACACCGGCTGGTTTGCAGTGGTAAATAACCGCATGAGAGTTGGGCCCAGCGGATCCGGTCGCGTCCGCGTCCACGCTGACCTCGTCGTCTTCCTTCTTTGTCTCCGCAGTTCTGGAGGGCAGACTCCCCGTCGAGACCTGGAGAAACAGCTGACGGGAGAGGAGAAGTAAGATGACTGACCAAGCTTCTACTGCAAGCGTTGTTTCAATGTAGTCGGGTGCCCCTGTTGCCATGGAAACAACCTCCTGTGTTGTTTGAATGGGAAAACGTGCTGTTTGTCAGTGTTTTCGGAATTTTTACTTGCCATATATCTACACCGGCTTCAGCCTAAACAAATCACTTTTGGTCAGGCCCAAATTCCATAGAAGTTATTTTATTCATAATATGTTTATTAGATTAATTGGTTATCTGAATTTTTTCCTGCCAAATGTCTGACTCGGCATCGGCCTAAAAATAATTCCTATATAGAGTGTGTATTCCAAAGCAAATGTTAATTCCCCTGCTAATGTGTCCTGATGATTTAGCTGTCATGGTAACGACCTTCGACAAGTGTTATTTGAACTGCTCTGATAATGTTCAGTTAGCGTGGTAGCTGCCTCCTTCAGAGGAGGAGACCCAAAGCCTTGACAAAGAAGACGCTGAGAACTGAGATGATGATTCATTCTTGAAAAATGTTTTCACGTGTGTTTGCTTGCGCTCATGTCCGCAGAGCGCTCCGACCAGGCGACCCGGGCTTTTGCGCCAGGGCTCGAGTACCGATGCCCTCCAACAAAGACTACGTCGTTCGACCCAAATGGAACGTGGAGATGGAGTCCAGCAGGGTGAGCGGCCGTGTTTTGCAAACCTTTCACGAGTCGAATCTTTGCTTTTGGGCGGAGATTTGCAAAGTACATTGTAAGGCTGTCGCTGACGCATTGCCGGTAAATGAGCGAACGTCCCTGACTTGCCGCGTTTCTCCCCAGGGACCTGTGAAAAAGGGCATGTCCCGGGTGGACAAGCAGATGCGTCGCTTTGCAGACATCCGTCGCCTCACCAAGACGGGACACGCCGTTAAAATCAGCGTGGAGGGAAATCGCATGCCACTCTGATTTTAACCTCGATAGGAATTGTTTTCTTTTCGTTACTTCTCTCACTTTATTTTTTTTTTTTTATTTTGGGTTCAGCTCTACACGAAAGAGAGTTCTTACTCTGTTGCCGTTTTTAATTCCCATCCATTAGGACCATCCGCTTGGTCGCACAGTCTCAGTTGTTGCCTTCGAAAGTTGATGTCCTCTCTTCTAACGGTGAGAGTGTCAAATAATGGTCGATAGGGAAAGGCAGAAATCAAATTGGAAGTTACCAGTGATGTCGCATCCTCACTGCTGCTGCTCCAATCAGGCCTCCTCAAGTAATGCTGATGTCCCAGCTTGTCCTGGGTCACTTTGTAGAGCCTTTATGTGCACTCTTTTGTTGTGGGTCCAGGATAATTTTCTAAATAAATAACTAAAACCAACTGACCTCTTGTTCTCACTCATACTTGAATGCAGAGGTGGGCATTACGTCCCTGGGACGGAACGGAACGGACGGACGCCCATTTTGGGGATGAGAACTCTTTTAAAAAGGACGGACAAAGCAAGGACGGCGGTAGGTTTTCGTCCGTCCCTAACCGGGTCAAGTACCGGCTGACGTTTTGTGTTGGCTTCTTTTAAAAAGCAAGACTGTGTACTAATGTGCACAACACGAGTGCTCTTTCATGTGCGTTCCTTCCCTAAAGTATTGTTGTCACAGGCATAGTCTGCCCTCTTGTGGACGAGGGGAAAAAAACACTAAAAGCTATGACCCGGAAGTGGAAGAATGTTTGCTCTCCCCCTAAAATAGCATTGCCTTATTTTGCAATAATTATTGTTATTGCCAAATAATGCAATAAAAGGTGAAGAGGCAACAAAATGTACGCAATCTTAAAAATTCCCGTGATGTCCCCTGGCTTGCTCCGTTTCGCAATTCCACATCATCATCATCGACCATCATCGTTAAACAGTTGTAAACAATTCAATCCACTCACGATACTCCCAGCCGGTAAGTGGATGTGCATAGGAAATAATGAGCTTGGAATAATGTCATGCACAGGCGCTTTTTGTTTGGGGGGACGGACCGACGCAATGTAAGGAGGGAAGCGCTTTGAAAGGATAAGGACGGAAGGGGTCGGAGGACAATCATTTTTATGAATAAAGACGGAGGGACGAGGACGGAAGGGTACCCAGGTCGTGGACGGAGGGCGGACGTATCAAGTGAAACATGCATCCGGCTACTTTTGTGTGGTGTAAAAAAGGAGCGGGCGCTTGCTGTTTCGTGGGGATCAAAGGCGTCTCCAGTATGTAGCTTTCTTTATTGTTTCCGTCCAAAATATGGAGTCATCCGTATTCAAATAATCTGCTCATGTGTTTACCCCACAGTCAAACACACAAATGCAAAACGAGTACACGGGAATGGAACGTTCTGATGTCATTCCCTAGGCCACGCCCTTTGAGGGCACGCATCCAACACACACTGCGGTGGCTGCAGCAATTAAATACACTTAACAAAACCTGTTTTTGTTCCATTCTTTAATGTTTTATTACAATACCGTACTATTCTTCTTTAATAAAAACATTTGAAAAAGTGGTGTTTGAGGAGCATGAACATATTTGGACACATTTAGAAACATTGTTTTTGTATTTAAAGTATAAAAAAGGTTGTTTTACTGCTTGCCTTCCAGGTGCGTCGATGGACGGCGGCGAGCATTGCAGCCGCTGATTGGCTGCAGCCTGTGACAAGGGGCGGAGCATCCATCGGAACGATGGTGAAATGAGTGCGTGACAGTGACATGCAGTACTTTAATTGCCCAGAGGTGGGCGTTGCTTAGCCTCGTCTGTTTGGCAGGCGTCCCATCCCAATCCCAATCCCAATCCCAATCCTGTCCATGGGAGGAAGGCTGATGCGTCGCCGTAGCAACTCAATCACCCTGATAGCCACACAAATGACAGCTACGCTTCAGGTACTACACTACGTACATATTTTTATACTCACTCCCTTTTTGACAGAATAGTAACACATCCCAAGAACTATTACAGCCACTATTGGAAAAAATACCTGGCAAGATCAAAGTCATAATCTTAGGTATTCTCAGAAGATGACTTCACATATTCTCAAATGTTTGTTACACTTATACACGTATAGTAAACGTATGCCAGTTTTTCATGTTTTTTTTCCCCAGGAACAATTCTTCCTGAAATGTTATTGAATCTTCTCTTAAAATATTTTTTAAGCAGTGTCATCTAAAATAAAATGTTGATCATATGATTCGTGTTTTGTTCTGATGATATTTTTCTCTTAAAAATATGAGTATTCTCGATCCCTTACTTTTTTCTCAGCGGGGGAAAAAAATGCACATTTTTGCCACCCCAAAAAATTCATGATTCTGCAAATTACCAAAAAAAATCTCACAAGATTACATTCTTCTTAAAAAGACTTTTCTCCATGTGTTCTGACCTCTGGCGGTTTGCCGCATGTTTGCTGTTGCTAGCACCGACGGCCAGCCGATCCAATGGCGCCGCGTTCCCGGGGAACGTCGTCTTCCGCTTGGCCTCCGTCACGTCGTTCTCTGCCTTGGCTCGCCGATGTGGCCGCGGCGTTCTGGTCCCGCCCGGATGGGCTACTGCAGCGGGCCCAGACCTGATCCACGCGTCGCTGTCTACATGCTGCAAACGCCAACACAGGTGGGTGAGATCAGCCTGCTTCGGTCGGGGAGCACCACGTGGACAAAAGAAATGGAACGCGCTTCTTCCCTTATGGCGAGAATAACTTCACCACTGTAATAATAATAATAATATTAGTTCGCCGTAAATTTGCCATTTTGTCTTGGAGGTCTAGAAATGTTGACAACAATAACCTTTGACTCACCTTTTACTAAAAAAACGGAGATATTATCATTGAAATAATGATTGAAAAATGGCAGGAACTTCCCCGCATTTTTTGGTAGAGTGACTTATTGGTCATCACTTTGAATTTGTTTCCCTCCTTTTTTTGCAATGCGCAATCCATGAAGAACCAAAATGCTAATTCCGCATCGCTTCCGAATCTAAGGATCCTTCTCTGCTTTTGTTGCCTAGTTTTATGACCAGTTGTTGGCCAATAAGAGATGGATATTTCTTTTTTTTTTTTCTTTTTTTTTAGCCAGAGGTGGATATTCCGCCATGGTTTGAGCAAAGCGTCCGAAGCCCAAACTAAGAGTTGCTGGCGATCGGCTAGCGGTGCGCCCGCGAATGCGCGGCAAATGATTGACACCTCGTCAGTCACGGCGACCGTCTCTGGCGGGTTGTTCTTCCTCGGGCACGGCGGTGACTTGCAAAGTCCCCCCTTGAATTCTCCTTGCAGCGCGTGTACATGTTCTGACCTGTTGCGGTTGCGTCGGCTCGCGGGCGTTGCATTCAGGCGGCGCATTGACGGACAGCAGACAGATGAGCAGCAGAGGGCCGCACAAGTGCATCTGCAACACACGGCGCCACGACAGCATCACTTTTGCCGCCCGGGCGTTAGCATATTAGCCTACAAAGACATTTGCACTGCGCGCTAACACCTGGAGCGGCATCCACGCACGCACACACACGGGCCGCTTTTAGCTCTGCTGACGGGGATGCGTATTGTCCAGCAACGTGGGGCTAATTTTAGCATTTTCCATCCCTGCAAATAAACGCCTTTTGAGCGTCCAAAAACGAGCTCCCCCGAGACACGCTCGCATACAGCGGGCCGGCGCGCGCGCACGCGCACACATGCCGCCGACGTCAAACGCATTCTTGATGACGCACGATGTGGCTTCACGTGCACGCTCGCACGCACACACTGCTAACGCATGTCCCATTCATGACACACACACACACACACACACAGAGGAAATTCTTCCATTCACAAAAATACCCTGGTCGGGTCTTCCCTGACCTTCATCTTCAACATCGGCCAAACTTGCTTCACAATATCGGAGTTTTATTCTTCTTTTCGATGACATTGAATATTGTTACATGAAAACCCTAAAAAAATGCCATTGATTGGTGAATAAATGAAATAAGTGTATGAAATACGCGATCAATCAAGCTGCCTTGCCTTGCCTTCATGCACCAGGATGAGTTTGAAATACAATTTAACGATTTAAAATAACACCAGCATGCAAACATGAAATCATGCACAAAACAAAACTCAAATTCTTTTCATGTAAAAAGAAGAGTTGAGAAAATATCAGCATCTGATCTGCAGAAGGCATTTATTAATGAAGCATTTGAAAGTATTCATATCAAATAAAACTGCAACTCTTGCAGCAACGAGTGCGGGAAATGAAGACGTTTTTTCTGGTGGAAGTGACAACACGCACGCACCTGCGTGCACACACACACAAACACACGAACGAGCGCCTTACCTTCAACGTGTCCTCGTGTCTGTTGCCGTGTGCAGACTTGATGTCAGGTTTTATAGCAGCTGTCCATCCAATGTGCAGCCTCTGCTGTGACATCACTTCCTGTCCCCCTTTTCCACTTGTGTAAATGTGCGTGTGATGGCATCATCAGGCGGATTTGCTCTTGATAGAATTTTGTCTTTCCTTGCGCGGCTCCTTCCCTTCCACTCATGTCCTCGTCTCCTAAATACTTCCGAGTTCGGGAAAATCGTTTTCCAAATGTGGGCCTGAGTGATTCTCGCAGATCAAGATGATGATATTGTCCACCACTTGTCCCCAGCGGAGAGCGCAGGTCGAGGTTAGTATTCGATACTGTATCATTTTTGATGTGAAATTAAAGGTAAAAAAAAAAAAAAAAAAAGCGTGATGTCATAAGACGACGCTTTATTAAAGCTGCCAAAAAAACGTTTAACTAAAAAAGACAAGAAAAAAAAGAAGGCGCTTCGAGGTCGCCATTCCATGTGGGCGGAGTCAAACGTTAAAGTCCACCCCACGTTGAGCCACGCCTCCAACGCTTTAAGCAATGGATTTTGAACACCAACAGTGGAGCAACACATGTAGACAGATAAAACATGATTGACAGGCTCATTTTCTTGATCATCTGCAAAGATTGTCTACTAAGATTTCTGTGGCTTATTGAGAGTTTCGACCAACTCCATGTATGTCAACTTGTGAAAGTTGACTTGAAATGTTTGCTAGCCAGCGAGTGAACTTAAAAAACACGTATATTCCGTGGTTTTAACAGTGGACATGCTTTTGTCTTCTGCTTCCATCGCCGCCGGCAACAGCCCCCCCGCCCCACGTCAGACGCACCCCCCCCCCCCCCCGGCGACCCCCGAGTCCTCATCTCGCTCGCCCTCATTGAGAAAACACACCTGCGCTATGAATAGCAGCTAACGCGCTAATAATGACGGAAATAACCGCGCCGCTAATTGGCGATGTCCTTCTCGGGTCGCGCCGATGTCACATCGCTTTCATATCAGGCTCCGTTTTTCATGTGTGGACATTCATGGTGGTCACGTACGCACAAACAAAATGGAGGAACACACACTCAGGGCTCCATTTTGATTTGTATGCTTCCTGTACTTGGCTGCTGCCATCTTGCTCCGCTAACGTGGCACCTGCGAAAGTTTTTCAGCAAAGAGTTTCCTGACACAGAAAAAAAAATGGAGAGTAGGTGAGTGAAACGCACGACTGTACAACATTCCTGTTCTGCCCAATAAAGCACTGGCATGGAACGGGAGTCCAGAAAAATCCCAGAGAAATTGTCTCTTCCCATTAAAAAAGGGGAAACAAACGGCACTTCAATTTTCCGCGCAGTGGATCACATAAATGTAGTCTGCTACCATCCTTTGTGCCATCCAAATCGCACGTCTGAGTGGGACAAACAAGTTGCGAGCATTTGGCCCCTTTCCAGAAGAAAGACAAGCTCTGACTAATACCTGGAAAACAACTTGTCACCTTTTCTTGTTCCAGTCCAGTTCCGACTGAAACGCGCTTCCCAGAACGTTTACAGAACTCGATACCGCCATCTAGCAGCTGAGCTTTGAAAGTACAACAGTCAGGGTTGAGCCTCAGTTTTTCCACGTACGGCCGCTAAGGGGCAGCAGAGAACAGGACTAATCCTCTTTCAGTGTGCACTTCTTGCTCTTCTCTTGGAGCAGGCGATGAAAGGCCTCATCATGACGATGATGATGATGACGATGACGATGGTGATGATGGTGATGATGATGATGACGGGGGCAAGTTAATGAAAGTTGCCATTGGGGTTGAAAAAGTCGAAGAGTTGTCAAAACCCCAAGTAGCTCTCCTGTCTTAGCTGAAAGAAAATGGTAAAAAAAAATCATCATCTTCAACCTGTTTGATTATCCCGCTTTAACATTCATACACACACACGCGCACACATTGATCATGTGGGACAGGTAATACGGGTCGTGAACACAGGAAATGCTTTGCTTGTTGATTGGACTTGGAGCACGTCAATTTCAATGTTGCCTTTCCTTCACTGCGCACGCACTTGTTGTGATACAATGCACACACGCTTGTGGGCCGGACTCATCCAATCTCGGAACGTCTCGTTCTCACGCGACGAAAAGAAATTCACAATGCCGGCGTCCGCCACGCGCCGGCAAACAGCCAATCAGAAGACTCGCAGAGCGGCGATGTCACCCGGCATGCCGCCGGGCGACATCCGAGCCCTCTCGGCTTCCGGTAGGGGGGGGGGGGGGGGGTGTTACTAACATGTCATTAGGCCGCCGCCCAGGCTGGAATTAGTCCTGATGATATTGAATGTAACAAGAGCGGAATGAAGGTGGAGCACTCAAAAGAAAAGAACGTCGAAACTCGGATTTGAAGTGAAATGCATTCGCAGTGAGCTGGACCAACGTCTGGGGCAAAATCATCCCTTTGGCCAAAACTTCACTTGGCAACACTAAAACGTTTTTAACCTTCTGTGCTGTCATTGTCTTCATGTGTTCATAGCTTTTAATTGTGATTTTTATTGTGTGCCTGCCATTAATTACTTGTTCTAATGTATATTGTAGTGCGAGCGATGTCACTTTTTGAACTAATGAATCGCAAAATTTTCCATAATTGATCGCGATGAATCATATTTTCCAACGACATTTTTTTCCGAAGCTTGGAAATGATATTTACTTGAGTAAAATCTTGGAATTCATGTGGGGAAAAAATAAAAGGATATTTCGATTTAACGACCGTTCCAATAGGTTTTTTTTTATCCTTGAATACGATTCTTTTCCTGTAGAATATAACAGTTGAACCATACACCAAAGACGTACAACTAATACGGCATTTGAATTTGGCTTTGCGAAGTGTGCAATTGATTTTGGATTTCTCCAATGAGCCGTTGAGCAATTTTTTTTAAAGTAAAATGACATAAAACTATGGAGTTAACTGGGTAAAAAAATGTTGTGTGTTATAAAATTTAGTTTAATCTCCATAGTTAATGCTTTAACTTTGACAGCCCTATCGTACATTGTGAAATGTTTGAAGGAATTTGTGTCTTGCTATTCATATTTATATTTTGGAATTGTATTTTAATGTTTGTTTTTTTACATCAGGACTACAGATGAAAAATAGCCTTTTGGCTATATTCTGGCTTTTTTTCCACCATGAGTTTTCATGTGTTATGTGAAATTGCACTGCCCCCTTTCAAATGAACTAATCAAATCCCCCCCCCCCCCCAAAAAAAAAAAAAAGCACGATCATGTCAAAGCCAAAGGGTAAGCAGAGCTGCAGTGCTGGCACATTAGCAGGATCCGTTCGTGATCATCTTGTATTCAATTTGGCCACGTCGTATTTGAGCGGCTTGGTGGCGAAATGCTGATCATGGGAATCTCTCATTGAGTCCGACAATAGAACACGGACACGTTCCAGCGGTGAGCTGCTCCAGCTCAGTGCAGGAGCCAGAATGGAGCCGCTGACTTTGTTTGAGCTCTCGGAGTCACCAAAAGACCAGCATGTCGCCAGCCGATGGAACATATGTTTGACTTGCTGCTTTCATTTGACGCTCCGTAGGTGGGCTGCCACTGCAGACGCACGCGCGCACTTATTTGGATACAACACAGCAGAAGTCATTTTTTCCTCTTGAAAGCAGCTGCTTGCCCCACCCCAAGTTAGCCCCCCCCCCCCCCCCCACGCACTTTGTGCATCGGTGATGTCTCGCTCGCTCTTTCTCATGGTGCTTTAATTGGCCTCCAGCTCTCAGCAGGCTAGCCGCCATTATTGGGGATGGAAAAGGGGTCTTAGTTTAGCTGAGATTAGAGGCAACAAGCTAATCACTACTTTCCTATGGAAGCACATACACACGGAAAACAAAGTTGGTGTGCGTGTGTCTGTGTGCGGCACTTTCCCATTTTTAGGACGGGATTTTCTGTGTGGCCTCCTGTGCAGAAGTCAAATGCTCCAGCTTGTCGTCCTAAATTCACTTCGGCGGGGGGCAGCCTCACACGCACTCAACATTGAACCAGGCACGCTAACACACACGCAGTCATGCGCTTTCAGGATTTTCTCGGACAATTCACTCAAGTCATAGTACGAACTTTGAAAAAGACCCAAGGTGTTCTCGGTGTTTAGGTTCATTCGAGTCCATATTGTCTTTGTGTCCAAAAACACTCGTTACGTTTTCATCACGTCAGTTGTCACGTCGAGTCTTGCGCGATCCGACGCACTTTTGGGACTTCTTCACGTAAACGTTTGCTGGCCGTCCGCTAACGTCGACGCGTGCGCCGCCCTGAGGAGTCAAAGGAGTCCGGCCGCCGGCGTTGGCCGACAAATCCCGTCAGCCGTCCGCCCCCGGGACGCCCCCCCCCCCGCCCCCCCGTCGTTCGGTTCCCAGCGGGCACGCGAAACGGGAGGTGGGCCGGGCGGGATTTAGCATCTGTGCTCACAACCAGAGTGAGACCAGCAGGTAGACCGCCTGTAGTCGCTTATTTAGGACACTCGCGTTTTTGTCCGGACCAGACGCGGGCCGGTATCAGCTCGTAAAATCTCCCACTTATTCCACAAGGGCAAAAGTCATCGGGGATGGGTTGTGACTTTTTCAAAGCGCAGTATAGCTACCTCATGCCTTGTGTGGCTAGCGATACTTTTCCCTCCATTTGACTTGATTACCATGTCTTCCGTTCCTGACCTTTGCCTTACCCACTTGTCTCGTCAGACCCGAGCCCGCCCGTTTGTTGTACCCCACTCTCTCTGTTTTGGTCGACTTTTGCCGATTTGCTTTGTCTGCTTTCTAGCTAGCAGATTCCTGCAGATTTTGCGCTAACTGGCGGCTTTTTGGAACCGTTCATTCTTTCAGCTGGCCTCATGCGCTCCTTCCGGCCCCAAAGCGTGTTTCACTTTCGCTGTAGCCTTGATGAGCGGTGATGTCGTGTTTGCGCCAAGCATACCTGTTGGATGATTGGCCAGAAAGTTCAACCTTGATTTCAACATTTTGCAAAAACACTTGAAAAGCCTTAAAGTCGGGTTGGAAAATGTGTACTGGTGCGATGAAAGCAAGGTCGAACTTGGTGTCTGTCGATGGGCGGGCGAGGGCCCGCCCACTTGCGGGGTACAGGCTCGGCTAAAGGCTAGCAGCTGGTCGCCGTCCTTTGCGCCGGGTAATCCCGCATCCCGCTGTTGGCCGCTGGCATTTGTCCAACTATGGCAACCCGGGGGCTAATTGGAAAAGGAGCGGCCCGGCCCGTCGCCGCGGCAACAAGTCGGACATCAAAGTGGCTCACCTGCTGCGCGACGCCCTCCTGACACGCGTCCGCTCTCACAATGGCCGCCGAGTTGGATTGGCGCTTTTGGTCAACGCAAGCTTATTGTGCCTGCCATCCCATAATAGTCACTCCGCTGACTTCTCCGCATGACACAGATGAACTCAACAAGCGCAAGGCATGATGGGAAGAGTCACATTTCCTGCACGGTGCGATCAGTAATGACAATACATTCATCAATACTGAGGACTCAGCGGTTCATCTCGTCATGTGCTGTCCGTCTTTTCACTGGTGCCTCGAGTCCTTGCTTTATGTCCTCGTCTCCTCTCCTCGTGTCCTCCTATATTGTCTTACACTAGTCTCATTTTGTCCTACATTTTGGGGCTTCATCTGACCTCCTCGTGTCGCACACTTTTTCAACTTCACCTCTGCTCATGCCCCCTTGTCCTCCCCATGTCCTCGTCTCCTTTGTACTCTTTCAATGTCTCATTTCTTGTGTTGTGTAAGTGACAGCGTTTCCCCTCGTGTCCTCCTTTAGTCTCCTACATTGTTGTCCTCGTCTGATTTCTTTGTGTCCTACGTGTGCCTTCTTTTCTCCTTGTTTCCTTCCTTTGTCATCTCACGTGTCTTAACTTTCCCCCCTTGTGTTGTTGTCTTTGACTTCATGTGGTGTCGGTGAATTATGAACGAGTTTAGTTTGTTGCTTTGTGAAATTTACTTCTAATGACTTTACACACTCCCGTGTGTGTGTGTGTGTGTGTCACCCATAGACGTGCACATGTAATTAAATGTCTCCAAATCCTTTCAGACAGTAAATTTGTTGACATCAGATCATCCGCTGCTCGGTTTCCTACCTGCATCGAGTAGTGACGTCACAATAGCGCATGAATGTGATTGGGCGACCTGTGATTAGTTGTTCTGTGTGCGTGCGTGACTTTTATTGCGAGCAGAGGATATTCCGAGGCAGCAGCATGTGTCCCTTTCATCTTTTTTCTGATATTATTTCTACATTTTAACAACTTTTTTTTTTTTTTTTACTTGCTGTGACTGGACGTTCGGCAGCGCGCGTGCACGTGGCGAACATCCGTGAGTGCGCGTGTCTGCGGTGAGTTCACGTGTGTCGGTGCCTTTTTCTATGTTCACGCTGTGGCGGGAAATGCTGGACGTGGATATTGTTTATTTTAAAATTTGGACAATTTACTCATAACACTCAAGACTACATTCGTTAAGAGTCAGTTGTCACATTTGTTATTTGACTTATGAGCAGGATCTGTGCGTTTCGTGAGTGTAAATCACCAGCTATGATAATCGTCATAATGTTGGTGCAATGCATCTATCTGCACGTGAACCACATGAACGTAAAAATGAATGAATTAGGAACATGTTTGGGTATCTTTTTTCCACCTCGAAGTTGCTTCAGCATGTGATATCTTATTACAAACACACGTGTTACTAATGTAAGCCTCGCTACTATATATTATATTACAGTATTTGTGTTGTATAATAATGTGTATTTCGATGTACTTATGGAGTCAACAAAAAATAATCCCAGCAGGAAATTTAAATTATTTCATAATTCATTTGAAATAATTATTTAAAAAATAAATAAGTCAAAGGTTAAACTGTATTATTTAACTGTTTTATTTTTGGGTGCCTAAAATTAAAATGTGTAATTGTATCTTAACATTTCTGTATTCAATTCCTATTCAATAAAACAATAAGGTGTTGTTATTTTATTGTTTGTTTTCTGGGGTTTTTTTTTGCACGTGTTTAAGTTTTTTAATAATTTCTGCATCATGTTGTTGAATCCCCTTTCAGAGGGGTCTTCGGCTCCTCGTCTGTTTCCGTTTCCATGGAAACCCTAACCTCCACGTGGTCCCCGGTCGATCAATGTGACGTCACCGTGGTCGGGGAGAAGCGTCGCAGTTCCTCGTATGCGTGGGGTCAGTCGAAAAATAAATGTGTATTTTTTTTCGAAAGTGGTTTTAAAATTATTATTACGAATACCGATGCTATCATGTTGTCGATTCCACATGATCGTATTTAGGCTTTAATTGATGTTAAAAGTTCATGTGCGTGGGTGTGTCAGACGAGTGTGTGTTTAGCAGGTCTCCCCCTGCTGGTGGGCTGTGGTCAGAGCAGCTCTCTCCTCACCTTCAAAGGAACAAACAGGTAGCATGCTAATCTACAACATGTCTTGTATGACAAATCCGTTCAAAATGTGCTTACAGAAAAGTGCAAAGGTTGCTAAATGTGTTGTGTGTGCGTATGGAATGGGCGGCCGGCGTCAGCTTGAGGACATGCTGCTGCAGCGAGAGGAGCAACTGAATCGCCTCCAGGAGGAGAACGACACACTGCGACAATTCCTCAACTCATCTTTCATCAGGAATTTGGAAGACAAAGCTAAAGTGAGACCAACTTTGACGCCTTATTTTATTTGCGCTGCGTTGATCTAGACAAAGAACAGACTGGTCATCACAGTCAATGTCTCAAACAGATGAACATTGGACTGGTCGCCAGTCAATTTCAGGGCAAATAGACAAACAATAAACGGGTCAAGTGTCGGGCCACGTGTAAACAACCGAGCATTGGCACCGAGAGTATCTCACTCAAGTCAGTACGCCCCTGACATGAGTGTGAGAACAAGAACCTCAGATTGAACACACCTGCTCCCCATTCACACCTGAGACTTTAGAATACGACTGAGTCACATGACACTGGGGGGAGAAACTAGCCAATTGGGCCCCATTTGGATATTTTCACATAGGGGTGTACTCACTTTTGTTGCCAGTGGTTTGTTTAGGCATTTGTATTGCGTTATTTTGAGGGGACAGTAAATGTTTGTCGTCTATATCTTTCTACTTCTATTCAAGTCAAGAAATGAAAACAATGACTTCTATTTCAACCAGAGTATTTACATCACACAAGTATCTGTACTTATACTTGAGCACTTTTACCATCGCTTCATCAACTTCTATTTCAACCAGAGTATTTACATCACACAAGTATCTGTACTTATACTTGAGTACTTTTACCATCGCTTAATCAAGGTCTTCATCGAAGCTAAGCAGACTTTTCACGAGAGATGCGGCGTACAGCAACTGTCACTTGCATGAAAGAAAAATGAACCTGAATTTTTGACACCGAAGGAATGAAGTACTCAGAACACCAATGAATGTTGTTGTACAGAAGTTGAGTGGCGACAGGACAAGCAATCTGAACAGGAAGCGGCCGTACCACGTTGGCTCGTTCCAAAATTCCTCTCGGCGCCACCTTCAGGTCAGCAAGCGCATTTGTCGGAACCTCAAAGCGGAGTTCAGTTCCGCCGAGTCCACTTCTGCCGAATCCGGTTCCACCTCTTCCGAGCCCACGCTGGACCTTTGGGTTCTGAGGACTCTTGGCCTGAAGGACCCGGAGACCATCGACACATCCTCCTTGCCGGCTGCATACCAGCAAAACTTCTCACCGGTCGCCCACCAAATCCAGAGCGACCGGTCAGGCTGCAGCGACGGGAGCGCCGAAGAAGGTCCCCCTGAGAGTCATCCTGCCTTCATGGCGCCCGCTCCAAAACACAATAGTCCACCACCAGGACGTCAATTCTCCGAGTCTGCCACTCCCTTAAGACAGGCTCCTTTCAGCAGTCCGGTCCTGAACTGGTCTTGGACCCCGCAGAGTCCGTCACAAGTTGGACGGTCTGAAGGCGGGCATCCGGACATAGCCTTCGCGATGTCCCTGAGTCCTGCCAGTAGCGTAAAGACCCTCAGCTACCCTCAGGGACAGGCTTTTGTGAGGAGGGACCCCCAAGGACGCTGCAACTTTACTTGGTTGCCCACACACACCTCCAGAAACCAGGAGCCAGGAGGTGCTCTTTAGCGGGGCGTAGAACCAACAAACTAAACGTTGAAGGCTACTTCTTAAAAGCTGACTTTCATGGCTAATTCACTTTGCACTTACTCGCAACAAGTTTGAATTGTGACTTTTGTCCTACCAAGTGTCTTTGCAATGCTAATAGCTGCAGTCAACTAACCTGACGAATTCTGGACGAAAAAGGAACACGCTGAAATACATTGAAATTGAAATTGTAACTCCACTGAACACATTGGAGGGCTTCACTAAATGTATTTTGTCTCTTTAAGGCCACCGTAGTTGGGCGCCCGGCTTGTTAAGCTAATGGCTCCGCTATCAAAAGGGTACCTCTGTCAAGAGCGAACAAGGGAAAAGCCTTCTTTGATGTTGTGACGTGCGAAAGGGACTACTGACGCATTACAAGGTTGACTTGTGCTTTTTGTCCCTCTGTGGCAACCGTATTCAAGTGTTTGTGTTGCTAAGCTAATAGCTCCAGTGAACTAACCTGACACAATTATGACAAGGAGATGAGCTGACTGAGTTCATTTTGAGTTTGAAATTCTAACACCACGATGGGGAGCTCCACCAAATGCCTTTGGTCCCTTTCAGGCCACCGTAGTCGCATGTCTCAGTTGCTAAGCTAATAGCACCTGTCTCGCGTCGGTTGCCACTGGACAGCGAGCCAGCCAAAAGCATTTTAGAATGACCAGTGCCAAAGGGGCTATGCGCTAGCAAATCAGAACAAGTTTGATGTATGCTTGCTGTTTGAATAAGAACACCACTGATGGCTGAATCAAATGCGTTTTGTCCCTTTTGGCCACCGTAGTTGAGTGAGTGTCTTGATTGCTACGATAACATTTCACCTGTAAAACAAGTGAAATGTTCCATAATTTCATAAAATGTTGTTCAATAAACTTCTGACTTCCACGTTCACACTTGTGTGCTTGTCCAAAACCAAAAGAATTCTTCCAGTGGTAAAACCAAGTCAATATAATATAATAGGCAAAATACAGTACATGCAGCACATTTCACTTAAGTGAACTGACATCACTGTTTGCAAAATGACCAAAAACTTGTGATAATCGGGAAAGATTGCCATTGCAATTCAGACAAAGTAAAACAGCAATTATTTTTACAATATTTTGAATATGAGAAAATTGAAATACTGTCATGACAATCCAGAAACAGGGAATACTTATTTCATATTTTTTAAATAGAATACAAAACAATACAAATGTATTTATATATGCCAAAAACAGCAAAAATAATTGGTGTAGCGCCATCCCTGACTGCTGGTTTGTAGTTATTTCATATTTCATTTTTATTGCTAAAAAACAACAAAATATGATGGATTTTTCACATTAAAATTTAGAAACATTAATATAGTCATTTCACGTTTTTAAAAATGCTATAAACAACAACAACAAAATGATGAGACAGCAAAATAGTCATTAAAACGAAAAAACAAATCTGAAAGTTGACGATTACAATTTAGAGCCCGTAAAGAAATATATAAAATATTTCAAATGACAATGACAATTCATTTATTACATTTGGAATTGAACTGTAAGAACTATTTCAGGTTTTGATTGAAAGCATTTGCGCCAAAGCACGTTAGCATGTTAGCTGCTCCTTAGCTCGCTTACAAGCTCGGGCGGAGTGCCGCCTCCTGGTGTTTCACAACAGTTGGTGGTCCATGGCTCCCCGGAGACCCCCGCCTCCCCGCTCCTCCCCGCTCCTCCCGGCTCCTGCCTCCTCCTTGGATGTAACAATGGAAGAGGTTCATCTCCCTGGGTCCCCCGAGATGCGTCAGGGAGGCCGCGCGGAAGCGGGGTGTCCGAGCGGTCTATCGCTAATAACACGGTGAGGCCAGGGGTGGGCCGCAGATGTCAGCCAGATTGCTCGCATGTGAGCGGAACGCGGGAATGTGAAGGAGGGTGTGCTGGGGATCACACAGAGATCACGCAGCGACCCTCTCCGCTGACGGGTCATTAAGGAGGACGGACATGAAACTCAATCTGTCCTCGGACGAGCGTTCTCCAGCAAGTTGACAGCTTGAACACTCAACAGGTCCTACAGTACGACGCCCACTACCCACCTTACCAGAAGGAGAGAAAAAAAAAATAAAAATGAATCGACACTTCTCACGATTCACTTCTTCTCAGTGGTGTGCAAAGCGCAGTGGATGCCCTCTAAAAATAATTGGCAGATGAAGATTTTTTTTGACTGATATCGTTTGACGCCCCTTCAAAAATGATCGCTGACAGGAGGGTTGAATATTTTTCTGTTTGACGTGCGCCAGTTGTATTGGTCACAAACTGCTTTTGTGATGTTGGAGGACCCAAGTGCAGGGAAGAAGGGAGGCAAGGCTGGGGAGCAGTTACGATCTGTAAACAAAGTATTAAGTCACAAAAACAAGGAGCGTGGAAGACTCACAATAGCAAATTAGCTAAGCCCAACACAACGAGATTCAAAGTAACAAACTGAAATGCACGACAAAGAGGAAACAAGACATGACCATGCGGGAAACCTGACTGACAAAGACAGAAAGAAAGCAAGTTTGATCAGGATCGTTATCAGGCTTCTTCAGAGCTTGCTGATGATCTGATCCTAAATGAATCAGGTGTGTTGGAATAGGGAGACATATCAAACACTCAGGACAGCAGCCCTTGAGGACCGGAGCTGGACATGCCTGTATTAGGACTAGCGGCAACGGCGCTGGCCGAAGCTAGCAACATGAGGCTAACACTGATAATGGCCCTTTACGCCTGTCACATTTCCAGATTTGGCCGGGTTGTTTTTGGAGATAAATATCTTTTGGTCCGAAACCGGGAATGCACTTTTGGATCATTTTCGGCAGCCGTGACATAGAAATTTGGACTGACACGGACCCAATCTGAATGTAGGTGCTAGCCCGACATAGTGGCCCTAGGCTACCGTTTATGTTGAACCTTGTGCTAATAAATGATGTAATAGTGTTGTTGTTGTGATGGTACTAATGATAGTAGTAGTAATTGATGGTCGCAATGAAGCTAATGAATATGCTGGCATTGTGGCTAGATGCTCAACGTCTTCTGATAAGGTTGTATGCGCGCGTGCCAGGATGACTAACCGGAGCTGGGCATTTGACTAAAATTTCACGGACCGTTTATCGCCCTCCGCCTGCAGCCAGGGTACCCGTCCGCCATCCGTCTATTCGCCTCTTTGTCGCCTATAAGCTGCTCCGCCCATCAATTTAAACAGGCTTCCGTTAGCGTTTCCGTCTACCAACTTCGACTGTGACTAACTACATACCAACATGCTAACTGCTAACAACCATTAATATGCGTGCGATGAGATACACTCGCACGCTAAAATTCACTAATGAACCATGTACGGGACGTTATACCAAAGCATTTTATTTCACCAAATAACGAAGTAAAATACACACAAGACTAAAGAACAATGTCAAATACACACCAGGGAACAAAGTGAAATACACAAAAACGGAGAACGGTGAGTGTTTGAGTGGTTTGGATCAGATGTCAGCTGGCGCGTGTTCTAAGCGCGCAACTCCATGGCGCAAAACTTTGACACACACACTGAATACAATACATTACAATACTGCCATTAGCTTAGTATTAGCGGTAGCCACCAAGTACAGTACAGTGTAATTAATAACCAGTTGAGCAGAAGTGTTGAATTCCACCCTAGTGCTGACTTACATTCCACTCAACCTTCATCACAGATAAAATGTCACGCTAAAAAAAAAGGAAAAGAAAGAAGTGAGAACACGTTTGCAATTACAAAAAACTAAACATTTTATTTCATTTATTTCCGAGCATGCCAATTAAACCGTTTGCTGTTGGAGCGGCGTTTGACTTTTCACTAATGTCAGGGCACATCGAGAATCTGTCGTGACTCAAGGCCGTGAGGCAGAAATGCAAACCGCTTGCACACTGTGCTGCCTTTCGGTAATGTAACTAAACAATGTAGGAAGTGCTCTCTTGTGTTTGTCAATGCAGTCGCTCAGGAGTGCGTCGCCCTTTGTGGCCTTTGTGCAGCTCTGAAACTGAAGCTATCCAGCCGAAAGGAAGTGAGCGAGCTGCTTTGGGTTGCGGTTTCTGTTGGCTCTGCTCAACTTCTTCATTCATACCACACAAACTAAATCTAAATCTAATTCACTTCGCCTGCGGGAATAAAGTTACAGTCTTAACAGAAAAAAATTGATGTCATAGTACGAGAATAGTTCTACTTGTCCCTGAAGAATGCTTCATTTTTGAGAATTGTTTTTCAACAAAAGTTTTTTTTTTGTTTTTTTCGGGGGAGGACTCGTATTATTCGAGAACAAAAACATGCATTTTTTTCTGAGATAAAAATCAACTTTTTTTTAAACAAAAAGTTTTCTTTTTTCAACAAGGAAGATTTATGTTCACATTTTCTTTTAAGTTAATTTTTTCCCTAAAGTTTCATTTCAAGATACTTGAATTTTTCAACATTTTCAACAAAAGTCCACTTTTTTATTTTTTTAAGCAAAAAACATTAACAAAAGACAACTCCCGCATACTGGCTGTTCGGCACCCGCGGATTCGCATATTTGTGGATTTTTTTTTAACTAAAAAAAAAATGTTTTATTTTTTGTTAAGGGGGGTCAAATAAGTGTTTACTCCCGGCTTCCCTCTGATTTCTGTGGAAAACGTATATTGACCTTTTGACTTTTTTAGATCTGCGCGTGTTTCTCTAAAGGTTTTTTTGGAGGGTGTAAAAAAAATAAATAATAATAATCCCCTAATGCATTAACTATGTGTTCGCTTTTTGCATACAATATTCTAAACGTTCCTTTTACAGAGCAAAACGTCTGCATTCGTGGATGCCAAGTCATCAGCGGCCTGCAGTCGTCCTCAAGCATCCGAGGCTCCCTCTTGTGGTCGATTATCTCTGCAGTGACGGTCAAATGTCGATGGTTGTGACGTAAAAACGAACGCGGCAGGGGCAAGCGCTTTACGGCACAAAAGCTGCACGAGCAGACGAAGCTAAACTAAGCTAAACTATTTACCGGTTGACAACATTTAGCTACTGACCCCCGAGTCACGTTGTGACACCGTGTTTATACGTGACCTCATCAACTCATCGGTCGCCGAGCGGCTGTGCAACATGTCATCTTGATCTCCAAATGTGTCTGAAAAACTTTGGGCGACATTAACACGTGAGTACGTCGAACAATGAAGCGCTCTCGTATTTCAGTTGTGCGTTCGGTGTTTTAGTCAAGTGTGTACAACACACTAGTAATAATTGCCATTTTGACTCGGAGGGTGCGTGTGCGTGTGCGCGCGCGCGGTAATCATGAAGCCTTTGTTAAAGACTGAAGCTTCGTTTCTCGAGGCTTCGTGTGAACGCAACCCCAGCACCCGCTGGCCAAAACTTTGATTGTGATGGCAACGGTGTCCGCGTGGGTCTAATCACGGAATTTGAAACACCGGCGTTTAGGTTTTGTGGCGTAATCTGTCTCTGGTTCCTGTGTGCTTAATCGTGTAGTACCAAATCAATAGGATTTGCCATGTTAATGTTAAAACTAGAGGTGCCATGATGATCAAATTAATGGGAAAGTGATTAATCGCTCAGAAGAATCTTGCCCAGGGCGCCACATTGGCTCAGGCCGGACTTGGGCTGACTCCAATGTCAAGTTTTTCAAACTCGAAATCGTACGAACCGCAATTGGAACCCGAATTGTTCAAATAGTCAGCATACAAGAGAAACACATTTGTTTGAATTTGATGTTCTAACTAACGAACATATTGCATGCGTGCGCGTTTATTTAATGTGGTAGGTAACAGCCGAATGTTGTGTTGACAGAGCGGAGATGTCTACCAAAGAGGCGGAGTTTCCCGTCCGGGCCGTTTGTGTCAGTCAGTGTGACTCCACCCCCCTGCTGTGGCGTACGCAGGACGTGGCTGCGGTGCGCTCCCTTGGCCTCGTGGGGGCGCTGCTAGGCTCGCTGCCGCGCACCCCCAGGCAGAATGTGCGTCTGGGCCGCCCGTTGATGTTGCTGCCCGAGGAAGAGCGACTTCTGGGCCAGTGTGGCGCCCTCGCCGCCGCCGGGCCCACCGTCCCGCAATCGGTGAGTGGCTGTGCTGCTTGGAGTCAAGTTTGATGATTTTCCTCTGTGTTGTGAACTTCGGCAAATACTGATGGACAAAGTATTCATTTCTTTATTGTTGTAAGTGAAAAGGGACCCAGAAAAAAAAGTCATGTTATTCCTGGTGTTTTTTTAAATTATGCGGCGGACCTCCACGGGCGGAAAAAAGGTCAAGTTGGCCAGAGCCATCACAGATCACCGCTGTGAGCTGGCCACTTGGAGACCGCCTTCCACCGCTATCGTCCGTGTCCATGTATGATGTCCCTTCGGCACCTCCGAGCTGTGCCGCAACCACGCGGTGTGATTTTAAAAATATGATGATAATAACGCGTTCGAGCTCAGGGCATTGAATGGATGGCAACCGGACTGTTCCATCTTTTTTTATTTTTTCAAAATATTTTTTCAAAATTTTTCTAAAGACATTTTCTTTTTCTTTTTTTTCAACAATGATATGTTCTGTGCTACCCCACTAGTCTAAACACAGCATTCTGATTCATATTGGCTTTGTGGAATATGATTAAGCGGCAAAATCCACCTGTTTGTATCTATCTCAGAGAGCGGCCATTGTGCCAATTGCTGTCGACAGAATATGATGTGACAGTTGCTCAGGGCTCAGGTAAGGACCAATCACGGTTCACCTGTAAGGACCAAGGACCAATCACGGTTCACATCGGTTTCCTGAGTTTGGTCGAATAGCATAATGTTGTACTTAAACTCAAAGGAATGACGTCATTATGTGGAATTGAAAAAAAATGAAAGCATTTTTGTCATGTTGCATCAATTGAATGTGGTGTGTTCTGGTGTGTTCACTTTGGCCACATGGGGGCAGTGCAACACAGACAGGGGGCATTCCCAGCTCAGTGAGGCCTTACTTTGAATTCCAAGGCTCTAATGTTTGTCATTCTATGCAGAAGATCAAGATATATAAATGTCAGTACTGTTATATTGTCAGTGTACCTGTTTTTGCTACACTGTTTGTGTTCAAACTGTTTACTAAAGGGGGTTCAAACGCCGCAATATGGATGCTAATTAACATTTTGACAACAGAGCAGACTGAACGGCTGAGCTATGGTTGTTCAAATAACGACGGACTCGCTCGACATTGGGAGCTCGATGACTGGACTCGCACATGCGTGACCGGATTGTTGTTGGGGCTGGCACGTGACTAACAAGCGTGCGCTGTCTTCAGGATGCGCAGGAGCAGGAGGAGGATCCCGACCGCCAGGTGGCGCTCTACCAGGAAACTCTGCGGCGAAGCTTCCAGGAGCAGCGAGTCCTCGTTCTCCAAGACAGGAAGGCGGCTGTGCTGCGTGCGCTCGGCTCATCGCCAGCAGGTCAGACGGCCGCCGTCTTGCCGACTACCCTGCGTGTGCGTGTGAGATGACATGAACACGATGAGTCAAATGCCCGAGTACAAAATGACAAGACTCGCAAGGAGCTGCTCTAGGCCACAAGTCACACCCGGCTGCTCACTCACTTGCACATTACCGAGTCATTGTCCTGACGAGCTCGGTGGTTTGCGCTCAGGGTCGGAGGTCGACGGCGAGGAAGACACGCGGCGCCGCCTGGAGGCTCTAGAGCGTCACTTCAGCTTCCCGCGCTCGGCGCTGGCGGTTCAACTGAGCACGGCCAGAGCGGGGCCGGCCCAACTTTGGACGCCGCAGGCCTGTCGCGCCGAAACCACGCCCGCCGCTGACGCCAGATACCGGGTGTTTGAGGACCTGAGGGGGCGGGGCTTCTTCCTGACCTCGGCTGGGAAGTTTGGCGGAGATTTCCTGGTCTATCCTGGTACGTTGGTTGCTTGTCCTCTCTGCTCCAATTACTACTTTCCTATTCTTGATTTTATTAGGTCCTCAGTTTTAAAATCTGTAATCATGTTATGAAGGGCTTATTGTCAGGAGTCAGGCACTTCCTGCACCTTGCTTGAAGGAAACAAGGGAGCAAGGAAATATGAGAAGAAATGACAAAGGAAGGAAGGAAGGAAGGAAAGAAAGAAAGAACGGAAGGAGAAAAGAAAGGAAGATAGGAATGAAGTGAACGAGGAGGAAGGAAAGAGTCGAAATGAAATGAGAAGAGGGAAAAAAGCGAACAAGAAAAGAAGGAACCAACTAAATAAAGATGAAAAATGAAATAAAAGATGTGGACAGAGGGTAGAAAAGAAGGAGAGCAGCAAGGAAGATAGGAATGAGTGACAAAAGGAAGGAAAAGGAAAAATGGAAGGATGGAAAGCAAAGATTGGCGGAGTGAAAAAGGAATAAGAGAAGGCCAAAGATGCAGAGGAAAGTCAGGAGAAGAAGTGTAAAGAAAGAAAAGACTGGAAGGAAGGAAATGCGAAAAGGTGGAAGGAATGAAAGAAGGAGAAGAGGGCGGATGGATCGAAAGAAGAAAAGGTAAGAATGAAGGAAAGAATGCAAGACGTGGCCAGAAGGCAGAAATGAGAGAAGACGACAAAATGGAAGGCAGAAAGTGAGGCGACAAGCCCCCGGTTGTTGTTCTTATCTTGTTGTTTTGTGTTTGCAGGCGACCCTCTGCGCTACCACGCGCACTTCATCTGCGTGTGCGTGCGCGCGGACGAGGGCGTGCCGCTGTCGGACCTCCTGGCCGCCGCTCGCCTGGGTTCCAACGTCAAGAAGACGCTGGTCTTGTGCTCGCCGCGCCGCGGCGGCGTGACGTACTCGTCGCTCCAGTGGAGCGGGATGAGCTGATCGGACGGCATGTGGCCTTCCCTGGCCTCGGCGCCGACGGCAGACTTGAGTGTTGCCCCATTTGGAACGGCGCCGTTTGCATTGTGACGACGGAAGACGTGGGGCAGGATTGTCCTCGCCAAGACAATTTCCGTTTCTTCAGTCTGCGTCAAGTCAACTCTTGAATCGCAGCTACTCTGAAATGTCGGACGTGAAATCTTGCGGCTCGGTGACTTTGATAGCCAAGCCGAAAGACGCAATTTCTTCTGATTCAGCTCACTGGCAGAGCCCTTTTTGATCTTATATTTGTATTGTAGAATCGCAGCGTCGTGATCTAGTAACTTTGATTTATAGGACACAAAGAGCGACTCTGCCAGTCAGTGGCGCAAAAAGGAGGGGGGCGGGGGGGGGGGGGGTCCATATAGACCCAAAGAGGTACCAAAGCAATGGGGGGGGATTATTTTGATAGGTATTTAATGTATTTAACAGGTGTTTGTTACTGATCGCATCAGCACACGTTAACAGAGGCATTTCATTGATTAGGCGTCCATCTACCCCATGACCGTCACCCCCTCTACTCTCACCCCCCCTCTCCTCCCCGCACTCACAGAGTTGCATGTAAATATAAAATATTTTTTGTTTGGGATTGAGCTGATCACCTTCTGTAAGAGGTAACTTCAAATTGAACTTTGTAATAAAAGTTTGATATACCTTGGAAATTCAATGTATACAAAGAACCAAAAAAAAAAAAAGAAAGAAAAAAATGCCGGGATCTGTTATGTGTCTGCATACCGCTCCGAAAGTCCGGTGTGCACTGTATATAATCATTTGTTTTAATGTATTGCTTTCACTGTCTCCGTTGCTGTTTTCTTAATGTAAATGTGCTTTGTTACAGCTGTAGCTGTTAGGAAATGCGCTACATAAATAAAGTTGTATAACGCAGCCAGTCCACTTCTAAGAGAATGTAGAATGGTTCATTTGAATCTTGACATGCATTAAAAAATGTAGTCTTTGAAATATGCCTATATGTAGTATAGTATACAAATATACCTTTTTTTAATATTCAAACTAATCCAATTGGCATTGCAACACCAGACCAGTCCTGAATGAAACTGATCACTGCAGATGGTCACCAAAGAGGTCCCATCCAAATCTGACGTTGCCTGTCAAAATAAAAGTTCCTTGAAGTTTGCATATTTCACTGTTGTCACCCCTGCTTAAAAAAGTCATTAAAAATAATCCTTTAGCTATCGCAATACCAGACCAGTCCTGAAGGACATTAAACCACCTTAGGTGTCCACCAAAAAAAGTCCCATCCAAATCTGATAATGCATGTCAAAATAAAAGTCCTTTCAAATCTGCACATTTGACTGTCATCACCCATGATATAAAAAATACAAATAAAAACTATCCTTTAGCTATCATAATACGAGACCAGTCCTGAAGGAAACTAGATCACCAAAGAGGTCCCATCCAAATCTGATGTTGCGTGTCAAAGTTAAAGTCCCTTCAAATCTGCATATTTCCCTGTCGTCGCTTCAAGGCCGAGAAGCCGTGTGGGCGGAGTCAAACGTTTAGGTCCACCCCACGTTGAGCCGCGCCTCGAGCTGCGCTCTTCCAGGGCTACTCGGTCCGAATCGCCAAACAGAATCAGAGAACTTCTATTGAAGTGCTGCCTATAGGGCGAAAGTCGCGAAACTTTACAGTGAATGAGGGGGTAGGGGATAAGGGATAAGGGTGGACATTCGGACACAACGATATATATCGCTCAAGAATCCGTCCCCCGAGGGTATATTAGTTGATGCAATGCTCCAAATGGCCTATAGGGGGAGGAGTGCCTCCTCCGATTGCCGTAGCCGAGTAGTAACACGTCCTTCCTTGAGCGAGGGTGTGGACGAAGGCAGTCGGCTTCTGCACCGCTCAGTCTCTCCGAAACGCAAAAGAAAACCGCGATCAACTGCTCCCGAGGCCCCCCTTTCACTTCTTTACATTTGGTAAGTCATCGCCTCGGACTGTCTTGGTGGCATGAAGTCGTCCGTCGTGTTTGTTAAACGGCGAACCGACACTGACTTTTGTCGCTGTCCGACAATTGCGGATGAGCGAAACGAACCGTCAAGAATGGAGGTTAGCTTGCTAGGCTACAGCTGCCACAATGTTCCTTTTTTTTTTTTTTTTTGCTTCCTCTTTACTCGAGTGTGGTGTTGGCTGCTTTCCTTTTGGGGGCAAGCGCTCCGTGTTATGCCGTCTTGCGTGGAAATCAAATCAACAAGTTTGCATGTTTCCCCACCGCGTTTGTTTTAGCGCGATAGCAGGCGTTGCTAGCCAAACAAAATGGTCAATAAACTTCGCCTTCATATCGAAAACACTTTTCACGATTTGAACTCATTTGGATGATCTTTAATCGTCTTACAATCTTGCGCCCATTCTGTAGCTCTGAATGTTTAAATATTTAAAACACAAATCAATTATCAACGCAATTTAGTGCAAGTAGCACTCAACCTCTCAACCTGTCCCTAATACTACAAGATATGTTGGTTATTTTCCCTCAAGTGATCTTCAATTATCAAGTTAAGCACATTTACGTTACTGTCACAGGCAATCAACAGCAATTCCTCCCTTTGAAGAAGCAACGACGTGCAACTATTTGGTTGAATCAAAGCGTAGAATAGAAGTTTGTTGAAATGCAATTTTCTTGAAGTTGTCCTTAAAGTGCCTCAAATTAAAGTCTGTGTTTTTGCTCTTGAGTAATTCGTGTCATTGGAAATGATTAAATCCATCGCAAAACATTTGAAAGATATGCTCATGCTCCTTGACCACTGTAACTGTGAGTTGCTTGCTGGAAGAAACTTTGGTCAAATACTTAATAAATTAAGCTTGTATGGGGTTGCTCAATTTTGGTTGTGTTTCTTGACAACTCGGGACTGTCGTCATGATCGTCTTTCAACTTGGGATCAGAAATGAGCTAAATTATTTTCACAAGAAAAATGTCATTTTCCTGTCGTAGGGTAAAATCAGAAATCTCAATTTTATTTGAAAGCCCTATGGCCCGGCCCAATTATCAGCACAACTTTTTCCAACACAATTGTTTCAACATTTTCCATTTTAGGCCCTTGCGAGTGCCCCCGCCCGAGGCTAAGCGATCGTGTCCCTCACTGGCCCCGGTGAGGGACGGATGAAACCTCCGCCTTGCTGCTTCAGCTCCGCGTTGTGTCGCTCAGGTTAACGTCGGTCACCCCAGAATGGACGACATCTTCACGCAGTGTCGAGAAGGCAACGCGGTGGCTGTGCGCCTCTGGCTGGACAACACGGAAAATGACCTCAACCAAGGGTGAGACGCCGTTTCTTGCACTTTCTCCTGAGATGGAAAATTGTAGGCTCAATCCCGTTGACATGAAATAGAACTGATATGGAAAATAGGAAGGGAATGGTAAAATGGGCTACGGCCTCTTTGATTTGGTAAATTGCTGTGTCATCAAAAAGGTGCTGCCGACAGATTGACTTTGCTCTCCCACTTTGTCGTGTTGGTGCCATTCATGCGCAATATAAAGTTGGAGAAAAACGGCGACTTTTCCAGGCAGTGGAAAAGGGACTCCGTCTGCCCATGGTAGAAAATTGCCAGGTTGACTTGGCCCTTTGGCTGCGTCGGTACAACAATGCGGCAATGGCAAACTTCAGCACGGTCGGTCGGTCCCTCCGCTGACTTAGCGTTGGCACAGCAGCGACTCTTAGTTTGTCTCCCGAGGGCCGCTGGCCTGGGATTGAACCCACTTGCGCGGAAGTGCGTGTTTATAGGTCGGGAATTCCCTTCCACAAAGCGTGACGCCAGCACAGGAAGCTCGCCGTGACGCTCGCGGAGACGCCGGACGGCCGTGCGCGACTGACGCGGTGAAGACTCAGCAACGGTTCTCTTGAGCCAATTCAAGCGGCCAAACGGCGTCCGCCGCAGTCCACTGCATACAGAGTTGGACTTTTCCATTAGCTGATCAGCACGTCGAGCTCCTTTCTCCCCGGCTGGCTGATTTATCGCCTCGAGTGGGAAGAAGAGGAGCGCACATCACTTTTCCGTCACGTGTCGGACTTAACATCACAATTCACTTGGTTAGGGAAAATATGCTTCTCAAGTTGCAAAACGTTTCCAAGTTCATGGAAGTTCAAACTCAGCAAGTGTTTTGTTCCTTTAGCTTTTATAATAAGTTTATAATAATAAACATATAATCCGCAAGATGGGAGTTCGGAGGAATTTGCAACGATACCATGATTTATTGCTTAATGCATTGTGTGGCTAAACCTGTAATTCAAGTCACTTATACAGTATATCAAGTCGGCGTTCCCAATTGAAATGATGAAAATGAATGAATGAAATGCCATGAATGCGTTCCATCCCCCCCAAAACACCACACAATTCTCAATATAGATATACTAACACTGTTCAGTGTTGTGCATTGGAAAAACAATAAAGGTAGGATGGGGCTGCCACTTGCGCTTATTTTAACAATCAATTAATCTGTCGAGTATTTTGTCAATGGATCGGATTAAAAAAAACAAAACGTTGATTTCCATCCCTTTATTCAGGGCAGGACATTTTCTCAAATTGACAGTGCGGAAAAGAAATATGAATCAATTTTCCTATTACTCAGTTGCTGGTTTGGTCCATAACATGTCAAAAATAGGCTAAAGTATTGATAATTGACGTTTGCAAATATCTTATTTTGATGTAACACAACGTCAATCAGTCTAATTTTCTCGAGGACTAAATAAATGAGAGAAGATTTACTTGAATTCTGAGGATTTGTACAATTTCAGGTCTCTAAATGAATAACGGACTATCCCAAATAATTTTCGATTCATTTGCTTATTGATTAGTTGTCGATGAATCGTTGCACCCCTCAATACAAAGAAATAATGAGTTTTTCTTGAGCGTTTGACCTTCCCCAGTACTTGAAATGTCTGCGCGCAACACTTTGCATCCTCCCAGATTGTTTACACCGGCGCAGCGTTGTGGGGAAAGCGTGCCGGCTCAATGCTGAATCTCCTTACAAGGAATAACACGCACGACGCCTGCAGCGGGCTGCACTGTCCAAGTCGTGTTTGGCCAGACAGACAAGTGTGCGTGGAATGCGCATCGCTGCAACCAACCCCCCCAACCCCAACCCCATGGTTCCTTTTCCGACATTCCTCTTTATTCCAGCGGTTGGAAGACTGCTCCTCTCCTTTAGTTTGCGCTCAAATTTTCAGCTGCTGCAGTCGAAGCTTTGCGCTGTCCTTTAACTCGCCCTGACTGCCTCGTTTTCCAAATGTTTTTCCCCAAACTAGCGCTTGGCCTGTTCGTGCTTTCCTTGGACCGACTGCTCCGGTCCTCGTCTTTATTTAGCCGGCACCGGTAGCTGCGCAGGCTGAGCTAATGCGGATTGAAGGCTCCTTGTTTGGGAAGGTGGGGATTTTACGGGGTGATTGCTGATTTTGATATCTATACAACTCCCTTCGTCAGCGCGGCGGGAAGTGGACATTTAGTGGTCGCCATAACTCCCGCTGACACTTTTTATGAATGAAAGTCGGTAGGAATGGGTGCGTCGCGGTCTCGAGGGATCCGTTTACTTTGCCTTTAGTCGATCGTAAAACCAAATGAATCATCCGTTCTCGTCACGTGACGCTCATTTCCTCCGATTTAACCGAGCCTTTTAAAGAGCTGGCGGTGACACTTTGTTTCTGTCGCATCTGCCAGACTGAGGCCCGTTGGCAGGTGGAAGCGCCTGAAATAAATGACCGCAGCTGGCCAGGAGGGGCTTAGAGCGGGAGGGGGCGGTGGTGTGGACCAAGGCTAGCTCAAAGGGAAAATCGGTCCTGTGAAAGTCTGCCGCGGTGGAAAATACACATGAGAAACTGGAGCGCTTGAAAGTGCCTTGCTTCAAAGCTGTTTGGAAGTTAATGCTGCCGGGAGTAGGAAAGTCAATGTTTAGATTTTGCTTTGTTCATCGGTTGCACGATTTTGCCATAAAACAACAACTGAGTTCCAATGAAACTTTATCAAAACCGCTTGACACATGCGCTCACTTCTACTCCGAGTAGACACATGAGCGCAAATGGACACACGGGCAGAGTTGGCACATGCGCCAACTTGACACGGGATCCGAGGCGGAGTTGTCAAATGGTCCGTTTGACACAGGGGTCGACTTGACACATTGGCACGGTGGAAATTCGGGCCTAACGTGAAACGCGGAAGGGCCAGATTGACACTTGGGCCAATTTGACGCAGTGCTCTAATTGACACACGGCTGACATGACACCTGGAGAAGATTGGACAACTTGACCCACCACATGTTTGTTTACATGGACAAAATCTCTTGAATCCGATCAGAGTTTGCATTCAAATGATGATGGGATTCATGGACACTCAAAATATTCATCCGATTGGGACTTGCGTGTTCATGCATCGCACTTTCAAGCAAGCCTACTTGACGCGTGGGCTAAGTTGATGCTCGCGTTTTCTCCACGCACCCTCTGACTTGACCCACCGGCCCTAATGCCACATCACGGACACAAGTCCAACGTGAAAGGCGGGCGGATTTGGCACATTGGCTGAAGACGGCTCTGATGAACGCTTGGTCCTTGGTGGCGGTCCCCACTCATCTTGTTCGCGGTCAAGATCTTACTTCCAGAAGCAGCGGACCTCCTTCCGGGGCATCATGAAGTTGAGCGGGTGACTTTTGAGGCTTTGGCCTTTTGCTCGCACAGGAAATGAGCCTCCTCCCACCCGATGCACAGATAGACGTGCGTCGCGGGACCGAGAGGGTCTCCCGCCACACGGGCCAGCGACGGGGGCGGAAGCTCGACATTCCTTCATAATGCCCCTTCAGTTCTCTCTCGGGGTGATTATTGTGCTGCGTGCGTACGTAACTTTGGAATTTGAGGCGTCGGCGGAGAGATGGAAAAGAAGGAAAGAAATCATACATTTCTCGCTGGCCGAAGGACTGCGGCGGCTTTTGACTGCTTTGATTCTGTCATCCGGCTGACGTTCGTCTGCCGCAGGAGCGCACAAGGCTCGCAAGGTCACTCGGCAATGACGGCGGCCGGAGCGCATTGGAGTCGATACACGAAGTCGCACAGAACCTCGTCGGATGTTTGCGATGTGTTATGCGCCGCCCCAATAAGCGCCGTCCGTTAATGAGCCCATCGGATGCGTCGCGTCGGCCGACCCGAGGCGCGTCCCGTGCCCGATTGACGCGCGGCCCACGTGAGGCACGGACGGAACGGGACAAGTTGACGCACGGATGGGATGTGTTGTTTGTCGTAAGAAAAAGTGCCACTCGTATTGCGAGTTTGCGGGTGGGGAAATTGCAATTAGATGACTTTCCATACTGGTTCAGCGCCGCTCTTTGCGTTTGACGCGGCTCGTTCCCGCAAGTGAAGTCAAGCGTGCATTGGATGCGACGTTGAACACCGCCTGTGACTTTGCAGGGACGACCACGGCTTCAGCCCCCTGCACTGGGCCTGTCGCGAGGGCCGCTCCAGCGTGGTGGACATGCTCATCATGCGGGGCGCCCGCATCAACGTCATGAACCGCGGGGACGACACGCCCCTGCACCTGGCCGCCAGCCACGGACATCGCGACATTGTGGGCAAGGTACTGGACAAAGTGGGTCACGCGAGCGAGCGAGCGAGCGAGCGCGAGGTGACTCGTCCGACCGCCTTGTCCCATTGACGCTTCACAGACAGACGGACGGACGGACAGATATTGGGAGGGTCTTCAAAGGCTCCGTTCTTTACATTCATCTGTCTGTCTACTGCACAAAATGTCCCGTTCAAAATGTTTTTGATGGCTTGGGACAAATGGCATTGCTTTTTGTGGCTGTGCCATTTTAGCCTCATTTAACCGTTCCTCTGTGTGCTTTATTATGTGGTCTATTTTGTTGCCCTTTTTAAAACATTTTTTTTTTTTGATGAGATTCATTGGCAAACACCCCGCGTAAACCTGTCGAAATCCATCTGGTGCCTGTATTGTTGGCGGCGCTTGTTAGTCTCGGATGCGTCTGATGGCATGAGCGGGGTGTCGGAATTAGAAACGCCGCCCGCCTGAGAGGCCGTCTAATATTAGGCACGTCTCGAGGCAACGCGCGGTACGACGTTAGGAATACTTTGTGCGCGCTCCGTCTGCAGCCCAAAGCGAGTAGAGCCACGTCTCACCCTTTGTTTGCGTTTTGTAGCTGATTCAGTGCAAAGCGGACACCAACGCAGCCAACGAACACGGCAACACGCCGCTGCATTACGCCTGCTTTTGGGGACAAGACTCGGTGGGAGAGGTTGGTGCGCCCCCCGGTGGCCTCAAAGCGCAATTTGTCGACTGCTCACGTCCCGCCGTGATTTGCTCGTTGTCCGCCTCGCAGGACCTCGTCAACAACGGGGCTCAGGTGAGCATCTGCAACAAATATGGGGAAACGCCCCTGGACAAAGCCAAACCTCACCTGCAAGAGCTTCTCAAAGGTATCCGGTCAGCCCCCTTGCTTGTTTGCTTCTTACCATTTCCCGCTCCCTCCTGTCTTCAGTTTGTCTTTTTGTTGGGTAGAAAAAGCTGAGAAAATGGGACAGAACTTGACCAAAATCCCCTTCAAGGACACCTTCTGGAAGGGCACCACCAGAACCCGACCCCGTGAGTACAGAACACGTACTGAGAGATACTTTGTTTCTTCATTTATTTTTTTTACATTGCTTTATGAGGCCAAATTTGAGTTAGAAGGGAGCTTCGGACACTTCAAATGAAAAGAGAGCAATAAGGGAACGAAATTGCCGTCACAACTGAGGCAAGGGGAGCCGTAGTTGCGTTGCAATTTCAGCCGATTATTGAACAGTCAAACCGACATACAAATGAAGGCACGCATTCAACACGCAAATGCTACAGCACGGATAGTAATGACAAATTAGATACCTGTTATTTTATTTTTCTCCTTTGTCTTTTAATTTGTATACAATACCAGCACTACAACGATACGTTCTTTTTAGGGCGGATGCCCAGGCGGATTATGAGTAGCCAAGGAGGCTGATAACTGATATTTGGAGCCGATATTCATTTGCTGGGAAAATAACGGCGTCAAAACACTTTGTTTAAATGCTTTTTGAGCGTAATGCTTATAAAACAAGCTTTTTCGTCTTTGCAGCATCTTAAAGGATTTTGTTTGTCTTTTGACAATAGACGCGTTGAGCCCGGTTCACACGGCAGGATAATCGGCTTTAACAAATAAGTAGCGCTCTAAAGGTTTCTAAATCAACTTTTCCAAAATGTCTATACAACTCAAATGTTCATCGTTCACTTTTCTTGACGTTCAAACAAAAGCAAAAGCTGAATGGAGTTCCTAGCGTGCTGCGCGGCTGCATCGAGGCCAAAGTAGCCCGAAATGATCTCAAATAGGCTGTCGGATTTATTTATTTTTAAAAAAAATAAAAAAATAAAAAAAAGGCAATCCCGATACGCATCAAACCGACGAATATCGGCACCGATGATCAGCGAAAGTTATTTGCCGAGCCCATTTCGACTCTTGCTAACCAAATAAACATTCTCTCTGATAAATTCAAGTGTGGTGGAGTCTCTCCTTGTGTTGTCGAGTAAACAAAGGCCCTCCCGGCCACTATTTGCGTAATGGTGCTTTATTGCTCATGGCGTGATTCAAATGTGCCTCCATTTTTATCTTGAAATTGTCACGTGACTCATTCTTAACAAATGTTTTTTTTGTATCCCTTCCGTTTCTAGGCAACGGTACTTTGAACAAACACGCGGGCATCGACTATAAGCAGCTCTCTCTCCTGGCTCGAATAAACGAGAACCAGTCCGGAGAGGTACGTTGACAACCAATCGTGACGCCAACCCTCGCAAGGTTTACGGACTCAGGCCAATACCTTTGGAATTGCTTCGATGAAGTCATACCTCATTGGCTACGTACACCGAGCGCACCCAAAGTAGAATCCAAAAACATTTCAATATCTTTTCATACTCATCTTAAAGGTAAACGATACTGACTAGAAAACGCAGACTTTGTGATATCGAGATAAATCATTTCAAAGCATCTTGCATCATGAATATGACTTAAGCGTACGAGCGACCCAGTTGTATCATTCGAGATGAAAAGCAAATGCCCACAACTGAGAAGACGGTTGGTTGCACAAGTGTGCACACCCTCTTATCTTAACCAGTGGCATGAGGTTGAATAGGAGATGGCACACACACTTGCCACCAGTTAAAGAAGCCCAACTCAAGTTAAGCTGTTTCTCGGCCTAATACAATATTGCTGGACTTGTTTTGTTTGAATGAAGACAAAAATCCTCATGTTTTTGTCAACATGAAGTTGCCGTTTGCTGTCAAGTCAGCCAAGGTGGGTTTTTTTTTGTTTTCTTTTTTGGGGTCGGCTAACATGGTCCCTTAGAAGGAGCTCAGCACGTTGGAGCCATCTTTGCCCGTTACAGAAAGAGAACAAAAATACACAAATAGGTGCCTTTTCAGCAAACATTTTTGACCAGGCGGGCGGGGCTCGACTCTACCTGCAATACGTCTGTGACCCGTGTAACATTTCATTGATGACGTGCAGTTGTGGCAAGGGCGCTGGCAAGGCAACGAGATTGTGGTCAAAGTGCTGAAGGTCCGCGACTGGACCACGAGGAAAAGCAGAGACTTCAACGAGGAGTATCCCAAACTCAGGTGCCCGTCTGACGTGCGTTTGCTGTACTCTTGTGATCGTGCTCACCGTTTGTCTTGTTGCCGCCTTTTGTGACCGGTAGTAAACTGGAGGCAACGGGTGCCGGGGTACTTCCGGGTGGCAGAAAGCGAATGACTACCGCTGGCTAGAGCTCAAAACAATGACAAATATTTGTCGCGTTGGGCCTTGCGCCGCCAGATGCGCCCCAAAAGTTGTATTCTTTGTCCTTTGCCTGTCCGTATTTGCCTCATAGAGTGGCAACTTTCCGTCACTTCCAAAAAACATGACCGGCTGTCACCAAAATGGATGTGGACATATATAAAAATATGACAACCGTAGTCCGACAATAATAGAACGAACCTGGCAATGTTTTGGGAGATAGTCACGTCGGAAGCTTTGCCGCATTCCTACACATAATGAACGCTTCCAACGTGAACATCTTCCAAAATCTTGCCAGGTTCGTTCCTTCTATTAATTTTAGACTACGGTTGTCGTTATGGCTGCGCGATCTATTTGAATTTGACCAGTCAGGTGCAAATTGAAATGTGCATTGCCCCCCCAATAGTCGGACACTATCTAGGGGAATTACAATTACGAGCTTGCTTATTTTGCTACGTGGTAAAGAAAAAGTCTGTCTTTCGTTCGATAATAAAAATGTCATTTCTTCCGGAACATGTTCAAAATCGCAATAATATCGATATCTCTGTATTCAACAACCAGATGACATGTTTTTCCAATACGGTGCAGCCCTTAATTTAACGACATGGAAAGCCTTGGTGGCTGCCACCCGGAAGAACTTGTGACGTGGTCATGGCAAAAAGCTCAGTTGTCCACTGTTTGCTTGTGTCGCCCACTCGTGCTTGATGTCAGCTGTGCCGTGTTGTTGTCCTCCCTCCCTCCCTCCCTCCCTCCCTCCCTCCCTCCCTCCCCGTCACCATGGCAGGATCTTTTCCCACCCGAATGTCCTCCCCATGTTGGGAGCGTGTCAGTCTCCGCCGGCCCCCCACCCCATCATCATCACACACTGGATGCCGTACGGCTCGCTCTACAACGTGCTGCACGAGGGCACCAGTGAGTACTTTGCACTCCTGCAAGTTCCGGGGTCCGAATGATCTTTTGCTGACGTCGGCGCGTCGTCCCGCCGTCAGACTTTGTGGTGGACCAGACGCAAGCGGTCAAGTTTGCTCTGGACATCGCCTGCGGGATGGCCTTCCTGCACACGCTGGAGCCCATGATCCCTCGACACTATCTGAACAGCAAGAGCATCATGGTGAGAAGACATTGACAGACGCGGCTTGCTAAAAGTAACTACGGTGTTCAGCCGCCACATCGCGCTTCCATGCCCGCGCCACCCGGGGGAGCGATAAAACAGTGAGCACACTCACGCCGAAGCCGCTGTCGGCCACAGCTTTCGCGCGGCATCTCGCGCAAGCCCACCGGGTAGCGCCTCTTAAAGGTACACAGACACTCTAATATGGGCAGTATTTATTTTCAGTACGCTTGATGAGTGCTGTGTGTTTTTTTTTATGTCTATTTACAAACTGTTTAAAAAAAAAAAAAAAGTACAAATCCTATTTTTAAATGGTTTTATATACCGTTAGTCTCTATGATGCAGAGTTTCACCTCTTGCAGGTAGGTCTGGAACGTAACGATAGACGGGCTCACTGGATCGCACAACACTTGGTTTATTTCGGCGGTTCAGTTGGCAACATGAAACTCCGGTCATGTGGCTTCATTAAACACATGGCAAAATGTTTCTCAGAGGGCAAATTCCTGCTTCGTTTCCGTATGAAGTCACGTCGTCATTTCCTGAGATTGTACTTTGGGGTTCATTAGCCATAAACTATAAGCATCAAAAGGATTGTATACAAAATAAAATCATAAAATGTTTCACAGTTTGAATCTGACACACAGGTGTCTTTTGACTCGAGTTTCTATCGGCGATCTCACACAGAAATGTTGCCGACACAAAGCAACTCCGGATCTCCAGAAGCCATCATCCCATTTTCAGAACTGCGATTCCTCCGGTCATTCCTACCAGGCTGCATTTTGACACGACTTTTTCATTCCCGGGAAATCTTGTCACATTGCTAGTTTAAGCCTTGCAAAATGCACCTGGCAATCAGTGAATTGTAATCCCGTTGATTGTGGAAAGAAAGGACACTTTTCGGAACCCGTTGTCCACAACAACTTGGGTTGCGCTTTCACCCACTGGCGTGTTGGAATCCATCGATCCATGCCAAAAGGAATGCTTGCTTGAGTTGGGTGTGGAGGAACGAGCCCTTCAAACTATGAGCGCTCTCACAAGTCTCGGCCCCTTTGCTGTCCATAAATCCCCGCCACGCGTCCCTTCCACTCAGGAGTGACATCTCGCTCGTGTTTCCTCCGCAGATCGATGAAGACATGACAGCCAGGATCAGCATGGCGGACGTCAAGTTCTCCTTTCAGTGTCCTGGCAGGATGTACTCGCCCGCTTGGGTGGCCCCCGAGGGTGCGTGAGACGCAGTGCACACACATCCAAAGTGACAGCTTGAGCGTCACTGCGGGAGCGACCAAAATGTCATCTGTCTGCCATGTCCCGTCTAAACGGATTAGAAAGAAAATGGAAACGGCGCACGGCACCGTATTTGGCAGCTAGTGAAATGTACCGTGCTGGTGAAATCGCAACGTTTGCAAGGTTTTTCCTGCCTGAAATTGAAGCACAGGTGGCGCTATCCTCATCATTTCCATGCATGCGAATGCTGAATAGCAACCTTCATCAATTGAATCGGAGCAAAATGTGTCCCTGTTAGATGTAGTTGAACATCGGGCGGAGAGCAAACGTTTGAAGACCTGTTTGCAATTCTCATCTGCTAAAAATTTCTCAAGCCTTGTCACCACCAAGGAGTTGACCATTGTCGTTTTGGTCGTCACCTGTTGCTGGAGATATTGTAAGATCTTAAATGCCAACCGTTTTGGTGTCATTACCCTGGGAGGGGTGCAGTAGTCTAGGAAGTGGGCAGGTCAATGCCGTCGTAGGACTGACTCTTCTCCCCCTTTGAGGCGTTCGACGACGTCAACAAATTCTTCTGATTTTGTTTTGTAGCAACGAACCTGGTTCGGCGAAATGCATCGGAGTCAAAGCGCACGTTTTACTTAGGCAAAGTAGTGGAGTAAAAGTGAAAATTGCCAGAAATGTAAAGAACAAAGTAAATGACAGCTATGTGGAAATCCTGCTTACGTTCAAAAATATTTGTCCTCGTACATGACAAGATTGTTGACGGGCGTTAACGTCAGCGCACTGGCTCTAACTTCTTGGCGCGGTTCATTGTTTGCAGCCCTGCAGAAGAAGCCGGAGGAGATCAACCGGCGGTCGGCGGACATGTGGAGCTTCGCCGTGCTGCTGTGGGAGCTGGTGACCAGGGAGGTGCCCTTCGCCGACCTCTCCAACATGGAAATCGGCATGAAGGTCAGCAAAGAGATCTTTTACTTTTACGGTGAATACAGAGACAGTTTTACAGAGTTTTCTCGTGAGTTAAGTTTGACATTTTTACTTTTGGAAAGGGTTAGGAGGTTGTTGAAACGGTATTTTACAGCCAGCCCCACACTCCATTTCAGAAGGTGGCAGTAATGCACCACAAGTTGCTTGCCAACCGCTAACAGACAGACAGACAGAAGAAGAACAAAAAAGACAAATTCGAAGGAAAAACATTCATTTACTGTAATGGAAAGTTTCGGCACGGGCGGACGTTTAAAAATAGAGGCGGACCGGCCAATTGATTTTAAGATATCTACTTCCTCCTCAAACCAAAACCATATGATGACTGTCACACTGTAAACGTCATTGTGGAGTAATCTAGTGGATTTGTTGGCTAGTCTGCACAACTCCGATTGATGCCTATTTTTCCTGTTCAGGTTGCCTTGGAGGGCTTGAGGCCCACCATCCCTCCCGGCATCTCGCCGCACATCTGCAAGCTGATGAAGATCTGCATGAACGAGGACCCGGCTAAGAGGCCCAAGTTTGACATGATTGTGCCCATTCTGGAGAAAATGCAGGACAAGTAAACAAAAACAACAACAAAAAAAGCGGACCTCCCCACTCCCCCCACCAGGGATGTTGCCTTAAACTATTTTCCTGACCGCAGCATCGTCACTACTACAATCCAACAGCGGTCATTTCTTTTTTTTCTTTCTAATTGTACATGTTGAATGTAATCGTATGGACTGAATACACGTGGCTGAATAATCTGTGGAGGGCATCGATGGGTTTCATTTGGATCTGAATGGTGTTTATATATCGCTGGCCTTGAGCGGAATCCTTGTACCTCTCAAATCATCACTTTAAAGGAGAGCCCAGAAATGGCATGTTTGTTCATTGCATCATAAGAGAGCAAGCCATATTTTCACACTTTGGTTTGGTCAATATTTTGGAAAAATAGCACCCACTGACTAATAGTATGGATGAGCGAAAAATATGAACTTGACCAAATTGTGACAAATTGAGGCTTCAACCCGATGCCAGCGATGGGCTAAAAGCAGCTCTTATCCCAGCAGCATGAGTTGCTGTGTCAGCATTTTGCAAAGCATTTCACTTTAATGAGTAAAGCTTTTTTTTTTTTACTGTTTCCCATACACCTAAAATATTACTACGGACTACTACAGATTGTCTGTTTATTTTGTACCTCTAATTTGAAAATGTAGCCCGAATGTGCTTTTAGTTCTCATTTTTCATTTCATGTATAAAAGTGCCTGAGAGGAAAATTGAGTCTTCAATTGTTGAACTATGCCAGCAAACGAAGAACAAACTTACTGTAAATCCTTTTTTTTGCCATTGCATCCTGCATGCCATTATATTTTCTTTTTGTCTACTCCTCACAAACTCGTCTATCTTGTCATTTCTGTGCCTACATCAGCTTCTTTACGTCCAAGCAATATCAAAAGCAACCTATACAAATGTATGTATTTATATCTATATATATTAAATTGAAAAGTATGAATAGATTTGGTGTGTTCATTTTGTTTGGGAGTCACAGAAAAGTTTGTTTGTGGCATACAATTGGCAATATACACCGCATTAAGGAATTATTCGTGACACTCACGTTTTCGACCTTATGTCATATTCAGTCATATTCCAAAATGGAAATTATTCATTTTTCGCCTCCATCAAAATCCTACACAGTTTTATTTATTTTACAAACTTGATGAAATTAAAAAATATTTCACATGCACATAAAGTCTTACCAGCCTTTGCGTAACTGTTTTGAGTCTGCTTTGCTATGTCACGTCCACTCCAAACTTTCCAAAAGCTCGGAACACCATTCTTTGGACACTTGTCCCGCTAATTCCTCTTTGCAGCATCTCTCAAGATCTATTTCAAAATGTGGAAAAGGTATTACTGTAAAAAGGCAGGCTAGTTATGTAGCTAGTATCTGATAAGACACAAAAGGTACTGTGCCAGCAACTTGAAGTCCTAAACTGGGAAGAATCACTTAATTTTGTTGGACCTAACGCAAAGTCAAACTTAACATTAACCTGATGACTTATCACAATGTAATGTGATAATCCCCCCCTCCCATGTTTCCGCTTTTAGGTACTATTTACATTCAATGTTTAACTTTTAAAAACGTTCCATATTGGTGCATAACTTATAGTTGACATGAATTCTATTTTTGTTATGCTGTATAGATATTGATAGGGTGCATAGATGAGGTGTAACGAAACGATTTGAATTATAAAATCGGTTTTGATTTGACAAATCAAATTGTTAAATTTTAAAATTGCTAAAAAATTGTATTGCATGTATCGAGATACGTATCAAATCGTGTTTAATGAGGGATGTAGACCAGATATAAATCAGTTTGAGGTTGCTGATGATTCTTCTTTCTTTGAATTTAATAAACATGGATAGTTTCAGGGTTTGGGAGGGCTTTTACATGTTGTTGCGTGTTAATAAACATGACGAAAGCTACAAATCGAATCGTAATCCCACTGAATCGAACCTAATCCAATGGTTACATTTCAAAATTGTGACATTCTTGAATCGCATCGTACCAATGTATGGAGAACCATATCGACTATCGACGTACCGCCTTTAGTGGCGCGATGTACAGGTACACTCCTGAGAGGCTTTGGTTGCGAACCCTGTAAGCGCATCCGTGCTCGGCCGTGACGTGAGCGACTGACGCAGGCTCGGCACCAGCGGAGCCCAGCTGCCGCTGCTGCTGTCACGACCCCCACCACACCCCACCCCACGCCACGCCACGCCACGCCACGCCACGCTACGCCATCCCACCCCACCCCACCCCACCCCCCGCCCCGCTTGGAGAAGGACCGTCACCGTGGGCACCGTCGCCATCGCGGTAACATGGAAACATGTAGCTAGCTCGCTCAACTGGACGTCTTTGGAAGCCAAGGAGGGTCCGCCGGTAAGTGAGAAGGCTTCCAGTCGGGCGGGTCGCGCTTTCATTCGACGTTCCGCTCCGGAGCTCGCCCGAGCAGCTAACGTTAGCTTAGCCAAGATGACGGCGGATGGATGGACGCGGTGCCCGACTGGCCGTTATTATCATCCGGCTGCGGGCCGAGGCATCCGAAAATTGGGGCCGACGTGGAGGGGTTTCATAAAGCCTATTTAATTGTATCATATGTTATTTGATTACATAAGGAGCAGTGACTGTCACCGCGATGCCATGATGGTGATATTTTTGGCAACGTTATTATTTATAGATTAACTGTGGCCGAAAGTACGTTTCGGATTCGAAGAATTAGAACGTAATAGCGAAATGTCAGTCTTCGACGGGTGGCTTGAATCGGTGATATGATTTAAAAATCCAAGTGTGTATTTCGTGCAGGCTGTTTTAGTCAATTGGACTTGATTGGCGATTAAAACCCCAATGGACCGAGCCAGCCTCGCTAGCTTTGTTAGCTAGTATGCTAACAACAGCCAAGCTACTCTTGAGTCTCGTTTTTTTCCCGTCCTCAAGAGCTTGCATGACACAACGACCAACAATTACCACTGCGATGCCATCGTGATATTATTTGAACATTTTGAGTTATTTTGGCTTGGTAGCATGTTAACAACAGCCAATCAACCCCCGGGTATTTGCGGGGGTTAGGCTACGCGAATTATAGACGCCCGATATCTTAAATGGTTAGATGGCCTATGGTTAATTCATTCACTGACATTGACGTATTTATTTGTCTTCTCACAGTCCAACCATTCAATCCCAGGAACGCGTTGGTATTTGTTTCCAATTTTTTTCAAACGTTATGGTAAAAGAGGGTCTGAAAATGTCTGGCAGTGATGAGTTAGCACACCATGCACCACCTAAAAAAAGTTAGCAATCCAAGTACCAACATAATGGCCAATATTAAAATAGGAGTGGGCCCAGTTTTCATCAAAAACAAGGCAAAGGTGTTATTCCTAAAATGTATCTTTAATAGCATTGTAATCCATTGCAACAGGCACAGTTTGAACATTACCACTGCACTTAAATACAGGAAAATAAAAAATATATACTTAATGCAATAGTGTGTACGTTTTCTGTTTGTAGAAGTTATATAACTCGGTCTCTCACAACAAAAACTGCAGGTACCAAGTGCGATTAGATTTCACGAGATGATCGTGTATCACATATGGCCACTAGCTTAATGTTAACATATAGTGCAAATTGTGGAAATGAACATCAACCTTGCGATAGTCATAAACCTTCAAACAACTCCTACTTAAATGCACACAGAACAACAACACATACAAACAGTGCATCCAGCAACACTCACAGGCATATATTCTCTCCCCGTCTCTGCCTGCAGCAACGTGGAACGTGAAGCAGCGATGGGCGGCCACGACGACGACGACGTCAGGCCGTACGTGGCCAACAAGCAGCGCGACGAGGAGCTGAAAAAGAACAAGCTGAACGACTGGTGCGAGACAGAGTCGACGGGCAACAACGCCAAGTGGCACAAGGAGGGCCAGAACCAGCTGCGCAAGGTGAGCGAGAACCAGCAGGAGCAGGACCACAACTGCAACATCAGCCACAATGGCAACCCGGACGGGGAACGGGACGAGTCCCCCAAAGCGGCCACCCGGGAAGAGGCCAACAACATCCTCAATGAGCCGCTCCTCATCCACGCTATGGACGAGGATGAGGAGAAGGAGAGGGAAGAGGAGGACAAGGGGGAGAAGTCGGCGGAAGCTCCTCCAGATGGAGAGGAGGCCCCCAGAGGAGGCGGAAGAGAGGGAGGCGTCCCCGGCAGGAACGCGTGCCTCCTGTTCGCCAACGTCAACGGGACGCCGAGCGACGACGAGGCCAACTGGCCCGCCGCCACTCAGGACAACGCCGCCGACGCTTCTTCTCCCAACGGCAACCGAGGTAAGCGCAGTCGAGTGCCGGAGAACTTGGCTGGCCCTACTTACTCCGTTTTTGTCATCTTGCAGGAGAATGATTTCAAGCCGCAATAAAATCTGGCCCGTTTACATTATGGTGCTTTATTCTAGGGCCCGACCGCTAAGGATTTTTTTCAGCCTGATTACAAATTAATTGGTGGAGGAATTTAAAAAGTATACCATGCAATCATTTTCTCCCCCGCAGCTCATTTCAACGGGTGTCAGTTATATTTTCGCTGTTCGTGGGCCACCCTGGTCAACTCTAAATGTATTGTTGGAAAAAAAAAAAACAACCTTTCTTTATCCCAGTATAGAATTTCCTTTCAAATTGCATGAAATTAATGACGGAATTCCTATGATCTCTTTTCCATTTGTTCATACGTTACATAATTTGTATAGTACACACAATAAAATCAAGTAAAAATAAATGTATGAATACAGTAAAACACAAACATCCAGTGGCAGGAAAATGTGGTTTAGTTAATGAAGTTAAAGGACGTTAATCCTTGTCATGTGTGTTTGTCTTACCAGTAGTTGAATGTGTGTCATGTTTCACACGTTCATGTTGGATGTTTTTATTTTTCAAACCAATTAAAATTGTGCCAACCAGGTCACTTCCCTGCACTAAGCTTTTTTGAATGCTAAACTGCTTGTTATTCCTTGACGAATTGTAAGCATGTGACAATACAATAATTGTATTTTTATTTTTTTTAAAGTGGAATCCAATCCTCAATATGTCCTCATTTGCCCCCCTCTAGACTCCTTCTGGGACTCGAGCGCCTTCGAGACGGACACGGACCTGCCGGCCGGCTGGATGAGGGTGCGCGATACGTCGGGCACCTACTACTGGCACATCCCCACCGGCACCACCCAGTGGGAGCCCCCCTCCCCCCCGGGGAAGGTCGGCGACCCGATGCTGGCCTCCACCATGTCCCTGGAGACCACGCCGTGCGAGGAGCTCGAGGTGGGTCGGCTGCCCCGAAGAACCCCAAACTCTTTGTCTTCGTTTTTTTCCAATTTCCAATTTGGAAGACCTGAGTGGAGCGTTGTCGGATCCGCTGTTGGAAGCGCGTGAGGCACGCGGATTCGAATGGCAAATGTCCTATGTGTTCTCAGGAATCCTGGGCTCACTTCTCCAGCACAGATGAAGGCGGCGCTGACGGAGAGCTGTGGAAGGTAACCCAAACGATCCTTTGTAAATGTGGCGCGCCGAAAGGAGGTTTGAAGGCGTCGTCGTGTCCGCGTCCTCAGGAGGAAGGCGAGGCTGCGTCCGATCAAAGTCTGCGAGAGTTTGAGGGGGCAACTCTCCGCTACGCTTCCATCAACCTCAAGTATTTACTCCTGCTGTCATGTCAACAGGTTTTGAAATGATTCAAAAGAGTGGAACATTCTTACTTGTTCCTCACTCTGCAGCTACAACTGCTCCCAGTCTGAGGATGAAGAGAAGCTGGCGCCACTCTGCACTGATTTCGAGAGCAAGGTAGGTACCAAAGTGAAAACATACACACACTTTTGAGTGAAACGTCAGGATGAGTCTTAAAATGCAGTCTTCCCGGTGAACTTAATTCGACCCTCTTTAAAGTTTTCAAAGCACATTTCCAAGTGTTCAGCGTTTGCGTCCTTTTTGCGCAACTCGCCAGCATATTGCAAATGTCCGCTCCAGACTTTCCAAAACAATAGATCTAATGAAATTGTCTTGATCAAGACACGCAGACACATTTTGAGTCATTTCTTCCATATGTAAATTGATTTTATAATCACACGTATCCGTCAAACGTAGACAAAATAATAACGAGTCAAAAGAAGGCAATCGGACAAATTTCTACAACAGGCAAATATGAGCTGACAACAATTTGTTGAACAAATTGAAAGTTCAGATGAATATCGTTGAACTGAAAAACATCTCTCTATTTTTTTCTGATTGAAATGTTCCACAATATTTTCAAATTGAATGAATTGACTTCAAATCTTCCGAATGTTAAATCGCACTCGCTTTTCAAATCCCAAATCAAGATGTAGCTACTGGAAAACTATCTACCGTAAAGAAGGTTGTGAGAAGTTGGCCTGTGAAGGTTCTAGCGCATTTTGGGTCCATCCTGATATTTCAGCTGACAGCCCAAGCGACGGCGCCGGTTGACTGTCTGGCTTGCGTTGGCGTCGCGCGGCAGTGCTTCGCAGTGCGTTCGTTGGGCTGGGTGGAGATGTCGGAGGACGACATGGCGCCGGGCAAGAGCAGCGTGGCCGTCAACAACTGCATCCGCCAGCTGTCCTACCACAAGCACAACCTGCACGACACCGCCGGCATCTGGGGAGAGGTGACATTTCATGGACATTTCAGCCATTGCTTTTTTTTTCTTTTTTTTTTTTCCTTCCGCAGCTTCTGTAGGTCAAAGTGCGTCACTGCTGACGTGCACTGATTACACTAACAACATGGCAGCGAACAGAGAGTGAAGTGCGCGCATGCACACAAGAATGCACAAGTTGATTGATTTGTATTTGATCTTTAATCAGTCTTATTTTTTCCTTATTTTAAATAGGTTAAAAAATCTATTATCAGTAGGCTGATATGAAATCCATACGCTGTGATTTGCGCAGCCCTCTTAAGCACATTATGTTGAAAAATGTGTTTATTTTCCCTTTATATTTGACTTTTTCATAGTTGCGTCGATCTCTTATTAGAGGTAAAAATTGTATCAACTGAGCCCGAGGTTAAAAATGTTTGTTTATTAAGGATCATGTTTTGCCAAAGTGGAGCTCATTTTCACATTGTCAGTAAAGGCCAATATAGAGGTTTGTATTTTTTCTGTAGGGGAAAAAAAACAAAAAGCAAAACTTGATTCGAACGAAGTTAGTCATTAGCTTTTCTACAGGCAAAGCGGAACAATTGTTTAAATTAGCAATGAGTTTTTTTTGTTGAAAAACATTTTGAGATTTTGTTTGGAGGGCAATGGCGCCCAACACTATTATGTACCCCAAAAAACAAAACGCGATTATTTCTGTAGAAGTAAAGTAAAAATATTTTGAAGCTTGTTTAGTAACAGAATAAATGTCAGCTCCTAGACCAGAAGGAACAAAAATCCAAAAGAAAACTTGTTTGATCATCATGTGTTTTTTTGTGAATTGGGGGTGTTCATGAAAACATTGTTGCTTTATATAGCCCACCACTCTTATTATGAAAGCACCACTTTTAATACATACGTTCCGTATAACACTAGCGTACACACATTGTCACACAAAGTTGTCTCGGATGAAAATGAAATTAGGCAAAGGCAAAGCTTGTTTGGTTTCAGGATAAATGAAGCATATCCCAAAACTGAAAGCAGGGCTCTTGGAGGTTTAGGGAAAAAAAATGGGGGCAATTTTTTTTCTGGTCATATTGCCCAGCCGTCGATGTTATTGGCTAAAATGCTACGTGCTGTTCTGTGCGTTTTTTTTTGTTTTTTTTTTCCCTCCGCAGGGTAAGGACATGCTGATGGTGCTGGAGAACGACACCATGAACCTGATCGATCCGCTGGGACAGACGCTGCTGCACACGCAGCCCATCGGCAGCATCCGCGTGTGGGGCGTCGGCAGAGACAACGGCAGGTGCGTTTACAACCAAACGCAGCCAAAGGGACTCATCATTCGACAGTGGCACCTTCACTTAGCGGTACCCCGAGTTTTTCCTGTGAAAGAATCGCGACCAAAGTACAATTCAGGTCTAGTCCGAATTGTTTGCTTTTAAACTAGTGGCGAGTGAGGTGTGAGTTGCTCTCTTTGCACATTGAGGGCCTCTGCTGGACATTTTTGCGTATTGCATCTGCCTCAACCACCACCAAACAAGGAGCGCTCGCTTCACATTGTTCTAACACTTGCCTTTTTCTTCCATGCTGCTTTTTGCCCATGCGAACAGGGAAAGGTATACTTTAGACTTATTTTATTTTTTAGTTTTTGTACTCTGTCGTGCGTCTTGTATATCTGTACACGTACGTGTTGCTGACTAATCAAAGTAGTATGATAATATTTGTGCGCTTTGTCCCACAGGGATTTTGCCTACGTGGCCCGGGACAATCTGACGCAGGTCCTGAAGTGTCACGTGTTTCGCTGCGACTCGCCCGCCAAGAACATCGCCACCACTTTACACGAGATGTGCTCCAAGGTGGGACTGCTGACGCGACGCGACGCTACGCGCCACATGCTTAAAGATGTTGCTCTAGTTGGGGGCCAGAAAACGTCATTGAAAACAAACCAAAAAATGTTTTGATAGATAATGATGGAAAGGAAGGCATCCAAGCCAGGCGTGAGTCGTCTCAGCTCGGACACGGGCAAACCGTTGTCTGTTGAAGGTAAACAATTGCGCGTTTTTGAAACGGTTGTGAATCGGTCGAATGGATCAGCTAATTCCTTCTAATTGTTCACCAGAGTTTCCAGCTCCCAAAAATGAGCTTTTCCAGCGCTTCCAAGTCTATTACCTGGGCAGTGAGCCTGTGCTCAAGCCAGTGGGTAAGGAAAGACTGACTCCTTTTCTGCCGCTCACATGCTGCCTCTCGCGGGGTAGCGCATATATATATATATGACATGCTGAAATGTTTGCCAGGCATGGACGTGATCAACGAGGCCCTGGAGGCGGCCGTGGAGGGCAAAGACAAAAACGGCTGGACGCCAGTGTCCGTCAACGTGGCGCCCGCGACGCTCACCATACTCGCAAAACAGGTTCAACAATCATAGCCAACGTCCCCTTGTAGGAAAATCTCTTGAGTTTGTTTGTTTTCCTGGGATCCAATCATCATCATCAGTATTTTCCCTCGTCATCAAAAAGAAAAGGCAAATCACATTATTCAAAACAAGTTTTGCCTTTTTTTTCTTTCCCTTTTAGGCTTTGACTTATTTATTCTGCGACCAAGTACAAGCTTTGGTTTTTTTTTTGCATGATTTTTTTCTAGATGACTTAAATACAGCAGTATTCATTAGAAATGTAAAGGCAACACCATCAAGAAGGTGAAGAAAATAAGCCCAAAAGCAACCCAGGCTGTCGACGGCAGAAGTGAGGCTCCGCTCCGTGTTCTTCCAAGTTGCTCTGGGTGCAACTTGGAAGAACACGGAGCGGAGCCTCATTTCTCCCGAACGGCTGCGTGCCAAATTTCAAATGTGGCCGCTTTGCCTCAGCCTGTTCTTCACTCATTGTCTGACACGGCAAACGCAACCCAATTCCAAATGAATCTCTTTTGCTTTCCGTCGACCACCATGTCATCAGTGTAAGCATTGAGAGTCATCTTTTAATATGGCGTCAAGAAAAAAGAACATCATTTTTGGGGGGGGAAATGAGCCTGCCCCGCAAAAACGGAGCTTTGCGATAATGAGCCGCTTCGCCCTCTGATGTTCATATTCTTTAATAATCACTAACAGATACCATATGATTGCTGATTTCAGACGGACGAGGTTCTGTCGGAGTGCCGGGTGCGCTTCCTCTCTTTCATGGGCGTCGGCAAAGACGTGCGCACCTTCGCCTTTATCATGGCCGACGGCCCGCGAGACTTTACCTGCCACAAGTTCTGGTGCGAGCCCAACGCCGCCAGCCTCAGCGAGGCCGTCCAGGCCGCCTGCATGGTCAGTCTTCGTGCATTTGTGTGCGCGCGCGCGTGTGCACTCAAATTATGTGTGTGAAAAAATGCGTCCTATTCCTTTTCATTTCACTTTAAATAAGTTACTTTTTGCCAACTGTCTCAGCCTGAAATCTTCATATCATACACAAGTTATATACTGTAAACCATATAAAGGCCTTGTTTACATTGTTTTCATCTCCTTTGTCAGATGAAAGTGAAACTCACTTAAGGTCTTAGCGGACAGAATGTCCCTTCGAAAACCAAACTGAAATTGCCATTGTATGTATGGATTTGAGTGTGTGTGTGTGTGTTTGTGTTTTAATTTTTAGAAAAAAGTCAAATCACTTTTGTAAAAAGAACGTTTTGAAGAGAAGTTGAATTGTCAATTTAAACTAATAGTCACACTTGAGGTCCGAGTGTCCAGCTACCATTCTGGAGGAAATGCTATTATTAAAAAAAAAGAATATTACGTCAAAAGTTTTTGGGGACAATGTCAGAGTGAGGTTTAACTCCCACTCGAGGTGCTGCCAGCCCCAAAACTGAAAATGGATTTTCCATGTTTTTCAATTGGACACCCAGAGAGGACGTGTTTCTATTTTTGGTTGTTGCTGAGCTATTTTAGGCAAATTCATGTCATGTATTTAAATGGGTGGTGTTTTGAATGAACTGATTTTCTTAATTGTTTTTTGTTTTTGAAGCTGCGCTACCAGAAGTGTCTGGACGCACGTCCGCCCAGCCTGGCGTCCTGCTTGCCCACCCCGCCCGCCGACTCTGTGGCCCGGCGCGTCAAGAAGGGCGTGCAGAGTCTGCTGGGCAGCTTCAAGAACTACAGGTCGGGCTCGCAGTCGCCTTGACTGACGGGCCGCAACACCGCCAAGGTCCATGCAAAACATCTCCACGTCACCCTCTTTTTTTTCCCGTCACACCTGACACCTTATACACTCGTCCCGTCGTGTTGTGGAATAGCTCGAGGGGGAAAAGACGACTTGATCGCTCCCTCTGTTTTTTTTTAACTTTACTCTCCCTTATAGATGGAATTCCAGCCTTACTGGGATTCTTTTATGTGATTTTTTGTGTTTTAACAGAAACAACACTTGGAATGTTGGGACGTAATGCACGTCATATGCTAAAAGATGCTCGAATGAGCGCTACAGATTGTCTCACACTCGCACACACTAAGTTGTTCCTATTAGGCCTCAGTGCAACGTCTGTTTGAAAGAGAAAGTCCGCGGTATGCTCTCTCGCTTAACTGGCACTTGAACACGCGCAACATAGGTGCCACACACTTGATGCTCCATTTGCGACTCACCATGTACAGGAGAAATGACTCCGAAAAAGTCAACAGCAAGCTCGGTCAGTTCCAGCCACATGCTCGTATGCGTCATATAAAGAATCGGCACTTATTGCCGGTAACAATAGAAATGTGTACAACTATGAAAAGAAGCCATCGCTCTGCTGTCGTTTTGCGCTTCGTGCCCCAAAACGGCACGTCGAGCCGCTTCGTCTGCTCTTAGCATTATTAGCAGACTTGCTTGAAAATGCTCATCGCCGCCATCTTCAGAGACTTGAATAGAACGACAAGGCCCATGTCCCAAGGACAATGTCCCATGCCGCGTTTTCATCCGATCCGGGGCTGCGTTGCAGTTCCCTCGGAGAGCTGTTCTGAGTGTGAAAATCAGACAATCGTCGCTGTCCTGTGAAAAGCACGGCCGTTTTTCTCGTATCTCTTATTGATACTTGAATGGTGTTTCCGCAATAGACATCGCTTTAATGTGAACATTTTTTTTTTCAATCCAAAATTGGACATTTGCGTTTTTCACAGGACAGTGCCGAAATGCATAATTAGCTTATTGAATTCATACATCAATAATCTATTTAAATATACAACATTGGTATTTTTGGTACAGATTTTCTGCCAAAACGCCAATCAATTGAGCAAGAAACATGAAGTGAGCGTAGTTGGTTCTGGTCAGCAGACCACAAAAAAAACAAAAAACGATGCGGCAGGCCGGGCTTTGAATTTTACGCCTGCGGTCGAAATGAAAGGTCTGGACTCACTTCATCTCACTTCCCGGACACCAAAATGCCACGAGACGACTGCGAATATGCCGGGGTGCGCTCTCCGTGTTTTTCTATGGGATTGTCGTGCTGCAAATCTACGTCCATGTTTAGGCTAAGATACAGTAAGTGTGCCACGTAACTCAACACACATCATGTACATTTTAGTCTTCCAAAGAGATTGTCATAATTCATTCACTGATTTGCATGCAAGTTGAGTGGCTCAAGTGCAATAACGACCTTTTGAAAAATGTCAACAAGAGAGCAATGGAACAACACAGCCATGTTGTGAATACGTGCGTGCGCGCACGCACACACACCTGCTCAGTAGTACTTTAGGATGCATGTTTTAAGTGTGGGAACCCTTCAGTGTATCCTCTGCGTTCTCTCTGTAGTCGCTGTGTGTGTGTGTGTGTGTGTGTGTGTGTGTGTGTGTCCAATCATAACCTAGCCGTAGAAAGCCACCACAGAGCAGCTTGCTTGCTTTGTTTGTACAGAAGACAATTAGCAGAACTTCCACACGCTCAAATGGATGATTCATGTTGGGTTTTGTATAAGGAACAAGTGACTGATCTCATCCTTGATGTCTATGTAGCACCCTAGAAATAGTCATTGCTAATGGTTTCCCCCCCCAAAAAAAAACTGTATTCTGTATATATTTATTTCTATATTAGCAACACTAACCCACCCACGATGATCACGTAGCCAGCGCCTTCCTCGTCACCTTTGCCCACGTCCGGCCGGCTAGCGGGATTCATTTATTATCTCTGCTCATGTACATTTTAGGTGTTCAAAAATGGATGTGTATATAAATATAAGAAGTCAGTGCACAATAAATGTCAACATATCATTGCTGTCTTCCGTTATCATGATTGTTGTTGTAATTTTTTTCTTTTTTGGTCACCTACGCTACTGGGCTTGACCGATACATTGGCGGGCTGAGGAAATCATTTAGAAATCTATTTGAGAACATCCCAAAAATGCTGGAGGGGCTTCAAGTGGGGCTCCACCGATTTCGTGCCGTGATCGATTTTTGTGGCGTCAGATGAGGGAAGTCGGTGAAAGCGTGCTGGCGACACCGATGAGCATTCATTCATTCATTCATTCATTCATTCATTCATTCATTCATCGTACTTGCTCCTGTTGTGTCGTTTTCAAGCGCTCAGCTGCGCTAAATGCGTCGCGGGCTAATCCCGTAAGACGACCGTTGACCGCGTCCTCTTCCTGATTAGCGTCTAAGTCGGCCGCGCAGACACAAAAGGTGCGCTCAGCGAGACCTCGCCGGCCGGCCGCCCGCCGCCCGCCGCCCGCCGCGGTCAAGCTCATGAAAGACGCCGAGGCGCGCGGGGCTCACCGTCGCCTTCCTGGGTGAGTTCGCCCGAGTCGTGTTGTTGATTTGCGCAAAGGCCACGCGGACGCGGACGCGGACGTGCTTGTGCTCGGCTTCAGGCTTGCGTCGGCTGCGCTAAACAATTCAACCTCTGATTGATTTGAACGAGCCTGTTTTATTTAGGTATTTGTATCATTTCTTTCTTGAAGCCACAACCAAGTTGTCTTTGCTAGGAAGGGTTTTGCTCCTTGGTGCGTCTTGTTGTTGTTGTTGTTGCTGCTGCTGCTGCTGCATAAGAAGCTTTCCGGAGGTCAGCAACCTGCGCTTACACGGACGTTAAAAATCAACTTCGTTCAAAGTTTGACTGAATACGAAAAAGGAGGAGCAAGTTCGGCGTCATGTTAAAATGTGATCCATTTCACTTTGATCAATGTCACGTTTGAATGCGATCCATGCGTTTGTTCAGCGCAATTTCAAAAAAGAGTGCGAGGAGGGAATGAAGTCGAGAGGGCTTGGACAAGGTTCCGCTCACCGCCGACAGAAAATCAGATATATAATATCAGATGAACATTGGTGGATGAGCAAAGCAAGTGAATAGACTCGTTACAATAAAATGCAGACAAAACAGACATTGGCACAAGTTCCTCAATGCAGAATTGAGATTGCATTGCAATGACAGTGAAGGGGCAATTGGCCTCAAATGTCAACATTTAGTACAAGTTGAATTGTAGTTTCAGGGACTTTTTAAGGTTTAGGGCTTTTCAGTGTAATATTGAACCAATGGGAACAAAATTCATGTTTTAATGTGATCAATTTCACGTTAGAATCACGGAATCCTCTTCAGATCAATTTTCCAATATAATGTGATGACTTTCATGCACTGGAAAACACGTCGGTTGCTCATGATTGAAATGCAGTCAACCGATGTCCTTTTCTACTCGTCTCCGCAAAATTATGCAAATGATGTAAACGCATTTTAATCACGTGCAACCGATGCACTTGTGCGAATTAAGCACATCTAATGGAGTGTGTGTCTGCTATATTGTGATGAATTTCACTTTATTACTTGATACGTTTCATGTTATAACGTGCTAATTTTTTGTTAGAATGTGATAAGATCCACACTAGAATGTGATTCTCACTGTTGCTGAGGGCTCAGGTAACGACCAATGTCAGGGTTGCTCCCGTCATCCTCAAAGTTGCTTAGTGCCAGTAAAAATCAATACAGACCCCCGCCAGGGCATGACAAAAGTCCCATTCAACTAATTGTAAGTCAATGTTTCATCAAAAGAGTTGTGATAAAAATAAAAAAAAATGTATAAGGGTCGAATTCTTGCCCAGTGCTGCTTTAAAATCAGGTTGCGTGTCCAAATAGGAGTTTTAAGACCAATTCAATCGAAATTCAAAAGAGGGTTTCAAATCATGACTGGGGTTTCTGGCCCCGGTTCGGGTTTCCAACAATTGTCTGCTCCCGTTTTTCAAGCCAATGAAAGGTTTTGCTCCCGTCGGCCGAGTAGCGATGCGTCCGTCGTGAGCGCCGCCGTCATGAGCGCGACGAGCGACGACGCCGAGCACCACGGCGAGCTGGCCGACATGCTGGCGGCCATGAGCGTCAACGTGGCGCCCGACACCTACCGCCGGGCCCGCCTCTCCGACAGGAAGTTGTCTCTGCAGGAGCGCGGCGGCCGCGTGGTCAGGCAGCCCACCGTCGAGACCAAGAGGGTGTCCATCACTGACGCGCAGGTAACCTGACCCTTCATTTCACCCCATCGGCCATGAGAATTCTCTTGGTCCGTTTCGGTTCTATGACAACTATCGGGTCAAGGATCCGGTAACAACCAATCGCGGCTCACCTGTTTTCTAAAGCTGAGCCACGATTGGTCGTTACCTGAGCACCGAAGCAACTGGGATGTCATTTTCTGTTGACAGAAAGTGACAAAATGGCCGCCCCCTGAGATGGACAAAAACGTCCTGCTCAACTCGTATTCCAGAAACGCAAATTTAACATGATGAATAATTGTGAATCTTTTTAAAGTTGATCATTCCGTCGATTATTTGAGTCATCGGAAAAAAAGTATATTCAAGTCTTGTCGATGAACCAAATCTTTGGTATTGTTGAATGACACAACAAAAGCAAAAAAACAACAATGAGGCAACGTCATCCAAGCGCCAACATTTTTCAACGTGAGAGCTGAAGTTCACCACGTCTGGCTTGAAAAAATACTTGTCGATTCATTGCAGCGGACGGCTTTTCAAAAGGCGCACGGGCGAAAGACACTCACGGACGGAATGGTTTTTTTGTGCTTTTTTTGCTGTCAGGACTTTGTGCAGCTCAACCAGTACAAGCTAAAGAAAGAAATTGGAAAGGTAGGAAGTGGCATTTGTCTGTTGCTGAGTGAGCGGCACCACTTGATGGCTGCGTAAAGCACACAAGGCATCAGGAAGCCACATTAGGATGCAAGTCCAAATTCAAATGTGCATCATCATCATCATCATCATGAGCATATTCCTGTGCCGAAGGGTTCGTACGGTGTGGTGAAACTGGCTTATAATGAAGACTCTGAAGAGTATTATGTAAGTGGCAAAATGCCTCTGTTGACATTTTCACATTTTTGGACTATGCACATATTTAATCAGAGATATGTGTTTGTCTGCTTTTAATATTTAGTGTTCTTGTTTTTTGTTTTTTTTCTGCATTCCAATCAGGCCATGAAGGTTGTCTCCAAGAAGAAGCTCATGAAGCAGTTTGGTTTTCTGCGTGAGTTATGAATGTAGAATGAATGCACATGTTTTTTAAAAAAAAAATTATTTTGGGGTAATCTCGCAAGACTTGTGACTTTTGCATACATTTGATTCCCCCTTAGAACAGTTAAATTTTTTTTCTAACAAAAAGGATTTTCAAGTACATATAATACAAAAAAAACGAAAATGAAAACTATAAGAAAAAAGTAAAAAATCGGAGTCTTTTTTTGCACTATTTAAAAGTAGTCGAGATCTGTTTTACAAAAAAGTTTGTTTTTTTATTATCAGGGCTGGTCAGAAATTTTTTTGACAAATTTTTTTACATGACAAGTTTTATATATATATATATATATATATGTATATATGTATGTGTGTATATATATGTATATGTGAGTAAAACATAAGTAACAAGTAAAGGCTTGCGAGGTATTGTCTTGCGAAGCAGCACGTGGCTGGTCCCGCCCGTTCCGAGTAGCAAGCCGAAGCCGTAAGCAGTGTTGCGTTTGGCGGCCGCGTGCGGTTGACTTTTGGCGCGTGTCGGGGTCACTTCAGGTCGCGCGGCGCCGGGCCGGCAGGAGGCCTTCCCCAAAGCTTCCATGCCGCTGGAGAAGATCTACCGGGAGATCGCCATCCTCAAGAAGCTGCACCACCGCAACGTGGTCAAGCTGGTGGAGGTGGGTACCGCTAAATGCCATGCGCCCGTCACAGCCTCACCCCAAAGATTGCCGGGAAGAAAAACGGCTCCGGAATAGTCAAAAACAAGACATGAGGCCAAATTGTCCCGTCACAGAGCCACCTTGTGACCGCACGCGTGCAATTGTTGCTTACACGCGTTGGGCTCGGTGAAGCTCGGTGAGTCAATTTTGCATGTTCGCCATCATGATGCGACCGGCTGTTTCGTAGGGATACTCCATGGCGCTTTTCTTCGGACCGATACCGCTGCGAGTATTCACAGCTTGAGTACGCACCGATACCTGGTGTACTCATCAAACTGAAACTTGTGAGCAAAGGCCTTCCCTTTGTGACGCGGAGGACCATTCCCCGAAACTGCCAACTACCGGCCAGGGGGACTTACTCCACGTCCGATTTTCTTTGCCTTCCGTATGGGATGTACGCTAAGGCAACAATTTGTGGCGTTCCCCCGGAAACAATCGCGCGTCTGCCATGAGGAAGTTGGGCCCCGTGTTTTGTTCAAGTGTGAACTGGGTGGCTGCATGCCTTTGCCAATTTTCCACAATTTCTCCCGTGTGTGGCAAAATGACGGCCGGTGTGCTTGCAGGTGCTGGACGATCCCGATGAAGACGGCCTTCACATGGGTAGCGAGCGAGCGAGCGCTTTTTCATTCTCATCTTTTGTCAGCGCTTCGGGGTCATGTCATGTCTTTTCTTCTTCTTGTTTTCTTTCTGCTCTGTAGCCTTCGAGCTGATGACCAAAGGGTACGTTGGCTTGCTTTTTGACACTTGATCAAGAGTCGATTGTGAGGTGTGAGGTGAGGTTTTTTTGGGGGTTTTTTTTCAGCCCGGTGATGGAGGTGCCCACGGACGAGCCGCTGACGGAGGAGCAGGCTCGCTTTTATTTCCGAGACGTCGTGCTGGGCATCGAGTATCGTACGTTGGTCATCAATCACACCATCTAATCCGTGTTGCGTTTCGATTTGGAATTTACAATATGATTGGATTTGATTCGTTCATCTTAATTTGGAGTTTGATTTGAATTCAGATTGTTGGCTTTTATTGGAATGAAGTTGAAAGTTTTTGGTTTGGTAACCATTTAAATCTAAAAGGTAAATTCCAAAAGTCACACTGTGGAATTTTGACTTAATTCAAACTTGAATTTGATGCTACTTTTGAGTTTGAACTGGAGTTGTAATTTTTTCAAATTGAAATAGATTTTTTTTCAAATTGAAATCGAATTTTGAATTTGAATTCTGAGTTTGAGGTCAGTTTTGATTTTTAATCTAAATGAAACTTTGAAATTGTGATTTTGTGTTGCCGTCAGCCACAAGAAGCCACTTTATTTTCATTTTCTTACAGTTTAAAAAAAAAAATTCTTTTCATCTTGCTCTCAATTTGGGGTTCGTCTTGAATGTAAATGGTTGAATTTGAACGTGACCTTTACATTTTCAGCTCAATTGGCTTCAAGTTCAAGGTTTGAATTTTGGTTGTAACCTTGGTCTTACTTGAGTGGCCATTTTGCTGCTTGTGTTTGCGTGCGTTCGTGCGTGGCCAGTGCACTACCACAAAATCATCCACCGGGACATCAAACCGTCCAACTTGCTTCTGGGCGACGACGGCCACGTCAAGATCGCCGACTTCGGCGTGAGCAACGAGTTTGAGGGGGCCGACGCCCTGCTGTCGGGCACGGCCGGCACGCCGGCCTTCATGGCGCCCGAGACCATGGAGGAGCACCGGCCGGAATTCAGCGGAAAGGTCAGCCGCGCCCCCCTAGCCCCCACCCCCGCCGCCCCCGCCCAAACTCACAAACGCACCGCTGCTTGCAGGCGCTGGACGTGTGGGCCATGGGGGTGACGCTCTACTGCTTCGTCTACGGGAAGGTACACACGCTGTGTTCGTGCGCAAAAGATAGACAGAGACCTTTTTTTACCGATTATTGGTCGTCAAGGAGCCCGATAACCGGTATTTGCCGGCGATATTCATTTTCGGCAAAAAGGAAAATATCGGCATCAAAATCTAAAACAAACTTTTAACTTTGTCGAACCGTCTTTAAGCATTATGTTTACTGAACGTTTTTTCCAGATTTGCATAATGTTGATGTTTTAAAAAATATATATTTGCCAATCAATTCGAACAAAAAGGCAGCTTGCAGGGTCATCGACGTCTTGAAAAGTGAAATGAAAACAATCGCCCCCTAGATTTTCTACACTAAATACCTCAAGTCCTCCAAAATGACAGACATGTTGAAATTTCACGTCTCTGTTGTTTTGATTTCAAACAAAAACAAGAAGAGTGTGGCCAGGCTCGGTAGAATCTTTGATCAAGTTAACTTGGAACGTAAATAAATATTTCCTTGAAGTAAACGCCTTTTCAATGATTTATTATCGGCCATCAAGACTTTTTAAAAAGGCCAATGCGGATATTCGTCAAAAGGCAGAATATCGGATCCGATAATCGGTCTATCGCTAGCATGCGCGCGTGTTTGTTTCCTTGTTTGCGTGTGAACGTGTACGCGTGTTTATGAGTGTGTGGTTGCGGGCGTGTGTTTGAGTACGTCCCCATGTGTGTGCACAAGTGTGGCTGCGTGTGCGTGAGCGTGTACACATCCTGCTTCATTCCATTCACCTGGTAGCGGCTTTTACACGTGCGCGCGCGTACGCGCACGCAGCGTCATCATGAGCGTGCGCCGTGTCGTCCGGCAGTGTCCTTTTTACGACGAATACGTGGTCTCCCTGTACAACAAGATCAAGAACAAAGCTGTGGAATTTCCACCAACGTAAGTGCAATTTTTGGGGGGAACGTTCACGTTGGAATTTCCTGCCTTGAAATGCTCGCAAAGGTCTGAAAGACGCGTTTTGTCTTGGCGCAGGCCTCAGACAAGCGGCCAGCTCAGGCATCTCGTTGGCAACATGTTGGACAAAAACCCGCAGAGCAGGATCACGCTCCCAGACATCAAAGTGAGTCGTGTGCGCGCACGCGGCGCCGCTCCGCTACGTATGACTCACGTGTGTGTGCGCGGCCAGCTCCACCCGTGGGTGACAGAGTGTGGCGCCCACCCGCTCCCCCTGGAGGAGGATCACTGCACGGCGCTGGAGGTGAGCGCCGAGGAGGTGGAGAACAGCGTCACGCTGGTGTCCAGCCTCTCCGCGGTGGTGAGTCACGCTCACCTCTGACATGACCACGCGCGTTCTCCACGGGGTTTTTGATGACTTTTGGAGGGGGGCGGCGGGGGCGGGGCAAAGAAGCAAATATCAAGATCAAGGTGAGAAAGTTCCGATGAGTCAAGAATGGATCTGCATCGGCGTTTTCCCTTTTCTTTTTTTTCTTTTATTCTTTTGGGCACCGGGTCGACCGGCGCTCCGGCCGGGCCGCAGATCCTGGTCAAGTCGATGCTCCGCAAGCGCTCCTTCAGCAACCCCTTCGAGTGTCAGGCCAGACGGGCCGAGAGGTCCATGTCTGCCCCCGGTGGGCTTCTCGCGTAAGTGCAGGCGGGCGAGCGGGGAGAAAAATCCACTCGGTGTTTCGGGGCCGGTCGGCAGTCTTGTGTTGAGTGTTTCGATGAACGGCGCGTGTCTCTTGCAGTGGTACTTGGGCTCTTTTGGGCTCGTCGGCTCATCTCCATCCGTCTTTGAGGTAAATCATTTGAGGCCCCACGGGGCGCTTTTCCCTGACCCCCGCCCCCCCCATTTTTCCTGGCCGTCCTCGTCACGATCCTGCCCCCAGCCACTTGTAGTCCTCGTGCTGAGTTTTTGCTCATCCCAATTTGTCATCCCCAAATCCCCCCCGCCCCCCGCCCCCCTTTGATCCCGACGCTCATCTTTTGTGGCGAAATCAGGGCCAGCAGCGGCGACGGCAGCCGCGACGGCGAGCTGGAGGACTTGTACGAAGACGAGGCCTTCGCTGAGTGCACGGACGCCGCCCGGACCTGAAGCCGCTCTTGTTGTGGCGCTGTTGCCATGGTTACTTACCGAGCTCACAAGATGAGCGGCGCGGGACATACGCTAGCTAACATTAGATTCTACTGCATTAACAAGAAGGGGGCAAAACGCTCTGTGAAGATTTTTGTTTTCATTTACCTGCGAGAATAAAAAGATGTCCGCCAGATGCTGCTCATGTGTTTTTTAGTCTTGAACGCTAGATGGCGGTGTTGACTGCAAATCATTTCGATCCAAAGAGCGAGTGCCAGTGCGGAGAATTCATGTGCGCTTTGCATCTTACCATGGAAAAAGTTAAACAGATCACGACTACGATATTTTTTAATTGCTAGCCTAATAGCATGATGGACTATGTCGATTTTAACTTACAATCTGTATGAGAAATACCCATGCGCTTGCTAAAAAAAATCTGCCTGTGTAGCCTCCAACTGGACGCTTTTTTTGTGAGTGTGTTGAATTAGTCTGACTGATTTTGTTTGTTTCTGAAAACATTCAACAATGACTTAGGCAATTGGGTGAACCATCTGCAGCAGCACATTTTCTAGTTCCATTGTCGGCACGTCATTGAAGTTAGCCATCTGCTTGCTCTGGATTTTTTGGAGGAACTCTACTGGAATACTTTCTACTTGTATTTGTAAAAAAATAAAAATAATCTATGACTAAGAAGTGAAAGTCGCATGTACATTTCTTTCCATGTGACAGCACTTCTCTGCTCTACGGAAGCATGTGGCTCGGTACGTTCCAACAAGAGAAATTTCTAACCGCAAAAACTAACAAAACTCAAACTCCAATTGAAAAAAGGTTTTCATCAACACAACAAAATTAAAAATAAAAACGCTTTTAATGGTACTCCCTACATTTCGAAAACGGAAACAAATTGTAAAACTAACTATAATGAACAATGATCCCAGACTATTCTAATTTTGGTTCGCGATCAATTTTCCGTGATAAATCACAACAAAGCGGGTTAAATTTGGGCGACACAAAGCGAGGCGATTCCTTCCCGTTCCCTGCAGTTGACGGGCAGAGTGTGACCTCTTGTTCAATCTGAAATCTTTTCAAACAGTGTTTTCGAAAAAGCAGCGTATAGTTACACACCGAGAAAGTTTGATTCATCAAGCTGTGACCATGCCAGCCCGAGGACACTTTGGCGTCGATTTCAGTTGTCAAATCGGCGTAATTCTTGGTTCATTTTTTTCATCTTGTCTTCTTATACATTCACTAATTCGTTTTGTCTTTTCTTAAGACGATGAGTTTTTTTGCGGCGTAAATCGTATTCATGTGAATACTGAATGAAGACAGATGATATTCCTGCATAGAAAAATGTTGCCTTGATATTCCTCTTTAAACAGCAAATGAATCTACAATTCTACCTTTACCAAAGTCTTCTTTCCACGTCTACTTGAGTGCAAAGCGCGAGTGCTTTTACCGTGTCTGCGGGTCTATGTGCTTTGTGTTTTGATTTCACGTTGTACTTTTTTAAATAGCTAAAGTAAAATAATTGTATAAGTACTTTCATTAACACAAGTATTGATACCTTTCCTTGAGTAGGAGTACTTTAGCACCTGTGGTCTGTGTGTGCGTGTTTTTGTAAATATCCAAGTCTTTTCTCTTCCAAATCCATACTCTGTGTTATAAACTAATTCAGTAATAAATGGCTGAAATTGCCTCAAATGTAATTATTTGCTAAGTTTTCTGATGATAGTGATGTCTGTCCTATATTGCATAGAGTCTGCCTACCTTACTCTTACTTACTTTATTATTGACTGAATGTACGTACACGATGCTCTGGAGTCTCTATTGTGATCTACTGCTGCACTTGCTTTTGGAGCTGAGAGAGAAGATTTCTCTGAAAACGGTTGCTATGCAACAGCACAAAAAAAACACCTTGGCAGTGCGACACGTTCGCAACTTTGCTATGAGACTCCCCTTTTTTCATTTTCTTTTTTTTTTTTGTCATTTCCGCTCGCACACACAAAGAGCTCGCTCGGGCTCTACTCAATTTTTTCATAATAATCTCAGCCCTCCTCCATCGCTGCTTTTCATTTGAGTGTCGACCAAAACGACTTGTTTGGCGTCTGCATATTCGGGAAAAAATGCTGTGGCCGCAAGATTCATGGCATTCCCGTTCATTTGTCTTGTGTCCTTTGATACATTTTGTCATTTTGCTTTAATCCCCTCACTAAATTAATCCACGCTTCAGGTTTGCGAAAGTGAATCGTCAGTTTTTATACTCAGTGTGTGTTCCGTATTGCTCAAGGGCCATCCAAGCATGAGAAAACTTTGAAGGATTCCAACCTGCGAACGCCCGCCCGCCCGCCCGCCCGGCATGGCCGCTCCGTCACCCTCAAGCGCTGCGCTGCGCCGCGCCGCCGTGTGAGGACACTTTGCTCTCTTGTGCCGCCGCTGCTTTGTATAAATAATACAGAGCGTAAAAAGGGAGCGTGAATAATTAATGCCGCCAAAGTCTTTGTGCGTCACGGTGCCGCAATGATGCCATGAAGGAAGGAAGAAGGGGGGGGGGGGGAAACAACGTAAAGCGTCTTTGCAATACGAAATGGATCAAGTGGGCCTTTTCCTCACAGATCAGTTTGAGAGAGCGAGGCAGGCCGCCTGTCACATGGATGTCGTTGGTTTACTTCCTGTCTACGGGCAAGTTATTTATAGCCATGTCTTGGTTTTTTTCTGTACTAATGTGGATTTATTTCTGGAATTCTTCTGACTTCCTTTAAAGTGTGCAGAAAGTCATTTTTTCTCGGCCTCATACGCCGTTGTAAGCTAGCTAGCCTTTAGCCGTAAATTTGGAAGCCATCTGCCTTGCCTTGGCTGGAAGATGGCTAATTAGCTAAGATAGCTAGCATCTATCTGTCGTATCTATTCAATTCCAAGATCAGGACAAATTAAAGTGAAACACACACCCGACTAGTATGAAGAAAGTACCTCATTCTGCTTGCCCATTACACTAATCTGATTCTAATTCTGATGGTTTTGCCCTATTTGGCATTTATTTGAATTTTTTTCATGTTCAAGTGGACAGTACATTCTGATTTTGTTTCAAATCCAGTCCAGGCCTCTTTCTTCTATAAATCTGCTGTGTGTCCAGTGCGATTGCAGTCCAGATCACGCTCATTTGACCAAAACATTATCAAAAGGCAAAACAATATCACAATTGTTTGACAAAGCAGACGGGCGCCAAAAGCAGTGCTGGATGAGGTTAGTAGAAAAAAGCAAGTGACAACAAGCAAAAAGAAGATGCTTTACAACTGATGAATAATTGGGTGGATCCTTGTACATTCTGTTGAAATTAATAGTCACTTTTTTTGAGGTTGATGTCAATGACAACATAAAAAGATTGGATTAACCCTAACCCCCAAAACCAAGCATTTTGGGGTCACTTTGCTCATTTGTAAGGTTATCTCAAAGACGATTTCCTCGAGATTTTGTGCAGTAGCTTCCAAATCGTAGCCCTCAACAACGCGAGTCCTTCACGTGCTCCTGATGTGTCACCAAAATGGGGTACCAGAGCATGAAAACGCAGCGTTAGTGCTGAAGCCTAAAGCCATTTCCCCCCCCCCCCCCCCCCCCCCTTCATTACAGGATGCAAAAGGTGTCAGCTCGGTGCAGGAGCAGTGAGGATCCTTTTTATAGCCCTAGCAACAGCCGAGTGATTGGCCCCCGCGCCTGGCCGGCCTCTCGGCGATTGGCTGGCGAGACCGAGCGCTCCAAGAGCACAATTTCATCTGGTGAGAATGTTCAGTGCTGCAGAGAGACAGAAGGTAAGTGAAGAGCGAGCGAGGGGGGGGGGGGATACGGCCTCAGCTAGGCCATCAGTGTGACGCTTGAAAGAAAAACACGCCGCCCACAAATGCACCTTCTGCTTGGAAAAGCCAAAGACATTCTTTAGGGCCGAGATGTCCTCCCTGTCCGGCTACATACAATATTTTGACTCGTATTGTTATAAGGTTTATTAGAAGCTTTGAAGCAAATGAATGGCAAACAAATAATTGACATGAGCTTAGTAGTATTTCCGCTTGAAATCTATTTTGGTGGACAAACAAACATGTATGTAAGCCTCAAAAACAGTTGTCGCTGTTTTACGTAAAGAGGAAGTCAACCCCCAAATTGAAATATGAGATAAGCACTAAAACCCACCAATTGCAGCTCACCTGTTTTTTGTTTTTTAAGCCGAACCATGATTGGTCGTTACCTGAGCCCTGAGCAACTGTGATGTCATGTTGGCCCAATTCCAAGCGCCACACTTGCACCCTTGTGGCCCTCATTTGCGCGAGGGAACACGTGCGTAGGGTGTCCCGATCCATCCATGGCCCCTCAGCCGAAGCATATTACCCACAATTCATTGCGGATTTGACCAAAATAGAAGGAAACTGACGAAATTCGCTGGAATTCCTGTACCTGTGCCGAAAAATGTCTTCCCAAAGGCAATGGCCAGATTCAATCGTGGCGCAAAATACAAATAAAAAGAACGCACAGAAGGAGGGCAGGAATCTGGCAAACGCTCACGTGTTGTCATGCAACGTAATGTAACGTAAGAGCGGCCTTGAAAGTCATCTTGAGCTAAATGAAGCCCGCGGATACTTTTGTGGTGTGATGAAAGGACTCGTGTGGCAGCCTGGGGAGGGGGGGGGGGGGGGGGGTAGTGCGTGGGGGCAACTTTCTCCACTAAAAATAAATGCGGGCGGCTGTGGAAATAGTTGGAGTCACGGTGGTGACATCACTTGGCGTGCCTTGAAGGCAATCTCCCAATTAATCTCATAAAGAACAAAGGCTTTTTTCCCTTTCACTGTTATTCTAAAAATTAAAAAAAGGCATTATTCTTAAGGAAAAAATATTAGTTTCCTTTTTTATTTTCATTTTAAAGCAAAATAGTTTAGTTTTTTTTTTTTTTAAAGCATGTAAATGACTAATCAATCATCATCAATCAGTCGCTAATGATCATAAGAATGAAAGTTACTTCTTGGAAATACAACATTCCATTCATCCATTTACGTGATCCGCTTCTTCTCACGAGTGTCGCGGGCGTGCTGGAGCCGAGCCCAGCTGGCTACGGCCACGTCAAATATGGAAAAAGGACTAGTGTGGTCGCCATCTTGAAAAATGATAGCATTCTTGTTTAATGGTAATGGTGAGGAAAATGTTTTTGGACAAATTATTGTATTGTTGTATTTCTAATAATTGTATACAGTATTAATGTGTATGCCCTTTGTATATAATTATATGTTTCGAATTCAACATTTTACTACAAGAAAAATACTCATCTGTGCGGGAAAAATCATTTAAAAAAAAAACAACAAAAAAACCATTTAGTTCTATTTTAGAAAAGAAATGTCAAATGACCTTTATTGGTTCTAGGGGTAGTTATCAAACCACAAATGTAGTTCATTTGTCCTTTCTAATTTGTCCAAATGACGCAGACGACACACGCGCGCCACTTCAAGTACTCTCTGCCGTATGCAAATGAGGCGATAAATACAAATGTACAACCACACACGGGAAAGGTGCTTTGATCAGTCAGTCATCAGCCTTTCTTTTTTTGTTTGTTTTTATTCTTCTTCATCAGAGCTAATATTTTTGTTTCTTGTGCAACTGCTACATCATGACTCACATTCAAGATATTTTTTTGTCGTTGTCACTCGGGAAAAACAGCGAGAGAGAAAGAAAGAAGGTAGAAAAACAAATCCAATCCAATGTGGTCCAAACACGTTCGTCAAGGCGCAGAAATAATCCAAAAATAAGAAAGGTAGTTACATACTGCCGTGTGTCATAATCATCTTTTTTCTTCTCTTCAGCATGTGACAAACACCAGCTGGCGACAGAGAGTGAGCACTGGTGAGGTTCTAACATTCTTTCCCCCCCCCCCCCCTCTTCTTTTTTTTCTCCGGCAAATTGAATACACATATTGCATGTCACTAAAGCAACGCCCGATACAACGCTTTAAAAAATTTTCTCTTTTTTTTTGTGTGTGCGTGTGTGGTTTTTTTTTCATGGCCATCAGTAGAGAAAATAATCATTAAATTAAAAAATAAATAAATAAATTAGAAGGCTGCATTTTTTTTCTCAGTCATATGAATACTTAACATCCACAGTATACAGGAAGTGAATCAAGTCAAGCTACCGTATAGAAATACATCAACAGCATGCACAATATTGAATATTATCATTATTATTATGCTTTTTCATCATCATCATTATCATCATCATCGTACACTGAAGAAACAGTATCGTAGTAGTAGTAGTAGTAGTAGGAGTAGTAGGCAAGTGCATTTCATGAAATAACCACAAAGCTGCTTTATTACATTTTTTTTTTTAAATCTTTTTTTTTCCATGTGCTGCAAAAAGAATTAATGACAAACAAAGTCGAGTGCTATTTTTTTTCAATAGGTATTTTTTGTAATACTTGTAATGTTTTGTTGCATATTTGGGCCGATTAATGGATTGGTTGTTCATTTTTTCGGCCGGGAATACTTACTGGGACTGAGAAGCAAAGGAATGACGTTTGGCACAATCGCTGGACTGGGACTACTTCCTGAAATTGACCAGTATCCCAGCACAAAATAAATAGGTTTGCCTCGACTTTCTGGAGCAGACTAGTGTGTGATTTATATAAAAAAATAAAATATAAAATAAATAAAATAATGGATCGTTTGGATTAATCTTGTGATGCAAAGTAACTAATTGCCTTCCCCACACATTTGGGTTGGGACTACTTTCTGGAGCAGACTAGTGTGCGTTTTTATTTATTTGTCTATTTATCCATTAACAAGCCTGGAATTGAGGTCACTTTTCCTGGGTTGGGACTACTTCCCAAAACTGACCAGTGTTGTGACACAAACGAGTGTGTTTTTAAAAATGTTTTGTCATACTCATTTTGTAATACGGGGAAAGAAGGGGAAAGTCAACTTTTGGTTCGTCACACTTTGTGAGTGGGGACTACTATCTGGAACGAGTACTTAAAAAAAAAAAAAAAAAGTATAGTCTGTTGCACACTCACTGTAGGCTGTCACTTTTCCTTGGGCTGGGACTACTTCCTTGAACCGAGCAGTGTCATGCCGCAAACAAATGAGGTTGACCCCCCCCAATTTGGGGTTGCAACTACTTCCTGGAACCGAGCAGTGTGGCGATGCACAAGCAAGTCATAGGCTAAGAAAACACATCAAATGTAAGCAGCGTGCCTGGACGGACCAATGCCGAGCGAGCGAGCGAGCGAGCGTGACGTCGCCGTTTGGACCCGACGACCAACTCTGATTGGCAGATAAGTGTTTTGAAGTGGCGCAAAGGAAAGCGACAAGGTGGAGACCCTTGCGACCGCATATATTATTCTCTCTTTCGCTATACAGTATATTCCTATTTGTGAGTTAAAGACCTTTTCGTAGCATTTGTAAACAATAGATGTCCGGGTACTTCCGGGTGGCAGAAAGTGCGTGCTGAACTCAACTGGACACAATGAGCAAAAATGGCCTTTGGCCCCCTCAAAGGTAGAGCTGGGGCGCATCCAAATCTCAAGGAATGGGGCGCAACGAGTGGCTGTGGTGACTGGTTCTAGCAAGGCGCGGTGGCGGAGTAGCCACTTCCTTGGGGGAAGCGTCATCAGGTTCGCCGAAGCCGTTTTCCCGCAGGCGCAGGATGTGGAAAAGGTTTGCCCGTGAGAGGGCCGTGCCATCATTCATCGGAGGAACAGGAAAGTCCATTCGTTAGCGCCTCTCTCTGATTTTCCGCATCAATGTAAACGACCGGCAGAGTTGCATCGGACGCGTCCGACATTTTAGAAGACGGCTAAAATGGTCACGGAGGCTATTTATCGTGAAATGCTTTTGCCTCAGTTCAATGACTTTGTTTATGATGAGGACGCGTGAGCTTTCGCCACCCGGAAGTACGTCATGGTGAAAAGGTCTTTTGTTTTTTTTCCTCTTTTGTAAACCACCGCTCACTTCTGTTCTTTTCTGGAAAGGCATGGAAAAATAAACAAGGGCTGCTGCGCGAGCGAGCGAGCGAGCGAGCGGGGTCGGCAAAAAAGCGGCTGCCAAAGTCCACCGGCCTTTCCTTTTCCTGCCGCCATTCTTTTTGGTCATCTGGGCCTTCTGGCGGCGGCGGCGGCGGCCTTTTAGTTGTTGCCCTCGCCGGCCTCGTCGTCCTGCTGGTCGCTGGTCCACAGAGTCAAGTTGTCGCGCAGCAGCTGCATGATGAGCGTGGAGTCTTTGTACGAGTCCTCGTTGAGGGTGTCCAGCTCGGCGATGGCGTCGTCGAAGGCCGTCTTGGCCAGGTGGCAGGCCTGCTCGGGCGCGTTCTGGATCTCGTAGTAGAAGACGGAGTAGTTGAGGGCCAGGCCCAGCCGGATGGGGTGCGTGGGCTGCATGTGCTCCTTGCTGATCTCGTGCGCCTCGTTGTAGGCCTTCTCCGACGACTCCACCACGCCGGCGCGCTTCTCGCCCGTGGCCACTTCGGCCAGGTAGCGGTAGTAGTCGCCCTTCATCTTCAGGTAGAAGACTTTGCTCTCGTGCTGCGTCTCGCCGCAGTTCTTGATCAGGAAGTTGTCCAGCAGGTTGAGGACGTCCTGGCACACGGCCTCCAGCTCCTTCTCGATCTTCTCGCGGTAGGCGCGCACCATCTCGATCTTCTTCTCGTTGCCGTCGGCCGAGGTCTTCTGCTCGATGCTGGAGATGACGCGCCAGGACGAGCGCCGGGCGCCCACCACGTTCTTGTAGGCCACCGACAGCAGGTTGCGCTCTTCGTTGGACAGAGCCTCGTTCAGCTCCGTCACCTGAGGCGGAAAGCGCACCGTGCTTTAATGCGCCCTTTTCGCCGCCGCTCACACGGACGTTGGAAACGCTTTCGCCCCGTCCGACTTGGGATCAAAATTCCGACGCGCGTCTTCATGCGTCACGGTCTAGGGGTCTAGGGGAGAAATTGCCGCGAGACTCCATCACGTAGCGAGGTGGAGGCCCACCATTCCGTTCGATCCCCATTCACAGGCCTGTGATTCGATTCGACTTACATTCGATAGTCCATGTGAAGCGCCGGCACCTTTTTATTGAAACAAAAAACTCAAGGAAGAGCCAAGATTTGTATTTCACACTTTGACTTTGCTCCGCTCGTATGAGCTTTTGCTTGTCACGTATTAGCTTAGCCTAGCACAGACGTCTGACCTACAAACGCACATCATTGCTCGTGCGTGCTTTTAGTTCAACTTGAAGTATCGATTATTAATAGCTATGAATCTTTTTAATACGCCGAACGATGCATCGGAAAATCGTTCCCACCCCTACGTCACACTTTTGGAACACAACAACTGATTTCAACATGTGCAGATTGGCCAAATATACCGGATTGGTAGCAGAAGAAGAAGAGGAAGAAACAGCCGTAGCGACTTTTGAAACATTGCTCCGTCCGTTTCTAATTTAAACGTTGGGAATTATTTGCCGGATTTTTCCCATTTGCGCTGTTACGTGGAGTTAACGTTTCCTCACGAGCACGTCAGTCTTGCGCCCGCCATGTCTTTCGCGAGCTCCGCTAGCTTCCGGGAAGAACACAAACACGTATACTGACGTCACAGACATGTAAAGAGGGTTTGTTCCCAAATATTCATTCCGATCAGGCTTTTAATCTGAATAAATGTGTCCATGTAAACGTAGCAAGTGAGAGGAGTCGCGTCGCGTCGCGTCGCGCCGCGCCACGCCACGCCACGCCACGCCACGCCACGCCACGCCACGCCACCCCACGCCACAATTCCAAATCCAACGCTCAGAGCCCAAGACGGCAGGTAGGTCAACATCAAGCCGGACCTGGATCTCGGGCCCCGCGGCGAGGGCCCGGGGATCTCGTGGCAGCCGGGGTCCACGCTAATCCACTTGTAGCCGCAAAGCTAATGCTAGCTCGGTGGGGCGGCGCAGGGGGGAAATTGCATGGAGCAGATGCACGTGAAATCTTGTGACTAACGCGGCAGCTACAATCTTGACAATAACCTTGGCCACTGAGCCACATGCTGCTTCACGGACATGGTGACGCGCTCACATGTGGTCAAGTTCCACTCAAGTAACGACAAGTATTTCTTTATTGGTAGTTGGGGAGGGCGGGACGGGGCGCGCCGGGCCGGGCCGGGCCGGGGCGGTCTGCAAATGACTGAAATGTTGCCATGAGCACTGCGGGCAGCTGCAGTGTAAACGAAAACCGCGCTCACACCCTTGACCTTAGACAGGGCTAAAATTGACTTCTTGGTCTTTCTTTTCTTTCTTTCCCTTTTTTTAAAACTGTGCAGTGACATCATTTGTTAATCCTTGAGGGTGCCGAGCCGCAGAAAAGCTGCTTGAAAATATGGTATCTACTTTCTTTCGTTTTAAATGAGGATTGCGGGGGGTTAACACTTTAAAGGCTAATATTTAATGACAAAAATTGGTCTTATAAATGTTCTTGTCTTGAATTATGACCAAATGTATTTTTTTGGACATCAATATATCCATTTCCTTATGTTAAGACTCCAAATATCCGTCGTTTATGACCGAAACTTGTGAAGTGTCCTATTTTCGAAACAAATACGTGCAACTCGGACTCTATTTATGGCTTGAAATGTTTCCAGATGTTATTTAAAGACTTTGACTGCTCCAATTCCTCATCTCATGCTTTTCAAATTGTCCTCCTTTCTGAATTGTGAAGAGCTTTCTAATGTTTTATTTCATGTTTTCAATTCTTGAATTTACTACCTCAAAGCGGCACAATGTTATCTTTGGGGCTTCCAATTCTCAAATTGTTTGCCCAACAGTGTGCCTCCATTGATGCCATTTCAGGTCTTGGCCTCCACTGTAGTCACATTGAATGACTGAAAATGAGCAAAGTGCGATGGCGAGGGATTCCCTTTGATTGGGGAGCGTGACAGCACACATCCTCGTCTTGACGACATGACCGTATATTGAGGTCATTATTACACATTGTCATTTTCATGATCTGTCAATATGATCCTGCGCCTGTCTTTGCTGTTGCTAACGTGACACAGCAGTTTTCTCCTGGAAGGCAACGCGATCTTATCATATTGGCTGCACTGCAATATGACAAAAGAATATTCCAGAAGGCTGCTTCTTCTTCTACTGCCTCCTACGTCTGCGTGGAGCAAAAGAGACGCCCCCCCCCCTTTTTCTCCCTCCATTGCTCTTATCTGAAACAGCTTTTGGATATTATATTCTTCATTCTAAGACAAGAGGAGGAGGGAGGGCACGAGCGACCTCACGTGCACCCCAGTGAGTCGTCACTCTTTTGGGGGTGGCTTTAAATGGAATCCCCCCCCCCCAAAAAAAAAAAAAAACGCTAAAGAAAGCAATCTTTTAAAAAAAAAAAATTAAAAAAAAAAGACCGTAGGGTGATGCAGTCCTGCTTGCGTGGTTAGGAAGGCACCGCCCAAAGGCAGCCGGCGCATCACAAGAAGCCGCAAAATACTGACAATATCACCCGAATGGCACAATAGGACAAGACAAAGCGAGGGAGGGGCTTGAACGTCATGTCAGCGCAACAAAAAAAACCCATCGGAATATTTCAAATATGCAAGCACTGAATGGCATCCTGGCGCGCAGATCCCCGACGAGAGTGTCGCGAGCGATGTCAGAATGAAGCCTTGAAAGGCACTCACCGATTTCATGGCGGCCGCCATGTCGTCATACCTCTCAGCCTGCTCGGCCAGCCTGGCTTTCTGCACCAGCTGCTCGCGGTCGACCATCGTTGGACCAGCGGACACGATTCAGTCCGAGGAATTGGGATTTTTACGAGCTGTTCTCTTTTAGGGGGGGGGGGAGCGAGGGGGCCGTCAAGGCGCCGCGCCACTCGCCTGGAGATTTCGGAGGGGGTGGGGGGGTTGTTTGAAATATCTCGATTTGGTTTTTGTTTGGTTTTCAGCCAGCTTCAGTGAAATTCGCAATGCGGTGAAATTCCGACAGCAAGTGAACGCTGCAGCAGCTGCTGTCTGCTCGTCACTCTCGCTCTCGCTCTCGCTCTCGCTCTCTCTCGCCCTCTCTCGCCCTCACCCTCGCTTGCGTCATCCCGCAGCACTTAAGTGGGTGTCCGTGCCAATGATGTAATAGTCGTGGCCGCCCGGGGATCAAGGCATTGTGGGAAATGTAGTTCAGCTCCTCAACTTGTTTGGCCATTTGGGCAAGAGGTCGCGGAAACGTGGCAATGTGGGTAAGGAAGTTCAGAACGAACGAACGAACGAACGAACGATAGATCGGTAGATAGCAATCAAATTCAGTATCGCATCAGTTTGACCCACCTACAATATAGACATTGCCATCGTGTGGCCAACCTGAGGAATGCACAAGGATTGTGATTTGTCATCCTTTCTACATAATAATCGATGATGACAATAGTTACCATACTTCAAGTGTCATCAAGACAAGGTTTACCTGAAAATAGAAAAAAATGTATAAACTATGCACAATTAACTTTTAAGTAACTTTGTATATCGCCGGCGTCAGGTCAAAACCTCGTACGTCACATTTTGGTGAATGTCAAAGTTTTCAAAAATCTATACTGTTGGTCAGTCCACACGTGTGGGTGTTACTTTTACACATTACTGACCAATCTAAAGGGTTGAAAATGCTTTGCTGTCTTTCACGATGCAATGCTAATGGTTGAACAAACGTGCCATGTTTGGGGTCTCCTGAAAATGGACTATTTGGGAGGTACGAGGTTTTGGCCCGACGCCAGCGATCTATTGTACTGTACGTATTGCTTCAACAGTACAATACATGTGTATTTTTGATGAATAACTGCAACAACAGTGACACACGCACAGAAGCTAATTAGCCGGTAAGCTTAGCTTGTCGAGGGTCAAAAGAGGAAGCGTTGTCTTTACTTGAAGTGGGTCAAGTCGTCATGGGATGAGGAGCCAAGTCTGGCCAAGAACACACACACACACACACACCATGGACGGATGGATGAAGCAGCATGTGGCTCATTAGCCAAGCTTACGCCTGGGTGATCACGAGTTAGTGGGAGAACAGTTCGTGTGTCGTGTTACTTTGAAGACCTGTGCAGCATTGTTCGCATCTGCTGAATGCATTTCCTCCTCTTCCTTGCAAGGAAGAAACTAGAAGGGCAACTCCGGCTGTTTCCCGGTTCACAATTGCATGTTAGTGACGACGGGACGCCTCCGAGTGTGACGTCAGCGGCAGACCTTGCTCACTGCATTCAGTGCATCACCTTATGCAAATTTTTTTTTATTTTTTTTTTAACAGCGACGAAGAAGGCAGCGGCGCTGTTGCATGTGCACTTTGTTGAGGCGGGAGTGGCGGCAATGCAAAGAGGATTAGCCGCTTAGCTTAGTTAGCTGAAGTGAGGCGGACCATCTGGAGTCCAGATCGCGGACGGTGAAGCGGCTCGGCGTGGACTCCGGCATGGAGCTGGACGTGCTGATCTACCCCGAGCGGGTGCGGGCGGCCGCCCCCGAGGACCTCCGCCAGTGGGAGCTGGAGACGGCCAGCCAGCGGTGGGCGCCGGCCGCCGAGCCGCGGCTCTTCGTGGCGCTCTACCCGTACAACCCCGCGGCCATGTCGCCCAACCCGGACACGGCGGCCAAGGAGCTGCCCTTTGTGCCCGGGCAGATCATCAAGGTAAGGCCAAGTGCGCACATCTCCGTTTGGATATTCATTTCCCGGTATTTATTTGTTCGCTGTTTGCGAGCCGTCAGGTGTTTGGAGACAAGGACTCGGACGGCTTCTATCGCGGCGAATCAGGCGGCCTATCGGGTTACGTAGCCAGTAACCTGGTGGCCGAAGTCCCCGTGGACGACCGCTACCTCAAACATTTGCTCATGCAGCAGGGATTCATCCCCGTCGATCAAACCGGTCCGCTTTTTCTTTTCTTTGCGGTACTTGTTAGTCCCTTCACGCATGCATTAGTCACTTCAGATAGTTTGTTGTAGTTAGCGTAGTTCGTCTGTTTGTGTGTTGGTCATTTTTTGACGAGCTAATTAGTTTGTTAAAGCATTCATGTGTTGCTCATTTGTCTTAACAATTGTTTGGCAATTGTCATTTTGCACGTTTGCCTGTTAGTTTGTCATTTTTGTTTGTCCGTTACTTTGTTTTTTTAGTCTCTATGTCTGCTGGTTTTTTTTTTTTTCCATTTCATATAAGTCGGTGCCCACCAACCAGATCCGGCACATGCGCCGGTCAACCCTCATTTTTTGACAGCGCCGCCTACTGGACTGGAGTGTAACCGTCAGTTGTCGATCAAATGTTTGTACAGGAATGTCTTTGAGTCCCGACATGAGCGACGCATCCAGCGTTCCCGAAGACATCATCGTACGTCGCATGGTGGCCTTGTTCGACTACGACCCGTGGGAAAGCTCGCCCAACGCCGACAGCGAAGTAAGAAACACACACGTGACACCAAAAAACAACACAACAGATTGTAATTGAAACCAATTGAGGGACTGGCTAATGAACTGACTTTTATGTTACTGGCATTAATGCCGCTGACGTGTTATATGTATATATGAGGGCTGGGAAAAAAGATCATATTGCGATGTATCGTGATACTTTTTATGCCAATACCAAGTATCGATACTTTCGATACCTTATGTCATGTTATGTTTTGCACGTTCTATAACATTCTTTTGAAGCATTTGAGGTCCTTAAAGTTTATACATAGGGGATGTGCATCTTTCAAATATAAGGCAATTTGATCTGTATGTCAATACGTGGTGCAATATGATTTAAAGACCCGTTCATTAGTTTGTGTAGCAATTCACTCACATCTTTTAAATCAAAACCAATTGTCCCCCCAAAATCGTCCATCTGTCCCGCAGGCTGAACTGGGCTTTCGTTCGGGTGACATCATCTACGTGCTCGGCGACATGGATCCCGACGGCTTCTACTATGTAAGTCGTCGTCATTCTTCTTCTATTTGATGATTTCTTTTTGGCTCACAAACTTTCTTTCTCTTCAGGGCGATCTGCAAGGACGTCGGGGTTTGGTGCCGTCCAACTTTCTGCAGCCGCTACCGTGGGATTAGTAATTGCCCTAATCTTCTGACATGTACTAGTCAATACAATTATCAATATACAGATCTGGAAAAAATGAAGGGACCACTGCAAAATGATCCCTATCTCAGATTTTGCTACATTTGATATGTTTGAGTTAAAGGGCAAAAAATGTAGTCTAGCGTTTCTCTTTTTTTGAGCTGAGCTGTATTATGTAATAAGTAACATAAACAAAATATTCGATTGCAAAGGATATTATGTTAGCCTTAAGGATTAAAAATGTGTACGTGTGTGTGTGTGTGGGGTTACATATTTATACATTTTATATTCTGGCCACTTTTATTATTTATTTTAGTATTTATTATTTTACTATTATTATTAAGTAATATATAAAACAAAGTGATTTTTTTTCACTACTCACTGTACAGTATATACTGTTCATTTATACAGTACACACATAAAGAATTGCCGTTTGTGATACAATCAGGTTTATTAACTGAATATTTAAAAAAAATCACCATACAAATTGATTCAAAAAAAGAATACAGTATATAAATTATTCAAGTTGTAAATAAGATGTGCTCCATGTTCGTGCATTTTAATCTTTTTCAAACATGTTCTGCTTTTACAAATAAAGAACAAACAAAATACGTTACATGTACATTTCATTTGATTTGTTCTAATAAAAATGCATGTGTTTTATTTTTCTTTATTTATTTTTGGTCTAACCCATTGGTCCCCTACCACTGGGCCGCAGCCCGTTGCCAGTCAGTGGGCGCACAGATAAAAGAAAAAAAGTACTTTCAGATGATTTATTACCTGAAGCTGAAAAATGTTTTATTTTGAAAAGTGACCGAATTCTCTCCTTTACATCCATCTATGACCGTTAACGCATGTCAAGTTGTTTTGGTCGCGTGCTATGCTAATATTAAATGTGCAAGCTAGCAAAATGAGTCAAATAAACAGACGTATTTGCAAAGTTTCTTTGCAATGGGGAAAAGGCCCAGTGAAAATTCACCACAAGAGCCTTTGCCCAAGAAGAAAAAGAAGATACATTTCACAGAAGACCGACTTGTAATGTGGATTTTGGCCGACAAGTGATGCCCACGCACGAAGGCGGCCCGCTCTGCACAATATGCGCAGAGTCACTGCGGACTTCAAAACGGATTCGTCAACAAATGGAAGTGCCTTGGAGCGTCATACATTGCATTCAATATTGCTGACAAAAAAAAGAGCATTTCAGTTTATTATTGGAGCATAGCGCATCATATTTACCAGTATGTTTAAGAACCATATGGCATATTGTCGACCGTATTGTCTTTATGTTTTTATATGTTTATTTTACAATACAATGCTATTGTTCTTTCATCAAAATACTCGACCGAAATGTTTGTGTTTTGTGTGTGTGTGTGTGTGAGTTGGGGAGACGGACTCTCGCTCAAATTAAGTTTTAGTCATAGTTTAGTAGTACTCGTGAGTAAAAAAAAGACTCATGAATGTTCGGGGATTAGCAATTAGTTGTTGCGAATCTGCAAAACCTGCCTGGAGAGGGTTAACGTCATTTCATGAGTCACGATAGCGTTTGGATGGGGGGGGGGGGGAAGAGCGCTTGGATGTGGAGTCGGTGACGCTGCAGATTAGCTCAGCATGCGCTTGCATCATGGGCCGTCTATTCTTGCACAATTGGATTATATCCAAAGTGGTCCTGTTCCTGTTCCTGTGTGACACATGTGACGTACACTCCACATCGGCTCAATACATTAAAGAAACGCCCACATGGTGTAATTGAGAAAATCGTGAAAAGAACTTTTTCGCAGTGGGCATTCTTTGGATGCACTGTAAATGTGGACTGCTTACGTGTTTGGATGTGTTTAAATCACTTGGTGGTCATTTGTTTTGGGGAGTACATTTAGTCACGTTTGTTTATTTATGGTAGGGGTAGATATTTGTTTTAATACGAAAACCAAAACATCATAGTTTCAAAACCGCAAATAAATGCTGTGAAAAGGAGACGGAAATGTGCCATTCTGATACTGTTTGACGGTTCAGCTACACGAATTGAAACAGGTCCAGACTTTGGCCCTGAGAAAACTGCAGTGGACCCCTCCGCATTCCCTGTAGTGTACACCTTTGGCGTCAGGTAAATTCCAGGAGGCAGAAAAGTGACTAACGGAACTCAAAAGTGTTCTTGGTTGCTCCGCCAGACGTTACCCGAAAGCCAAAAGCATTCAGTCACCGTTGAAGAGTGCTGCCACCCAGTGGACAGTAGTGTAGATGCAACTTTTTCAACCTCACCGTCATGTTCCAATTCATATTGATTGTCTGTTATTTGCATGCAAACTCATTCGTAAGTCAGTTGGTGTGTTTGCTAGTCACTCATTCCGCTGGTTACTGAGTCGGCTCACGTCTGCTCGTATTCGCGCTTCAATTTCTTCAGAGAAGATTTTTTTTTCCTGTGCTCTCTTTGTGCTCTTTTCCAGAGCTGCATGTTCAGAACAATTTAAAGAGGAAGTCAACCCCCCGAAAATCTTTGCAATAACATGTTCAATGCGCCTTCACTAGTCGAAACACGGCATTCTGATTAATGTTGCATTTGTGGAATAGGAATTAGCAGCAAAATGCACCCATTTTTTAGCCATCTCGGTGGGGGGGGGGTCGGTCGTTTTCTCACTTCTGTCGACTGAAAACGACATCAGAGTTGCTCAGGTAACGACCAATCACGGCTCACCTGTTTTCTGGCAGTAAGCCATGATTGGTCGTTATCTGAGCAACTGTGATGTCGTTTTCAGTCGATAGCAAGTGGCGAAAATGGCCGCACCCTGATGTGGAAAAAAACGGCTGGATTTGACTGCTCAACTCAGATTCCACAAAGGCATGAATTCATCAAAATGCCGTGTTTCGGCTTCATAGAACATATTCTTGCCAACAAAATGTTGACTTCCTTTTAACAACGTTGTCTTTTGACGTGTGTGTTTCACGGCGACTCGAGCAGCGGCAGCATCAGCAGCGTCGGCAGCAGCGTGGAAGTAAGGACGAGGGCGGGGCTGAGCGAAGCGGCCACGCCGCCTCCGGAGCGAGACAGCCGCCTTCCGTTCAGAGGCTGCGCGGCTCGGAACGTGTTCACCATCGGCCTCCCGCCGGAGAAGCCAAGCTGGGAGAAGGCGGACAGCTGCCACACGGACACAAAACAACAACAAACAAAAAAAGAAGAAAAACAAAGGCAGAAGCTCAAACATTCTCCTCGTCATTAAAGCCGTCATGTCATTTCATTTGACCGATCGAGGCGCAGCAGCCATTGAAAAAACAATTGAGGGCAATGAGGATTTTTTACAAATTATTATTATTATTTTTTTGCCTTCTTCATAATCCGAATGTGTGAAGTGTCAGCTAAAAATCAGATGTTGCGTGAACTCAATTGATTGGAAGGGAAACGGCCCCGATTTTACACTTCCACCAGAAAGGGATCGAGTGCAACTTCAGACATTTTCAATATGGTTGTGTCGGCCGTCAACGTCTTTTCAGACAAACTTTTCACCAATTATCCAGTTAGGTCGTCAGCCTAAAAAATTCAAATGTTATATACGACCCTCCCAAAAAACGTTTTATTTTCTATTATTCTTTTGTGGGAGGCGCAACCCGTTTTTCGTGGGAAACACTTATTGGTGGCATATCCCCAATCATTTCATGTTTTCGTTTTGTTAAAAAAAACAACAACAATATTATTTCCGCGGATATCTGCCTTTCCCGGGCCAGCCCGGTCCATATCTCCTACGAATAGCGGGGGTCCCCTGTACAATGATAGACTTTCAACTTGAACCTAAACATTCAAACACGTGATTGTAGTAGTACAATCTTCTACGTAAGTAGAAAATTACAAATTTATCTACCCAATATCACTTTTTTTTATAAACAATAATAAACGTTTCCTCTGAATACCGGAATCTCGTTTTTTTTCCGTCATATCATGTCAACTTTAAACGTCCAGTTTTAGCTCAAGAAAAGTGACGTTTTTCCATACGTGATTTAACGACTTGGGGATTGTTTGGAAGTGTTTCATGTACATATCCGAGCCCCTAGGGGGCAGTAGCTTGCCTCTGCCCAAATGCGCTGAGCTCCATTCAGCACACTTCGGCATCTCTCAGCATTTTCCTAAGCATTAAACGACTTTAATTCATTAGCATTTAAGTCCCCCCCCCTCAAACCCAAGTAGAGATTAGAGGCTTTTCATGGCAAAAAAAAAGTGCATCTAGCAGTTTTTTTGTCTTTTTCTCCCCTCCTTCCCTTACTACTATTAATAATTTAGCTTTACAACTTTTGTTCGAGAAAAGAATAAAATTCTCTTGTACAATGACAACTTTTTCTTTGTGCTGTTTTTTTTTTTTTTTTTATCTGCTAATATGAACCTTTTTCAAACAGATAATGCAACTTTTTACTTTTATTCTCAAAACGTTTTTGTCGAATGATTACAACCTGAAACCAAACTTTCATACCCCTAAGAATTAAAACAAAAAATATGACTTTCTTATTGGAAAACACAGAGCTGGGCATTTTACAAGTGTGTACCCTTGGGAAGAAAATAGGCCGCGAAAAATAGACTCATGCCGGACTGCAGACGAACGGCGGACTAAATAACGGGGTTTGCGTCTATTTTCAAATTGTTCCCGTCATTCGTCAACCATCAGCAAAACGGGCGTCCGTCAGTGGCGGCTAGACGGAGCGAATGCCCAGCCGGGGGAAAACCTCCAACTTAACTTGTCCGATCATCGAGCGACTTGACTATTTGACTTCACCTGTCGCCTGCTGAGGGCTACGGCGTTTTCAAAGAGGGTCCAGACGACAGCTTGGGCGCAGTCGGGCGTGGTGAGGGAGCCGTGGTAGCGGAAATAGCGGCTCATGTCGGCGGGGGCCGGCAGGAACATTTGCAGGGAGATGCCCTCCACCGTCGTTTTGTTGGCTGCAAGCTCAAAGGGAACAGCAGCAAATCAATCAACAGTCCCACATGACAAGGAGAGCAGGCTAACTCCATTTGGGTCCGCCTTTTTGAAATCACCCTTAAAAAGAAACGAAGTTCCGTAAATACTAGAAAAGTATTCACTTCTATTTGATGAGAATTGTATTTTGTTTAGCTCGATTTAATTCGGCACACGCTCCCTAATTAAATCAAGCGAGCACGCGTCAAACTTTAGAAGCGCTGTTATGCACTGAACTTATTGTCATTCAAAGTCTGTGGGCTGTAAACGGTACCCTGTATTATCAAAATGTTTGCAAATCATGTTTCTGTTGAATTTATATGACGCAATAGTGACCACGGTGTTTTTTAAAAATCCTGCGCACAAGTAAAACGATTGAAAAAACAAAAGGAGAACTAATACTAAAAGTAACCAAAGCTCATGCAGTGTCTTTGAAAAAAAATAAGTCAAACTCATAAAAACGAGCAAGGGCGCCCTGGAAACCATTTAAAGCTAACTCAATGTCTGATTAAAATTCCAAGAGGATCATAACCCTGGTCCCAAATACGCCATCAAAAGTCGCAGCGATGGATCTCCGAAGCGTGGCGCTAAATGAGCACGATGGACGTTTGTACTGGAAACGATGAGGAAGTAAGCAACAAGTTTGTCACTCACCGCTGCAGCTTTCCTGCGATTTATGAGACGCCGCACGACTTGCCTTATCGTCTCGCAAATTGTACTTTGCCACTTGACTGACGATCGCACGTGTAACGTACGGCTAAAGTTATCGTATCGCCTTTGACACAAACACACCAACTTACACTTTGCCACTTGACCTCCACATATGCCATAGCTCGTGTTTTACGCACACACTCACACGGGCGCGGGATTCTCTTCAGAGCTTTTACGAGGGGATCAAACTTCTTGTTGGCAGAATTTGATTCCTGAAACGACAAGTGGATTGAAAACACAATTTTAGTTGGATATGTTGTTAAAAGTCAACCTGACAGCTCTGGAAAGAAATGAGGAGACCAAATAAGCAGCGGACCGCTTTGAACATTTCCAAGTATAGAGTCAATTCATTGATAAACGGCGTATACGTGTGCTTTTATTCGCCACACAGTCGGTCAACGTTCTTTTCACGTGCTCATTTCAAATGAATGAATGATTCAAATGACACGACGAATGAATGTGTTGCGAGATCCTTTGTCTAAATTTGCAATCTATGACCGCACAAAAACATCAAATTACTAAAAAGAACGAAGAACGAATAAAGGAAATCCCAACAACGTTTCAATCATCTGATTCACAACTATTTAACGCAATAGTTGATCAGGTTGAATAATGTATCAAATAGTCCATTTGATCATATAATAATAACAAGTCTCAATACAATAAACTTCTACAAGTCAAATACAATAATGAAATGAAGGATGTCAATCTTATTCTGTATCTTTTATTTTCCTTTAAATGTGTATTGCATTCTTTAATTCACACCGCTAATGTCATTTATGCAGAAGAAGACATATCTTGAATGATTTCAAATGTATAATTAAAATAATGAAACCCCTTCTTTCTATCCTCTCTTGCTCCTCTTTTCTACTCATTTGCTTTTGTTGGCATCGCACCCGGCTCTGTTGCGGGGCCATTTGATGTCTGTATGCATTCCAATACATATTGCTTGAAAATGTTGCCTTATTGATGATTCATATCAATGAATTGCCAATGATTGTTTTCTTTGGAAAGCCGATTACCTGGAAGAAGAAGCCGAGAACGGCCACGCCCGCTGGGTCCCTCGCAGCCTGGGACAAAGAACTGTATTGCTCCTTGATGTGCACAATGTGCATCTGTAGGAGGAAGCCAAGACCGCGTCGACTTTACCGTCGCTTTGGTTCAACGTGTACAAACGCTTACCTCCATTGGATAGCGTTCTCCGTCGATTGTGTGCTCAGAGCCCGGGCCGCCATCTTTGCCCCAGTGGAAGTGGAGTTGGAGTGCTTTGTACGTTCGCAGCAGATTTCCTCCTTTGATTTGCATACCGGCGGCTAAGTCCAGTTGCACTGCAATGAAGACGAAAAAGAGCCAATCAATCAATCGACTTCCGCCAGGAAAAAAAAGAGACAGCAGCTGCTGGAGCTTCGTTTCCTGTGTCTTTCTTTCTTTCTTTTTAAGTTTGTTTTTTAAGGATGCATTGATTTTTTTCGGGGCGAGGGTGGTGGCTTTTGGAATTTTTTTTTTTTACCCTTTACATGACAATATTAGGGCTTTTTCCTCAGAAAACACAAAAATGTTCCTGTAAAATCACTTTGTCGCAAAGGTTTCGGACTTTTTCACTGGGGAAAAATACTTTTCTATTTGCTCTTAGTGTAGTTGGCGTAGTTGGCAATCAAAGATGGCCGACCTCCTGCGCATGCGCCACTTACATCTTGCAGGGGTCACACGACGTGATATTGTCATCGACCGATGAGCCCCGAGCAGCTGTGATGTCATTTTCAGTCGACGGCAAGTGACAAAATGGCCGCCTGACCGCCCCCTGAGACGGACATTAATGGCGGCATTCATTCGAATTGATCAAGGACAGAAAGGCCCTTAGCCTATTTGCTTTATTGGAAATATTTCATCTGTTATAGAAAGTCTTCTTACAAGTACAATTATGTTTGATGTTTTTATTTCATTATTTTTTAATTTTTTTGTATTTTATAGGTTCATTCACATTGTTACGAAACTTATGTTCAATCTATGTCAAGTAATTGATTGTCGAGAACATTTCGGGGTTGACTTCAGCTTTAAGAAAAATATTTCAGTGGAATAAATCGATCAAATTTAATTTAGTGAAAATGCATCACACCAAAAAAAAAAAAAAAAAAAGAAAAGAATTTAGAAAGCCTACAAACAAAGTGCTGTATTTGGTCAAGACAAAAGTTGGAATGTGACAAGAGAAAAATGTCATTTTGTCATTTCTGGCTCTTTCCAGAATTCTGAATTCCGAATTCTCATGCGGCTCAAGTGGGTCACTTGGTCCGTCCGTCAAAGTGCACCTGTATGGCCGTTGTTGGAGAGGTTTCCGCCAAAAGTGTGTTGATATCCGACAAGGTGCAGCGGAGTGAGTCGTTGGTCGGGCAAAACCTTCCTGGTGACGATGTTGACCGGCGACTGCGACCTGCCGCCGCATTGAGGAAAAATCACGGGCCAGTCGTCGGGCCCTGTGAAACGCAAGACCGTTCGTGAGGCCGCGCCGCTGCTCTTTTTTTTTTTTTTTAATCAGGCCGCTCTTTGACTTTTACCTGAGCAACTGTGATTGCAAGAAACTTGGGACTGGTAGCACCAATCTAGAAATCAGACACTTGCTATTTATTTTTTTTTTTTAAACGATGACATGATGAAATAGATGTCTTTTTTTAATAGTCATTCAAGAAGCTCCTACCTGCCCCTGAGCCAATGTGCAGCAAGGAAGCCAAGAAAAAGATCCACATCCTCGATCCTCGAATGCTGAGGCTGGCACCTTTTTGGTCCGAGGCGTCAGATGAGCTCCTGTTCTTAAGAGGTCAGGACCACCTGAGCAGCCCCCGCCCCGCCCACTTTGCTTTTATGACACCTCATTCCAGATATCAGGTGAACAATAACACACACAAAAGATAAAAACGTCCAATTGCAGGCTTTGGACTCAAAGAACAGCCCGTTGCAATTGGACGCCGCATGCGCTTTAGGTTTGTCGAGGAAAAATGGAAATACTCCGACGTCATGTACTGCAGGGGTCAACAAACACGGTGCCAGAGGGCCTTTGGATATTTAGAAGAACTTCAACCTGCTCCTTTTCAATTTCAAAAAAAATGTAAATGCTTTATTTGCATTCAGTGCTACCCCAAAAGCAACATTGGCCTTCATTCAATGTTCATCCAGTGTAAGTGAACGCATACGTGATTGTTGACCAAGCGTCAAAGGACTACTTGAACTTTTCAGCGCACTCTTTATGGCCATAGTTGCTTCATATTTGACTTGCTTGATTTGAAGTCGAGTGCGATGCCGAGGGTCGGCTGACGGGCGCTTCGGGCCACAAACCTATCGACGACTGGACTATCAATGGGCTGAAGCCAGACGGCGGCCATCTTACATTGCCACTGTTACTGACGACTTCTTTCTTTCACTGAAAACACCATTCAAAGTGCCACCATCCCTGGATGGACTAATGAGAGCCAATGTCTCTGTTTGCATCAAGCAGTCTGACGATAGGACCTCCATGTCGTTAAGATGACATTTTGCAGCATTTTTGTTTTGGTTGTCCTGATCGGCTTTGCTTTCATTTCATTGTTGATGCTTCTGACAACGTGATGCGGGCAAATATTTAAGTAGCACTCATTACAAGAGTCATTTCCTTTTTTTTTTTCTTACCAATGAAATGTGCATTTAGTGCTTCTCCCAGATTTATTGGTGCAACTGTATGCCATACACGGTGGCATTTTCGCCGTGGCGAAAACGCGGCGGAGAAATCGCTTTTTTCAAGTTAAGCGGGCGTAACGATTGGCAACGTAAGATGGCCGCCGGTGGCGTCGCTCCTTCAGTTGCCGTTTCATTTTGCGCTAGATTTTCTTGGTGCCCCGCTCACATGTTTAGGATTACAGTATTAGTACTTAATTGCTTGCCTAATTTTCCGTTTTTTTCCCTTTGCTTGCCTTTTTCTGGCGCTATTAACTTGACGGACAAAAAAAAAATTCCTTTGGTGGCTGTGAAAATGCCTTAGTTCCTTCGGAGTGCCAAGGCACCCTAGAATGCTTGGGTGTCTTCCCCAAAATACTCCCGAGTGGATTATGAAAGACTTGATTGTAACGTTCAATCATCCGATGCTACGTCAGCTAGCGTCTTGCTCTTCCATATTGCAGAGGTGACGAGACAGATGGAGACAAGGCAGACAGGTGCCTCGTGTGTTCCAAGTCTCAGAAGTCTCAGGCGAGCATGTGAGAGTCAGCTGATCGGCAGGATTTGGCCCTTTTTGGCAGGAAAGTAATGCGCTAAATCTCCGCGGGGAATGTGACCTCGCCTCCAAATCACACGCAGGTTTTGCGGGCGCAAGGTCAGAGTCCGGCTGGAACAAAAGAGCCCGGTTCATTCAACGCGTGGGTGCGTTCACTTGGGATTGAATGAGGTTAGGGCAAAGAGCAATGCGCCTTTGAGGCCAGGGATCCCGAGTGCAGTTTCCAAGCCGCGGACCCCTGAATCCGCCCCCCGAAATCAGAGAAAAGAGCTTCCCGTTTGGAAACGGTAGGTGCAAAAGTGCTCCCGGGCGGCAGAAGAGTGATCGACTGCTGAACACGGCAAGACTTAGTAGCCACTCCTAAAGGGCGTTTGTGGAAAACCTTTTCTCCAGGTATGCAAAACCTTTTTGCTTGGGTTGTCTTGGAACACAGGCGACGGCAAACACGCGAACCAGTAATGAGGACAAGCGGCAGGGAAAATGGATGGATCATCTTTTCTTTGGAACTTTATTCATTCTTTGTTAGTCACTCCATCAAGTTGTACCAAACTTCCATCAATAAACTCAAAACTAAACAAAAAAAACCAGATGTAGGCTACCTATTTGTTAGCTTTTTTCACAATATGCTCAAGATACGATCATCGCATTCCAATGAGATACGATTTGTTGTGCGTGGTGATTTCAAACGCTGAAGCTTGGAAAGGCGATTGGGTCCGACTGAACCAAGTCAAGTGCGCGGCAAGGCTCGACGCGGTCTGGCGGTCAGAGCGGCTTTTCTTCTCTTCTTCCGGGCAAAGTGCTCTCGGGCTCTCTCGATTGACCGCTGCGCGGCGCTCGCGCGAAGGCCGGCGGACACCCGGGGTGGACACTTTTGCGCTCTCTCCTCGCCGGGCGCGGGTGTCCGGGTCAAACCCGGGGAATCCGCGGCGGAAACGCCGTCCAAACTTGGAGCCATCTCGGCCGTCACGCTCCCAGCCCCTGAATCCGCCGGCGGCATTCGCCTCTTTTTCTTCCGGCCCTCATTGTCTCCTCCCTCTTGCCATGGCTTTCCTTTGACGTCGGGCTTGGCCGGAGGGCCACCGGGGCCGCGTTGCTGAGCTGGCGAGGCGACGCCCGTGGTCCTTGACGATGCGGGTTGCGGGATCTCCTGAGCAAGCCGCCGCTGCTGCCGCAAGGTCGGGATGAGGAGAGCGGAAGAGACATTTGGGATGTCGGCGGAGTCCACCTCCGGTCGGGGGATCTTCTCGCCGGGGTGCCGACGTTGCGCTTGGGACGTGACAATGGCATGAAGATTGGCGACGTTGTGGACCGGCGGTTGAGCGACCTCCCTCGGGGGAGCCACGGGTACGTCGTCCTTCCTCGCCGGCCTGTTTTTTGGGCCGGGAGAGCCGAGCGCAGGAGCGTTTTCTTCTCTTGTCGGAGACGCGGCACTGAAGTTGTTGGCGAAATGCACGGCAGGTCGAGAGATGTGTGCGTTCGGGACGCGTTGCGCCGTCGGGATGGTAGGGCGGGCGGTGGCGCCCGGGTTCTCGGCGACGTCGAGCGCAAGTCGAGGGATCTCCTCGCGCGGCTTCTCCGTTGCCCCGCCTTTCCGCGGCTGCTTGCTTTTGGACAGAGAGCCGGCAGGCGGACCGGACTCTTGCGCCGTCAGAGGAGATGTGACGGCAAAGTTGTCGCTGGAGTCAACGGCAGCTTGGGAGATCTCCTCGCCAGGGCGCTGTTGTTGTAACATTGGGGCGACGGCGAGGCTTTCGGTGGAGTCCGCCGCAGGTTGAGGAATCTCCTCAAGGGAAGTCGCTCGAACGTCGTCTTTCCTCCTGCTCTTCCTTGCCGGAGGTCGGCTTTCTCCTGCTGTCCGAGGACAGGGCTCGCCACTTAACAAGTCAAGCGAGTTGACTCCGGGTGGCGGGAACTCCTCACCAGGGCGTTGTCGCACTTGCGACGAGAGGATGGCAGGGAGGTCGATAGTGGCGACTTGAGCGATCGCCCGAGGGGAAGCCACAGGTACTTCCCCCCGGGCGACTTGAGCGATCGCCCGAGGGGAAGCCACAGGTACTTCCCCCGTTCTCGGCCGCCCGTCTTTTGATGGAGAGCCGGCAAGGGGACCGCTCGGTCCCGCTGTCGGACGCAACTCGGCAGTCTCCCTTTGAGGCTCATCCTTCATGACATCCTCGGAGGTCCGGGCATCGCCCAGCCTTTGCGTGCCCATCTGGTTGCCCGTGGAGTTGGTCAAAGGAACGTCTTCTACCTGTTTGTTGCCACCTGAAGGTGAGACTGTCACCACTTTTTCAACAACTTTCTGCTTCCTCCTCTGCCCTTTTCCCTTTTTCTTCATCTTCTTCTTCTTGGCGCGGCCTTTTTTTCTCTTCCTCTTATTGATGGAGCTTTGTGACTCTTTGACGGAGTCGGCGGCGGATGTGGAGGAGACGGTGACGAGCGCCTTCGTAAGGTCCTCCGCGGCGTCGGCCGCGTTTCCGAGGGATGCTTCCTCGGGGCCGGACGGGGCGGCTTGCGTCGCGCTCTCCCGCCCGTCGGCATCCTTCGCCTCGGGCGGGGCCCCGGTCGGCGCGTCGATGGCGGCGATGCCGCCGTAGTCGTACGGGACCGCCCGCTTTACCGCCGCGACGGGCAGCTTCTCGTATCGTTTGCACCTGGTGTCGTCGGAAGCAAAATGAGAGTGGAAGGCGGAATGTAGGGGCAGCGCGTCGTGGACGTCTAAGCGGAGGAAAAGGTACTTACGGTCCGTACCAGTGGCGCTCTGCGCAGCGCTCCTCGTCGATGAGCTCAAAGCAAGGAGCGCCGATCACGTTGAAGAACGCCTGCCCCACCACCCGGGAGGACGTGTCATTGACCCGGCGGAGGCAACCCTTCAACCTGTGCGGCAGGACACGGAAATGACTGGCAAGCCCTTTTCTGACGCTCGTTCCGTTCGATCCAGCAAGTCGATCCCAAATGACTCGGGGCGAAAGGCGGACTACGCCCGCCATTGAGAAAGTCTATCCAGAAGCACGAGTCGACTTACGATATATGACTCGCGCTCAAGTTTCTCGCGCTTTTCTTTCCTTCGGTTGGTCTTTTTCTACTTACGCCTCGTCGCAGTCACAGTGACAGATGGAGTGCCATTTGAAATTGGTGTATCCGTATTTGGTGGAGAAGGCGTGGATGACGTGGGGGCAGTGGTCATGAGTGCGGCAGCAGCTGTCGGTCTCCTCAAATTCACCTAAAAAGAAATACGTATTGTTGCAGTCCTGTGAAAAACACTTTTGTCCATTTTTTCCAGCTTTCTGTTTTTTTACGTGAATGGTGTTTCATGCGTTACGGACATCGCATTAATGTAAAAATGTAAAAAAAAATCCAAACTTGGACATATGTGACAAAACGGCCGCCCCCGGAGATGGCTAAAAACGGCTGGATTAACTCTTATTTCACAAATGCAATACTTACCAGAATGTCTTGTTTCAACTAGTGGGCCTGCTGGGAAAAAAATGTGTTTGGCTTGACTTCCTCTCGAATAAAGTATTTGCATAAAAAAATCAATCCTCTTATTCATGTTGAGGCTATGAAAATTCCATCAAATAACGGGACAGAAAAATCAAGGGATTTTTTTTTTACAATAAATAAAATGTGTGATTAAATACGAATCTATATGAAGGGTGGACAATGTCCTACCTAGTTGGTCGTAGTGGTCGGCCATGTTGCCAGCTCCGCACCACAAGGTCCCGGGGTAGGTGAAGCCTCGTTTGGCTCTCCTCGTCACCTCCGGAGGACCCCCGGAGCCCCTCCTCTTGGCCTCGTCCATGCGCGTAAAAGGCTGGGAGCCCCGCGTCCCGCCGCACTCCTGCGACAGCCTCCCTCGGGACGGGCCCACCCCGGCGCCCGCCACCAGCTCTCTGTCCAGGTAAGACAGAACCAGCAGGACGACGCACCACATGGCCGAGGGCAGGCAGAAGTAAGCCCTGGGGCGGGGGGCGGGAGGGGCAGCGCTCAGCTCCTCTGGGGGGCTTTTGAGCCTTTCTGGACGCCCTCCCACTCGGGTGGTGTGATTTTTAATACCCGGACTACACGAGGAGGAGTTAGCCGCTAATAGACTTGATTGAATGCCCAACTGGATGTAAACATGGAGGGGGGCGGGGGCAACCTCTCCATGCATTGACAGATGACCGCCAGTAACCGACCGGTCGCCCCCCTTCCCGTCCACTACTACTAACGAGGAGGAGGGACACACCGAAAGGACGAGAAAACAATTACGACTGGAGGGGATTTGAGTGGAGATTGCCTGCGAATGCGGAAAAGCTGAAGTCGAGATCAAACGCTGCGCAATCGATTCAAGCCTTGCGCAATCGATTCAAGCGCTCAAATGGAGACGGGGAGATTTGGAGTGCTTTGAATCGGCCGAGAAAATGTGGTCGACGGGAGAGAATTTGGGCAATATCTCACATCATATAATCGCTGGCGTTGGGCCAAAATTTGCTACCTCCGAAATAGCGTTGCCTCTTGAAAGAGAGCGAGCCATTTTCAACACTTTGGATTGGTCAATAATGTGGAAGCATCACACCACACGAGTGTGGATTGACCAGTAGTAGAGATTTTTCAAAAAATAGGAAACTCACCTAAATGTGACTTAGCAGGTTTTGGCCCAAACACCAGCCATTTTCATTCTATACGTATATGGGCTGGGACGACACACTTTTGTCCCAATCCGATACGTATTGCGATACTTCTATATTAAAAAAAAGACACATTTAAAAAAACGGAGGCATGCGTTTCCAAACGTTGGACTTATGTGCCATTTGACCTGTGCAAAACATAACATGAGGTATCAAAAGTATAGATACTTTATCAACGTATCGTTACTTGGTATTGGGATAAAAAGTATCACGGTGAATCACGATACAATATTTTTTTCCCTGCCCTAATATATACATATATATATACAGTATATATAAAGCCCCCCTTCCCCTTTGTCTCCCTCTGCGGCGGAGATTTACTTTGGGAACACATGGAGAGGTTCCCGCTTCACCATGGAAACAAGCATGCGTTGCCCGTGAGTGCCATTGCAATGCAGGGAGGCGAGAAAAAGCTTTTCTTTGTGGAATGCGGCGCAGGCACGGTTCCAGGATCTCCTTGGGGGGCTTGACCCATACATAGGGGGCTGAGAAAATCTCTCCTAAATCCATTTTAGAACATCCAATAAAATGCTGAAGGGGTTTAAACCCCGTTGTAGCGCCGTGAGGCGAGGCGGCGAGCAAGCGAGGGGCCAGTTGAAAACGCGCAGCACAATTGGCGTTGACCTTCAAGCTGGTGTTCGACTGACTCGGTCACGCATTGAGTGTGGCCGTACAAGCGGCGCCCTCGGACTCGCTCGCGCTCCTTTGGGCTGAGCGGGCCAGAAGAAAAGGCCCTTGTCAGCTTTGGCGTCACATGGTAGGCACAGGATGGCAAGCTGACAAGGGCCTCTCCTGCTGGCGAAGGAACGCGAGCGGCGGCAGGCGCGGGGCAGTGACGTCACATCAGCAGAGGCAGCGGACGCGTCAATCGCCACGTTCACTGTGCTTGCCGCGGGAGCCGATCAGAGACCGTTCCACCTTCATTGTCATTTGCCCTGCGGCCTCAAAGTTGGAGGGGCAACATCGTGGACAAACCATTGCAATTGTTCGAAAAGATATAGGCTAATTGAAAGTTTTTATGCCTAAACGCATCGTCGTCCTTTGTGACAATCTTATGTTAAAAATGTTACTTACACAAAATGTGAATTTCCAAATCCCTTTCATTTTTTTTACAGAATGTACATAAATACTTTGAAATGAACAAATAACAAGAAGAGTACTTATACGCTGCAATGCCTTGGTGAGTTATCACTAATTGACAGAAGATTATTGTTTTTATATTCCTTTTTGTTGAGTTATTTTTTAGTTGCTTATTTCTTTCATTCCTTATAAAGTTATATCTATGTTCATGCCAAAGTTTCAATAACTTTTTGGGAAAAAAACAAAAATGTGGGGGTGAGATGAGCAAGTCAGACTTACTTTAAAACCTGATGTGTACTGCCCTCTAGAGGTCAAGAAAGGCACTGCATGTGCGCGACTTGAACGCGAGCATACCGTACAATTTACGAGAATAAGGTTACATTTTAAGGGCAAGTTTGTATTTTTTCCTGTGAAAAGTCATACTTATTTAAAGATTAAAAAAATAATTATTTTTAAAATGTATTAAAGCCAGAAAATTGTTCGAAAATAATTTTTGAGAGATATAGACTTAACAGTTCGAGTTTTTTTTTTCGTTGACGTAATTTGCAAAGTCATTTTTCAAAATGTGTTTTTTTTTTCCAAGACAAAAAGTACAGTATATATAAAAGTATATAGAAGTTTTTTCATTAAAAGAATTTTGGGTATTTTTTTCATTTTTATACTCTAGAAAACGATGTATTTTCAAAGGATTTTTTATTTTTTAAATTCACGGGAGTGAGTCATTCACGCACATGTGGGTGCTGAGTGTACATTCATGAGAAATGACCTTTTTTGGGTTTTGGCAAATAGCTGCATGGATATATATATATATATATATATATATATATATATATATATATATATATATATATACATATACATATATATATATACATATACATATACATATATATATATATATATATATACATATACATATATATATATACATATACATATATATATATATATATACATATATATATATATATATATATACATATACATATATATATATATACATATACATATATATATATATATATACATATACATATATATATATACACATATACATATACATATATATATATACACATATACATATACATATATATATATATATATACATATATATATATACACATATACATATACATATATATATATATATATACATATACATATATATATATATATATACATATACATATATATATATATATACATATACATATATATACATATACATATACATATATATATATATACATATACATATACATATACATATACATATACATATACATATACATATATACATATATACATATACATATATATATACATTTAGCTAGCTTTGACCAAGTGGGCAATCAAGCATGTGCGTTTGCGTGAATTGTGCTCTCCCTGTTTCTTGTTACTAATTTAAGTGCGTCAAGCAGCCCCTCCCACTTGGCCTGGCCCCTTTTGCAGGGGCTGCCATTTGACTGAATCCTCCTCGAGCGGCATGGACGTGTGGGCGCCAGCCCCGGCCGACGGTGCAGCCAAAGGCTGGTATCTGGCGCTGATGGCGCCCAACACCAAAGGGCCGGCGTACGCCTGGCTGGACCCGTCCAGACTCTACTGCAACTCGCAGGTATTGGCTTCCCTTGGCTTGACTTGAAACGCTCCGCCCGCCCACCCAGCGGCCGGCCGCCCACCCACCATTCGTGCCCCCCAGGCCCTGGCGGACTGCGTCCAAGACCTGCTCGGCCCCTTCCGCCACGATGCCATCGACCTGGTGGCCGGCATCGACGCCATGGGATTCATTCTAGGTACCGAGTCGCTTGCTTGCTCATTTGACCCAACAAGACAAAAACAAGGGGGGGGGGGGGCTGTTACTTGAAACTTTGCATGTCAAAAATGTGTACAATTTTGATGGGGCGGCGGTAACAGCTCCAAACAGGGCACAGAACAGTCTGACTTTCCGCACAATGGCGGAGCTAATGGGGGGTCCGCAAGGGCACTGGGCCCCCCTGAAATATGCTTGGAACCCCCCCGGCAGGTGCCAGACCAGATCATTGACTTTTGGGTATTTTCCGATTTTTGTCAGGGAATTTTTTTCCACAATTACCCCTCTCCTGAGGGGAACATTTTTTATGAGCATTAAGTTGTATTTTTAATTTTTTTTTTAATTTAAGTTGTATTCTCCTAAGAATAATGTTGTAACACTACCATAAACATTAGGTGTTAAGATAGAAAATATGAGAACAAGGTTCTATTGAAACAAAAGTAATAATGGAAGGGAAAAATAGTTTCATTTTAGCAAAATAAACTAATGGAAAGAGAAAAAAAAACTTTTATTCCAGTATTATTTTTGAAAATAGACATTTTGTGAGACTTTTCTAGTAAGAGTTGCAATGTTGCAAGAATCAAGTAAAATGTTTATAAACATTAAGTATGGGCTGTAACCAACACGAGAACCAGAGAGCCAACGGCGGACACAAGATGTAGTTGAATAAAGTTTCTTTCTTTTTCCTCCAAGAGAAAATGTCCTATTTAATGAAAACATGGAGGAGTAAGCGCAGCTGTCCGATGGCCAGAAGGACGCATTTTAGTTCAGCGGATGGACGGCCCCAAGACAAAACTTGAGCTCACCTAAAAACAAACAATGTTGAGCAGCTGACCCAACCAAAGCCAAACATTTTCAGTTTCAACAGGCCTGAGGCGTTCCAATACTTTTGCAGGGGGGCTGCGCGCTGGCCTTCTCCGATGTCAGCGAAGCGGCCAGAGTCCCTAAAATTAGCTTTGCCAGAAGGCCAGCCGCCACCTCAGCTCAGCTCAGCTCAGCTCAGCTCAGCACTCACTCCATTTGTTAAGCACCTTTCACTTGCGACTATATTTGCATTCCATCTTCAACAATGGCCTTATTTCGAAACATTTATGCGGAACAATTCAGTTGACATGAATCATTATTTGAGTGCCGTGTTATTTTCCTACATTTAAACAGCGTGATATTACCTTTTGACCTAAAAAATATTCATCATCCAAATTCCTTAACCTGATGTGAAATTTACCATGTTAAAATGTAATACTGAACTTACAAAGTTTTAACGTACAATTTTCCTCATCCAAATTTGCCACATTAAAATAGGAATCACATGTGGTACTGAACTTATCACATTTAAATGTGAAATTTAGCATGTTCAAACATGCATTTTATCACATTATAACATGATACTGAATCTATCATGTTTTAGTATAAAATATTTGTTTTCCAATTAAAATTTCACATCATAATGTGACACTGAACTGCGATACTTAACCCATCAGGTTTTAATGTAAAATATTCGTTATCCACAATTCTCACGTTACAATGAGAAATTGATCGCATTATAACATAACGCCGAACCGATCATATTTAACTTCAAATATCCGCTATACAATTTTCTCACGTTAAAATCGATCACATTATAACATGATGCTGAACGTACGTTTTCACGTGAAATTTCTCACGTTAAAACATGCAATTGATCACATTAGAACGTGATACTGAACCTACCGCGATTTAACGTTAAATAATCGTTATCCAATATTCTCTGGATCAAATTGATCTCATTGTAAGACGATACCGAATTGATCACGTTTTAGCGTGAATGTTACCATGTGAAAAGACGAATGTCCCTCCTGCAGCAAAATTGCAGCCGCTGTTGGGAAGCTCAAACGCTTTCAAGCAGGGCGGACGTGACCGTTGCCCCCGGTGCTCGTGTGTAGGAGCGTCTATGGCCAGCGCGTTGGCCGTTGGCTTCCTGGCGGTGCGCAAGGCAGGACATCTTTGCGTGAGCGGCCGACGGCAGACGTACAGCGACTACACGGGCAGGGAGAAGACCATGGAGGTCCGGGACGACGTCATCAAAGCGGGTGAGCTGCCGCACTAGCACGCGCGTCGGGCGGCGAGCGGCGAGATTAGCAGCCGGGCAATGGGACCGGCCGGCTTCTCGGGACTTGGCCCCCTTTACGTTTGATGAGCCTCGAGTGAAGGGGCTTTGTTTGTTTGTGTTGAGAATTTCACCGCGGAACACCGTGATTGATTTCTCTAACGTGGGTTCGCGCTTATTGTGTGCGTGCGTGCACGCGTGTTGATGCTGAGATGTCTTTGCCCGTGTTGGTTCAGACCGCGGTGAGAAAATAAAGAAAGAAACCCAACGGAATGGCGGCGCGGGTTCTTTAGATCTGTACCTCGCCGGGCTGAACATTTGACCTGACATGGCGCAACCGCTTGTTTTATGCTCGTTTAAGCCCGTCGCCGCCATTTTGTGGCGTCCGTAGGCATTTGGAAAGAACGCCCTCGACGACTTTGCGGGTTTTGGCGGCAGCGCTCGCTGCCCTTCTGTCGCAGTGCAACTTGTTGAATGTGTCCTGAAGGCGTGCGGGTGTTGCTGGTGGACCAGTGGATCGAGACCGGAGGAACCATGACGGCCGCCATCCAGCTGCTGGAGAGCTTGGGCGCCACCGTCGTAGGTAAGGCTTTCATTTGCCTCGCCGCCTTGTCACTTGCAAATCACAGACAAATATCGCCCGCACAGACAACTGCTCGCTTTACGAACATTACTTACAAAAAAAAAAAAAAATCTCAATTTGATGGCTATTACCCCACCATTGCTCCTTTTATCTCAATACAATTTGTTCCTTGTGGTTTTCGCACTTTGTTATTCCAACTGCAAAAAAATCCTCTCAAACCTTTGTTGTAATATTGCAGGGTTTTTTTCATCTCACATTACTTTGAAAAGAAAATTCTCTGAATTTCATGACTACCCTCCTAACATTGCAACTTTTTTTTTTTTTTGTAATTTTGTTGACTTTATTTATCTAACTTTGGAACTTTTTACAACAATACAACATTTTGTCTGACTCGATTCCATAACTGTGCAACCTTTTCCCCATTTGCTATCATTCAGAGTTGGCAAATCCAGGTCCAGAAAGTCAAAAAGCCTGTCACAATTTGTCTTGAGCCACAGTTGCTTCTACTCAAGCGGCGGGTGGACGAGCTCAGCTGACTCGAAGCACCAAAAGTGTGGCAGGCTTTTGACTTTCTGGACCTGAGTTTCCCATCTATGCTATCATTACTTGAAAACAAACGTTTTTGAAATTTTCTGACTATCCTAACTAACATTGTGACTTTTTACCAAAAACACCTTTTTTTTCCACCTTTCTTTAACTTTATTGTCGCAATTTTACAACTATTTTGCAGTGTTGTAACATTTGACGTTAAAATGAAAATTCTCTTAATTCTCCCAATTTGACAACTTTTGTTGTTGTTGTAATAGAACTTGACTGCACTATTACATTTTTTTATATCGCACTTTCATGAAAAAAAACCCCAACACTTTTCCCTGTAATTTAATAACTTTTTTGTAATTTAATAAGACATTTCCGCATAATTTTGTATTTTTTGTGTAGGTATGGCTTTTACCGCCTCCTGAAAATGTTTTTTTTCTTTTTTATTGCTTTAAATAATTTTCTTCTCACATTATGAAGACTTCCCGCCCCTTCTCAAAAAACCCACTTTCTCTTTAGTTGATTTTAAATGTCCGGCCACGGTGAGAGTGAGTATTTGTTCCGTGTGTCGCGCAGGTGTGGCCGCTGTGGCCATTGAGAACACGGAAGGCGGCAAGTGGATTCAAGGGCATTACAAATGCTCGCACTGCATCCCTGAGGAGCTCCAGAGCCAAATCGATCGCAAACATTTGGACTCCTTCGAAAGCTTTGGGAAATGAAAAGAGGACTTGACGACATGTTCTCAACATTCCTTTCAAGGAAAAACGTTTTATTGTTGACGTTTGAAGCATCGTAGTAGTTGCAGCAACATTTGAAAACGTTCCGTTTTTTTTAACACTCATCGGCAACAAGAGAGCAAGTGGAAGTTACTCAAAGTGTGTATCTTTTTCCTGGCACAGTGTCGTTTGCGAGAATTGTTTCCTTTCTATGATTGACGACAAATCTGAACGGATTGTGTTAATGTGTGAATTTCTTTGGCATAGTGGCAGCGGTATGAGTCTCTCTCACATGAATGCAGAAAATGTACTGGTACTTGTTTTTTTTTTTTTTTAAAAATGCATTTCACGCCATTTGCTCACACGTAAATTGTGATTTACGCCACTGACAACTGACATTTTGCTTGGCTGGTCTGCTTTCTTTGCTGTTGAAATACTTGATCTGACCGCAGAATGTGTTTGCTACTATTATCTCCATACATGAGACACTTTTACGTGGTCTACTTTTCTACTTTAATATTAGTAACGCATGTTTGTGTCGGTTAGCGGTTAAAAGCCTCGGTTCAAATTCTCGACATAGGCGAATGCGTCACGACAAGCCTTCTGATGTCACTCCGTCCTCTTATTGGTCAGGATCAAAACAAACTGGAACGAGGAGCACATTTTTGCCCCCAGAGGAATAGTATTTTTTCATATCTATTTGTGAGAATCAAGTAGTAAACATTAAAGGAGGAAAGTCTTTTTTTTTTCTAGAATAGCCTTAAATTCTTGAAAAAGTAGTGACATTTGCAAAGCCACTTGGTTTGTTGTGCTGCATTCAGGCACCTTTGGAATTAGCAATTCAGACCAGAGAAAGCAAAGGCAACACGTATGCAAATTCTATATGCTGTTGCTTGTACGGGCTAATTTCGGATCGGCTAAAATAACACTTGACAGCCTGAAAATGCATTTGAGTGCAGACAGATTTTTGTTCAAAGTATTGGAACTCCCAATGTACACGGGGACTCACACGTTAGCACGGCAGGAGGAAAAGTGGTCCCCGGGCCGGGAAAATGCGGCAGCTTCCCCGCTGCGCCGTGCCTCCCTTTTTCCCCTTGCGTCCCTTCTGGCCTTGAAGGCCGCCCGCCGCGTCACTGACAGCAGGCCGGCTGCTTCCTCTTCTTGGACAGATTGCTGCTGGTGCTCTGGATTTCTACGAGGACCGCGCAGTTGTCACACGCTTGTAAGCGGCGGCGCGGGGAGGCGCTTTGATTTGATTCTTGGTTTGCTATACTCACTGACTACGTTGCCTATTTGCCTGGTTGCGCTCTTCTCCAGCTCGGCCAGGACGTTGCTTTCGAAGGCCAGCGACGCCACACGGAAGAAGAACTCTTTCACGTTCTCCCCTGTCGGAGACGTCAAAATAAAGTGGGAGTCCAGTTTAAGATACACTCGATTTATTAGCAGCATAAAAAAACACCATTCATGATATTTTGGTTTAACATGATAACTATTGGGAAAATATCTCATTCTAAAAAATGTGTTATGGAGACGGGCCTAGGTGAGTGACCTCCTCCCGCAAAGCACTTGAAGCCGCAAGACTTTTCAGCAAGTTGCACCGCCGTGCACCTAACCTTTTTGTGAGGGCGCATTAACAAAAAAAAAAGTTTCAAAAAGTTACTGTTACTCTGAATGTATGTCCTTGATTTTTTTTTAAGATTAAATCCTTACTCTTAACTCATTCACTGCCAGGCATTTTCAGACCCAAACCGTAAATTTGTCAATGGCAGTGAATGAGTTAATTCACTCAATGTTTTTGTCGTAAAAATGAAAAAAAAAAACTAGTAAAAAGAACAAAACTTATTTTTGTGCTTTTTATTGTTTTAGAAAAAAAAAATAACGTGGCATGTCATGCATTTTTTTTTTTTTACCCCTTCCCCAAAATAGCACTTTGTCATTGTCATTGGCTGACAACCTTTGGCGCTTGTCCGCCGCATTCACCTGTGAGCGACGACAGCGTCCAATACTCTGCTCGCATCTCCTGCGCCACCTGGAGGGCGTCTCGTTCTATCTGAGCGTATTGAGCAGGAGACTGCCAGACAAACAACAAGATAATCGGTGACCAATCCAAAGCTGGAAAGAGTGCGAGACTTACGCTCAGGTCTTTCTTGGTGCCAACCAGAAACAGTTGAACTGCCGTGGGGTCGTTTTCTTTGAGTGCATCTTCAAGCCACTGCCTGAAACGACACGACAACAACTCACCGATACACATTACTGCACCATGTCACGTCACATGCTAAGCCTAACCAACCCTTGCTCTAACTAACACCGACTAACGCGAATCCTAACCATTCGGAGGCTAACCCTAAAATCAAGGCGAACCCACCTCCCCTCCTAACCAATCCTCATCATCCCTAGCCAGTGCTAAACAAACCTAGGCTAGAACCAATAATCGTTTTTTATGATGATGGCAATTTTGTCATCGCGGAGTTCAATAATCGTAATTGTAATTTAACTCAGATTAATTGCACGGCCCCGACTTTGCCACATTCAAAATAATAAGCGCTTAACAGCCCCAGACCCAAATAGCCGCAACCAATCGTAACCTAACCCATAGCCACCTCGAACCAACCCTAGCCTCGACCAATCTTACCTGACACTAAGTGCTAAGGAACTCCAATCCGCGAGCCCTACCCGAAGCGCAACCCTCCCTTTATTTTGGAACTTACCAACACAAAACAATCGTAACCGGAAAACTCCACCAAACCGTGAATACAACCTAACAAACAATATTCCTTAAGAGCTCCGAGTCAAACTAACTCCAACCAAGCCTAATCCAACCCGAACTCCGGCACTCAAGCAAGCCCAACGGTACCGACGGACGGGTTCAAAGCCTTCTCGACCAACCCGACCTCAAATCTGCTTTGGCCAAGATGCAAAAAAGAGCCAACGAGTGCGACGTTACCTGCAGTGTTCCAAAGACGCCACGTCGGTAACATCGAACACGATAATCACCACTGCAAGAAAAAGCAAGGCGACGCCCATTAGATACTTGGGAGGAACCTTTTCCGCATGTTTGTAACCAACGGGCACCGGCAGGGTACTCGCGGGTGGCAGAAAGCGAGTGACGACTGCTGACCTGACCACCAGATGTACCCCAACATATAAATGTATCCGACATAACATAACAATGGAGCGACGTGCAAACATGAAACGGGAGTCCCGCCCCTCCACTGCATTGATTTCTATTGAGACTTTGGGAATGAACACACTTAATTGTTAAGCGATTTTCATGCCTTGTTTTTTGTTGTTGAAAATGTCAGACAGGTGGCCATGAAAAAAAAAAATGACGGTGTGTTAGAAGATGTTTTTTCACCAAAAAAAAACAATTAAAATCAACATTTTTAACGAAATAAGTTGGGCCCAAACTTTGATCGTCCAAAACAGCCACTTTTCAGCAGATCCCAAAAATGGCAAGTTTGTTCAACCATTAGCATTGCATGGTGAACGAGAGCAAACCATTTTCGACACAGTTACATGGCACTCCAATTCATCCAAGAGCAGCGCTTTAGCAATCATTTGGCGAGCGCTGCCGCTTTGGAACTGTCGTGATTTTCATTTTCAACTGTGGACACGGTCAAACATAAAATGGCGGCTGAGCCGAGCCTGCCCGATTTGAAAAGGCCCCGCGTGTCTGGTATCATAACTGCATGTCTGATGTTTCTAACAACAAATTGGTAACAAATCTGAGGTGGTCTGATTACTTTCATTGACGAGTTATGATTAATTTATTGGAGCCAAACAGAGTTAGCTGAGTACTAGTGAATGGAGAGCCGGCTGGGGACTCCCGGTCCAAGGTGGCCGCATGTATTTTTTTTCAATGTATTTTAAAAAAACAAAACCTACCACTAGCCAGTTTGTAAAAAGAAAGACTTGGAACCAAATCCCAGGTTTTCTTGATAGCTGTGCTCTGCTCACATGATTTTCCAGGGTCCACGAGCGGTGCCACTGGCGCTAAATGCCACCCGTGGAGAAAACGGGGACGGATGACCGTAGCCTTTCGCTCACTCACCCTGCGCTCCTCTGTAGTACGTGGAAGCGATACACTTGAACCTCTCCTGACCCGCCGTATCCCACCTTAAACGAGCAGAGCAAGAGTGCAGAGTCCCAGTCGGTCCAGGTGCAGTGGCGACCCGGCGATATATGAACGGTGAAGACTTACAGCTGCAGGCTAAAGGGGACGCCGAGCACCTCGAAGCGCTCCATCTCAAAGTCCACACCGATGGTGGCCTTGTAGTTCTTGTCAAAAGCGTCCTTGCAAAACCTGAGCGACACATCACCGACTGTTAGCACGCTAGCACTTGAACCGCCCTCGTCCGAAAACAACATGATTTGAACGCATTAGCGACAACCCCCGCCGCTTGTACTCGGGTTTGCTTTGAGTTAGCATATCAATTGACTCGTAACACGCAGCTCGAGGCGCCGCTGTACTTATTAGAAAAAGTTATCGGGCTACAGGGCATGACGTGAAATTGTCATAAGTGTATTTGTACCCTGCTCAGGTGGCTATATGTGAGCACAATAACTGTTAGCATGCTAACCATTCTCATTTGGATCGGCATATGATGGGTCCACGCAGGTTGTCCGCATGCTGTTGCTGCTGTTAGCTAGTCACTTGTTAGCATGACATGACATCCAAAATCCTTTTCCTTTGTAATCCTGCCCACTTGAATGTTTACACTGTGCAGTATTGCTTAGGCTTCCTTCCCTTAAGTAATTATCATTCACGCTGCTGGCTGAGGGAGACTCGCAAATGAAGAATTTCATTGCTCAGTGCGACCGTGCTTATGCCCCCCCCCCCAAAAAAAACCATCTTGAATGTTGACACGTTACCTGTTAATCAGACAGGTTTTGCCCACGGCCAAGTCGCCCACTACAATGACCTTGGCAATTTTAAACCTGCAGTCAAAAGAGGAGGCATCAAGCCGTGAACACGGCATCATCACATCTTTTTCTTCTCTTTTTGCCCTTGAACGCACCTGACCGTGCCGGTGCGCTGCTCCTGGCATGCCGCCTTCACTTTGGGGTTGAAGTCGCGCTCGACGTGGAGCGCCGCATCTTCGCGGAAACACTACAGACACACGCATGGATTTGGGGTTAGGGTTTGTTTTTTTTAACATACTACATATTGTTCAGGTCAAATTTGAGCCATTTTGACATTTGAGATGAATAGAAATAGAAACCCCAAATGTCATTCTTTTACCCAGAAGTGTGTTCACTTTTTTTGTAAGAGGGTGTAAAGGTAAAGAGTGGTGTTGATGATATGAGTGTTTTACTTGAGGGAGCTGTGGGATGATGCGATCCTTGCGAACGGGCGGTAAGACGCTCATGGTTGGACCCCGCGTCGACATCAGGCCTGTTTGGTCAGTGTTGATTTATTAGGGAGGGCTGCTTGAATGTCGGCTGATTCATTTTTTTTTTTCTTTCAATCAAGTACCCCCCAAAAATGTGTAGCTCTCCAAGTAGCCTCATCAGGACCAACATTAATCTACAAGGGCATGGGCTCTTATTGTTCATCAGAAATAAAGCTGAGATATTTCTAAAAAAATAATAATATTATATCCACCGTAACATGATGGACAGTTTGAACATTAACGCTCCTTGTACTGTTATGGATTTTTTTTAGGCAGATGCTGATCCTGATATTTAGTAAGTAATTACTCAGCAGATTCATTTTAAATGTAATTGTATTATAATCGTTTTTTGGGGTCCCAACAACAACAACTAAAAGATATATTACAGACAGAACATATCATTTTTCTAGAACAAAAACATGCAAAAAAACATTAAATGATGATTCTATGTGATGACTTCAAAGTCATGTGATGACTTCAAACTCATCATATACATATATTTATGGACATGTACATATACATATAATTTCATATATACATACATACATAATAGTCGATTTTCACAGATGATAAAGAATATAGGCCTGTGAACAATATTACATTGTCTGTCTACATGTGTTGACGCACCGTTTGTAATCAAATATCTGTTGCTAAAAGAGTTAGAACGCCGCCACTAAGATGTTATTCATTAGGCTGTGTGTGGGGTTTTGCATCGTTTGTTACCAATAGGCTAGCTCTATTTTAATGAGGCACAGCTAGGTGGTTCTTACAAACAGACAACGTGAAAAGTGGAGTTGAGTCTGTTGCCATGGTGACACTAACAGGCCAGCAACGCGTCCAACCCCTTTCAAACTTTGCCTAGTCGGCTCCTAAAAGTCTTCGTTGACAAGCACAGTACACGACTTTAATCACATTTCAGATCCGATGGTGTTGAATTGTGTGAAAATGTTTTTCTAAAAATCCGCAACGATGTGTGTGGTCCTCCGCGAAGGCTCGTTTGAAAGAATGCTGAGGGAAAGGGTGACTCACGGTGAGGGGGGGGGGAACAGCAAAAGAACGTTGAACGTTTGTATCAATGGCTGGAAAACCCCGAAGGACCAGACAACTTTAATCGGTTTATCATCTTACTTTAAATCCTATTGTTCGTAAAATGTGGAAAAGAAGACCAAGAAGAGTTGCCCGTTTCCAACTGGACTTTTAAAAGCATCATCAACCCAAATGTGCCATTAAAAAAACGGTATAGCATAAAAGCACACTTCTATGAAAGGAAGCTAGTCAAATAATTAAGTGGCCGTGAACGGTGAAACTGGGGGGGGGGGGGAAGAAGTAAGGAAAAGAAAAGAATCCCTTACCTTAGCAAGACGAGGAGGTGCTAGTGGTGGTCGCTCTCCTTTTTATCTGTCTTTTTCCTCCCTTTCGGATTCAAATCTCAGTCAATGTGAGGCCAGCACGGTCATGGTCATGGCAGGAGTGATAAATTATGGATTTGTATGCGGGATGGTGGCGAAGAAATCTTATGAACAAAAGAAGAAAAGGGGAGAAGAAGCAGCAAAACTAAAACCGCAGAAACGAGATGTTGCCATTTCTCCTCAGCACAGCGCGACCTCTGCTGGACCAAAGAACAAAGTACCGGACGTGATGTATGCGGAAACGGCTGTCGCTTGATTAAAAAAAAAAAAAGTTACATAATTTTATTGTTGTAATGCCTAAATTGTTTTTAAGGTATATGTATCATGTCTAACGCCTCCGAATTGTATTTACAGTTTTTGTGTTTCCCAAATTCGTCTGTGTTGGCTCGGGGGGGGGGGGGGGGGGGGGGCAACACATTTTGACCATATGCAGCGTTCAGGTCCCATGGGGGAAAAAAAAAGTCGGAATTTCCTGCCACCTTTTCTACACCGATCGACTTGATCTATTATAATTTTCTGTGTCTCAATGTGTGTAATAGTCCCGTTAAGTCCCGTTTGGGTTACTACCACACATATGCTACTGAAAGTCAAACTCTTTTTAATGAAACATTCTTTTCAATAAGATCACTGTAAATACGACCATGCATCAATTGTGACTTTGCGCTTCTCCGGAGCTTAAAAAAGTTCAAATTAATAGATCAATGATGACCATCATTACGTATACCAACACCAGAAACACATTCAAACACGTTTAATTTGCAATTTCACGAATAGAATCAAAACATACACTTGTCGTCACTCCTTAAAAACACACGCAGTCAAGTGATTAAAGAAATGTCAGCTTTTTTTAACAAGTAGAATGCAATTGTCTTTGTTTTTAAGAGGCACTGGGGTCAAGGCACTGCAAACAGGTCAGATATTGCTTCATCGTCATTTCTGTCCGTGCGCCATTGTTGCCTTAAATGATCTAAAACCATAAATCATTTAATATTTTTTACGGTGTGATTTGTATGTGTAAAATGCATTTTAGCTTGAATATGCACTTGCGGCTGTTTATATTTGACAGACATCAATGATAACATTGAAAAAAAAAAGGTGTAAAAGTACACTTGTGTTGAAAACATTTCAGTCTTTAAAACCTGCAAGTCACCTGAAATTGACCTAAAAGGGGGGGGGAAAAAAGCGCAGCCGTTTCCATTTTAATATGATCTTTCTTGCGACAAGGCCACTGATAGTGTAGTGGTACACACGCCTGAGTTGTGCGCGGGCAGCGTGGGATCGATTCCCGCTCAGTGACGGTGTCTGTGTGCGCCCTGCCACTGGCTGGCGACCAGTTCGGGGTGTAGTCTGCCTTCGCCCGTTGACGGCCGGGATAGGCTCCAGAAACCTCCCCGCGACCCTGTATAGGAGAAGCGCTTTGGAAGATGACACATGACACTCTTTCTTGCTACCAGCTGTCAAAGAACACTTAAAGTGCAGTAGATCACGGAAAAGCTTCTGATAACCCACACGCTTCAAATATTCGTCAAAGTGGTCAACAAGGGGCGAGTGGGCTTTGGGTGAGGGGTATCAGTTTGCCAACGGGTGCTTTGTCAATGGGTCCGCGCCGCGTAAACCACATTCACCAATTGGTTCATCTAAATTGGCAAGTGGACCTTTGGCGACTTCGGGCTGGAGTGCTGCCTTCATAAGAGAAAATCCACTCAATAGACACAGCGTTTGCCGTTTTTTGGTGGGCGCTTGCGTGCGGCGGCGCATCGTAGTTCGCACTTGAGGCTCAAGAGGGATTCAAACCCAGAACCTTGTGGCTGCGTGGCAGACCACTTTGTGCGCCCAAGGACCTCTTTTAACGCTCGGCGAGGAGGAAACGCTATCAGTTTGGACGTGCATCTGGAGCCTATCCCAGCTGGCTTTGGGGCAGGATCCGGGCCGCAACCTGGATTGGTCGCCGGCCAATCACAGGACACAAAGAAAAACAATGGAATGGTCACCAATCAACGTCACAGAAACAAGTCATTTAAAAGAGTCTCCGATGAAGCTGGCATACGCGTCGTTAGCCCAACAGCATAATTGCCCAAGTTAGGGGTGTCAAATGTGCGGACCGTCAATTTGGCCCGTGGGGATAGATGAAGTGAAATTTCAAGAAGATTTACTGTTGTTGCTCATTTTGTCCACTGGATGGCGCACTGGTCACCATTTAAATGACATTCTGAAAGAGGACCGAATTATCGTCGTTTATAGCTTCTGACAATTGACACGAATTGATCCCGGTCGGCCCGCTTGAGGTCAAATTGAGGTGAAGGCTGGCCCCTGGACTCAAATGAGTTTGACACCCGTGTCTTAAGCCATTTTAATTTACCAAGACAAATTGACAATATTGGTTAAAAAAAAAAAAAGAAAATTAAATCCATTGCCACCCACTACAAAGGCTGATGGGAGGCAAGAAGTCCCCCCCCCCCCCAAAAAAAACCCCCAAACAAACCTTCAAATATGACTTGTCGGCAACCATGCGCAAAAACCGCTACGACCGGGCGCTTCCTCGCCTCTCAATCGGTGATAAACTTTTTGGAGCCGTGCGTCCCGATGCGGGCCGCGTGGCGGAGGAAGTCGGAGCGGATGAGGCGGTAGAAGTAGACCAGCATCATGACGTTCGTCACCATCAGGGAGGCCATGAAGAAGGCGGCCCCGTTGAGCCGGGAGTAGTTTGTGCCGATGTACCACGTGAGGTAGAACTGCACGGCCAGGCGCACGGCCACGAAGGTGCACAAGTTGAGCACCTTGTTGACGTGGTAGGCGGCCGACGAGGTGGCGCCCATCATCTTGAGAAGCATGCGCAGGTGAAGCGTCACGCTGTTCACCTCCACCAACAGCGCCACCACCGCGCCGGCCACGTACAGCTGCGTGTAGAGCGCGTACACGAAGCACCAGATCACCTGGCACACAAGGCAGTGGAGAAACGCGTGAGCTCAAGGGACGCACTTGATGCTTCAAACGGGACCAAGGATGACGTTAAAAAAACAAAAAAAAGGATGCAGATTTAATTTAAAAAAAAAAAATCATAGATTTCTAATTAGCTTAGTTTGAATTCTTGATGCACTCGATGCTTCAAATGGACGCACGGGACCAAGGATGAGATTAACAAAAACAAAAAAAAGGATGCAGATTTAATACAATTTTTTTTTTTTTTTTTAGATTTCTAATTAGTTTGAATTCATTCACCAACTATTTAATCATAATGCTTTATGTACAGCCTTTGCATAATTGCAGTTCAGCAAGCAGACTTACCTATTCACTAGGGATGTAACGACTCACTCGAGGCCCGATTCGATTCGATTTTCCATTCGGTTCTGCAGCCGTCCGCAAACGCAATACGCGATGATGTTTGGCGCAAAAGCATCATTTGAGCTACACATTCAAAATGTGCTATGCATCTAGAATGAAAAAACCTTTCAAGACATCCTTTTGTAAATGAATAGAAAAAAAACCCATTTTTCGATAACCGGCAATCGAATCGATTAATCGGAGCGAAACGATTTTAAAGAGATGTTTGATTCATCGTTACATCCCTTCTATTCACTGATTTTGAGGGGGTCAATATTTTTTTTTAAATGGGCTGAGCGCAACTGACCCTGATTTTTGGTGTAAATGTATTATTCAAGATTTGGAGGGTGGGGATTTGGAAAAGAAACAAATGTGGTTTTTTTTTGCAATGCAATTCTAATGGCCGTCAATCGGTGTGAATTTTCACTATTCACGGCCCCTAACCAGCGTGAATAGTAGAGGCCCACTCTGTATATCGTCGCTGTCCTGTGAAAAACACTTGAGTCCATTTTTTTCTTCAATTTTCCGTGAATGGTCGGGCTGTGACGATTCATCGAAAGTCGATTTAAAATCGAATTAACCTGCTTAAAATATGCACCGATGGGGGAAAAAAAAGTACAAATTGAAGAATTTGAGTCGATTCCAATATACTAATTTAGAGCGCTAAAAAATGATGTTCTTGAAAGTATTTAAAGTATCATTGCGTATTGCGTTTGTGGATGGCTGCACAGAGATAAGCAGGGTAGCGATTTAAAAAAAAAAAAAAAAAAAATGGAATCAAAAATCGTAAACTGAAAATCGAATCGGGGCTTGAGTGAATCGTTACATCCCTAGCGAATGGTGTTTCCTCGTTCCAGACATCGTATTAATCCAAAAAATCCAAAATTGGACATACGTGTTTTTCACAGGACAGCAAGGATATGAAATTAGGGGATGGGCAGTACTGATACTAGGTTTCATTATCGGGCCGATACCAACCTTACGTCGATGTATCGGGTACTCGCGGAGGCCGCCGATACCGCCGTACGTTTTTCTGTGTGGACGGCACCCTTCATACGCCCATTAAAATGCAAGATCTGTACGTGCCGTATAAGTTCATTAGGCGCAGAGTGCATCATTATACGTTGCTACCAAAATGTTGATTCGCTCACTCGGTTTGGGTGCTCTGATGACTTTCTGGACAGCTAACAGGACATTTTGCTGGCTTGACTGAAGTCTTTTTTTTTTTTTCTAGGCACACATTAGTCAATGTGACAAACATTGACTTTTTATGATTTGGTTTTCTTACAAGTGCATGGTGGACGAGGAATTCCCAGGATCTTCTTCCGTTTCCCGTCAGGACGATATCGGCCACGTCCTGAATGAAGTACCCTGACGGACAACGGACAACGGGGGGAAACAGTCAGCCACGAGACAGGCTTTTGACATCTTTTTCCATTGCGATTGAGGAGATAGACGTACGTCCCGCCGACTTTGGCTCCGGAACCCGCCGTCGCGTTTCCTTTTGTTTTTTACACTCGATTTCGCCATTTAACAAAGTGCCTTGGATTTATCGGACTTTGTCATACATGATTTGATTCTCACTGACTCCGTTTGAACTTGAACCCAATTTCTATGTATTTGTTGCGACGGTCAGAATTCAACTTTTCCTTTTTTTATTTCACTTGACTGTGCTCAATGTTACGGAAGCGCATCGCTGCCAACACCGGAACAAAAACAAAAAAACAAAGTTCAGCGTCATGTTGTAGCCCGACTTTCAGGAAAGTCATTTGTCGTGTTAAACCGCAGCGCCAGGCGCCAAGCGCAAGATTTAGAAAGTGACTTGAAGTTGCTGTACAGCCGCCCGTCTGTTTGGCTGGGTTTCTGGGTTTGGTCGAGCTGAGCCGCGATCGGTTGCTACTGTACCCGAGCACGCGATGTCACATCCCGTCCACGGCAAGCGGCCAAATGCGCTTTTCATAGTCCATGGAAAATGAGGAAGTTAGCAAATTCCTCAGAGACAAAATGTGAACTGCTGAAAATGGCTCAATAAGAAACGTGTCCCTTTTTTGTGGATTTTTTTCACATTTTTCCAAACGTTCGAGGCTCTGAAAATGTCCGGCAGTCAATGAGCATAAAAACAAACGGCCGCTTTGGCTAAAAGGCGCATTTTCAACGGTGATGTTTAAGAAGACAGGTTTGATTTGAAAAAGGAAAACGGAGAGAGCTTTTTGTAAAATGCAACTTTTGGCGTGCGAATACAATGTCCAAAGTCTTTTGCGAGCCGGCGTATCCAAGTGTCGCCACTGTAATACACGTCGCTCCCTTTTGTAACAGAGTGCCGATTGCCCGCGATTGTCCGTTCCGAGGTCACGTCAACGCGTCTCCTTGCCGTCCTCGCGACTCGGCGCCGTTGGACGGCAAGCCACTCGTGGCCGACGACTGAAAGTGCAAACGCGACCGCCGCGGATGTGACCTGACCCCGGAAAGTGCTCATCTTCCAAAAGTGCTCATCTTACAGTATTGGACTGGGCTGGGCCGGGCCGGGCTGGGACGACTGACTGTCAAGTGCTACAAATGAGGCCAATCTCCAGCTAATTGTGTCCTTTTTTTTTTTTTTGGAAGCGCATGTTGGCTTGCTTGGGCTGCAGCAATCGCAGTCACTGAGAGGCCTTTTGTGTTTGGGAATGACTGGCACGCTGTGGCTCACACACACACACACACACAAGTATTGTGTGTGTGTGTGTGTGTGTGCGCGTCTTAAACAACAACACAAGGAAGTGTTGTCAGAGATTTGCGTCCTGGTGGTGACACGCAAGACGCAGTGTGCCAGTGAGTCCCGGGGGCAAAAACCAGGCCAGGTCAGCACACCATCAAGGCTGCTTCCGTGTGTGCTTTGACTCGGGGTGTCATAGTTTCATAGAGCGCCGCCCCTCCCGATTTGCGGCCCGGCGAGCCAATAGCGCAAATCCCTGTGTAATTGACCACCCGTTATACTGGACGCATACGCTGGGAAAATAAATACAAATATTTGAAACCCCCAAAAATGCCTTGAAAAAATGTTAAGAAAGCACCATTAAGAATTGTTCCCCCCAAAAATAAATCATAGAAAAATATTGACTATATATATATATATATATCAGATTTGACTGACCTGTGGAAACGCACACAAGCAGGTAGGACGGCGGCGTGTGGTAAAACTGGATGTCGCGTAGCGTCTCGGGCCACAACAGCACACTGGCAGGAGGGAAAAACAACCGCAACATCTTACAGCGAGCAGGAGAATAGAAAGAAATCAAGAAACATTTGGGGGTTTATGATGAAGGGTTCCAAGCTCTCACAATACCCCCCCCCCCCCCCCCAACTTGCATAACATAAGTCAACATAAGCCAACGACATGGTTGAGGTTTGACATCTATGCAGGTTGTCGTTTGTTTGCAATCGGCTATTGCGCAATTCCCTAATGGGCCGCACCCATTCGAGGGTTGCGTCCCACACCGCCGCCGCAATTTCAATACTCTCCAGGCAGGCATTTATGTTTTACTTTCTTTTTTTTCAGGATTTTCAGGATTCTTTTTGGGAGAAAAACTAAAAAGGAAAAAAGGTCATAGGTCAAAAAAAGGCCTTATTTTTTTCAAGGGAAAGTCTTCACGTTTCAAGAAGCAAATCTTAAAGCGGAAGTCAACCCCAAAAAAGGCTTATCGTGGAGGTGTGCTTGTTGTTGAAAAGCAAAGCTAGCGTCACTTTCCTGCGGAATGTGACAAGTCCCCCAGCGGTGAAGTGAAATGAGTCACCCAAAGTTTGTGTTTCACGGGGAGCGGGTGGCAGGTTTTTCCAGTTGGCGCTCAACCAATACCAGTCGGACTTGTACTTCCAGCGCTTGCAAACCCCAGCCAGATTTTTTTTTTAACTGGCTTCTACCCTCGTCCAAACATGCCCATTTTGACACCGGCGCGCGCGCACACGCGCACACACACACGCACACACGTGACTAGACAATGGTGCCGCAGTGTCCCAGGCAACACGCACACGCGCACGCGCAGTAATCAAGCAGAAATACTTTGTCACCGCGCTCAAGTTGTTTTTTCACTTGTCAGTTGGTAAAATGTTGTTTTCGGAGCACATTTGGAAAACGCCTAACTGCTATCTGTACTTTCAACCCTCCGCTTTGTCGGGGCGAGAAGCAAGACATTCCCCATCCGAAGCCTTCTTTGAGACAAGCGTTTGAACACAAGAACCATGCAGGCAAGAGTGTCTTTTTTTTCAGTCGTTACTCTCATCCGATTTTGTCGGTCGACCGCCAATGTTGGCAAAAGCACAAGTGACTGCAGCTATCGCTTTTGAAATGTAGCGGGTCCGCGAATAAATCCTCACGCGGTGAATGAATGAATGAATACTTTGGACGCGTCTACTCTGACAAGGCGAAGTGGAGAATGCGGACCATCTGTTTCCAAATGGACGGATAATCACTTGCACGCTTCCGGCTATGTGTGAATTGGATTTCGTGTCAGGCAACAAAGTGAGGATGGTCAGATCAAGCATGACTTCTCAGCCGCGTTATTTGCTTGCTATGGTGTGAAAAGAAAGTCTCTTAGGGCAGAATGGAGTCAAATAATCATGAAATAGCACCGCGTGTAGATCTGTTTTCAAACGTCAAACTGCTTCAGTGCAGGAAGTAAGTCACTTATTCGTACTTGTTGACTCTCCCGCGAGAGTACTTGTTTACTCACACACGCAGAGCCAGCGAGTCGTCGTACCTAGAGACGGCCCAGGTCCCGGTGAGGATCGAGTGCACCATGGACGCCGAGAGGTTCCTCCACTTCCACGCTTGGAACTCGTCCCGGACCACCTCCTTGGGCAGGGGGATCTTGTCCAAAAGCAGGTGGGGCAGCCTGAAGAGGACGGAGAAGAGCACCAACGAGGGTCCCGGGTGCCTCTTGATCACCGCGACCAGGGCCTCCATCCCGGCTCACCGCGCGTGCTCGCGCGCGCGTGCGCCGCCTCCTTCCTTCCTTCCTTCCTTCCTTCCTTCCTTCCTTCCTTCCTTCCTTCCTTCCTTCCTTCCTTCCTCGAGCTGGAAGCCTGGACGCGCGCCTCGCCGACGAGTGGAGCCTGCTTGCGACTGCACTTTCTCTCCGGTTGCCTGCACGCCAAGTCCAAAGGGAAGAAGAAGAGGACGAGGAGAGGAGGGTCCGGACGATTTTGGGTGCTGCAGTTGGAAGGAGGGGAGGGGCTCCACTCGCCTGTTGCGCCCAAAGTCGCCGCTCCGAGTGACCGAGAAGAAGAAGAAGAAGAAAGAGGAGGAGAAGGGAGGAGGAGAAGGGAGGAGGAGAAGGGAGGAGGAGAAGGGAGGAGGAGAAGGGAGGAGGAGGCTTGAGCGGAGGAGCGTCTTGTCGGGCGAGCGTGCGCGCGGACACAAACACGGAGGGCGGGGCCGGGCCGGGCCGGGCAAGACGCACGACGTTAAAACGCGCACAAGACTTACAAGTGGGTGAAACAAAGGCACGCACTTGAAAGGAGAATACTTTGTTGCCTTGCTGGTCAAAGAGTACAAGCTGGCCACCAAAGTCCTTCTTGTCAAACTTCAAAGACTTGGCTCGACCTCCAGGGACCGTCGTCATGGCCGACAGAAGTAGAACGACGCAAGCGTGCATGTGGCGAACATCATCGAGAGACACAGTTTCATTAGCACTGCAGCTTTATTGCTATTACACATTTTGTTACTCTGTATGCTTTAAAAAAAAAGAAAGAAAACAACTCAAACGAAACATGCCAGGGGGGATACGAGTTTGGAAAAAAAAGTTTTGATCGCCTTTTGGTGAGGAAAACACTTTTTCTATCTATGAATTTACACTTGTGAAAGTACAATTTTGCCATAGTATGATGAGATTGATAAGTTTCATTGGCCTTTGCCTAATATCTTTTAAAGTCGTAGAGAGGAGTGAGAGGAAGCAGTGCATCTTTCCAAAACAGCTGAACATCTTTATCAATATTATTAGCAATACAATGACATGTATATGGAAAATAGGGCAGTGCACTGTTTTGACATACAGTGCATTTCACATCAACGTCAACAATATTAGACGGGTAAAACCCATGAAGGATCTTAAATGAAATGTCTCTAACTCAGTTGCTCAACAGACAGACAACGGTCGCGTAACAGGCACCCTTTTCCTTTTCCACCGCGTATTTGTCCGGCATGAAATCACATCTGGAAGTATCACGGTTTCCCTTTCAAACAAGGTTCTGATGAATTTATTGTTCTTAATTGCAGGAAAGCAAATCTTACCAGCTGTAGTGTCAGTCAAAGACGACGAGGATAATTGTTGGCTTTCCACTGTCGTTTGTAATCTACAGTAAATATCCTTCAAATACCAGACATGTTGGCCAACATCGCCTTCTGCTGTCCACCAAAATGAACCACGCAAGTGCTCTCGCGTTGAGTAATTTAAGCCGTGCCTGCTCATGAGCGCAGTTCGAGGAGTGGCTCATCCTAAACGTTTGACTCCGCCCACACGAATTCTTGACATGAAGCGCCTTCTTTTTTTTTTTAGTTTTTTCTGTGTTAAACTATTTCCTTGGCGGTTTTATGGCGCGCCGTCTTATGGCGTCCCGTCACGTGTTTTAGAACACAATTTCACAGCGCCCTCCGCTGGGGACATGTGGTACGACATATGCCACTCATTTCTAGATGGAAGACGTCATTTGAGCCCCACTTTTGAACCCAATGGCCGAGACACTCAGAACCAACAACCAAACTTTACAATTTGTCATGGCTCTACAAGCCTCTTTTCAACCAGAAGGGACGTCACGACCACTTGCAGTTCATAGCCGCGCCCCAACTGACTGAGGGTTGAGAGAGTGTCATTTTCCATGTTCAGTAAAGTGTCAAAAGGAAGCGTGGCGTCATAAAACGCCACATTAAAATTTCGATGGGAGGCGTGACTTCAGTTTGACAGAACAATTTTAACTTTGAAACAAGCCAGGCCTTCACTTCAGTTCTGTGACCACTTTTAAATCATTTGCACCTCAAATTGTTTTGAAAATGACATCTGCTGTACCCTCCTAAAATAAGCACCAACAAAATTGCAATGAGTCTGAAAATGTTAGGTAGAACAAAATTTGGTTAAACGGCAAACTCCACCCCTTCTTAGACATCTCAGGGGTGGCCATTTTGTCACTTGTTGACCGAAAATGACAGTTTCTCAGTTAACGGCTCACCTGTTTTCTGGGGCTGAGCCTTGAGCAACTGATGTCATTTTGAAGCCACAGAAGTGACAAAATGGCCACGCCCTCAGATGGAAAAAAATACAGGTGGAGTTTGCCGCCAACTCCTATTCCTCAAATCAGAATGTTGTGGTTAGACTAGTGGTTATCTTTTCTTTTGATTGAAGATAATTCTATGTTTTGCTTTGAATGTTTTAAAGCACTTTGAGTTGCATTTTTATGTAGGAAAAGTGCTATATAAATAAAATGTGATTGATTGATAGTGGGCCGGCAAAGAAAATATTGGAAAGAGTTGTTTTTTTTGGCGTCGACTTAATGTTAAGGGTGCATTGCATAAGAGTTGTGACCGGTTCGGGGTGCTTGGCCGTTTCAATGAAATTGTGCCTCGCTTCCAAATATCTTTATTTCAGGAAACAATTTGTTTCAATACAAGTCCAGTGATGTTCGTCAACTGGCACTGACCTTACAATCAATGCTGTATAAATCACTAAAATTAGCACCATATTGCAAATGCACAAAGACAACAGTCCCGTAGCAGTGCCCCACTTTTGAGGGTTCTCAGGCTCTGCAAAAAGCACAAAAGTTGTTAGTGTATGCAAGCATGTGTTCAGAGTTATGTTTCTTTTCTAAAATTGTTTCTTCAAATGCAGTTTCATGCATGCATGTCAATTACATACAAAATTCATCTTCCATGTGGCCACCTTCAAGTACTACACACTATGACAAAAAGAAAAGCTGCCACACGTTACAATTAAGTTTCTATGATGGTTGCCTAACGCTGAATTCATTTAATACAGAAGCAGCTTTCCTCTCATACAGCACAAAAAAAAAAAAACAACGGATTACTTACAAAGACACATGTAGGCAACCTCCAAGTACTTGTAGGTGCCATAACAGGGGTCTCCAAACGCACGGTGGCTGGCTAGAACGCTACAGCTCTTTTTCCCATTGCACCTACGGATGCAGAGGAAATTGGCTTAGTACTAGTGATGCAACCATTAATCGAAAATAGTCGATTAAAGTCATCTAAAAAAAATGTCTAAATGTTTCCATTCCAGATGCATGGACATGCCGGTGACAGAGGATGCAACACAAAAAGGTTCAAACTTAGAACCATAAACTAAATCCAATTTTCTTTGGGTGGGCAGAGCGTGTCCGTGGGTGGGTACTGACCCCCCCCCCCCCCCCCCGGTGTACATCAAAATATGCACTTGTGGATGGCTGCAGTGCCACACAAACATGGAAGCCATTTAAAAAATAAACTCAAATCAGGGCCTTGAGTTAATGTTCCATCCCTACTTAGTACTGTATGAAGAAAAAAAAAACACACTTTGAAGTCATTGAATAGTATTAAACATAATATTAAGGAGGGCAGGCCTTAATATTCAAGTAGCATTTGAAAAGGCAGTCAAGTGCTAATCTACTCCAGCAGGAGGCGGTCATGTGACTTAAAAAAAAAACAAAAACATAACCGCTTGTCAATATATTTTTGTTTCCCATCCATTATTAAACCTGACTAAATTTTGCGTCTGCAATTTCTTCCAGAATGCCATTGTACCTGTTGGCGACGAACGGAGATGGGCCGAAGCATTCAATAAATTCTGTTTGGCCCTTAGGCCTTGCGTAAGCGCACGTGCTACGGTCGCGGCGTCCGTAGTCGGCACCCAAGACGGAAATCACCAGTCTTCCATCTGAAAAACAATGAAAATAACCATTCAACATTCAAACACTAATAGATAATGTTCAAGTACAAGAATCCATCATTGGGGGGCGTCAATCTTACCACAAGACAAATGTGCCAAAGAGCCTTCACATGCCAGCACAGTAACTGTTTTAAAAAAAAAAAAAAAAAAAAAAAGAAGAAGAGGAAGAAGAAGAAATTAGACATGCCACACATTCTTCATGTCACACGGGTGACTTACTTGCAGACACGCAGGTGAAATTGGTCTGCAAATATTTAAAGGTGCCAACGCAGGGATCGGGAGTGTTGAAAGCCGCCATGTTGACGTAACACGTGCTTTTGCCGTTGCACCTGCGGACACACATCACAACACCAGTCGGCAGTCACGTTAGAGTTGGCCTTTCGCAACAAATTCCATGTACCCTACATGTGCCAACACTAAAAATTAAAATAAGTCACAGCAGCTTGCAAGTGGAAAAAAAAAAAATAGATTATTCGTGTGACATTGTGTTCCCTTAGAGGCTTATCAAGCGTTTCATAGTCATCAGCAACAACTCAAATATAATCATGGGCAAGACAGGCCAATTGAGGGGAACCCCGAATCTTAAAACTCTGGGGCACATTTCCCAAAAAACAGAAGCGTTATTGATCTTGTATGTATAGTATAATTGACAAATGCAAGTTCTTTTGTTTGTGGGACAAAAAGGTATGTCTCACAATTGCACTCACACGGTCACACCCGCAAGCCTACCTGGTCCTGAGGCGATCCTCGACGCCTTGCTGAGCGCACTGAGTGTTGGCCAGCTGCTGTGGAGGTCTGCCCTCGGCGCACACCAGCGAGCTCGAGCGGCCGTACAACGCATTCAGCACGCTGATGACGCCGTGTTCTGTCACAAGGCGGGAAGGAGACACGATAGTCAACGGGGAATTCTCTTGCCAAGAATATGCTCCATGTGCCTTTACTAGTCTTTAAAAAATAAATAAAGGCATTTTGACCAAAGGTTGCATTTGTGGAATACGAGCTAAGCAGCAAAATTCACCCATTTTTAGCCATTTCAGGGGGTCGGCCATTTTGGAAAAGTGCAGCTATGTGCTGACCCGAATGTTGTTAAATGCAAGGATCTCTTTGACGAGCAAAACAGCTTCATGCATTTGAGTCCCTGAAAGGACTACTGAAGACTTACTGCAACTGAGGCGATGGACGTTCAAAGGGTACGAATCACAGGTGGTCACTTGCTCTGCCGAATGGACAACTGCGAAAAGTCCAAATGTATGAACAGGTCGTTTTGGAAAGACGGTAATGTACCAGACATGACCTTTGATAATCACCTGCTGTCAGGAGAAAACACGTTGCTGTCAGCACTGGAAAACAAACGTGACTTTAGACACAGTGGAAGGACAAATTGGTACATTTTCAACCGCAAATGACTTCTCGTTTAGTCTGTTGCGCAATAATGTGCAACTTTAATAACGTCACGCGCACATTGTACCTGTCGGCCAATGTTCTGGATGACTCTCTTGCGCAAACCTTCAGAACTGGCGAGACATGACGTGGACGTGGATACTCACACAACGCTGAAGTGCACGGTCTCAAGCAGGAGGCCATGTTTCACAGCACGCGAAGGCGGAGGAGGACGAGGATCACCCGCATTTATAGTGGCTGCAAGTGCTCCACCCAAGCTGAGATGGCAAAAGCCACAGGTGCTTCTACTCAAGCGGCAGTGGATTGGAAGCACCTGTGGCGCACAACAAACTGGGGCAGGCTTTGGACTTTCCGGACCTGGATTTGACACCTCTGTCAGAGAGGAGGATTTGCGTTTCAGCCGTCCATATTGGATCATCGCTTTCATTGCTTGAAAATCATCTATAGGCTGCCTGAAAGAAAAGAAACTAACTGCCTGGGATTTGGTTTGTGCAATTAAATAAATAGATAAAGACACGTGCTGTTTTCTACCTATTTTAAGCTTCAACCAGTCTGCATCGTTCTCTAAATGTAGTCAAATAAAGACCACGTATCAAATGACAAAGACCCAAAGTTCAATGAATGCTTTTCAATGAGCGGAGGGTTTGTTTTCACCGCCTCGTCCGCCATCTTGACTCGTGACGCCATTGTCCGGAATTGTCAATAGCACTCACTTATGCTAACACAAACACAAGGTGATACGCAAAAAAACGGCAATTTTTTAACAATCCAATAAAACCAAGAGTGATGGAAGAAAAATATTGTATTCATAGTACTGTAATTGGAAGCTTAAATGGAATGATATGGTGTGATGTGTTCGGACTCAAATGGGAACGTTCCGAATCGGCGTGTGTGCGTGTGATATGTCATTTGTCATACATGACATGATGATACTAGAAAATAAATATATTTCCGTGTTGTTGTTTTCTTCCAACTGTACTGAAACCCTTTGGGCTTTCAGAGCCATCACTTTCCATCAGAAGGATTGCTGCCTGGGGAGTTTTGTTGCGATGACATATCATTTGGAAATTGATCGCGGGACTGAAACGACAGTCGTTTTGGGAGGAAAGAAAAATATTATTTTGGAATCAAAAGGAGGACGTTTTGAAATGATATATTGAAATGCATAATGTGAGGTAAAATTACTGTGTCAATCTACAGGTTTCAATATTTAAGAACGATTAGAGTCATCTTATTATGAAACTACATTTCACTTTCCCATCACGGGCTAATCTGCAATTTTGAAATTTGTTGGCACTGAACCAAGTTTTGGGTGGGCCAAATGAAATGATCCGCTGGATGTCAGCAAAAGCACACGTCGAGAAGACTTGCTGGAGGGTTCAAGTGTAGTGCAGTCCTCCACCCAACCGCTGGGTGGCGCACGGAAAGTGCAGGTAAACCTCTGAGTGGAAGAATGATCTGTGCCCTATGAGTTTGGTTCGAATTTCTAGCACTGCATATTCATCAGCACAGCACTGATTTTTCTTACCATCAAAATATTCACTGTCAAGAATTCAATGTTTAATTAATATAACAATTGAGATTCAGATGGCAGAGATGTAGCTTGTTCTGTTTTTGTGCATCTGAGTTTGAATTCAAGGTTTGTTCTTTTTTTTCTTTTTTTTTTTACAATGATTTTCTTTTTTTTTGATGGCAAGAAATTCCAGTGTTAGAAATTCAAATTCAAACACAGATGGCACAGATGCATCTCTGCAGACGATAAAAACATTGTTGTACATACTTGATTTCTTTCCTGATTTGTAGAAAAGGATTTATAAAGGAAAGAAAAGGATTTATATATTTAGGTTTGGGTATATATTTAGGTTTTATACCTCTTTTTAGGGTGTGAAGTGAGGTCCCAAGTCTTCTTTAGGGCATTAAATTAGGGTTTCAATCCTGGGTTATAATTCCATTCAAGACTTGGAGTTTTAAATTAAGATCTCAAGACAGGATTAGGGTTTCAAAGTAGAGTTTTGGGCCAGTGTTAGGGATTTAAGTGACGGTTTCAAATCTTTTCAGGCCTAAAAGACAGCCTTTGGGTTTTAAGACAGAGATAGGCTTTCAAGGCAAGGATAGGGCTTCAAGGTTGATCTTCAAGACTGAGAGTACGTCAAGGTAGGGATTCAAGCAAGGCGTGGGCTTTCAACCCCGAATTAGGGTTTCAAACAAGGGTTTGGGGTTTCAAATGAGGGTTTCAATGACTTGCACCTCATCTGCACATGTGCAAACGTTGTTTCCAGTAAAGTAACGTATCACGTTTTTGAAAAGTAACTCCAATCAGACAAGTGTAGAAGATATGTGGGTTACTAAATAGGGGTTTCATTTAGGCTGGGTTAAGGGTTCCAAATGTTTCACCGGCCACTTCGTGAGGGACAGCTGCGCAACCACCACATTGGTTCCATAAAGGCCTCTCTCATGGGCGAAGACGTCGGCCGGGTGTATAAAAGAACCTGTCTCGTGAGAGTGTGCGTTGCTTCATGTGAGAGGTGAAGAGTTGAGCCTGAGTATTTGTTTTGATGGCAGCAACACACGTGACGTGACCCTTCTCGAAGTCCTCTCCAAACGCATCCTGTGTGCAAGTTTCAGTGCGGCGCATTCCCGGACACAGACTCTGGCCTCACACCCTCGAATATGTTGCCGAGCCGGTCCGAGGAGCGGCGGCGGCGGATGCCGCGCAAACTTCCTCGAGCTGCTTTTTCTCCAGATATGATATTCGTGAGAAAGACACCGACCGGCTCTCTCGAGCCGCCCCCGCTCGGCCGTCTTCATTCCTGCTGCAAGATGGTCTGCTTGCCATTACGCACTTTGAGATGGATGATAATAGTCGTGGTGCTGCACAGGCCTTTCTTTGTCACAACACAAAGCGTTTATTATCCCTCACGCCGTCTCTCTTTTCGCATCGCTTTCCTCTCGACGGCACCCAAGTCGGCGTCGGCCATTTTGGGCTGCGCCCGGCACCGTTATCCAACAATACACACAGAAAAAAATAATAATGATAAAAATGAAAAATCCTGGGTTACTTGGGTTACTTTTAGCCAAGGTTGGGCTCATTATTTTGACCCAGCAGATTGGGTGGAACAACATTGGATTAGCTCAGGCAGAAACTGGTCGCCGTATTTAAAAAAATCAGTTGGATTTACTTAATACATCGCTTGCTAAAAATGTGTTAAACTAATATTTATTGGAATATTTTCGGGGAAACTGGTAGAAAATGACATCAGTTAACCACTTTTTAACGTGCAACCAAATGTATGTATCAAATGTAATGTACGTAAGTATTTTTTTTTCCAGTACGGCAGCTCTTCTCAATTATTTTCCGTTACAGACTTAGATTTGATTCTGAGAATTTTACTCGTAAAATGGACTCGTTATAAGTACATCTCATTGTTCTGTATCATTGTATCACACCTCTCGTCCCATTGTATCCTCATCCACATAGGCGGAATGCCCAGCTCGGACAGTTTGTTTCGGTTTGAAAAAATGACGGACGACGGATGTGTTTCCCACGCTGACGGACGGGCAACTTTTAGTAAAATGCCCACCTCTGTACAGTTTCACACTGCCACCATCTCTAAGCGATTTTAGTAGACCTTGAATAGCTTCAGTTCGTATAGCATGCGTACAAAACGATGTGTTTCGTATATAGTTTCAAGTTCGCGTATTATGGGTACACATTTTCAGACTGAAACAATAACGGCAACATCATTGTAATTTGCGTTGCTTTTCGCGTGTTATGTTGCTCAACGCTTGCCGTAGCCAAGGCTCGGGTTGCCCAGGGAGACGGCGGAAGTGTTTGTTCTCCTCCGCCGCGATGGAGAAATACGAGAAAATCAAAGTTGTCGGAAGAGGAGCATTCGGGTAAACCAAACGGCGTTCAACTCGACAATTCATACCTCGACGCACTTTTTTTGAGTACTCAGGGGAAGAAAGTAGGCGCACGTTTTACGTGCAAAAAGTCACGATGTGAGACCAGAACGCTTCGCTAAATGTAACTAGCTTGTTGTTTTGTGGACAACACGCGCACGGCCAGTAAACATAGTCATTCGAAGGAAAGCACTTCTTGGTGTTTTCTTCTACTTAATTTGAAACGTCCCCCCCCCCCTGTAACATTCTTTTTTTCCACTTGTATTTTCAGGCAAGACAACAGATAGTACACGCAAAGTTGGCAACAATTTCAGGCATCGAAATTAAAGACAAAATGGAAATATTGCGAATTGAAGAGTTAGACGCAGAGGAATGAACCAGATTGACATTGGCAAAAATGATCAATATATGTGTGACATCTTGTAACTAATTCGAGTGTATTTTAATATGTTGATTAAAAAAGTCAATGTAATGAATTTTACAGTTCTATCTTTTATGTGTTGAATAAAACTTCCATTTTTAATATTTCTTGAATAAAAAACAATGTTGACAAATTCAAAAACTATATTTGACAAGTCTACATTTTGAAATGAACATTTCTTTTACATTACTTTTCTTTCCGTAAAAATAATTAAAAATAAATAGTTTTTATACTTCATAAAATATCTTGTTCATTGAACTTTTCAAAATGTATTTGTTGCATAAATGTTTTTTCATTAGTAGAAAAACCACGTTATCTTATAATTGAAAACTAGGGGATACATTTAACTTATTTGACTTATTTGAATTTTAAAAATAATTTAAATAATTGTGTTTTTTTTACTTTTCTTTTTTGATCTAAAATGGCACATCCAAAATTAAACTTTTCTTTTTTTCCATTGAGTAAAAAATTGAATTTGTAAAAATGTCTTATCTAAAAATAGTGTAATACCTTGTAACATTCAAATACTTAACAATCAAAACAAAAAACGTGTGACCAGTTTCAGACAACATTTTATGAACATAACAACCACCAAAAAATGCTTTTCTTAAATTAAAAAAATTGTTTGAAGTCTTGAAATATATTTTCTTGCAACCTGCTAATGTGAGGCAAGCTTATCGTTACGTTTGGAATATGCAGCGGCGGGTCAATAGAAAGGGCCAGCGGCCCGCAAATGGCCCCCGGGTGGCACTTTGTACACATTTGGTCTATACGCTCCAAATGCTTGTTAATCTCCCCAAATTGTCCGTCAGGATCGTCCACCTGTGTCGGCGGCGCAGCGACGGCGGTTTGGTCATCCTGAAGGAGATCCCCGTGGAGCAGATGTCCCGCGACGAGCGCCTGGCCGCTCAGAACGAGTGTCAGGTGCTCAAGTTGCTCAACCACCCCAACATCATTGAGTACTACGAGAACTTCCTGGAGGACAAGGCGCTCATGATTGCCATGGAGTATGCACCTGGTAAGCCACGTCGAGCCCGCGTGAAACTTGCCAGACATATTCGGCATGCGTAGACCCACCCCAAAAAAAACAAAACATGGCTGAAAAGACACAGGAAGGCTGCCATGTTAGGGTTTGATGACACTCTGTAAGTGCCTCTTGAAATTTCTTAAAATCAGATCTGGAGCGTGACATTTGTTCAGCATATCTCTCATGAGTAGACTTACAACAAAGTTTCAAGATGCCATGCGCCAAAACGACATAGGAAGTCTTGCGTTTTGCTTTGAAGCAGCCATTTTAGTGTCAATTTGGAAATCACCATGTTCCCTTCAAAGAAACGCAGCGTTCTGATGAATATTGCGTTTGTGGAGTATGAGTTAAGCAGAAAAATGTTGTCAAAAACCAATCCCAGCTCACCTGTTTCTTAAAACTGAAAGATGATTGGTTGTTACCTGAGCCGCCCCGGGATGGCCTAAAAGGGGTGAATTTTGCTGCTTAACTCATTTTCCACAAACACAATGTGAATCACAAAGCTGTGCTTGGACTAGTGGGGCTGCGTAGAACATTTTCTGGTTAAAAAGATTTTGGGATTGACTTCCGCTTTCATTTTTGGCAAAGTTCCTCCCCTCGCGAGCGTGAATGCTTGTTTTTCTTTGTGTGCCCTGCGATGGGCTTCTTACTTTGGAGCCTGAAATTTGGTTGGCGCGTCTTTGATGCGCAGTCCCACAAAAGTCTCGAGAATTCTGGAAGCACTTTGGTTTTAAAGAAGTTGATGTTGGCCATTTTGAAAGGCTCTTCAAAGGCAAACTTCTTCTTGAGCTTTTGTCCAGTTTCTCCCAAATTGGAACCACGTACACTAGGGAGAAGGACGTCGCTCAACTGCATGTGCTAGCAACCTTTCTGGGACTCCAAATAAAAGACAAAGCTCTGAATATGGACACTTGATTATTTCCAACTCTGATCTGAATGTTGACATGTAGGTGGCACCCTGGCAGACTACATCCAGAAGCGCTGCAACTCCCTGCTGGATGAGGACACCATCCTTCACTTCTTTGTGCAGATCCTGCTGGCCCTCTACCACGTGCACAACAAGCTCATCCTGCACAGGGACCTCAAGACGCAAAACATTCTGCTGGACAAGCACCAGATGATCGTCAAGATCGGCGACTTTGGCATCTCCAAAATCCTCGTCAGCAAAAGCAAAGCGTACACGGTGAGTTCCCTTTCACTCTTCGCCGTTTCAACAGCGCGCGTGTGGCCGTCGGACCGAGGAAGATGAGGGCCACGCGGGCGACGATGAGCGGCCGCGGTGTCATTTTCAGTCGGCGGGTGTGACAAAATGGCCGCCCCCGGAGATGGCTAAAAACGGGTGGATGAACTCTTCTTCCACAAAGGCCATATTGATCCGAATGCCTTGTTTCAACTAGTGGGGCTGCATGGAACATATTCTGGAAAAAAAAAATATGTTTGGCTTGACTTCTTCCACTTTCAAAAGGAAAAAGGACAAGTGTACTTTTGCGCGTTAGTGTGGCCCTAATGGGCCTCGGTACAATTGCATGCAAACTCTTTTATAGAGTCGTAACATGAGTGTATTTCCCTCTGCAGGTGGTGGGGACGCCATGTTACATTTCTCCAGAGCTTTGCGAGGGAAAGCCGTACAACCAGAAGAGTGACATCTGGGCTCTGGGCTGTGTCCTCTACGAGCTGGCGAGCCTCAAGAGAGCCTTTGAGGCCGCGGTAGGACAGCCTGAAGACACCCGCTCACGGTCCCACCCAAAAAGACTGCATGTGTATATTTTTTTTTTTCAGAATCTCCCCGCCCTGGTGCTGAAGATCATGAGCGGGACGTTCGCCCCCATCTCGGAGCGCTACAGCCCAGAACTGCGTCAGCTCATCCTCAACATGCTCAACCTGGATCCCTCCAAGCGGCCTCAACTCAACGAAATCATGGCGCTGCCCATCTGCATACGCCCGCTGCTCAATCTTTGCACGGACATCGGCAACGTCAAGATGCGCAGGTGACCGACCTTTGGGGAAAAGTCGGGAATATTTGCTCATGAAGCACCTGACCAAACCTCTGCAAAAAATGTCTTCTGTCCAGGATTGAGAAACCGCTGTCCACTGTGCAGAGCGGGCCGCAAGGCAGAGCCGGAGGGAGAGTGCCGACCAGCAGATCCAGAGGTAGTAGCGACCCAAGTACGGGTGGAGCCATCATCGGCCGGCCCGATAGTTGCCGTTTTGACCGGTATCCGCATCGGCCTTTTTCAAAATTCTGATGGCCGATCATAAATCGGTTTTAAACTGCGTCGAAATCAAAACAAAGACATGGGAAAGTTGAACATTTCTGTCATTTTTTCAATTTTGGAGGACTTCATCTACTGTAGAGATAAACTAGAGGGAGCAATTGTTGAAAGGGAAAGTCCAGCCAAACGTATTCTTTGTTCTATGCAGGCCCACTCCTTGAAACAAAGCATTGGGATGAATATTGCGTTGGCGGAATAGGAGTTATTCCAGCGGTTTTTAGCCATCTCTGGGGGCGGCCATTTGGTCACTTGAAAATGACATCACAGTTGCTCGGGTAAACGACCAATCGCAGCTCACCTGTTTTCCTGAAGATGAGCCACGATTGGCCGTTATCCGAGTCCGTTATCAGGAGCCTAAGCCGAGCCACAAACAGACGGGGAGTCCACGAAAGTGTGCCCTTTCTTCATGTCGGCAGACGGCGCAGGCGCAGGCAAGTTGCGTTCCCTCCCGTTGTCGGCGGTGTACACGTGGGGCAGCGGCATCCCGGCCCCGTTGCGTCTGCCCATGCTCAACACCGAAGTGCTGCAGGTGGCGCTGGGACGCACGCAGAAGATGGGCGTCACCAAGTCGGGCCGCCTCATCACCTGGGAGGTGCGTGAAGACAAATCACCTTGGGCGACCGACCACCGCGCACTGGCCGGCTGACCGCAGCGGAATAAAGCTTGGCATGGCCTACGTTTTTCACACGAAAATTGCTAACTGCACCGAAAAACATGGTGGACAAGAAATAGCTTCCGTTGTTCTAGGTAAACAGCGTTTTTTGTTGTTGTTTTTTTTTTCGGGGCAAGCCCCACAGTGTGTCAATGCTGCAAAAGTGGTTTTAGTCTGATTCCGCACGTCTCATTTCCGTGCGAAACGCACATGTGTCAATCATGAACCAAGCTCAAAGGGAAGTCAAGTCCAAAATGTTCTTGACAAAAATATGTTCCGTGCACCCCCACTAGTCTAAACGCGGCTTTCTGATGATTATTTTGCTTGTGGAACATGAATGAAGCAGCGTTTTTTTTTCCTTCTCAGGGGGCGGCCATTTTGTCGCTTGCTGTCGACTGAAAACGCCACGACAGTTGCTCATGGCTCGGAAGACCGATCACCACAGCAGGTGGCAAAATGGCCGCCGCCTCATATAAAACGGCTGGATTTTGCTGCTTCATTCATATTACACAAACGCCATACTCATCAGAATGCCGTCTTTACACTAGTGGAGGCACATAGAACATCTTATCGTAACAAAAAGGTTGGACTCGAATTCCCCGTTACCGGTGAGCCCCGGGGTTCTTATTGGGGAAACATTATTTCGTTATTGATGTAAAGCGCAGGGGCCGAAGCGTTTGCTTGTGACGTCCGCAGGCGCCGTCGGTGGGGTCTGCCGAAGTCAGCCTGCCCGGGGCGGTGGAGCAGACGCCGCCGCAGTTCATCTCGCGCTTCCTGGAGGGTCAGTCGGGAGTCACCATCAAGTCGGTCTCCTGCGGGGATCTCTTCACCACCTGCATGACGGGTGAGTCCGGACCTCGGGTGCCACTTTGACTTACGAATCGAGCGCGTGCCGGAGCTTGTCCCGGCCGACTCCGGGCAAAAGGTGGACCAAACCCCGAAGTGGTCGGGAATCAGTCAGACAGATTGATCAACGCCATCACTGAGTGGGAAGTGAACCCACACTGCCACAAAATGCCCAAATGATCACTCTGTTAGTGACTTCATACCTTCATCGATTGTTGAAGCTTTCTAATCTTTTCCTCCATTGCTGGCGATGGCTTAGCGGTTCCTTCCAATGCTTTCCAGTCTACCCGTGGTGCAACAGATCATCTTTGATCCGTATGGATCAAGCCCGGCCGTGGACTGGTTGGTGGGGAAAAAAAACAAAACTGCGTGTTCAGATGAAGGCAGCGTGATTAGTCCACGTAAATCGCATGTATGGGAGCATTTTGGCAACTAACTTGGGGTGAAACTAGATTAAGGATTTTTTTTTTTCCTGCCTCTCGTAGGGGGCATAAGTTTGACCAGCTACCCAATTGTTTGTCAATTAGACGGACGGGCATGTCGCGTGGCAAACGTAGTCAACGAACACGCCGCCTCCGCAAAGGCTAAATTTTTAAAATAAAGCTTACCCAATAATATTTTGAGTCATGCCAATGCAACTGCCTTAGTAGATGTTTTCCTTGAAGTTGGCCCGCGTGATGGCGTAACGGCTAACTTGACTTCCCTTTTCAACGCCTTATCGCACTTTTAACGCTTGCCACCAACATCAACACAATGCCATCCCGAATTCATTTTCAGCGCTAATTTAGGACGCTAACAAAACGCTAGTTAATTACGCCATCATTGTATGTTACGGCACAAGAGTCCAGCGTTAGTGGCTAGCAGCTAGCCGTTAGCATGAGCAACAAACGCCCGGCTGGTAGCTCAACAAATGTTACTTGGCTTATGTTTTGTTTTGTTTTTTTTACTTCTTTTTCCAGATTGTGGACCGAGATTACCTTGTAATGCACTCTCCACGGTTAAAGTAAAAGGATGTGCCTTAAATTACACTTTGAGGTCTTTTTCATTGTGAAAAAAAAATCTTTGCGAAATAAACTTTGCCTTCATTTATTTAAAAAAACACTTTTTCTCATGAAATAATTTTAAGAAAACATTCAACAAAATGTCTGGCAGGATACCTTGTTATTTTATACACTGCACCACATATAAAATAAGAATCGAACCTGCCTTATATTGCGTTAAGTTGGGTTCTTCAATCCTAAACGGCCATATTAGACATTAGTTGATTTTTTTTTTTTTTTTTTTTTTTCCAATGGGCAAAATCGTTTTTATAAAAATGAAGACAAAATTGTCTTTTTTTTTTTTTTGCTGACCAGAAAAACGATCCAATCCGCGACTTATGCGATCTATTGCACCACTACGGTCGACTGCCGCTAATGCTTTTGACTCCTTCCACGTTTTTATGCAATTGCCGCTTGCTGCTGGAGGGGCTAGCGGAGGAGCGAGCAGCCACCCACGAGCACATACTAATGTGAGATGTGCGTGCGGTCGGATGAATGTGACCGCCCCTCTCGCCACATCATTGTTACACGCTAAAATCGCCACCTTTCAACACGCAAATACGCAGAGTGGCAAGTAATAACCCGCAAAGTCAAGAAAGTGTCAGTACAGCGTTGTGTATTGACGTCATTTTGCAGACAGAGGCATCATCATGACCTTTGGAAGCGGGAGCAACGGCTGCCTGGGCCACGGGAACTTCAACGACGTCACACAGGTGCGCCCCATCCGCACGGAGGATCGTGTCACCTTGTTCATTTGGTGAAGGTCTTTGTCTGCGTGTGCTTATGAGTAGCTTCCCGTTTACAAGTGTAGCCACATGCATGCGGGGGATAGATGCTGTTACGCCAAATCGAATTTGATCCGGATCTGATTCCAATGACTGGTTTACATTGAATGAATGACCGCAGAGGTGAAACGAATGCACCGCTATTTAATTTAGCATGGCCCGATATCAGGGCATTTCCCCAAATGCCTTCCTCTGCTCCGTTCCCGCTCAGCCCAAAATCGTGGAGGCGCTCCTCGGCTACGAGCTGGTGCAGGTGTCGTGCGGCGCTTCCCACGTTCTCGCCATGACCAACGAAGGGGAAGTGTTCGCCTGGGGGCGAGGCGACAACGGTAACCGTTGGCGCAGTGACGGCTGAGCATTCTTCATTATCGGTTATTATCGGTTATTCGTGACGTGATCTTTTGTGCCCGGCAGGCCGCCTCGGTCTGGGCACCCAGGACAGCCACAACTGTCCCCGGCAGGTGCGTTTGCCCGGCCACTTTGAGGCCCAGAGGGTGGTGTGCGGCGTGGACTGCTCCACCATCATCAGCGCTGGCGACAGCATTGTGGCATGCGGAAGCAACAGGTCATGACTTTAGCGCGCCGGCAAGTCACCAAGCACGTATACTTTCCGAATGTACGACTAAGGTGTGCTTTGCGGTCGGTAACCAAAGCTGCGGGATCACGTTGTTTTGATAGCGTGACAACATGACAACATGCCACTTGTCAGTAGGAGCCCTCCCTCTGGAAGCTATTGAAAGAGACAAACTGAAATGGAAAAAAAAAAAAAAAAAGGCTTTTTTCTCATTTCAAAGCCAGTACTATATGTCAGTTTGACTTCTTCCTACAGATTCTCAGACTTGCAGAACAGGATGTTTCAGTTTAGGATATTTATATCGTAGGGTTTTTTTTTCTCAGTTAACTTCAATTTCTAACTGACAGTAATGAATCATTTTTCGAGATTACGTTTGGGCTTTTGTACTTCGGCTATTTGTTTCTCCGTTACTTCAAGGGGGAAGCCAACCCCAAGATTGTCTAGAAAAAAAGACTAGCGGTAGTCAAAACATGGGATTTGTGATTGATATTGTGTGTGCTACTCGGGGCTCAGGTGACAACCAATCATGACTCAGCTTCAGAAAACAGGTGAGTCGTGATTGGTTGTTACCTGAGCCCTGAGCAACTGTCGTGTCATTTTCAGTCGACAGCAAGTGGCAAAATGGCCGCCGCCTGAGAAGGACCAAAATGGCTGGATTTGAACTCATGTTCCAAATATGCAATATTAATCAGAATGTCGTATTTAGGCTAGTGGAGGCGCATAGAACATACAGTAGTATTTCAAGAAAAATTTGGAGTTGGGGTTGACTTCCCAATCAATTAGGAATAGAAGTAACCATTTTTTTCAATTGATTTCCTTGTCAATTATTTTTTCGATTAATCGAAATTTAAAAAAAAACAATGTCCCCCCCCTTTATTTGAAAAACGGGATATGATTTCAAACTGAAATTGCAAATAATGCACACACAAATTGACTATAGTGTAGTGGTACACACGCCCGAGTTGTGCGCGGGCAGCGTGGGATCGATTCCCGCTCAGTGACGGTGTCTGTGTGCGCCCTGCCACTGGCTGGCGACCAGTTCGGGGTGTAGTCTGCCTTCGCCCGTTGACGGCCGGGATAGGCTCCAGCACCTCCCCGCCGCGACCCTGTATAGGAGAAGCGCTTTGGAAGATGACACATGAGACATGACAAATCGACTACGATTCCGTTACTGGTTTGGTCTGTAACTGCTGTCGGAAAATAGGCAAAAACATTGATCCTTGTTTTCCCAAGTAAAAGCCGAATGTCTTATTTTCCTTCAACACAAAGGTAATCGGTCCGTTTTCATGGGAGAATACAGAAATGTAAGAATGTTGACTGTTAAGAGGCTGAAAGATTTGGAGCATTTTAAGTGACACAATATCTCTAAAGGAATAGTTGTTGCAGCTCCATCTTCAACACAGAAGTTGTTTGAAAGCTGTCCCTCCACATGTTGTCCTTAGGTTCAACAAGCTGGGTCTGGACAAGATCACGTCCGGCGAGGAGCCGAGTCCCTCGGGCCAGGTGGAGGAGGTGCACTCGTTGGCGCCCGTCCAATCGGCGCCGCTCGACAAGGAGAAGATTGTCTGCATCGACATCGGCACTGCCCACTCTGTCGCCGTGACAGGTCAAATCAGCCCTCCTCTTACACAACTCCAAATGCAAACTCAAATCCACCCAGTTTATGTTTGAAATTACACAGACAAAAAGATTGTTTTGAAAATGTATTACTTTTCTCTTCTTAAAATTCAGTCCACACTTTATTTTCTTGATCTTTTTAAACCGACCCGTTAAGTGTCAGACAAAGTTGTGTTTGTTTTGTAGCATGGACTTTTTTTTTTTTTTTTTACTTCTTAAAAGAATATATGTGATGTATTTTCACAAAATCAGGCCTATGCAATATCCATTTTTGTTTTTTGTCTTATTAGGAAAGATAAACATGTTTTGAAGTGAATCTGAACTCTGGAGAATTGAAAATGCATTTCTAAATTTTATTCTGAAGCTTTGCGACGGAGCGATTGGGTGCGAGTGTGTTTGGTTGAAGTTGTTTTGCGTTTAAATGTTTCTGGATGAATTTTTTTAAGCATTATTTTGCGCATTGTTGGTATTTGTATGTGTTTGAACGGAGCCCCTCGGAAATGAGATGATGATTCCCGAGGGGATATTCCACGAAAGTGAGGCGGACGTTCACCCCCTTGGTTGTCCCTCTCCAGAGAGCGGCCAGTGCATCACCTTCGGCAGCAACCAACACGGGCAGATGGGCTGCGGTTCCCGACGGGGCGGCCGCGCTCCTTACCCGGTGCCCGGCCTGCAGGGCATCACCATGGCGGCCTGCGGAGACGCTTTCACGCTGGCCATCGGGTCTGGTGAGTACGCGCTGGCGAGGAATTCCTCGCTCGAGACCTACCGGGAATTTCCTGAAAGTAGGGCTGCAGCTAACGTGTCAGGAAATGGACACAAATGTGGATGATTGTTTTCCAAAATAAGAGCCCATGCTTGCAAATGTCTGCTTTTGCAAGGTGATCGGTCTGCTTTCGTGCAGGACGACAGACATTGAAGAACATTTAGTGCCCAGAGCTGGGGGGGTTGTGGGGTTGTACTTGACTGAAAATGTCTGGCAATAAAGTCAACTCCACAGTTTTTTTGGGGCTTAAAAGTGATTTGTTGCCGATGCGCCTTTGCGTGCTTGTGTGTGTGTGTGTGCGTGCGTGTGCGCACGCTCTGCTGGAGGGTACAAATGGTGAAATGTCACATTGTGCCAGTGATTGGCTCCCCCGGTGTGAAAGGCAGCAGCGGCCGACCTGCCTGCCCGCCTGCAGCTTCTGCCCATCAAGGGACGCCTTTGTTGGCAGATGGAGCCATTGTGGCGCCCCTGCAGGAGACACCGAGCGACGTCTGCGTGTGTGCGCGCGTGTGTGTGTGTGGGGGGGGGGGGCGCGTGTAAATGTGTACGTTTTATTACTGTACATGAAATAAATCACACACACAATGTGGCAATCAAATTTTGGGGCGAGAACCAAAGAAGTAGTCCCCGCAAAACTTAGCAAGTCAAGGTGTGTGCGTATGTGCACATGTTTGTGCTCCTCTCTGGGGACTTGAAAAGCACACTCAGGTTATTGGAACCAATTTTTAAATGGAATTCCATTTTTACTTTTTCTATGGGGAACTAAATGCTGGTCCACATGAGGCCAAGCAAGCGATCAAGTTGCGCGTCCGCGTGCGTTCCGTGCCGACCTGAATTCTCTCATCTTCCCTGCCGGCAGATGGCGAGGTGTACACGTGGGGAAAGGGCGCCCGCGGGCGCCTGGGGAGGAAAGAGGAGGACTCGGGGATACCCAAGGCGGTGCAGCTGGACCAGAGCCAAGCGTTCACCGTCACGTCGGTGGCTTGTTGTCATGGCAACAGCCTGCTGGCAGTCAAACGTAATATTTTACCCATTGGCCTTTTCTGGGGGGGGGGGGGGGGGGGGGGAACCAATGTACTAATCCCTCCATGAGCCGTTCATCTTCTCATTTGAAACTTCAAACAGTCCTCTGGGATTCAGCGGCCTTTTTTGAGATTTACAGCCTAAAATGCCTGATTTGGTGTCAGCATTTACGCTGATTACAGAATTCTTTATTTGAAATTTCGGCCACCAAATCCAGTTTCAACGAGCAACATGACATTTATTAGTAGATTAAGTTTAGTAGAGCCTGAAAAAGTTTTCACGAGACCATTCCCAAAGAGGTAGAGGAAGTCAGCCGTTTTGGTTTGAAGCGGCCATTTTACTGTCGGGTCATTTTGACCAATTGCAGGGGTCCTCCAAAGATCAACTCGTTCAGCCCCTAATATACAAATTGTCTTGTATTGTATGAGTAGAGCCACAAAGCAAGTCCTAAGAAACCATGCCAGGAAAGACACAAAAAGTTTGCCATTTTGTTTTGAAGTGGCCATTTTAGGGTCATTTAGAAGATTTCCAGGTGTACACAAACTACGAGAGATTTCTTCTCAGATTTTAACCATACACCAGACAAATGGTTGGCATTCACATTTTTGTAGTTTTCGCCACGAAGCATGGTGGTGAACTTTTGGTGACTGTCCATAAAACACAGAACTAAGCATAATTCGGCTCATGAATTTTTATATTATTATTATTTTTTAAATGTATCTCCCAAAGCCACTTGCACTCAGTGACATCAAATGTGCTAGTCATGCCTATTGATAAAAAAAAGTCTCAAGAAGCCATGCTTGAAAAGACACTGGAAGTCAGCCATTTTGGTTTAAAGTGGTCATTTTAGTGTCATCTTGAACATTTCCAGGGGCACTTCAACTCCCCCTTGTCAGGCTGCAACCAAATTGAAACTCTTTCTACTCGAGAGATGGATGACCACACTAAATGTAAGAACTGCCCGAATCCGTTCGCAGTGCAAACCAGCCAGTAGAGTCCACATTAAAAATAGATGCAGATTTAGAGAAGATTACAGCGCATCACAATTGAATAAGTCATCGAGATGTTGTCGGTAATCCTTGCCGCCGCCGCCGCTGTTTGAAAACGCACAAAAAGAGAACACGATGGCCGAAACGGACATTGACGCATGCGTGACAAAGTATTCGACTCTGTTGGCCTCATTTTGGCATTTGGATTGATGGCTCAACTGCTTACAAGGGCTGTATCTCACGTTTCAAATCTCTTGTTCCAGCTTTGCTCGACGAAGCTGCCCCGAGATGACTGCGTCCGCAAGCCAGCTCATTTCCCTTAAGAGCCAAATTGTCACTCGTGCGTCCTCTCACTTTGCACCATCAACAAAACGTATTAGAACAGCTTCAGGAGATGAGAGTGGAACAACAGCTTCCGCTCTTTGGACAACATCTGGAATTTGGGTTTTCTGACCTGGGAACAGAAAAGGGAAATTCCACAAACTGTTCCCACAACGCATACGACGCTCCAAAATGTCACAACAATGGGGCACGACAAAGAGGTCTCATTCCCCATTTCTGAAGTGGTGACCCGCGTTTATACAAGTCAAACCAGGCAAAAAAAAAAACACAACCAAAAAAAAAAACCCTCAAAAACCCGCGCATTCGTCATCTTTTTAAACATAGCCGCGTGTAATTACATGTGAGATGTTCCTTCCAGAACACATTATTACAGAGAACTGAGGACGAACAAGATAATTGCATGCAGAAAAATGAATCAGTAAAAGTTATCAACTGAAATGTCATATATATGAAAATGTCCAAATTAAGGCCACTAAATGTCATTCATCTGCCTGCCAAGATATTTGTCTACAAAAAGAATCTAAAGTTATATTCCTTTTTGATGAAAAATTGGGATGCTGTTTAAATGAAATGAAAATGGGGGGGGGGGGCACGTCCATTTAGTCACTGCTGTCAACTAAAAATGAGTTGTTGTTCAGGACTCAGGTAACGACCAATCGCAGCTCATCCGTTTTCTGAAGCTGAGCCACGATTGGTCGTTATCCGACCCCTGAGCAACTGTGATGTCATCCACAGAAGTGACAAAATGGCCGCCCCCTGAGATGGCTAAAAACAGGGAGCGGCGTTTGTGTGACTTAAGCACTTAAATTCTTTTTAGTTGTAATAATGTCATTACGTCATTGTCATGTCATTTTTTATAAAGTCCAATATCAAAGACCACTGTTTCTCCTCATGAAAATACACCTTACAACAATTTTTTGGGGGGGGAAGCCCGAAACGGATTAATGGCATTTCCATTCATTTCATTAGGAAATGATGCCTTGAGGCACCGCTGTGTCCAGCAGGCCGCTCAAAAATGGACAGTGGGCCTGAATTGGCCCCCCGCGAGAAGTTTGGACACCCCTGGCCTCGCCTGACAGCCAGTAAGTGGAAGCCGCCAGGGCGCCGTCCCGCCATTGTGGCGCCGTTGTCGCGCCATTGTGCCGCGTCACGTGCGTGACGAGCCACCAAAAGGCCCGTAAGAGTGTAAACCTGTTCCAGGCCCGCCTCTGCCCCCCACGTAAGCCTTCCCGTGAATGAAGATGTTTACAATGCGCACTGGGAAGGACAGTGGAGTGTTTAAGCGAGTCGTCAGTCAAATGACCCGCGCTGATGCATGCTGATCCCCGAACACACTGCTCACATTGTGCTTGATTGGATTAGGCAGTCCAAGATGGTGGTGGAAGTACTCGCTGTCTGTTGGCGGACACACACTTGTGGTTAAAACAAATATAAAAACAAGAACTCAACTCCATTACTTCAAAAAAAAAAAAAAGAAGTTTACAGGTTACAGACTCTGGATTGTGAGAAAGGAAAAGTACAATAGTACAATACTGTCAATTATATAAACCTTATCCGTGATGTCCTTCCGGTGGCACAAACGCAAGCATTCTCGTAGTAAAGTGTGTTCATTTTATCAGCCATTTTTGTCTTATTTTTAATCCGGTTTAAATGGCGGGTATTAGTTTGGATCGACCTCATCCCATTCTTGTTTAGTCGAGTTTTCGTGGACGATAAGGCAAGCATTTTACAGTAACTTCACCCTAACTTTTTTTGATTCTTCAAGTTTGGCTCAACAAAAACTGCCAACATTTTGGTCTAGTTTTAGTCGGCACGATTTTTGTTACAACACAAAACCTGACTATCTGTAAAAACTACATTTAACAATACATTTCAAACTCATAGGAAAAACACAGCTATTCTGTTTTAGGCAAAAAAAAAATATTTTTATGCTTGCATGCATTTATTTATTTAAGATGCCAATAAAAATCAAATGTCCTTGTGATGTTTCTGTGAAGACAAGTGTTTTATGTCACCCTTGGGATGCAAAGTTCGACAGCAGTGGTCCGCAAACTTTTTTTGTTGTTGTTTTTTTTTTTATCTTGGGACCACATTTTGATAAAACAAAACTCCGGCAACCCCAGACCATTGAAACACAGACGATTTTACTTACGGTAATGCTACATTTGGGCTATGTATGAAAATGTAGGTTCAAGTTGTTTATATTAAGTGTACGGTTTTATTTTATTTGACCCTGATGAATGGTTTTAGTTTTTAGTTTGCGTTCATGTGCAGCTCATTGAGTACAAATCCAACTTGACACACAATTGCAGAAGATCAGCAAGTGGCTCCTATCGCTCCATGCTACAAGCTAGTAAGTTAGCCGGCATTAGTTTGCGCAGTGTTTAACGTTATTGTTGGAACATTATAGCTGTTGGGACACTATAAACGGCCACCAGCAAACTTTTTGTTAACTGACCACGATGTTTTTGTGGTTAACTGCGATGTGTCTTTTCAGGTGTGCTGTGTTAACTTTTTCCTCGCTATCTTCTTGCGCCCACATTCCTTCCCTTCTCCTAAAATCAAGTGTCCCGTTTTTTTCCTCCACTTCAATAGGTTGGACGTCTTTTCATTTTCCCGCGGCCAGTGCAAAGCATGACCTTTAATGCCTTACTTCTTTTACGCATGGTTATTTTTGCCGTTACTGGCAAAGCGCTCCCTACTGACCTCGCGTTATTTTGCCGTGAATCGCACGAGAACTTGGTCGAGAGTGTGGTAATCAGTCATTCATTTTCATCTCGTAGATTTTAGCCCCAGTTTTTATTTAATGAATTACATTTTGGTCTTGTCTTCATTAGTCCACGCAAAATGCAAACTGATTTATAGTCCCACTTATTGTTTATGAATGGAGGTTTTAGTCGGGTCGAGTGTAGTTTTCGTCCGGTGAAAAATGTGCGTCGACGAAAATAGTTTTGGCTAACTTTTGTTTACGAAATTACAAGCGTTTCATATCTTAGCCACCGAGAAAAACGGCTACTGACTTCAGTGATGGGTTCGCACTCCCGCTGCATTTTGAGATATTTGACGTATCGGTTACGATTTGGTGGCCAGCAGTGCAGGGAAGCAGGCAGGCAAGTCAGAATGAAAATTAAAAAAAAAAAAAAAAAAAGAGACGACTGGGAGAATCGACAACGAGACAGATCTGGACAACGTGTGTGGCTGGAGGGAGCTGATTGGTAGACAAAATGAACGGGGACGATGGGAACAGGCGGAGACAAATTGACAAGAAACGAATATGAGATGGCAGGAAAGACAACATGGAACAAAACAATATATTGAAAACAATGTAAAAGTCCACAATCACAAATCTTGAAAATGTCCCATGCAGTAATGTGCTTGGACGGGAGGCCCAACGCTGGCCGTACTTTCATATCATCGAGTAAATCGATTCAGAAGCAGGCGTGGTGGAAATTCAGACATAACGTGATCATTGCGCGACTGGCTAATTAATTGACTTCTCTGTTGCTCGGATTAGTGGCCATTAATTTGTTCTTTTGACGCGGAAATTGACGCTAGCTAGCAGGCTAGCCATTAGGGTTTGCAAATACTCAAAAAGACAACCCAAGCAAGCATTTTCGATGGAAGGTTGGTTCCCAGTCTGTCCCTTTAGAAGTGACGACGACACGAACTCCAGTGGGATTGATTAAAAACGTCTCAGCTCTTCTCTGAGCTCATCAGTACTCCACCAACGTTAGTCGATGGACACAAAGGATAAAGGCTTGTGATTGTCTGTACGGCGATTTACAACATCCACTCAATTCATCCTCTTTACCCGCTCGGTCCGGTGGATTCATTTGGATTTTTTTTTGGGCTCAAGTTAGAACCTAAACCTGAGGGAATCACAATAGTTTTTATTTTGTCTTTGTTTCAGTTCACTTCAGTGGGAGTCATTCACCTTTCTGCCACCTTGGCACCCATTGTGTGTCCACTATGAAAAGCTCTTTTGGATTTGTCATTCCAAAGTAAAAGTTCTCGCGTTGTGTTATTAAGTGGAGGTACTGATATTTGTGTGAAAAAAAAAGATTCAACCCATAGGTCATAGTAAAAGCAAAAACGCGAACTCTGAGTTGTCTGTCTGCCTGTCATTGTATTTTGTTCAGACTACATTTCAGAACATAACCTGCCATCATTGTGTACTGTACCCCCAGTGCCGTTAATGTTCAACGCACCATTTTATTTCTTTCTTTCTTTTTAAAGATGATTGTGCATGTTTCCCTCTCCCCATTGTTTCCCCGGTGATGATGTAATGATGATGTAATGCTCTAGAAAAACAGCAGGTGAAAACGGATCTCCGAGAGGTGTGTGTATATACGTGCACCACTGTCATGGAAAATTGGTGTTAAAAATACTGAACCTTCGAACGCACATGTTCACTGAACATTATTTGTACATTTTAATGTGCAAAACAAAAATACATTTGGGCTCATTTGTCTCTCCTTTGTTTTCCAGTTGCACCTCCAGGTGGCACTGTGGCGCTTCTGCTTGAGAATGAGTGACTTTCCCCCCCCCCCCCCTCTTTTTTTTGTATTTAATGTCGTCGTAATGACCAGTAAACCCGCATCCTACCTGCTCTTAATTGGCTCGCGGATAGTGGAGCAACATGGGGAACATTAGCACGCGCTTACGCGCAACAAAAGCTCAATTAAAGAGGAGATCAGAGGGGTAAAATGGTGTGAACGGCTTCTTGACTCCTCCTGCTTGGAGGAGGCGGAGGAGAAGGAGGAGGAGGAGGAGGAGGCGGAGGCGGGCCTCTGTGCACCTAAACAGTCGGAGGGCTTGCACACTGGCTTCAGTCTGTCAGCAGCAACGCCACCGCAGCGCCGAGCTTCACCCCCACCGGAGTCCGCCCGTTTTCCAGCAAATTGAAGCTTGGCGTCTGTTTTGGTTTGCCGGACAGGCGAGGCGACCACCCCGGACAGCGATCCCTCGGTCGTTCGGACGTCATATGAGCCCTTGGTCGCCGTGAAGCGCAAGAAAGGAGCCGCAAGGACAGGGACGTACGTGCGCCAGGCCGAGAGAACGCCCGAGCCGAGCCGAGCCGAGCCGAGCCCAGCCGAGCCCAGCCGAGCCGAGCCCAGCCGAGCCGAGCCCAGCCGAGCCGAGGCCAGCCACCCGAGGGAGGCTAAGCCGCCGCCGCCGCAGTAGGAGCCACCATGCCCGGCTTCGACTACAAGTTCCTGGAGAAGCCCAAGCGACGCTTCCAATGTCCGCTGTGCAGCAAGGCCATGCGGGAGCCCGTCCAAGTGTCGACCTGCGGCCACCGATTCTGTGACACCTGCCTGCAGGAATTCCTAAGGTACATCAATCTCTTCCTTCGTGTGTGTGTGTGTGTGTTTGTGTGCGATACCGGAGACTGTGCAGTTTCGGTTGAGCTTGGGTAAATAAAGGGCTGTGTAGGCGTGTCCTGCTCACCTTTCCACGGTGTTGTGTTTACACTGCACAATGACCCCAGTGCAGTGCCACGAGACAAGCGAAGCGTGACACATTCCGTGGCTTTTGGCTCACTGGCAGTTTGATAACACTAGTATGCGCTCACATGCGCACAAAACGTGCATGACATGGTGTGCAATGTCTTGTCGTTGTATTATGATTTCAAAAAAACAACATTTTTTCAAATGAACTCTTGGGGTTATCACGGAATCCATAACAGGTCGGCCGATTCGAAGAGAGAAACGGCAGTGTTGTGTCTTTAGGTGTACAGTCAGGTCAAAGATTCTGTTGACACTTGACTGGCGTCCACGCTTGTGGCTGTCGCACCTTTTGGGATGCCGTGGATTTCATCAGGCCACAATGTCTTTGGAGAAAAAAAACCCCAAAAGGTGACACGCTAATTTAGTGTTCTGTGTGCCTTGTCAGAGGTTCTGTTTTTGCACCGTTGACACTTGACTGTGAAAGGAGCCTGTACCGCTTGGGATACCGAGCAAGCAATTCAGAACGGTTTTCACTCCTTTCACGATGCACTGTCCAAGAACAAACAAAAAAAAGTCTTGTCATTGTGCTGGTAGCCTATAAATGTTGTGTTTTTGCGCTATTGACACCTGACTTTTACAGCTGGACCTTTTGCGTTCCCATAGGATCTCTGACCGCTTTTGGATGCCGATGGACTCTCGGGCGAGGGAAACCCCATCGGGGTTCACTGTCTTGTCAGTGGGGCCGTTAGCCTCCAAGGTTCTGTTTCTCTCCCTTTACATGACATTCCTGTACATGGAATCCATCAGCGCATTAGATCACTATGCAGTCTAAGAAAAAAAAAAAAGGGGAAGGGGGGGGGGCGGGGTTACCTGAGGAGTGCTACGTCTTCTCTTGCCTTTAGGTGTACAATGTCTAGTAGTCTTAAAGCCAAACATATTTTTCCCAAGAATCTGTTGTATGCAGGCCCACTAGTTGAAAGACGGCATTCTGATGAATATTGCATTTGTGGGATAAGACTTAATCCAGCTGTTTTTAGCCATCTCAGGGGGCGGCCATTTTGTCACTTCTGTCCTCTGAAAATGACATCACAGTTGCTCAGGGCTGAGGTAACCACCAATCACAGCTTTCTGAAGCTGAGCTGTGATTGGTGGTTACCTGAGCAACTGTGATGTCATTTTCAGGCCACAGACGTGACAAAATGGCCGCCCCCTGAGAGGTCTGAAAACAGATGGATGTTCCCAAAAAAAACGACGTCTTGGTTTGAGGCTGCACGACCGCATTCTACTGCCTCCCGGTGGCCACAAGGAGCCACAATGAGGTCATCTTGATGCACGCTTCAATTCTTTACCTTCACTTTAGTGATGTTTGTTTGAAATACAATATTACAGAGTGCCGTTCCCCTTCATAAAAAGCACATGACACTTTTTAAACATTTTTTTTTGGTACAAATTGATGACATTCCGTCAATGGGGAAGGAAGAGTTTGAGATGTTTTCAGTGGTCTTGGAACAAATTCCACTTGCGTACTGGCGTGTATGTTGCTCCTTCGCTGAATGCAGTCTCGGTACCAATTCTGATTCAAATAGACGACGACTGTCCCCCAATTTTTGGACAGTTAAGAAGCATTTTTGGTAGGGCGCTTGCATTTACATATTTTTCATCGCTAGATTTGTCCACCAATTGAGTTTTGAGGCCAATCAAAAACAGTCTTGCATTGATTGTCTAGTCTGCAATTTTGCCCCGAGGTGGCGCGCATGTGAGTGGAGGAGGCCCGATAGTGTGTGCTGTGCAAGGGTGAGGAGGAGGAGGGGGGGGGGGGCATTTTTGTCTTCAGTCCTGGATTAGACGCAGGGACTCTTTCACTCGGAGGGGAGCACTGAGGGATCTTTCACTCGGAGGTCAGACAAGCCATCGCCAGGCTTCGCCTTCTAATCGGCTGCGCAACCTGGACAAAAAGACGTCTTTGTTCATATTCCAGCACATGATACTGTCTTAACCACACCTAAAAAAAAAAAAAAAAAAAGTCTGTCAAGTCAACCGCCATAAGGCGTTGTATTGATAGAAATGAGTGTCAAAGCAATTCAGTCATTACTAGCGCTGTAACGATTCACTCAATTCCCGATCGGATTTTCAGTTCCCGATTTTTCATTTGAATTTTTTTTTTTTTTTAATTTTGAATCGCGACCATGCTTGTCTATGTACGCTGGTGTGCTGCTGCAGCCATCCACAAATGCAATAGGCAATGATGTTTGGCGCAAGCGTCTAATTTGATCGGCACATTCAAAATCTGGTGTGCATCTGGAATGGGAAAGATTTGAGATTAGCAGGAACAGATTTTTTTAGCACTCTAAATTTGTATATTCTAATGACCTAGGTATGTGATGTCTTTTGTTAGGTGTTGCTGCATAGGGCTTGTGAGTGCCGCGATGCCCGAGTTCATGAACGCAACATTCAGTGCGACTCGAATCAATTATGTCCAATTTTTTATTTATTTATTTATTTATTTTTGTCAATGCATATTTTAAGGAGTTTAAATCGATTTCAAATCAATTTTCGATGAATCGTTACATACCAAGTCAGTACTAACTATAGTAAAAATATGTATGGCCACACCAAATATTTGAAATGTATTTTGAATAACGTTAGCCTAAATAGTAAAATTGCCCAAGTCGTTTTTGAATGTTTTTGGAAAGCGAGACAAAGCATAACAAATTCACAAACAAGAAGGCTACGTTCACACTACGGGACGTGATGCCCACTTTGGATTTTTTTGTTGAATGCCATCTGTTCCCGTTGACATTACAATAAGAAATGTGACACTTCAAATGTGAATGCAACTCGTTGGTGATGTGACAAGACACGACGCACAAAACACGACGCACAAAGCACGCGGTCCAGCGTGTGCAGGTTCCTCTTTTTAGCTTCTCTTATCGACAGAGGAGGGAGGAGGTGGAAATCTTTTTGTGGAAATGAGGCGAGGCGTTTTGGTCTTTCGGACGTCGACCAAACATGCCGTCCCGTCATTGCCGCGCGTAATAAATGAGCCGTCTGCGTGGCTGAATTACAATCATCACCGCCAATGTCAACTTTAAGAGTGGGATGAAATGGACTCACACCAGTTTTGCCGATTCACAGATGATTGTTAGGAGTCTCCCAAGCACCGAGCACATATTGGGCTTTTGATAACGTGCCGGTCGGATGTATACGGATGAGCCTTCATACTGTGGACGCATCGTGTACATATCTGATTTATATCCACATACGAAAGAGGCCCAGGTCGGATTTGAAAAGTTGGAATTGTACTGTTCACACTAGGGATGCTCGATTTTGGGGAAAAAAAATGTGAATCAGGATTATTTTGGTCAGAATTGAAATCACGATTATTTAAACGAGGATTTATTTTTTGGTACAAAGCTAGAAAATGTCAAAACCCAAACAATATAAAGACAAATGAATTTCTTTGAAACACTGTGTAAGTTCCTTTGGGAACAAAAACAAAATCAAGTATGATTTTTTTTTCTTGTGTAAACCAACAGTGCATTGGATGGAAATGCATATTGATCATCGTTTTTTACGATTATGCCGATTTTGCTATCGTGCAGTATAATAATCGTAATTGCAATTTGATTTCGGTTAATCGCACAGCCCTAGTTCACAATGCATGAACAAAATCATGTTACTGGGCTAATGCTATGTTTGTGATTATATGTAAAAATTGTTGCGTGTAAGTGTTAATTTGCACAATTATTGTTCTATTTTTATTTGGAAATCTTTTTTTTTTTTTTTTTTTTCTCACAGCTCAGTCACATCCAAATCTGAATTTACGACATTTGTTTTTCTTGGCCATCCGCGAAAGAGTTGAAACTTCTGGTCTGCTTGCCCTCTACTCAACCCTCTCATAGAGCGACCACATTCTTCTTGTTTTTAGCTCTACTCACACCAACTCCTAAAAATACCCCCCCGAATTTGAAAGACTCATCACGTACAGAAGTTTCATAGCTGGTAAGAATGTCGCGGTTTTTCTTTGCGTGCTGCCTTTACAGAGGGGCCGCTTGAGTTCAGCCAAACCGGTTTGCTGTTGTTTTCATCACCATTAAAAAGAAGAAAAAAACGTGCTCTCACATTGACTGTAACTCTAACCAGGCCTCGAAGCTTGAAGACACCCCGAGGGGGGGGTGGGGGGTGGAGGTTTGACGACTCACCAGCAAGTAGAACCTCGCCTGGAAAGAGGAACACGGCTGACGATTACGCCGCCGAACCGTTGCGTCTCAGATAAGCGGGAATACAATGACGAGTTTGTGATGAGCTGTCAGGAAGCGCGGCGCGGCGCGGCGCTAAGCTAAAGGCTCGTGGAAAAGCAGAACTGGGAGCGGAGCGGCCAAAGTTAGCCAAGCTACGAGTGGAGCGGCCGCGCGCTTGTTACTGGGTCACGGGGTCGGCCAAGGTGGAAATTGGATTTGGCATGGCCGGTCGGCACGGCACGCCTGGCCGGACATCCCAGCGTGCGACGTGCCAATGCGGGGATGCGGGGATGCGGGCTGCCTGCCGGCCTCCATGTCATCTCATCAAACTGTGTTGAAATCAAAAACCAAAGATAGCAACAATTTGTCCATTTTCAAGGACTTCATTCACTGTAGAAAACCACACGGTGCTATTGTTTCACTTTTCATTGAACTTTTCAAGACACGCTGACTAGGCATCATCGGCCTTAAACCATGTGAACATTAGGCAAATCTGAAGAGTGAGTCGTTCAATAAACATATCCTTAAAGACGTTCCAACAAAGTTACGAGTTTTCATTTTGGGGGGATTTGCTCGCCAATATTTTCCTTTTTACTGAAAAATATCGGTATCGGCCCCGAAAAAAGCATATCGGTCTATCTCTAGTTATTGTTTGCGCCAAAATGAAACAAATCCATTTGGAGGGAATCATGAAGTAGACACTTGATTTTCTTTGATTGGCCACAAAAACAATGCTTTGGTGGCTTGGACCTGGCCTCAAATGTCACACCTGTGTTCTCCAACTTTCAGCGTAGGCTACTTAGCGCCAGCTCCACCTATGAGGTTAAAAAGCAAGCATCCATTTAGCATCCAAAGGTGGAAGCTGGTCCAGCATGCGGCTGGAGCAAACAAAAGGCGGGCGGGCTGATTGTCAGCTCGTCAATTAGCCAGGCCAGGCGAGGGCAGGGCAGGGCAGGGCAGGGCAGGGCAGCGGGCCCTGGCCGCGGGCCGCGCGTCTCTTGTGGAAAGGCGCAAGCCCGGCCAAGTTTGCGCGCCCTCTGCCGCCGTTGCTCAAGCCACTCGCTCCGTTCCCCCGCTTGCGCCGACATCCGGGCCGGCTTTGCCGCTTTGGTCGGAGCCAAGAATGCCGCCGCGCGGCATTGCCGCCACATGAATCAGCCTTCCGCCGTCTAATGAGCGTGACTCGTCACCCTCGCCGACTCATCGGGATCCTCTCATGCTAACGTTAGCTTAGCCGTGTTTGATGGCTTCGCTCCGCAGCTTCTCCGGATTTTCCAAACTGCGGGGCCTCGGTCGACAAGGCCATTGCGACTTGTTGACAGACACTGACCGTTTTTGGGAAGAGCGTTGCCACGTTGCCATTGCTCGGATTCCCCAGTAGGGCAGTAACTTGCATACGCAATCGTTCATCCATTTCCTACTCCCTACCGACTACAGTGGGATTTTTAACGCACATATTAGGAAATGATCTGGTTTAGAGCCGCAACAATTAAGCCATCAATTGACAGTAGAAGTATTTTCTACGTCTTACCGCTGTAAACATTTGACCTTTTGTATTATTTCCTGATTTACGCTGATTCAAAGTATTTACTACGGTGACATACCATTTTAGATTCCCTGGCTTTTGACCGTTGCGATTTGAACAATTTTTTTTGAACGTCATTTCGACCAACTTTTTTTAACAGTTGAGTGTCGTCCCACAAATTGAAGCGGCCGATCCCGAGTCCCGACCAGATTGGCCGTTTGGACGGACCGTCCTCTCCTTTTTGGTCAAATCTCGCCACGTTGCCAATTTCACGGAGCAAATGTTTGAACGGAGCTCGTGAAATGGCGTTTAGCGCAGCCGAGGCCAAAGCGGCCGACCAGCTCGCAACTCCGCCGCGGGCTAATTAATGGCGGGCCAACCGGCCGCTTAGTTATTACGATGTGGCCACAGCTTAGCGTTACGTCCTCTGATGAGTCTCCAAGGTGCCTAAATGGCTTCATAAAGACGGAGAAGTGACTCTTTGATGCTGATGAATTGGCTTCCCCTTTTTCTTTTTTTTTTATTGGCAGGCTGCGCACAATCCCAGAGGTTGTTGTTGATCTCGTCTCCTCGCTAATGAGGCCCAGGAAGTAAATAACTCTAACGGTCGCGTTTATATCATGTGCTTGGCTTTGGGTGTTGCGTGTTCACGGCTCTTGGCGCCATATATTGCACATGGCAAGTCAGTTGCTCACTATTGTGCAGAAGCTAAGGCGTTAGCCGCCATGTACAGTAAATGAACGGGCTAGCAAAACCAGGCAGATTTTGCCCCTTTTCCGTCGACATCCGGTGGTGCTTTTGCATTGGCCAAGCAGGTGCTCTTTAGGACCCGTTCATCCCAAACATTTTTGGGACCATAATGCGCACTTCAAGTTCTTCAGTTTGTATGGTTTAACATTTGTCATTTTGAAATTCGGGAGACTTCATTCACAGTAAAAAACGATCCGGAGCTATTGTTGACCTTTTTGATTTGACTTTTGAAGACACGCTGATGACCCCGGGACTCCTAGAATTTGACAACAAATATTGTCAGAAATGTATAATAATACATAATGATAAAAAAAAATCGACACTATGCAAATCTTAAAACATTTTGAATAAACATATGCTTAAGACGTTTCAACAAAGTTTGAAGTGTTCTGTACATTTCGATGCCAGTATTTGCAAATGGGAGATGTGACTTTTGCGGGCCAGCTGGCTTGGACTTTTGCTGAAGTCAATGTTGCCTCAGTGCTGTGGCGGCAGCTGTGGGCTTTTGCGGACGGACGGACGGACGGACATTGAGAGACGTTCACAAGCGGGCCCGCAGGTGTCCCGAGCGGTCGGCCAAGCCGCTGACAGAGAGGCTCTTGTTTGGCTCGAGCTCGGCGAAGGCGGCGCCGCTCTTCATTTGCGCGGCCCAACTCCATCGTGACGCTCCATCGGCGAGGCCTTGAATGCACTTTTCTTGACGTTTCATCTCAAACCCCAACACCGATCGAAACACTACTTTGTAAGGATGGACCGGTGATTGCCCACCGGTATTCCACATTTTGACACGTATCGTTATTGGCCCTTTTTTTTCAAAAATCCAATGGCCGATTATACATTTCAAAGTGTTTTAACTTCGAGGAACTATTTATGTCAATTTTCAGTCAACTTTAGGAGAGATTCTACTGACCCTCGGAACATTGTGCGCCTTAAGATAAGTGACGTTTCTCGCATTTTGAAATTTCAGAGAACTCGATTTATTGTCGAAAACTCTTGGGAGTTCAAATTGTCAGATGAAGAGTTTTCTTTTTGTTTTTGACATTTTGACGCCAATATTTTCCTTTTTGCCAAAATCAATGTCCGCTCCAAATATCGGTTATCGGCCTGCTTGACAACAATTAATCGGTATCTGCCCTGAAAAAAAACTCGTTGGCCTATCTCTACTACTTTGAAAGTAAAACCTTTCACTTTGAAGCCCCACATTTAAAGCCTTACTCAAATTGAAACCGCCATTTTAATCCCTAACCTTGGATTGACAACCTACTTTTAAACCACGACCCCAGCTTAAAACCCTAACCCTTGTTTTAAAGACCGGACCTTGGTTTCAATTCAATCTGAAACCCTAATTGTTGCTTGTCACTTTCTTGAAACCTGAACCTGAAGCCCTACTTGAAAACTGCAACCCAAGTTTGAAACCCTACGCCTTGTTTGAGAGACTAAACCTGGCTGAAAAGCCAAATCGTAAACCCCAACCCTTGTCTAAAGACTCTTAATTTGAAACGCCGAGCTCGTCTCGAAACCGTAAGCCCGGCTCGGAACTTGTTTTGAAGACCTTGCGAGCCGAAGCCAAAAAAGCAGCATGTCGTCCATATGATGCAAAATCAGCGACTGCCAGCACATTCCTGAGCAACGAGCAGAGGTTGAGCAGCACTTTTCAAAGGCGCGTCAAAGTGAAAAAAAAAAAACCAACAAGAAAGTAAGTGGATCAAGCTGTGAGCTCACGTTTGTCAACGTAATCCAAGCCAGCCCAGGAAATCAGGAAATGGCCCCGTTTGGCGGCGGCCAGGAGGAAATGGACATTGACACCCGATAGGCGGCCATTAGTCGCGTTTGGAGGCTGAACACGCGAGAAAGGAAAGAAAACAACAAAAAAAAGCAAACCCGCAACTTGAAATGTTTACATCAAGTCACATGCATGCACCTTTGTTTCGGCTTCAAATGCTCAGTTGACGACTTTTGACATCGCACAAAAGAAAACAAAGTACAAGTCGTCGTCCGGGCGCCTACTTTCACTTCTGCTCCGAAACCTCGGATAAGCCTTCGGATAATGGCTGGAATAGTTTCTTTAGATTTTTGAAGAATGTTGGATGAGCCTCGAATAGCTAAAACATGATATTAATGTTGTGTTTGTGGAATTAGGGCTGCTTGTATATGAAAAATCAGGATTAGTTTGGTAATAATGATTCAAATCACAATTAAACAATCGTTTATTTTTTTTCCCTACAAAACAAGAAAATGTTTAAACGTAAAAAATATCAAGACAAACACATGTAAGTAAGTTCCTTTTGGACCAAACTACATTTCTAAAATGAGTTATTATAAAATTTCAACCAAAAAAAAGGCGCAAATGTGTCATTTCCTTGCGTAAACAAACCAAGCCAAGTTGGATAGAAATGCTTATGAATAATCGTTTTTTACGACGATGCCAATATTGTAATCGTGGAGTCTAACGATCGTAATTGTAATTTCGATTCATCGCACAGCCCTACGTGGAATAAGAATTCAACCGATGAATTTCTTGCTATTCAGCCACCTGTTGGGCAATATGGCTCGAAATGACGTCGCGCCAACGCATGTCATCGCCAACGTCACGTGACCAAACCCGGAAAACGGGTTAGCAGACTGCCCGTGTGTGCTGCGGGTTGATGAAGCGGAAAAAAAAAAAAAAAAAAAAATGTTGTTCAAGCTATTGTGTCATCAACCCGCAGCAGACCAAATTTATCTTGTGGTCTGATGCGGGCATGTGGCCGTGTTGTCCTTCATTCCTTTGCCCCCCGCAATTTTTTTCAATCAAAGCATTGCTACGGCGCCAAGGAAGGATTTCCAAATACGAGGAGTAGCTTGGTTTGCACTCCATGGCTCTGTCTAATGGAAAAGCGGTATGTTGTCGCCACCCGGTGTCAACCGGAGGACATTGTCCGTCTTTTGACGGACGTTATTGATGAAATGATATGAAAAGGATCCCCGTCCGTGCGAACGCAAACGCAAGTGACGAGGCCGGCGCGCGGACAGGCGCGCCTCAACGTGTCCTCGTCTATCGGCGGCCCTCCGCGAGAGACGCGGAAAACATTCCAGCAATGCGCCGGAGTAGCTCGGCCCGCCTCCAGCGCCGTGAACGGGGCCCCGCGCGCACGTGCCAGAGGTGTTCGAGGTGCCGCGGGCGGGGGGCAGGTTTGTCCACCACGCGGGCGGCGCCAAGCTTGGCTTCTGCTAAGTGCCACTCAGTCTGCGAATCAGAACGATTTGGAGCCCCTCCGGTGTCAGAAAGCCCCCCCCCCCCCCCCTCTTGTTTTGCATGCGTTCTTCTCGCGCACGGGTCATTGATCAGGCGAAGGGACGCAGACGCGCTCGCGGCGGCGTGCGTGTGCCTGAATTCCCACACAAATGAGACTGCCCGAGTGCACTTGTTTTCTTTCTCGCCTGCACGCTCCAAAACATGTTGACCGATTCCCCAAAGAAACAAAAATCAAGAATTTAACATCAATACACCAACACAAAACGTCCTGTTTGGCCTTAATCGAATTGATGAATTGACTTTTGTAGGGATGGATGGGCGAGTACCCAGACAGGGGCTGCACGATATGGGGAAAAGCGTGCAATGAACATTTCCCCACTGTGGGATCAATAAAGGCATTCTTATCTTATCTTATCTTATATGCCATATGCCTGTTGAATATCGTGATTGCGCAAGAAATGACATTTTTCTTCACACTCCAGCCATTTGCTGTTTTCCTTTCCGGTCCGAGTGAGTAACGCGAAGGATTGAAAACACCGCACGCAATAAAGTGTCAATTAGGGCTGCACGATCTTGGAAAAATATGCCATCTGGTTGTTCAATGTAGCGATATGAATGTGATATTTAACATGCAACGAAAGAAATGTCATTTTTACCATCTAATGAAAGAAAGACATTTTTTTTTCATGCAGCCAAATGAGCGGACTCAATGTGTGCTAAGCTCATGCATGGAAATTCCTCCCCCTGGATAATGTCCAACTGTTGGGCGGCGATCAACCTTTTGTGTCCGAGCGGTCGCGGCCCGATAAAAGCCGACAGTTCCATCAGAACGCGATCGCATGTCTTTGCGAGCGATACGCAGATTGCACGAGCCAACGTCCCGATGTGGATCCTTTTTGTCGATGTGTTGCGCGGCCCTGGTGTCAACTGTAAAACCATGGCCTCTTTCAAATCGTCTTTTCCCAAATGTTGTTCTTGCGCCGTACGCACGTTTGGTTTTGTAAGCTTTCTCGCGTCTTGTCTCTTGTTTGCGTCCGCTTTGAAACGTTTTGCGTTTCATGAGCGTACGTGCGAAGCAATATTGACTTCCATTGCGTGTGAAGCTTCCTATGAAGCCTCTTGTATAATGCCCCCATTGATTTTGGATTCTTTGTTTTTAAATGGCCCCAAAAAAGTTGGATTTTTTTCTTTTGTTCGCCCCTCCTTTGCAACTTGTGCAGTTGACTTGTGCGTATTTGTCACGTAATCCATACGTGGCCTTTGGCTTCACCAGCGTTTCCGGCATGTCCTTTGTGGAGCCGCTAACTGTTTTCTTGGCACGTTGAGGAAGCGGAACTTTGTGTGTGTGTGAAAGAGGATCTTGTGGGAGCCAGGCGGAAAGCTCCGGAAGCTGCCGGGGGGCGGGGGCGGGGGCGGGGGCGGGGGCGTTGTTGGCTGTCTGGCACCTGTCCCCAGTCAAAGGCTCCTCTGTGGCTGCCCAACAGGTGCGGTGCCAACGCTTAAGCCGCTCATGAACGCTCATTGGCGCCCGACTACGCCGGCTTCCTTTTTCTGTGGGGCCGGCGGGGCGGGGCGGGGCGGGGCGGCGCGGGGCGGCGCGGCGCGGCTTTGTTTCCCCGGAGGCGGCCGCTCAAACGGTCCTTTGCGCCGGCGAGTCGTCTTTCCGGCTTTCCGCCCGCTCAGGTGCGCCGAGGGGGGCGCTTGTTTCATAGCTCGGGACGCTGGCCGGCCGGCAGAGACGTTTTTCTTCGTTTTCTTTCTGCAAACTTTGCTCACTGGGGGCCACGTCAAGAAAAAACGGAAGGAACACTTGCACTTGTCTTTTGAAAACATGCAAAGAGCAGTTCATTATGCTGTTGGCCCTTGAGCGGGGGGGGTCACCAACGCGGTGCCCCCGAGGACCAGGTGAGTAGCCCGTGGGCCCGTTCCTAAAGTTGCTCACCAGCGATGGGACATTGTTGGCTGATGATCCCGGAACGTTGTAGAAGTGATGATGGGAAAACATCAACGGCGGCAGGTATCTGCAGAAGGAATGTTGCACATTGACATTTATGTTCCCTCATTATTATGAGAAATGATGAGCATGCTCAGTGTATTCGCGTCAATGAAAATTCTGAAGTGTGTACCTAACTGGTAGCCCTTCCCATAATCGCTAGCCAAGAAGTAGCTCTCCGTTTCAGAAAGGTTGGTGACCCCCCCCGGCCCTTGAGCATAGTAAAAGAAAAAAATCGAACAAATGTATTCATATGAGTGTGACATCAACATTTTTAGTCCCCCCCAAAATCCCGAGGTCTTTGAACATTCATCTTAAAATATTCTCACTATGAAGTTGATTTTCAATGTATTTATTTTCAATTTGACCAACATCATCTTTTTCAATCGAATATTTTGAAACGAACAATATGCTCTCTTGTAACATTTCTCTTAATAAAAATAGAGAGTTTGAAATGTAACATTGACATTTTTGACCATTTAAAAACATAATGACTCTTTTTCCACCATTTTCAAAAAATAAATTGTGTGATGTCATCATGTACTGTTGAAATGTCTTTACACTTGTTGCAAATGAACACGTTTCCATTCAATTAAAAAAAAAATGTGACGTAACACTGACGATATTTACAATTTGAAATGAAAAATCTTGCGATGAATATTCATAAACGTTTTCACAAAATGTTTCTTGTAAAAAGTGTGATGCGACATTGACATCTTTTTTACTGCGTTATATTCCAAAAAAAAGTGCCCATTTTTCAGTACAAGTGTCACGTCGAAATGTATTTCCAATTTCAAATAAAAAAGTGATATTTCCATTTCTAACTTGAAATTGGATAAGCCATGTTTGACAACTTTTGATGATCACGTCACGGACGTGACGGTTAATGCCGACAACGCGCGTTTGCTTGAGGAATTCGCAGCGGAGGAAAACAAAGGCGGGCGGCCCGGCGGCCCAATTGCACGTCAGCGCCTGGGCCAACAAAGCGGTCGCATCGGCTCGCCGGTGGGGCCGAGGATTTGGATTTGGATTTGGATTTGGATCTGGATCTGGATTTGGATTTGGATCTGGATCTGGATCTGGATTTGGATTTGGATTTGGATCTGGATCTGGATCTGGATTTGGATCTGGACTTGGATGGCAGCGATGAGACACACACGCGTTTGTCTGCCAGCCGCTCCCCCCAAAAATCCGAGTTGCCATGGAGACCAAAGCACAGGACCCCCGTTGCCTTTGACGTGCACGCCTCACATAGCAAGCAGCATGAAGCGACGTCATGTACGGTGGCTTCGGCAAGTATTCAAGACCCTTGAAATGTTTCACTTTGTGTCATTGCAGCCATTTGGCCAAATCCCCAAAGTTCTTTTTATTTCTCATGAATGTACACGCAGTCGGCACCCCATCTTGACAGGAAAAAAATCGGAAATGTAGAGATTTTTGCACATTTTTTCAAAAAGAAAAACTGAATTATAGGGAGATTTTTGAATTATAGGGTTGGGCATCGTTTGAATTTGGCCGATTCCGATTGCTCGATTCGATACCGGTTCCTAACGATTCTCGATTCCGATTGTTTTTTTTTGTTTTTGTTTCTTTGCTTTCCTGACGCCGTTACATACGGTACTTCTACATATGTATGCTGTCAAGCCATTACAATTTTTTAAACTAATGAACTCATTCACTGCCATTGACGAATTTATTTGTCTTTTCACAGTCCAGCCATTCAATCCCAGGAATTGATTTATATTCTTTTCAAAATTCTATCAAACGTTAGGGTGAAAGAGGGTCTGAAAATGTCTGGCAGTGATTGAGTTCCATAATTGATTGCGATTAAACGTGTTTTTTTTTGCGAAGCTTGGAACCGATATTTACTTGAGTAAAATCTTGCAATTAATATGGAACAAAAACAATTCAAAGTATATTTCAATTCAACGACTGTTCGAATAGCTTTCTTTGATTCTTGAATACGATTCTTTTCCTATGAAATACAACTGTTGAACGATACGCAAAAGACATACGAGCAATATGGTATTTGAATTTGGCTTTGCAAAGTGCGCAAATTGTTTTGGATTTCTCCGATGAGCCGTCCAGCCACTTTTTCAAGTAAAACGATGTGAAAGTCTGTCTTTGCGACAGTGACTTCATTTCTATTTTGGCTTCAAAGTGAGCAGAGGGAAGCGGCCACAGGAAGTCAATAAAACGGAGTTCATTTCTTTGAACGCTTTGTGAATTTTGAATGAATCTCGATAGTTAACGCTTTAACTTTGACAGCCTTCATTTAAAATCTATCATTTCCACCAATTTGCGCCAATTTTGCTGTCCTTTTGAAGGCCGGCTCATTGATTGAGTTTGCTGATTCATTTGAAGGCCAAAGGCGGCGTTTTCCTCCCTGGCCGTCCGTCCACCACGCTGGCAGACGCGTCTCCTTAATAGGCCAGGCCATGGCTTTGGCACCCGGACAGCAGCGTTCCGCCGGATTAGGGTGGCAGCGCACACATCGTCACCCCGGCCCCCGCGCCCCCCCCCCCCCCCCCCGCCCTCCACCCCACTCGCCAATCCCTCCAATCTGCCCTGCGAGGCCCCGGCTAAAATTAGACGCGCCATCTGTGATGAAACAGCCAAATTTCACACGTGCCGAGCTGTTGTTCTCTGCAAACGAGGATGGTTCAAAGGGGGGGTGGGTGGGGGGGACTAAACGAAACATGATAGTGAGGAGTTTGGCACCTACTTCAATTCACGGTGACACGTTCTCACGGAACTAAAGTTGATTGTGTGAGTTGCTTTTTTGGGGGTGTCGTCAGTGCAGGCATGAGAGTCACTTGGTGACGTAAATACGTTCGAATCGCTACCAACTAGCTAAGTGCCATGGCCAGCCAACCTCCGCTCATTTCCACACCAACATTACGTCATAAAGTGGAGAAGAGCAGAGAAGTTGCTCTCCGAATGTTGTACTTTGACTGATGTACTGCATTTTGATTGGATGTAGAAAAGTTTGCTCATTTTATTTGTACCTTTACAAGCGTACAAAATATTCCCTATGTTGTCTAGAAAGGAAAAAAGATAGCTGATGTTCAACGAAAAAATTCAGTGAAACCGGCATATTTTTGCCCAAGGGAATCGTACCGTCAGAATGCGATGGGAGTCCAACCCCATCCAATTGCACTGCTCCCACCCGAGCAGCATCAGTCCATGATAGCAGATGATTCCATGATTTTTGTATTTTTTATTTTCGGAGGGCCTGCGGAGCTGAAATCCAGCCGCGGCAAACAAACAACACCGAGCGTTCCGGTACAGTTGATGTTTTATGCGTTTGATGGGTCGCCCGGCTCGGCGCGCTAGCAAACGGACAGAAATGCACGACCGTGACCTTTCTACCGGATAGAAAGCTTTTGGTGTCTTTTGATTGGAGAAGCTTTTGTCTAGTTCTTCATGACTGTACTGCTATTTATTTGGTGGACATATTTTATGTTTTGTTTAGCCTGCATCCCATTGTGGTCTTTGTTTGAAAAAAAACAAACACGCCGCTGACTACAGGAACTCAAGCAAACAGCCGATTAGCTTATTTTAATTTGACTTAAATCACCCTCAGCCTTCCTTTCCAGGTATTCATGATAACTGCCACTTTGCACGCTTGAAATATAAACAGTGACTAGAAATAATCCATGCTGTAACAAAAAAAAAAAAAGTCCTGCAGGTAAGGTACTAACTAACTAGCCAGCTCTCTGTTGCCAGTCCACAGCTAAGTTAGCTTAGCGCTGAGCCGACGGTGTCTCAAACAAAGTTTGAGAAATGACGTTTTAATAAGTGGACGGATCAAATTATTGGATGGTTTATGACCTGTTTTTCTTGAAAACATAAGAAAAAAATCTGCAATAAGTGGTCAGTTTTTCAAAAGCTAAATTAGCTTAGCGCCGAGCCGATCCCGTTTCAAATGAAGTTTGATGGAGTGTCATGCCAAAATAAAGGGCGCCTTTGCGTTCCTCACAGACATCCTATCAACCGGTGTCCTAATAGTTTGTCGTCGTCTCTCAACATACACACAACCTTGAAACCTTTTTGAGCTTCTGGAAGAAGAGGGGGAAAAAAATGAGTTTCATGACTTGGCAGAAATGATCAAATGCCTCATAAGAGAGGGCACAAATCCAATGACTTGAATTATTTTTGATTATGTATTCATTATTTTTGAAGTGTTTCTCTTGAAAACATTGGGGGGGGTGAATCGCAACTTCTGGAATGCGCCTTCTCTTCTTTTACGAGGCTTCGCTAAGGTTGATTTCTCTCTTCATGCGTTGCGCAGCTTGTAGTAAACTGTTTTGTGTGTGTGTGTGTGTGTGCGCTTTTCGTTTCTTTTAAGTGTTGCTATATCGGTCCACATTGGCTCCCTGGTGGAGTTGGAAGCCAGGGAAACGGGCCAGACATCCACACACGCACGCACGCACGCACGCACGGCACGGCACACTCAGTCGTAGTAGTGCCCTTTTTCCTTTCTTCCACTTGCATCATTTTTTTTGCCTTTTTTTTTGTGCTTCCAAATGAAAGTAGTGTTCATCCAAACGCTGAAAACACCGATGTATGATTGATGAACAAAGGCAAGTGCCGTTTGCAACTTTGCTAAGTGGAGCACGTTGACCCATGAGCGTCAGATCGTCACATGGCGGCCCGTGGCCGATTATCCACGCAAGGATTGAATGTTTGCGATGGCGAGGCGGGCGCCTCCGTCTTTGATTTGAAGTGCCGTAGCGGCTGGGCTGCCTTTTTTGCCGGCGTCAACTAGAAAGACAACTCCCCGTATTCATATTTGTGATGAGGAGGCGGCCGGCTGGCAGCTGCCGTGCTAATCGCTCGGGATTCGTTTTGCCTGAAAATGAATATTGGCTCCAAATTTGCCCCAAATCGGCCTCCTTGACGACCAATAATTGGTATCGGCCCTGAAAAAAACATATGGGTCTATCTGTAGTATTTCCGCTTGGGGGTGACTTGACTTCCGTTGGGAGCTGATTCCATTTGCGTGCGTGCAGCATAACGGCAAAAATGCTGCTTCACCATGTTTGCCTTTGTAGGTCACGCATTCATTGATTTCTCCCGAAGGAGCCCGGCCTGTCCCTTCACGTTATCGCTTCCCGCCTATCGCCTTCCTACGTCAGGAGCGGGCGCGGGGGGGGGGGGGGGCGGGGGGGGGGGCGCTCAGTCCGTTGCACCTCCCGCCCCCAAAGCGCTGTCACAAAGAGACGGACGAGCGGCGCTGCCATGCGCCCTCCAGCGCCTCGGCGGCCGAGGAATCGCGCTGACAGCCTGTGACGAGGCTCTTTTCGCCTGTCTGCGTTTCTGTGCGTCACGCACACGCGGGAAGGCGGGGAAGCGTGTGCGTGCGCGCGCGCGTGCATGTGTGCGTTATCCGAGCAGGACAGCGGGGGGCCGCCGGCTCTGTCCCGCCCGCGCTAGCAACGCGGCTCTGTCCGGAGCGCAGGAGCTGTCGCTTCGCATCTTCGCGGGACGGTCGGGCCGATGTGCGCAAACTCGTCTTTTTGTCCCTCTGCCGTGATGAGCCTTCCCTCCGCTTCCTTTGGGCGAGAAAAGAAAGAGGAAGGCGGCCGTTTGGGCTAGAAGACGCCATTCCCGGCTCCTCTTGGATACTTTCAGGGTCCGTTCCAAGACGGACTTGCCCCCCCCCCGCCCAAAATCCGCCAAGTTTCCGTTAGCAACATCAAATTTGGTGGGCATGTCTTAGCATGATGAGACCTCCTAAAAAGAGGCCACCATTCTAGGGTCATTTTGGACAAGCATCTTTGGCTGACACCCCTGTCAGAAGTCATCTTTTTTAGTGAAAAAAAAAAATCGCAATTTTATTTTCAGGCCATATGAAAAGATTCGACTTTGACAGCCCTGCTTTAGTAGACACGGTTGAAATGCAGTAGAAATCAGACAAAACCTTGAGGAAAAGTTTGTCTTTGAAGACACCCTGAAAAGGACCCAAATGAGTCTAAGAGACTGCTGCCAGAAAGCAATCGGACGTGGATCAGCGTCGGATCGCGCCGTCGGATCGCGCCGTCGGATCGCGCCGTCGGATCGCGCCGTCGGATCGCGCCGTCGGATCGCGCCGTCGGATCGCGCCGTCGGATCGCGCCGTCGGATCGCGCCGTCGGATCGCTGTAGCGACCGAACGCCATGGCGACGTCAGACCCCGTCGGGAAGTGTCCGGTGGGGCGTTTCAGCATGTTGAATCGGCGTCCGAAGTCGTGACGTTTGCTCACTCGGATTGGCCGTTCGCTAGCCAATCGGCGCACGGGGCAAGAACAGGAAGTGACGAATGCGCATGAAGGGTGAGCGCCCCTTCATCTTCTTCCAAGTACAAGAGTACACGAGGCAGGGTTGACAATGTCAATATTGCAAGATACCGTGTCAGGAGCGCGAGGGTTGGCTTCACGTGGGGGTTCATCCCAAACCACAAATGGAGCGGAATGCATTGTTTGTTTTTGTTTTTAGATTCCGCCCCTGCCAATAGCTTTCCGGCTGGCTTTTTCGAAACGTGAGGATTGGTAACTAGCGCCGCCGATGGTATGGAGGGGTATTACATCGCAAGCGCGCCCAGGTGTTTTCACAACTGCCGACAGTCGGCCCGACGCCGCGGGGAGGAAGCGGCGCTCGCAGTTGGCCCACGTCGGATTGGGCTATCTAGGCCTTAAGATGGAGGCTTCAAACGACACGTAGACCCGCGTGGTTTTTCCAGGGCCGATACTGATGCCGATTATTAGCAGTCAAGGAGGCCGATATTTGGAGTCGATATTTATGTTGAGTAAAACGTCAAAATCTAAAAAAAAAAGAAGAAAAGTCATCTCTTTATTTTGTTGAAACGTCTTTAAGCATATATTTCTTGAAACATTTTTCAGACTTGCATAATGTTTTTTTTAATTCTTATTATACATTTTTGACAAAATACATCAAAATTCGAAGAGAATTTAGGGAGCTCCCAGCATCCTCAGCATGTCTTCAAAATTGAAATGAAAACTTCAACGATAGCTCCCGAGAGTTTTCGCCGCCGTGACTCAAAGTGAAAAGAACTGTTCCGGCTGCGAGGGGACTCTCCCTGCACCCCACCAATCGATTGACCTCGTTTCACAGCCCTTTGCGGCTTGCTAATTGCTCGCCGGGCTCCCAGCTGGCACAGTGACCCTAATGGAGGAGCATTACAGCCGTCTCAGCCTACATCAACACACGCGCACACACGCACACACACCCCCGCACACACACACCCCCACACACACACACACACACCCCCACACACACACCCTGGTTTGGCAGCAGCCGGGCCAAAGTCCACACGGTGGCTGGGTCGGTCACATGCGCCCGGTCAGGTGACGGAGGAGGCAAGCGGCAACCGCTTCATTTTCTCCGTGCTCATTTGGCCACCCAGGCGGGCCCCCGGCTGCGTTTCGCCGCACAAACACACAACGGCGCCTCTTGTGCGGGATCTCGGTCCTCGGCTACTAAGTTCCAGTTCGCAAACGAACACGTTCGGGCCGTTTTGCTTATTCCCGACCGACGGCCCTTCAAAGAAACAACCTGGGCTTTGCAACGAATCGAAATTCAAATACAATGACGATTATTACACTCCACGATTACAAAATTGGAATAGTCGTCCCAAAAAACAATGACCTATTTATATTCATTTCTAGCCAATGCACTGTTTGTTTACACAAGGAAATCAAACTTGAATTTATCCATTTGCACCTTTTTTTACATTTTATAATAACTAATTATACTATTATTAATAATAGTATTATTAATATAAATTTAGTTTGGTCCAAAAGGAACTTTTATTTGTCTTTAAAGAGGATGGAACGATTCACGGAAAACCAATTTTAAAATCAATTTAAGCTGCCTAAAATATGCATCGGTGTAAAGGAAAGAAAAAAAACCCAGAATTGATATTGAAATTTTGATTTTTGGGGGGTACAAATGTCAAAATGCAGATGATGAAATAAAAACATCTTTACGAGTCATTCATTTTCTTGAAAAAGATTTTTTTAAAATGGAATCGAAACCGGGAACTGCGAATGGAATCAAATCGGATCTTGAGTGAATCGTTACATCCCGAGCCTTTATGTTTTTTACGTTGAAACATTTTCTTGTTTTGTAGCCTAAAAAAAAAAAAATCAATGATCGTTTGAGTAACGCTGATTTCTTTTATTCTATTTTTCCCCTAATCGAGCAGCCCTAGAAAAGCCTTTCTCGAGTAGCAACCTGAAATGAGAGGCGGCAAAAAGTCTCAGGACGCCAAAAGGCAGCAGAGGGCCGAAGTGGCCATTTAATGGTCACTTTGCAAGGGAACTTGTTTAGTGACGGCCGCCAAGCTGGCGGCGCATCCGCCACAGAGGAAATTGTCGCCATTGCGTGCGGGTGGGCAAAGCGTGACGCTGCCGTTTGATGACTGTTGATTGGCGCTCCTGGATTTTCCACTCAAGCCACTTTCACTCAGCGTCATGAAAATTGGGAGGCCCGTCCAGTCGCTCCCAAACAAAAGTCTTGGAACGCCAACTCACTTTCTTTGCTTTCCTTGTGCACTTTATAGACATTGGGCTCAAAAAGAAGGAAGCGTTTTGCAGCTTTTCTTTCATGCGAGTTCCATCCGACAAGTCCGGCGACGGGCGGGACCCCCACTTCTCAAGTGGGCGCAACGGTTGGACATTATGAACTTCAAGGGAATAACATTGAATTGAATTTGAATGGCCTCTTCTGCAGCCTCTTTCACTTGCTCTTTGCTTCTGGGCGGCTTCGCCCTTCAGTCTCCCCCAGGGGTAGACCCGTATGGTTTTTTTTCAGGGCCGATGCCGATTATTAGTAGTCAGGGAGGCCGGTGACCGATATTTGAAGCTGATGTTCATTTTCAGGGAAACGGAACATCCCCCCCAAAAATTCTTAACTTTGTTGAAACGTTTATTGAACAATTTCCAGATTTTCATTGTGTTGCTTTTTATTTATTTATTTTTTAATGATTATTATTATTGTATTTTTTTTTTATACTGATCAAAACGCCAGCAGATAATCGGTCCCTCCCATCCTCGTTTCCCTGTAAATCGCCAGACAACATCTTTTTGTATTGTATTTTGGATTGTGCCGCTTCACAGTTGGGTCGAGTCAACGGATGGCAGTCTCGATGCATGATCGATTGCCAGTCCGGGTCATGCCACCAGATATCACGTTATTGGCTGTCTGTTACAGGAAGGCAGCCATTTTGGCAGAAGTGCACATTTGGCACTCCTTTTGCCCGATAACAAACTCTACGCAGAGATTTAGTGGAATTGCTTAGGAATTTGGAGCACGTCTTTTCAAAGCGCAAGAAAGAGTCGCGGCGCCCACGTCCGCCCGCCCGCCCGCTCGCCGGTGAGACGACTGGCTCAAAGTTCACATTTGACCCGGCGCGCTTGACTCGCCGCATCAAGTCCAAACGCCAAACCAAGCAAAACGCTCGCTCCTTTGGTTTCCGCCGAGGCGACTTGCCCCAAATGTTGCTTGATTTGATCCAACTTTGACGATAACAACAACACGTCCTTCAAGAAGCTTATTTGTGTCTTGTTTTGTTGCAGTGAGGGAGTCTTCAAGTGTCCCGAAGACCAGCTGCCTTTGGACTACGCCAAGGTAAGACAAACTTCACGTCTCCTGAAATATTTGGGGTCATATTTTGGTGTTTGATGTGAATATTTTTCAAACTAGAACGATTGATTGATCTCATGAAGTAATTGGTTGCTTGATGCTGGCCACATTTTCCTCGTCCCGAAATCCGCATGGCTCCGCCGTCTCGGGCGGGCGGGCGGGCGGGCGCCTGATTGCGGAGCCCCGCCGCTGGCACGCTTCTTGTCAGCGGCCCGCAAACGAGCCCGCCGGCTGCCCAACATTTTGCTCTCATTTATGAAGGTCAAACGAAGAAGACGGGAGTTGTTTTGACATTGGATTGGAATTGTGTGCTTGTTTTCATTTGCATTGTCAAATGAGAGCAACAAAGATCTTCTATCCACTAAAGTCTCTTGCTGAGGTTGGAATTTCTTTTGGTTTCCAATTGTATTTCTGTTATTGTTTTGATTGGATTTTAAATTGAAGCAGACGCAAAAGCACGCACTTGCATTCGCTTTTTCTTTATTATTTAGCTTGCGTTACCTTTATTTTTACTTGATTATTATATTATAAATAATTACATCTCGATTATTTCCGTTTTTTCCTTTAAAGTTAAGGTTACTTAAAAATATATATTATTTATATTTGTCTTTATATTTCTTGATTTTATCTCATTTTTATTTACATTTATTTGAATTTTTTTGCATGGAATTTTGCAATTTTCCAAATTAGTTTTATTTTTGAAATTGAGGTAGACACAAAAGCACACTTATTGCAGTACTTCATTTTTTGTTTCATTCATTTTTATGACTTTTTCTGTATTTGTATTTAGGTTTCCATGATTTTTAAATGTATTTTTGTCGGGTTTTATACTCTTTAGATGTATTTTTGATTTGAATTTGAATGACATGTATCTTTATTCTCAATAGTTTCAAATTTCGAATCTTGTTTGTTTTAAAGATATATGTATCGTTATTTAGTATTTAGATGTTTCCATTTATCTTGACTGATCTAGTTTGGATATTTTTTTTTTAAGATTGATCTAAATTGTTATTTTTTCAAATGTGTTATCTGGATTTTTCTTTCCATTATTTTCATTCTTTCAGATCCTGCCTAAGTAGTGCAAAGAGGTAAATTATTGACCATGTCTTTGATTTTGGTTCAATGTACGCTTTGAAACTGATTGCCTGTCCAGTTTCCAATGACACGTTTTGTTGAAATGTTCAGACTTTTACTTGACTCTTTGGCTGAAAACCCAAACATAACGCGGAGCGCATTGTGACTGGGAGGCCTTTTGTTTTTGCAGATCTACCCGGACCCGGAGCTGGAGCAGCAGATCCTGGCGCTGGCCATCCGCTGCATCCACAGCGAGGAGGGCTGCCGCTGGACCGGACAGATGAAGCAGCTGCAGGTGACTTCTTGGCCCGCGGCCTCGTTGGCGGGCCGACGCTGGAGCGCGCGCCGACGCTAGAGCGCACGATTCACGGATTGGCTAGCAAAAAGCAAATCGCAAAAAAAATACGTTCAGGACAACAAACGTGGAGAATACAAAAGACTCGGGATGTAACCATTGGCCCAAGCCCCCCCGATTCGATTTTTAGTTCCCGCTTCCGATTTGATTTTTACAATTCTGTTTATTTTAACATCTGCATTTTGTCCTTCTTACAAACAGTGAAAATGAACTCCTTTTGACTGTTTAACCCTAGAAGGCTAACGTTAAAATGAGTAACGCCATCACTAGCGTCGGGTCCCTTGAACCCCGTATAATATCCCGGATGAAATCAATTTATGTAAAAGTACAACGCTGTATGGCAAATTGGAAGTTGTCTTCTTTCATTTCCCAATACAAAATATCACACATATCACAAAAAAGAAAATCACCCGACGTTAGTGTTCTAGGGTTAGTTTTGTTTTTGTCTTATGTTTGCCTTTTGTTTGTGCCAGAACTAAACATGAAAATCAATAAATGTCCAATACATTTGACGTTCATCGTTTCCCTTTGCGACAAAATTTCAATATCGATTCTTTTTTTTTTTTTTTTTACCTCGATGGATCTTTTAAGCAGTTTAAATCGATTTTAAATTGATTTTCGACAAATCGTTACATCTCATCTTCAAAAGTCAAAGTTGGATTGATGAGACACATATACAAACCAGAAGAAATGAGTTGACAACAAGTTAAAAATATCAGGTTGCACATCGTCAAAGCTAAAATATTCAGTGCGACGGATTACGGCAACGGTTTGGGACCTTCATCCAATGTTTCGTTTTTCAATGACCCAGTGTGCCTTTTTTTTTCATCTTTGCTTGACTTCCGTTGTGCTCAGTTGTCACGACTAAGTGGCGAGCAATTGACACGTTGTCCACCCCCCCCCTCCCCCAGGGCCACTTCTCCACGTGCGCCTTCAACGTGATCCCCTGCCCCAACCGCTGCTCGGTCAAGCTGACTCGCCGCGACCTCCCCGACCACCTGCAGCACGACTGCCCCAAGCGCAAAGTCAAGTGCGAGTTCTGCGGCAGCGAGTTCACCGGCGAGGCCTACGAGGTAAAAAAAACCCCCAAAAAAACAAGAAGCGGCCGCTTGTTTTTCTTTCCTCCTCTGGGCTCCCGTCCCACCTCGTCGAGAGTCAACTTGGCGTACGCGTATGAAAAGTGCTCTTTGTGTTAGCGGAGGTGACGGATGTGTTTTGAAAGAACCTGACTCAAGTCTTTGATTGCTCCGCTTGCTTCCTCTGCGCCGCGCACGCCACTGCTGCTAATATGGTCAAAACCTGAAGCGGCGGTGTCCAAACTGTGGCCCGCCACCCATTTCCCCCCCCCCCCCCCAAAATATGAATCGGGATTATTTGGCTAATAATTGAAATGACCATTATTCAAACAATCATTTATTTTTGGGTCCCAACAAATATATGAAGGCAAATGTAAGTCCTTTTGCGCCGTTTTTGACCATGATGCCAATTTTGTAATCGCAGAGTGTCATGATAATTATTATTATTATTTATTAGAATAATAAGAATGAGTGTCATTGTAATTGAATTTGGCTTCATTGCGCAGGTCTGCCACGACATTTGCTGGCGTATTGGATTTGATTGTTAGCCAGTCGACAAAACCTTACAAATAAGCAGCGCCATCGAACCAAATCGCAGCTATACATCAAAAACAAGAAACCAAAGCACTGAAACGGACAAAAGCAACCTGCTTAGTAAATTGAGCGGCAGGCACCGAGGTGGGCCTTTGTCCCGTCTCCAAAGTCCAATTTCGAAGCTTGAACCCGGAGTTTGAATTGATGAGCTCTTGTTGCATGCTCCAAAGAGGAATGCAAGTCGGTGTCCACTAAACGGCCAATCATCTTGTGCGCTATGATCAGAGCAGGCGCAACAGCGCCACCCGATTACGCTCGCTGGCTCGCTGGCTCGCTGGCTCGCCGGCTCGCTGGCTCGCTGGCTCGGCCCAACGTTTTTTTGTACGGGCAGCCCGAGCCGACTCTCGGTCAATGCGAGGTCTGGTTTGAAAAGGTTGATTTTTTTTCAGCTCATGCCGTCCCATCTCACGTGTGCGTGTGCGTGTTGTCCAGAACCACCAGGGCGTGTGTCCCCAGGAGAGCGTCTACTGCGAGAACAAATGCGGGGCGCGGATGATGCGCCGGCTGCTGTCGCAGCACAGCATGGCCGAGTGTCCCAAGCGCACGCAGCCGTGCAAGTACTGCGGCAAGGAGTTTGTCTTCGACACCATCCAGGTCAGTTTGCCCGTACGTTTTTTTCAGGCCCGACACCGACGCCGACGTCAAGGAGGCCAATAAGACATATTTGGAGCCGATATTCATTCATTGGCCATTTTGACAAATAATAATAATAATAATAATGAAAAACATCATTATGCAAATCGTTCAATAAATCTACGCTTAAAGACGTTTCGACAAAATGTTTGCGTTTTACCTTTGTTTTGATTTTTGACGTTTGACAATTTCGAACGCATATCGGCTCCAACTATCGGTTATCGGCCTCCTTGACTACTAGTAATCGGCGTCGGTATCGGCCCGGAAAAAAACATACGGCTCTATCTCTAGTTTTGTTGTTTGGCGTCAGTCGACTTTGGATGTTGGTTTTGTTTTCTTGCCGCTGTCGTGCTGCTAGCCTGGAGAGTCGCTAGCCGCGAGCAGTGTGGGCGCTAGCAAAGGTTGTGTAAAAATGACAAAAAATGATCCACGAAGGGCTGAACTCTTGACTGATACGCCGTAACGTGCGTCAACCGGAAAGCGTCTTCCAATGGCAAGTCGCGGCTAAATCAGCAGCAAATAGAGAAGAAGCCACATAGCAGCGCCGGTAGCCGAACAGATTATTGGCGTTTCCGTTCGCGTCGGTGGGGAAAATGGATTTCAAGATAGTCGAGGGTGGTCCCTTGACTGGAGTGTCGATTGACCTTTGCTCAATGGTGTGTTTGAAACGGACCCCCCGGCCCCTTTCCCACAGAACCACCAGTACCACTGCCCTCGCTTTCCCGTCCAGTGTCCGAACCAGTGCGGCACGCCCAACATCGCCCGCGAAGACCTGGCCAACCACGTGAAAGACAACTGTGGGAGCGCCCTGGTTCTCTGCCCCTTCAAAGACGCCGGCTGTAAACACCGAGTAAGTCAAACCGTTTCTTCCGTCAAGCGTCAGAGCGGAATTAAATGGAGTCCTTTTTGTCAAAGGATAAAGAGTGTAAGTCGCTGAATATCGAACATTTTGGTGCCAGGAAAGTTTCCAGGCTTTTCGGGGATTTTGGTGTCGTGACATTGAGATGAAAACAAGCGAATGATGAGGCAACAGTAGCAATAAACAAAGTACACTACTTTTAGTAACAATCAAAGTACGCGGCGTGAAAAGGCGAGCATTCATTTGAGGACTCGTTTCACCCCAAGTTGCCAAAATGCTGGCGGACAGGCGACTTGCGCCATCCATGAAGCTTTTCAACTTCCTCTGCTGCGGACTAATGCAAGCGACTAATCGCGCTGCCTTCATTTCAACGCGCCGGTTTGCTTTTTTTTCCTCATTCCACGGAACGCTCGCTTCCGGATGAGAGATGATCCGCCGCGCCGCAGACGGGCTTAGTTTGAATATGTTTTGCACAACATATTGAGCGTGAACCGAGGCGCTCTTTCTCCCCAGTGCCCCAAGCTGGCCATCGGCCGGCACCTGGAGGACAGCACCAAGTCGCACCTGACCATGATGTGCAACCTGGTGGGGCGCCAGCGCCAGGAGATCCTGGAGCTGCGGCGGGAGATGGAGGAGCTGTCGGTGAGCCACGACGGCGTCCTCATCTGGAAGCTGAGCGACTACTCGCGCAAGCTGCAGGAGGCCAAGCTGCGCAGCAACCACGAGTTCTTCAGCCCGCCCTTCTACACGCACCGCTACGGCTACAAGCTGCAGGTGTCGGCCTTCCTCAACGGCAACGGCAGCGGCGAGGGCTCGCACCTGTCCGTCTACATCCGCGTGCTGCCCGGCGAGTACGACAACCTGCTGGAGTGGCCCTTCGCCTACAAGGTCACCTTCTCCATCCTGGACCAGAGCGACCCCTCGCTGTCCAAGCCGCAGCACATCACCGAGACCTTCAACCCGGACCCCAACTGGAAGAACTTCCAGAAGCCCTGCGGCGCCCGCAACTCGCTGGACGAGAGCACCCTGGGCTTCGGCTACCCCAAGTTCATCTCGCACGAGGAGATCAAGAAGAGGAACTACGTCCGCGACAACTGCGTCTTTGTCAAGGCTTCCATCGAGATCCCCCAGAAGATCATGGCTTGAGCGCCAGGACTGCCGCCGCCGCCGCTCGGATAACCCTTTACAAACGTCCTACCTGACTGACTCGGAAGACCTCCCAGGCGTGTCGCCTTGGAAATCAAACAGTGCCTCAAAGTCGATCCTTTTCTTTGTAATCTCCGCTCGGCGGTCGACATGACGGGATGAACCCGACGGGAGCGGGGACAAGGGCTTCACTCTGCACTCAAGAAATTGACCTAGAGATAGACCGATAGTGGGGGGGTTCAGGGACGGTACCGATTATTGGTAGTCGGGGAGGCCGATAACCGATATTTGGAGCCGATATGCATTTTTAGGAAAAAAGAAAATATTGGCGTCAAAATCTAAAAAAAGACAATTCCTAACTTTGCGCAAACGTCTTTAAGCATATCGTCGCTGTCCTGTGAAAAACACATATGTCCAATTTTTTTTTGTCTCTAACACGGAAACACCATTCACGTAAAAATAAGAAAAATGAAAATAATGGACATAAGTGTTATTCAATTAATTTTGTTTGTGTACATTTTTGACAATGTACGTCTTTGTTTTAAAATTCGAATCAAGTTCAGGGAGCTCCCAGCGTCATCAGCCTGTCTTCAAAAATGAAATGAAATCTTAAACAATAGCTCCCTATAGTTTTCCACAGTAAATAAAGTTCTCCAAAATTTCAAAACGACAGAAATATTCAAATTGCACTGATGTTTGTTTTGATTTCAAACAAAAAGAAAAAGTGCAGAGTGTTCCCAGGGTCCGTAGAATCTCTTGAAAAGGAAGTAGTTCCATGAAGGTTTAAATTGATTTATTATCGGCCATCGCATTTTTAGGCCCATACCGATAACCGGGCCGGCCGATAATCGGTCTATCCCTAGATTGACCCACCTTGCGCGGGTGGAAGCCAGAGGAGAGACGGCAGAATCCCGCCTGCCTTGTGTTTACAAGCTCTTGTAGCCCACCGGACTGGTGAGAAGGTGCAGCTCCGTCGTTCACCCTCTATGCAAACTTCACACAAACTTCCCCACACGAACGTATGATAACTGCTCCCTCCGCAGGAACCGGCGCTTTCTCGGACCACACATCGCATCTTTCGTTGTCGCGTACACACCGCAAAAAATGGAGGAATAAGAAGCGCCTTGCGTGGTGGCTCTTCCACGTGCCCTTTGGTCCATTTTCATCTGCTGAGTTGTCCCCCGCTTGGTTCTGATCCGATGATCCGATCCAGTCGGGTTTGTCCTTTTGCAGGAAAATGTTGACCGTTGTCACTTTGCCATGCTAGCATGCGCCAAGGACGTGGTCTTATTGCAGGGCTCGGCATAGTCGTCCCGTAATCGAACAACTCTGCCAACAAGTATGTGAAGCTTTTGAATATTTTGCCCCCAAAGCCTATTTTGCTTGGCATGTATGTTGTGAGTGCGCCCACAAAAAAGTCTCGAGAAGCCATGCCCGAGAAGACACCGGAAGTCTGCCATTTTGGTTTGCTGGTTTCGGCTCATTTGGACCTTTCTGGGGTCCTTCGCCGATCAACTCACCCGAGAGATTTCGTGTGATTGCCAACGATGATTACTGGATGCAAAATTAAGCGGCATCGTGACTGTGTTTGGTGGACCTTAGTGGCGAAGTTTTAACAACACGCTAGGAAAAAGACGGAACTAGGAATAAGAATTCAGCATAGAAGCTGCGTTAAATTCAACTCCTGAGGACAGTTTGAGTCAGCGACATGAAATTTGGTAGGCATGTCAATCGTGAGAAGAACCACAAAAAAGTCTCCAAAAACATGGCCAAAAAGACACAGGAAGTCTGCCATTTTGCATTTTGAAAGTCATTTCCGGGGATCCATGGGAATGCGTTTTGAAAATCCAGCCCCGAAGCAACATGTCATTTATCATTTAATAGGCTTGTCTGTCATGAGTAGACCCACAAAAAAAGTCTCGACAGGTCATACTCGAAGACACAAAAAGCCTGCAAGTTTGATTTGAAGCAGCCAGGTTTAGGTTCATTTTGGCCATTTCCAAGGGTCTTTCCAAGAAGAAAATTGTGCTCGAGAGTTTGTTTGAGGACTGGCACATTGAAAGGAAAGGTGACGGTAAATTCCAATGATTTTGAGTTTTTGTCATTGCATGTGGCCGTATCCCGGCAGCCAAGTGTGACGGCAAGTCACAGTTCTGAATTCTGAATCAGGATTGAAGAAAATTCAACCATTTCAAGGAAATTTGATGGTTCGCCAGTAAACCTTCCTGTTTACATTCTTGTGACCAATTAGAAAAAGCAGCAATGTCACGAGGCTCGTTTCGAAAGCTTAGCAGCGGGGGGACACCAGAGAAAGTGAATTTCTGCATCCTTAAGAGGCCAGTCGGACCAGTTAGTGGGACCCAAACATGCATTTAAAAGTGAAGGAAAAGCCATGTGGCCTTTTTATATATCTATATATACAGTATGAGCTTGCATGAGAGGGCAAACGTAACACACGTGCATGCTACATATGCTAACACCTGGACCACGTTTTGTACTGTAACCTGTTCCCTTGAAAAGTCCCATAACTATTTTGCCCCTCACCCCATGCTTATTTTTGGAGAGGTTTAAGAATAGTTTTTATTATTATTATTGTTAATATTGGTTGTTTTTTGTAAACAGAAAATGTGAACGTTGCGTGCGGCTACGCTAACCTATTCAACGCGACGACGAGTTGACATTTGCCTGTGTATTGATTTACATGCACCAAGATCGTCTCCATCACAGCGCCACCGACTGGACGGAGGACTGTAAAATGTACATTACACTTCAACGGAACGTGTGAATACGTCGTGTACAAATACAGAAGCACATTCTGTCCTTTGTCTTACTACACACATGCACGCACACACACGCATACACACAGACATCCCGATTTCCTCTCATAATGCCAGCTGATATTTTACAGTGATTTCAAAGACGTTTTTGTACGATTCTGTATTTTTAAGAAGAAAAAAAATCCTTTCTGGCTGTTTTATACTTTTTCGGTTTGTGAGTCAGGGTCGACTTGGAAATTTTGTCAGTGTCTGTCTGTCCGTGCGTCTCACGTGTTTGAGCCTCACATGTTCTCTGTATTATTTTCCCGCATTCTGAAAAGGAAAAAAAAATATTTATTTTAAAGCGCCGCCGCCAGTCGATGCAGACGGCGCAGATAATGTTTTAACGTGTCGTTTGATGAGTGCTTGTCATTTTCATAATTGAAATAAAAACTGTGTTTTAAAGGTGGCTTTTACTTTCTTCTTTTCCCTGTTTTTAGGGATTGGCATACATCACAGGGACTAATATATGTATATGTATATGTATGTGTATATATGTGTATATATGTATATATGTGTATATACGTGTATATATGTATACATATGTATATATACATGTATGTATATATATATATATATATGTGTGTGCATGTATGTGTATATATATGTATATTATATATGTATATGTGTGTGTATATATATATATATATATATATGTATATATTATATATATGTATATATTATATGTATGTGTGTATATTATATGTATGTGTGTATATTATATGTATGTGTGTATATTATATGTATGTGTATATATTATACATATATATATATATATATATATATATATATATATATTTTTTTTTTTAAGTAAATAATCCCACATCTACTACGACAGTGGCACACTAGCATGACATATTGTTGGCTAACGCTTTGTGTTATGTCTGTACCTCTCCAAAATGGCGTCCGGCAGACGTATGCGCAGTGAGTTGCCATACCAAGCCCGTCCAAAAATGCGTCAACTGACGTCATTGCCTTCAGATATATATAGATTCAGAAAAGTGTACTAACATACATTTTTACATGTGATTTGAGCAAACATCCATCGCCCGGACCTTCCCTCAGCGCTCGCAGGTGTGCGCGCTTACGTTGTAATGACGTCGAGTGAGTGTTTTGCCGCCTGGAGAAGAACTAACTGCTAGGTGCTAGCTAAAATGCGACAGGTCCTGGCGGCGTGGCTGATTTGAACTTCAACGTACAAAAAGACAAAAACATTTGTCCGAAGGCTCCATACGTGAGTGATGAGAAGAAAAGGGCGTAGGACCGTGATTGAACAAGCACAACGGCAGTCATTTGGGGTAAGTTGTCAAACCAAAGTTTGCCAAAATGCTCATGTCACACATTATCAGTTAAGTTATTGAACTGCAATTGGTCTATTTTTGGTTTCATAGTACGTGAGAGCATCAAATAATAAGTGAGCATTGAAGCTCATTGCTGTTGAAGTGCAATTAAAACAACAACAAAAAACATCCAAACTCTTCACTATTCCGTTCCGCACACAAAACATGTACATGTGCATAAATATCAGTAGAATAAAATACTATAATATTCAAGTGGGTTTTATCCTGTGCTTGATTGCGATTAATTTTGAAATATCAGGTATAGTCAATCTAAACAAAAACAACTAGTAATTATTACTGCTTGCTTTTCAAAGTAAAATGTATGTAATTAATAAAAAAACAATTTAGAGTGACAGCACAAATTAATGCGTCAAAAGAAACAATGTACTAAACCTATAAAAATGATAAAATAATTTAAAAAAAAATCATGTGATAAATCGTCATTAATTCTAAACCAATATGGAATGAGAGCACTAATTAACATGCAGCTAATGTAAAATACAATAGAAACAAATAGTACATTTATAATAGAATTAGAAAATAAATAATTAAGAATATTAAATCTATGCATTGAAGCCTCATTAAGACCTAACAATACAGAGTGTTTACTGCAAAATAAGTAAAAACAAATATTGTAAATATCATGATGAAATGGAAGAAAGAATATGCTAGAAACTTAAGCGAATATGACATATTAAAATGCTTTTACAGGTTATAGGTCACATTAACAGTGGAAAAGCCATATATCCTGGTCTTCATATCACAAAAACATGGGCATTTCAACTGGGGTGTGCAGACTTTTTCTATCCACTCTTGGTTTCTTGTTCTTCACACAACATTCCAAAGGATGAGTCAAGTTGCTGCTATGCCGCGCACAGCCCAATAGAACTCCACCTATGTTGTATAAAAAAAAAAATGGAAATGGAACTTTAACTTTATATTGTTTTATTGCAATTTTTTTCTCATAGAGGTACACCTTAACTTAACTTTAAGATGTATTCATTTCATTTTATTGTTTGAAATCAAGCATGCCAAGAGAAACGCACATAATGTACGAATGAGGAAGAGAAAGTCATGATAGTCTTGGACATTTACACATTTATCTTTGTAAAGTGAATACATTCTTCTAAAGGTACAGTAAACAGATCGAGCGATCGATCTATGTGTGATTAATGAATCTTGTGTGTGTATGTGTGTGTGTGTGTGTGTGTGTGTGTGTGACCTCCTTCCACATGCTGGTGTAGGATTATCCCAAAAGTAATCCCATTACTCAGACAGGCTCCAGTGTGCGGTTTAACTCGGCCGAGGCTCTGCGTTCCACTTCCTTTATGACAGCCGGCTGATGTGCAGTTTGTGAAGACCCTTCAGCAGCCCCCCCCCCCCCAAAAAAAAATGTAACAAAGGGAATGTTTGGAAACAAACCATTGTGAAAATATGAACTGCAAAAATGTTTTGTGCTAAAAAATGACCACCCCGGACACTCCCCCAAACCCCCGTCTTAAGTAAGTAAGGCCGTGCTTTGGGCGCCCACCGTGTAACCCATAATCGGCCCCATGCTTCCCCCTAAAAAAAAGACCACATGGAGCTCAGAGCGCGGGCGGGCCGACATGGAACTCCCGTATGTCTTTCATGCTATTTTGAGCTCAGCTTTTGTTGTCAAATTTATGTAACGTGTCACTGAGATGCAAACGTGGTGTTTCCTTGAAGGCCCAGGCTCCATTTGGAGGCATTCATATAAGCTGTATCGTATGTAATCGACTTTGTTGCCCCATAAACACAACTTTGGTGTTCTTTTTTTGGTTGGGTTTTTTTTTTATATATATATTGTGGACGCTGTATATTATTTGCCCGGGTTGGAAAAAAAACAAAGTCACGAGACGTTGTGTGGACTTTAGTGGCGTAGCGGTTCACCTAGCTGACCTTGCTTCTGAGCTCTCATTTACATTAAAATGATACACATAAAATACAAACACCTTTCTTAGACACTCGAGCGGCGAGTAATCATTTTAGTCGATGACGTCCTATTGTCGGAGCGCAATCCGTCAAAATGACTGCTCTCGTCGTTTTCAAAATCCAAAGTCCTTCTTGTAACCGTCAACAATTCAATCCACTCCGGCTTCTCCCAGCCACTAAGTGGATGTACATATTAAATTAGCCAGCTAATGAGCTTTAAATTATGTTTATGAGTGCACGGATGTGTTTTTTTTGGGGGGGGGGGGCTGGGGGCCGGGGGACGGGATGTAAGGACGGAAGCGCTTTAAAATGACAAGGACGGACGGGGTCGGAGGACGATTATTTTTATGAATAAGGACGGAGGGACTGGACCGGAAGGGTCCCCAGGTCGCGGACGGAGGACGGAGCGGCAAAGAAGGCTCAAGTGCCCATCACTGAAAATAAAATTGGAATGTCTAATTTTGTCCATCGACAATGTCTACGAATCGCCACTTTTCTTCTCCCACTTGACCCGATTGAGTCCTGTGAAGAAGAGGACGGCGTCACAAAGACGCCAAATCCTCAACAGATGGTCAGATTAGCCCCCAAACGTAGCGCTTCATGCTAACGCTGGCTTTTTGAACGCAAAAGGGACCCGCGGAGCGGAGCCCCCGAGCATTACCTCCAAGTACTTTTGCTGTCACTATTAGATAGACGATTTTTGTCAGGGCAGATACCGATTATTAGCAGTCAAGGAGGCCGCTAACCAATTTTTGGAGCCGATATTCATTTTCAGTAAAATGAAAAGTATTGGTGTCAAAATAAAAAATAAACTCTTAACTTCTATTCAAGCATATGTTTTTTTTTTTACAGATTTGCATAATGTTGATTTTTTTTTATTTTTTTTTTATTTTTTTTTAAAATCAGTATTATACATTTTTGCCAATACATAGAGATCGTCGTTGTAAAATTCTAACAAAGTTTACTGACCTGCCAGCGTCATCAGCATGTTTTAAATTAAATGTTAAATGAAAAAAAATGGACAAAAGTGTTTTTGTCCATTTTTTTGGGGGGGTGTTTTAATTGCACTTCACTTCAGCTAGAATTTTACAACAATATCTTTGTTTAGGCAAAAAGGGAGCTCCCAGTGCTGTCAGCATGTCTTCACAAGTGAAATGAAAAGTTCAACAATGGCTTATATGGTTTTCTACGATAAATAAAGTTGCCCAAAATTTCAAAATGTTCAGATTTCACTTCTCTTTGTTGGGATTTCAAGCCAAAAAAAAGGTGCAGAGTGCTCCCAGGGTCAGTAGAATCTCTTTTAAAGTGAACTGCAAACGTCAATAAATATTCCTTGAAGTTAACACACTTTTAAATGGATATTTTATATCGGCCATCGAGTTTTTAAAAAAGGTATTTGTCCAAATGTCCAATATGAACCGATACCTATACCTCCGTATAGTCAGTCACTATACATGCTTGTGTTTATTTTACGGTGTCTATTTGTGCCTCGAAGTTGCGCCTCGTGAAACTAAAACGCATCTACAACCTGTTGGTACTTTGTTACTAAAAAGTTGTCATGAACAAATCAGGAATTTTGGCACTCTCCGGTGCAATAAAACGCAATGTGAATAACTGCAGCACCTTGTAGTGCTCGGTGGAAACGTGGCTTGTCGTGAGGGTGCTGTGTAGTGAAACACACAGCACGCCCTCCCCCTCCCCCTCCCCCTCCTCCTCCTCCCCCTCCTCCCCCTCGTCCTCCTCTTCCCTTGATGTGCACTCCCACATCTGTGCCGGCTCAAATATCAGCGCCGCCCCCCCCCCCCCCCCCCTCGAGCATCTGCTGCAGGCGGAGGACACGCTGCTCCATTTAGTTTAAAAAAGAAAAAGAAAAAACTAAACAAAGGACGTCATCTTTCTCCCAATTTTTTTTCACATCTTGGTCACGCACGCTTTGCCTTGTCGTCGTTCGGTGTGAATTTCCTTTGTGGATGAGCCGGCCTGAAGTATCGTCACAGCGCGAGCGAGTCTCTCTGGGTGCCGACGTCAGCGAGCGTAGCGCTCGGTCGCCGGGGAGAACGCGGCGCCCTTCCGCCGAGCTGGCCCGCGATTGGCCGAGGAGCGGGAAATTCCGCCAATCGGAAGCAACGCGCACGGCGTTGCCGGGCCGAGCCGCCCGGCCTGTCGTTTATGGCCCCGATTTATGGCCCGGCACTCGCCTTTAACAAGGTGAAGTGACGCCTGAGTGCAAGTCAAATGTTCCGAATGTCGCTTTGCAAAGTGCAAGTCCGACGTCACAGGTTGCCTTCAGTCCCGTAAATACACCACTTTTTTTAAATTTATTTATTTTTTTTTACAAATAACCATCCCGTTTTTCTTTTGTTTTGTTTTGGGAGTTGCTGAGCAAGCTGACTTCCTAGCCGCTGTTTGTAGCGCAGAGATTGGCATACAGTAGCTGACTTTCTGCGGCGCGGATGAATCAAGAAAGTGAATTGCTCAGCCAGGCAGGCCTAGCATGAATGCGAGCTTAGTGATCAAGTGATTTGCTTTGAATCTCCGCTTGAAACCACTAGCGTGACTTTTGCACACGATTTGACCAATCCGCATTCATCGTTTGAGTTGATTCAGCTAGTTGGATTCTTCGACCGGTGGCGGCTCACACAAGTACACTTGTTACGCTCTCCTGTTATTTTGGGCCGCTGTTATTTGGGCCTTTTGTCCTTGGTGCCTCTGGTTCCTAAAAGCCTTTGGTGAGGACTCTGGGTCTTGATTGACAGCGACCCGAAGAACCAGATACCTTGACGCGCCGGGAGCTCCTGTCGCAAGTCGCGGAGGCCTTTGTTTCTTGGGGGGTCTCAAGGCCACGGCTCGTAAAGCCAGGTGATGCGACCGGAGTCGGCCGCCCCCGCCCCCGCCTCCGCTTCAGCCTTCAGCGGGAGGAGGCGGCAAAAGAGCAGGTTGATGGCCTTCCTTCGGTCAGCCGGCCGGGCGCTCTGGCCTTTCAGGCACATGGAGCGCATTAGCTGCGAGCCAGCGGCGCTTTCCGGACCGGCTGTTTGCTCTCCAAACAAGACCTGTCGTTGCGGGACGCCGGGCTTGTAAAGCCGTCGGAGGAATGCCGCTGGAATTTCGCACCCCTTGTAGCAAAGTCCAGCGGGTCAACCCGGAGCAAACGGCTCCGGCACGTTTGAAGGAATAGAAAACCAGGGTGGGACGTACCGGTGCAAATACTTGGCCACATTCGCAGGTGTCTGTTGTTTACTTGAGAAAGTAAGCAGCTTTATAATCTGACATTTGAAAACCGATATCGCCACTCCTGTGATTCCTTACCTCGCGGTTACGAAGGAAACCACGCGTGCCCGTTTCGTTAGTTTTTTTCGAACGTCCGTCCCAAAATTGAAAATTGTCTTCCTCAGGTTGGCAAATTGCAAGCGTTTATTTGAGTTACCGAATCTCTTTTTTGAAATCAATCGAGCAAATGCTATATTCCCTCCGTTGACTAGTGATTTGGAAATGAGCCGTCCATCCACCAAATTGCTTTGAATCCCAATAAACGTGTCCACGTAATCGCAGCCGATGAGATGCTCCGGGCTGTTCTTCCACCTCGGACGGGCTGCTTCCTCTTCCTGCTCCTTCATCGCCGTCATTGTCATCGTCAAGATCGGTCTCGAGAGCGCATTTCGAAGGTCTTGGTCTTGTCTCGTCCCGGGACTGGCCAGACTCTCGAGTTTCCCGCGGAGAGCGCTCAAGACCAGCGCACCTCTGCGATTCTTCAACTTGAGTTGCAGTCACACTCGGCTCCTGTCGGCACGCTTGCGCTTTGTCGTCTTTTTCGGGCTGTCGTGACTTGGTCCCGTGGTTTGGTCCCGCTCAAACTCTTCTGCTTCTTTTTCACGACATTGGCTGTATATTTTGTTTGCTTTGGCAAAATGTTGAAATTGGCCCCGGTGTAGCTTGATGTGCACGCTCAAGCAAATAGTCATCTGATGACCGAGTGGACATGCGGTAGGCGCCTGCGTTTATTTGGAGTCGTCAGACTGAAACTTTCTTTTGATGCCCCCAAAAAAAACCCAACCCCAATATCCATCAGGTGAGGATTATGAGCCAGGTGGTTACTCCGCGTTGCAAGGCTAGCGATAGCGAGGGCATGGCATCTCTTGAGCGGGGCGGGCGGGCTCGGCGCTCGTGGCGGGTGGGGGCAACATATGGCTCCCCCTCCTTGCCCAACAGAGTTGAAAGGTGAGCGTCCGGCCGTGAGCCGCAGTCAAAGCGACGGATGACGCGGCCGCTCAAACGCGGCGGCCACCCGTGTCCACGTTGGATATCGACAACTAATCAAGAATTCTTTTGATAAATCACAGAAATATAGGAATGCAATGATTCACTCAAGCCCCGATTCGATTCTCAATTCAGGATTTTCGATTGGATTTGATTTCGTTTTTTTGAACTCGCAACCACGCTTGTCCGTGTGCGGCAGCGGGCCGCTGCAGCCATCCGCTAGCGCGACAGGCACTGATGTTGGGTGCAATCGACACATTCCAAAAAAAACCTTCAAGATTAGGAGGAACGTCTACATTTGTATATTCGAATGACTTAGCTATGTTGCGTCTCTCGTTATTAGGTGTTGCTGTTTAGGGCTCGCGAGAGCCACTCGGATCGATTCATCGATTTTATTTATTCTTTTTTTTTTTTTTTTTACATCGATGCACCTTTTAAGCAGTTTAAATCGCTTTTTCAATGAATCATTACATCCCTAGTGACTTCTGAAAGTAACAATTTGTGGAGCAAAAACCAAAGAGGGTTTTCCCAAGTCCATTTTTGAAGTAGGGAAGTTGTCAAATGTGAATCCATCAATGTAAGGCGCATACTGCCGACTGGCACCCGTGCGTGCGCGCGTGCGCTTCAAAGGCCACGTCCATTCCTCTTTCGTCACGTTCCGACTGAAATAAAGAGCACTTTTCCTCTTGTCACTTTTGCGCCATAGTTGCACCGGCATTCCAAAATAGCAGACCACCCGCTTGCATCCCAAATGAGAACGGCACAAGAAGGGAAAAGACAAATGCCTCTTGAATTTCCCACACGCCCCAACAGGTGACCAAAATATACTGTGTTATTTTTAAACTTGAATCCAAACGTTAGAAAGGCGTATTTGGGACACACACACACGCACCCCCAAAAAGGTACAGTGAGAGTAAAGACAGAAGAGAAAAACAATCTCCAAGTCACAAACTTATCAAAATACAGATTGCATACAGAAATGCAGACAGTCAATTTCCAAGAAAATTGTCACATTTTTCAAGAATTTTTGAAATTTTTTATCAGGCCTTATTTTCATAGACAGCACATCTGCACTTTGGCTATGATTGGAGTTGGCTGTGATCGCACCCGCAGTGGCGCAGACCTCCCTCCCGTTCCGCGCAGCTAGGCCATGCGCCAGCAGGCGGCGGGATTGACCATGCGTCGGTCACGAAAATGGAGCTCTTCGCTTTTTGGAGTCAGTCAGTCTTGTTTTGAAAGAGAGGACATTTTCCTTTACTTTCAACTTCAATCTTGTACAGCGTTTTCCTTGGAAAAGATAAGACTTTATATTTGTAATATTGCATGTTGGAAATGTTTTTTTTTTTAATTGGTTTTTCTTTGCCGGGGGAATCGTTTGAATATTTTTTGAAAATATTTTTACAAAGTATTTTCTTCATATTTCATAAGACTTTCCCCCTCACTAGACAAATAACATTGTATTGTATTGTATTTCCATTCATTGCACAGCCCTAAGCCCTGTGGAAACACGAATGAATGAACCTAAACTGTTTTACTGATCGGGTTTTTTTTTTGTTCTTGTTTTCAACTCGGTGATCAGCTCAGAATCTTGACCGTGTAAAGCCTCATGTCTACCACATGTCATGTTGCCAAGTTCAACGGTCATCCGAAAGATTTCTTTTTCTTTTTTTTATTTTTACCGAGACAACGTATTTTTTCTTTTTTTACTCTTTGCAGTTGAGCTGCTCCTGATGAACATATCCAAAGTCCATTGACAGCCTCTCATTCTCCCTGCGGCCTGACAGGCATTTCATTCTGAAATCAGCCCGGCCGGCAAACTTGCAAAATGGCGGCCGGCGGAATGGGAGAAGTCTGCAAACGTGCAGCGTGGCTGCGCTGAGTGCGAGCGCAACATGTGCTTGCGATGGCCTCACGTGCGGGAGGCCGGCCCAGTTCAAGGGCCGCTACGCCGGCCGCCAATCGCAAACAGATGCCGCTCGCTTTCTCTCACAAACACCAAGGCAAATCCTCCAAGCTCTTAGCAAGTTCAGATGGCGTAGTAGGAAAAAGAAGAAGAAGAAGAAAAAAAAGTCGCTCGTGGAAATGGCAACAGTCAACACTTGCTGTGTTTTCTGGCCTTGCTCTAGTGCCGCAGCTGTCGAATATTTTACTATTCGGCTAGCCGACTGAAAATCTGATCGAATAATCGGGTATTCACTAGGGAAAGAGCGATTATCGGCCGGGCCACTGATATTCTGCGTTTTGACGAATATCGGCATCGGCCTTTTTTAACAATCTGATGGCCGATAATTGATCGATTTCAAACTGTGTTGAAATCGAAACAAAGTTGTGAAAGTTGAATATGGGGCTATTTTTTCAGTTTTCATCCAACGTTTTAAAACATGCTGACGACCCTGGTGAGAACAAAGATGTACCTTGTCAAAAATGCATAGTAATACAAAAAAAAATCAACATGATGCAAATCTGAAAAATTGTTCACTAAACATGCTTAAAGACGTTTCAACAAAGTTAAGAATTTTTAGATTTTGATGCCAGTATTTTTTTTCCTTTTTTTTTTTTTTAGGAAAAATGAATATTATTGCTTATCGGTCGCCTTGACTACCAATAATAATTGGTATCAGCCCTGAAAAAAAACATTGGTCTATGTTTAATATTCAGATACAAATAAAAAGGATGACTTTTTTTTTCTTGGTTATAAGTTCTGAAGACATATAAACACATTTCCACTTATTAATAGACGGCCAACTTGTTTTCATTGTTAGATGCTCAACAATTTAAAATTCAAATCGGTCAATCAATTCAATTGAATTCATTTCAAACTGCGCGTAGCAGCGTATTATTTTCCTTTCTGGAAAGATTTGTGATAATAAAGGCAAATTTCGTTCTATGAGACGAAGTGACGTCAAACCCACTGGAGCGATTTTTCCGGATAAAACAACAAAGTGAAGAGTAATCCCGCGGCCACATGCCGGCGGCGACAGGCGAGGTCCCAATAATCAACTTGTTTTTTTTTAGCAGCCTTAATTTGAAGCTCATTTCAGGACGTCTTCGTGTTGCTGAAGTCGCTAGCAAATGTTTGTGACGGCGAACGGCGCCAGAGTCAAGTCAGCCGCTGTATCACTACTCAAGTACTTTCTGACTTGAGTACTCAGTCCCGCTGCAATGGCATGAGTTGATCCTGTGTAAAAAGTGCACATTGTCCCACTCAGCCTGGGTGTTTTTCCTCTCCGTTGTTGTAGCGCAGTCCATCCAGCATTGTCGTGGCAGATCCCAGCGAGATTTGCAGTTGGGGCACAATGCGAGCACTGACGCGGCTAAAGGCCCGCAGTGTCCCGCCGGCTGATGCGTTGTGACGTTGTTGTGCTAGATGCGCTCTGCCGGAAGGAGTCGGCGAGCGGTTCACACGGCGGGCGCTTGGGCGGGCGGGCGGCCGGCCGGCCTCACAAGTGTGCCACGTTCATGTCCTTACAAATCCATTCCAGCACCCCACAAAGCACCTTTTGCGCTTGTTTTCGTGAGTACAAGTAGCACTGCTTTGTCAACGTCTTGGTATGGATATCAAAACCAAAGAAAAGAGAATGGAAAGAAATAAACTGCTTTGTAACTAAGCCAAAAGTGCGCACGCACACACACACACACACACACACACACACACACACACACGGTATTCCAGAAAAGTGAGCCCTAGGGCTGCTCAATTATGAGAAAACATTCATCACGATTATTTGGGTAACAATTGAAATCACGATTATTCAAATGATCGTGTATTTTTTGGCACAAAACAAGAACATGTTTGAATGTACAAAATAGAAAGACAAATAAATGTCTTTGAAACCTTAACGAAATGTTGCAATTTGTTATTATGATAGTTTTTAAAAAGGTTCAAAAGTATCAATTCGAGTATGATTTCCTTGCGTAAACAAAAGTGTGTTGGAAATCAATGAATATTAGTAATCGTTTTTGTTGTTGTTTTTTTTACACAATGATGCCAATGTTTTAATTGTGGAGCGTAACAATCGTAATTGTAATTGAATTTCCATTAATTGCACAGCCCTAGTGAGCCTGCCCCCCCAAGTCTGCGAGCAACTGAGGCCCAGCCAAAAAGTGAAGTCAGTTCCTCTAGATGTCACAAGATGGCAGCTAAGCATATATTTCTTTTTTTTCCCCTTTCTGTTCAACAAAGTGATGGCCTGGCTAAATGAAGCACCTCCTCTAAGTTGAACACTATTGCTTGGCAGCAAGATGCCGCCAGAGTTGCACCAAAGCAATATTTTTATCTTGGAAACGACTTTGGCCTAAGCACAAAAGAGTCAGCAAGAAATGGACGATTATGGCAACAGAGTTAAGACAAAAAATATAGTTTGACAAAGTGATAAATGTTGCGAGAAAATAAGCCCATGTTTGAAAAAGTAGTTGCAGATCGTTTGCTCAGCCTCTCTTAGTCTCTGAATATGCGGTACTATGCTGCCCCCTTTTGGCGTGGCGCGTCAAGCAATATCAGCAGGAACTCGAACCAAAAACTGTGACGAGGTTCTTCAGGATTAAAAAAAAAAAAAAAACAGCGCTTTTTATTGCGATCGTAATGTTTTTTTTTTGTTTGTTTGTTTTTTAGCACAAAGTTTTAAATTTTATCCGAATTGATGATCTTGAAACTGTTAGGTTAGATGCAGCTATGTTCTCAATTTATCTGTACAATATATAGCCTACTGTTGTGCAAGTTCTGTATATAGTTCTTCAAAAAGCACATATTCAACTTGTATAAACTGGATGTGCAATAATAATAATAATAATAAGTATTATCAATAATAATAATAACACGTCTTATTGTTATTATTATTATTGGTAATATCTTGGAGTGTCAATCAAAACTTATCATCATATTGTCATCTATTTTAAGTTTTCATCTTATTCTGTCCACTCCACACATCATACAAATCTATTTTTTATTACTACTGAGCTCTTCATAAATGACACAAAATTCTATCTTAAATAAGAATGGACCTTCAAAAAAAGGGAATAAAAAAAGTGCTCATTAAAGGATAAAGTGGAATATTTATAATGTAGTAGTAATAATAATAATAATAATTCTCCAAAAACAACAGGGACCTCGCAGTGGTCACTGGTCGCTGCCCGGGCCCAAATAATAATAATAATGATAATAATAATAATAATAATAATAATAATGCATCAGATTTCTACTCGTCGAGTAACATTATTACATGACGAAACAAAGACAAAGTTTTTCAACTGATGTCCCCGCAGACATGCACACGCAACACCCGCAGGACTCATTAATCAAGTCAACATTTGGTGAAAACATTTTGAATTATTAATATGCCTAAATGAGCCTTTTGGGGACTCGGTCGGAGTTGTTGAAAACAACGTGGCGTGTCAACGCCGATGCCAGGAGAAGGCAAGGAAGCCAAGCACCTTATTAAGACAAGTCCAAACAACAACAAACACTGACGCCATTGACACAAAGTTGCGTCCAAAGTTGACCTTTCCACCTGGGCCACATCATCCACTATGTCTAGTCAGCAGAGGTGGGCATTTGTCTCAAGTTTGCCCGTCCGGCCGTCCTGTTCTCAAGCTCAAACAAATGTTATTTTAAGCGCGCTTCCGTCAGTCAACATCAAAGGCCCGCCAGTCCGTCGTCGAGAAAAACAGACGAGAAATCCGACCGTTGACGCAAGCGATTGGATGAAAATGGTAACGTTTTGCTTCGCTACACCAGAATCCCCTGTCACGTTGTTGCCAAAGGTACAATCCCGCTTCCTAGACCTTCCCAACCCAAATAAAGCAGAAATGACAATAAACAAATGGGGTTTTTTTTCCTTCCGATTCGTCCTCTTTTAGTGGCCGTCAAACAACTTTTGGTGCGTTACTGCCATCTTCAGAAATGGAGTGTGGGAGCGGCGGCAAAATCCGCTTTCACAACCTCCTAAGCCTCCTCGTTCCAAAACGACAAATGTCAAACTTAAGTCACGGGAACTTCTCTGTCAAAGTGTGTGTGTATTCAAAGTTGCCGGTGCTTTCATACTTCATAGATGAGCGCTTTGGATGATGCTTGGTCTGCAGACCAACGCGTTTTGCGTGTTTGGTGCACGCCGCCGCGCCGCGCCGCGCCGCGCCGCGCCACGCCACCGACGTGCGGTCCGGGCGGCGGCCTTTCCGTCCGTCTCTCTGCAGCAAAACGGGTCACCGCTCAACGCTAGACTGAGCTCCGTTTGGAAACATTCCAGCGTGTTGGGGAACAATTTGGGGGGCTTAAATGATCGTTTTTTCCCAAAGCATTTTCGCTCTGGCGGGGGTCGACCGATATGCTTTTTTCGGGGCCGATACCAATGACATTTGCAGTCGATAAAAAGGAAAATATTGGCGTCAAAATCTTTTGATGAAATGTGAAACTGTTGAACTTTTTTGAAACGTCATTAAGCGTAGGTTTATTGAACCATTTTTTCAGATTTGCATAACGTCGATTTTGTTTTTCTTTTATTATCATTCTAAATGTTTGCCAATATACATCTTTGTTGTAAAATTCAAACCAAGTTCAGGGAGCTCCCAGGGTCATCAGCATGTCTTATAAAGTAAAGTGAAAATGTGAACAATGGCTCCCTTTAGCTTTCGACAGAAAGTACAGTTTGCAAAAATGTTCAAATTTCACTTCTGTTTGTTGTGATTTCAAACCACGACAAAACGTGCAGAGTGTTCCCATGCAGGGTCAGTGGAATCTCTTCTCAAGTGAACTGAAAATTCAAATTGAAGTGAACAGTCTTTTAAAATGGATTTATTATCGGCCGTCAGATTTTTAAAGAAGAAAGCTTGTTTGCGCGAGGACTAGGAAGCGCGTGAAGCCACCGGGATTGTACCTTTGGCAACAATGTGACACGGGATCCCGGCGTAGCCAAGCAAAAACTTCGGTGAGCTCATTCGCTGCCATTGACGAATTGAATTTTGTCTTTTTACAGTCCAGCCATTCGATCCCGGGAACTTTTTTTGTCAAACGTCAGGCTAAAGGAGGGTCTGAGAATGAGCGAAAGCGGAAGTCAAGCCAAACATCCATCTCATCTTTTTTTTTCCAAGAGCACGTTCGCAGCGGGCCCGCTCGTCGAAACACGGCATTCTGATTCATTTCGCCTCGGCGGAATAGAAGCGAAGCGGCCAAAATGCCCTCGTTTTTAGCCGCGTCTCTGGGGCGGCCGTCAACCGGAAATGACATCGCAACCGCTCGCATCGACCAATCGCGGCCGAGCCGTCTTCTGAATCCGAGCCGCGATTGGTCGTAGCGAGCGCTTGCGACGATGTCATTTTCAGTCGACGGCAGACAAAAACGAGTGCGTTAACACTTATTCCGCAAATGCGATCCGAATGCCCCGTTTCAACCGGTGGGCCTGCCGGGAACATATTCTTGGAAAAAACAAACGTTTGGCTTGATGAAGAGTTCAAGTCTCCCACTTGCGGTTCACTGGATCGACAATGAAGTGTCGGCCGTGCGAAAGGTCGAATGAACTGCGTGCGAGTGTAAAGCTGTTTGAGCAGCAAGCCGACACATGACGTTGTACGTGCTGCGTGCTGTGCTGCACTCCATTTACCGTTTTCATCCAGCGGCTTCAGATCATAGATCCTAGCCAACGGATGACGCGGCGGCAAACTGGAGTCCAATGGCCACCGGCGGCGGCCCCCCCGCATCCTGACGCAATGTCATGTCAAAATGAACTTTGCCATGTAGCCGCTGAGGGGCAAAAGTTGCACTTTGTGATTTGAAAGAGTTGCTGACACTCGAAACACATGTATGAAAGAGAGAATGCGCTGTCAAATGTCCAACCTCGTCATGCTTTTGAAAATGGATTCTTACGGTGCCGCTCTTGTCTCAGTGCGTCTCGGTTTCGGTCTTGTCTGGGTCTCGGCCCGCGGTCTGCGCTCTGCATCTTTCTTGTTCTGCTTTGGTCTCGGTCTCGTCGCAGTCTCAGTCCGCCTCCGCCTCGGCCTCGGGGTTGTCACGGTCTCGGCCTTGGTCTCGTCTCGTCTCGTCTCGTCTCGTCTCGGTCTGGACTCCCGTAAGTCTGGGTCTCGCCTTTGTCTCGGCGACTTCTGGCGTCGGTCGAGCCCCGGTCTTGTATGTCCGTCCAAGACCGGGTTTGGGCTTTTTTCCTTTGTCAAGGGGAGGCCTTGGGCGCGCCGCGAAGGTTCTTCTTCTCGTACCCTTGGGAATGCCGCATGCCCGTGTGCCGACTCGGCGCGCTCCCTCCCGCCCGCGTGACGCCGGCGAGGCGAGGGGAGGGGAGGGGAGGGGCGGGGCGGGGGCCGTTAGTTGTTGCCTACAGACCCCGCGCATGTGTCAACACGGAGCCAACATAAAAAGCGCGGCGGCGGCGGCGGCCGGCGTGCGCTCTGCCGCGATGCCGCTCGACACTCGGGGCGTGACTGTCTTCCGACGTCTTGCGCGTGCGTCCATGGCATCTTTGTCGCCGGCCAACGTGAGCTCCAAGCTGAGCCTGACGGAGCGAGCGGCGGGCGCCGCCTTGACCACGTCGGCCTGCTGCGCGTTCCTCTCGGTCAACGGGCTCGTGCTGTGGAGCCTGCGCAGCAAGCGGGCTTTCCGCCAGACGCCGCGCTACATCCTGCTGCGCAACCTGCTGCTGGCCGACACGCTGCAGCTGCCGCTGCTCCAGCTCATGTACTTGCTGTCCACCGCCCGCGTCACGCTCAGCTACCCGGCGTGCGGCGCCATGCACATGGCGGGCAACCTCCTGGCTCGCATCTCCCCCCTGGTGCTGGTGTTGATGTCGCTGGAGCGCTACGTGGCCGTGTGCCACCCGCTGCGCCACGCCTCGGTGGTCAGCGTCAGTAACACGGCGCGGGGCCTGCTGGCCGTCTGGCTCGTTTGCTTCCTCAACGCCGCCGCTCAGGGCCTTTTGTTGATGACCTTCCCGTTCGAGCGGCTGGAGAGCCTGCAAATGGCGAAGCTGTGCAACTTCAAGCTGGTGCTCCTGGTGCCCGCCGTGAAAGTTTACAACGGCGTCTACACCTATTGCGTCTTTGCTCTGGCCAGCGCCAGCATCCTTTTCAGCTACGCCGGCGTGACGCTGTCGGCCAGGTCGGCGGCCACCGACAAAGAGTCGGCCCGCAAAGCTCGCAACACGCTGCTGCTGCACCTGCTGCAGCTGGGCCTCAGCCTCCTGTCGGTGCTCTACGCCACGGTGATGTCGCCCCTGGGGACTTTGTTGAGCCGGGCGGCCTTCGTACGGGTGCAGGCCGCGCTCTTTGTGTGCTTTTTCCTCCTGCCGCCGTGTCTGAGCTCTCTCGTCTACGGCCTGAGAGATCGGAGCCTCCGGGCGGTGCTCGTCTACTTCCTCTGCCGCCGCCGCCCCAAAGCCGACGCCGCGCTCCGGTCCTGACTCTCAGAGCGTTTTGTCTGTCCCGACTCTGCCCTCTCTGCCGCCTTGGCGCAAAAGGAAACAAACCCGAAAAGTCTCGGGCTGACGGGTGGCGGCCCATGTTTTGAGCAGTCATATCTTATGTGTGAGCCGGCGTTATATTGCACAATAAACTGACCTGGTTTGCACTCATTCCCAAAATTGCGTGTCAATACATTTTGTGAAGAAATGACCAATGAACTTGTGCTACTGCAATGAAGAAAAATGGTTCATAAACCAGGCGGCAGCACTATGGGACAAACGGTCACTGAACTCAGCACTCAGATTGCTCGTTTGAGGAGCAACACGAGTTGTCGTTTTAATTTCGCTTCAAAAGAAATACAAAACAGCTGAAGGCAAGGAAGTTTTATTCGTATAGCGCATTTAATCGATTGAACGTATATTTTAACACCACACGAAAGACATGAAAAAACGAAATCAAAGTTCGATACTTCATTCGGCAAAGTTGATATGTTCAAAGGGAAGGGAAATAGAAAAGTAGAACTGTCATACACAATGTGCTTCACACAAGCAAAGACACAACTCCTACGAGCATTTAAAACGCAACAGTTAACATTCAAAAGCAAACCTGAGAAAACAAAAGTAGCGAACAAAATTACAAGAATGAGCGATGACAACATCGAAACACATCAGCAGAAAACTTTAAAAACATTTAAAAGTAAGGAAATACAAGTGAGTTTCTAAAATATATAAAAGGAAAAAAGGATTTGAATTTGTTCGAGGACCTTAATCAAGCGTATGAGGGGGGGGAAACCCCTTTTTTCTTTATTCTTTTCCCTCCAGGTGGCGCCACTTCGCTAAATTTTGGGCTTTGTGCCCTGGGCGCAGAGCGCACTTGGAGGCGTGGCTCAACCTAAACCTTTGACTCCGCACGCACGGATTCTAAGCGCCTTTTTTGTTCGACCATTTCCTCGGTGGCTTTAATGATGCGCCGTTTTACGATGTCACGCTTACTTTAAAACATTTTATTGAACATTAAAAAATGACAAACTCTCACCTGAAATTCATCGGGGCTGAGCTAACTGAACCGTGGCGGAAGTGGTCGAAACGGCGATTTGACGTCCATTCTGGGTGAACAGAGTGTTGTAGAGCCACGAAAGCTTGTAAAGCGTGTTCAGGGGCACCGAGAAAGGGGGGATTGGTGTTGATTCTGAATGTCTAGGCCATTGGGTTCAAAAGTTGTGGTCGAAAGACGTCCTCCACTTCGAAATGAGTGGGAGGAGTGCAGTAACACATATCCCCAGCAGAGAGCGCACTCCATGTATGGTTGAGGTTAGAATTTGGGTTCCAGTCAGTCGATGGTTTGTGATTTTCGATGTGAAATCACGTGTTTGAAAAAACGAACGCGACGTCATAAGACGGTGCTCCTTGAAGGGTGCCAAGCTTACAAAAAAAGAAGACAGAAAGCAGCTGCTTCGAGGTCGAGACCCTGTGTGGGCGGACTCAAACGTTCAGGTCCACATTGTGCCACGCCTTCAACCAGGATTTCTTCCATTTATGACACGGAGTAGTGCATTTATCATCAAATGAGCAGACAGACATTTTAACATCAGCATTAAATCACACATATTAGAGCACACATATTTATTTCAAATATTTGACCATAAAAAACATTTCCAGTGGTTGTTTATTTACTTCCATCCAACAGGAGAACAGTATTTAGGGGCGTTGTTAGCATTAAATGAGTTACCCCCCCCAAAAAAAAGCCTGTTATCCGAACAAAATTCCATAGTAAAAATGTCATTTCTTCAGGAAATATGGCAATACTCAACACCCGTATTGCATATTTTGCAGTATCAGGCAGCGCTAGTTCAAACGGGTTTGGCTTTCCAGTCTGTTTGTGTCCATGTTCCCTACCTTTGACTGGCGACCGGTCCAGGGTGCACCCCGCCCCTCTCCCAAAGTCAGCCGGAAGAGGAAAAAGCACTTTGCACATCTGTCAACTTGAGCGCCAGCTCGCTCATGAGCCTTTCAAGTTGAGAGGGGGCTGGTCCCAGTCGGCCGTGGTCATTAGCCCCGCCTCCTTGGCGCTCCCCTCATCCCCGCGGGCGGCGGGCATCCTCCTGACGGGCAGCTCCAGCCTCAGCCTCTTCCAGAAGCGCGACGTCAGGTCCCGCGTCGGCTCGCCCTGCCAGCGCACCGTGGCCAGAGCCACGCGCGCCCGCCTCAGCTCGCGCACCCACTCCTGCCGCCGCAGGCGCTTGTACTGGACCAGGATGAGGCGCAGGTGGCCGCCCGCCAGGCCGTCCACGCCCGCCCTGAGCTCCAGCAGGGCCTGGGAGCCCCGGCGAGCGTAGCCGGGGCCCAACACCACCAGCAGGCGGCGACTGCGAGCCACGAAGCTCAGAGTCTCGTCTGTGATGGCTGAACATGGAATCGGATGCACGTTAGCGACGTTGACATCACGTTTGCCACACGTGGAATCGTGTACACAAGCGTAAACCTTTTGGCCCGGCACATTATTCGCAAATACGTTGAAATGCACTTGTAAGCTAAATGCTGAAGACATAGCATGTTTTGCCGTCATGCCACAGACTTTTCCGCTGATCAAAAAAGTCATGTTTGTGCTTTGGCATCACTTGTTTTTTTGCATCCTTTACTGCTAATGGTGGCTAATTTTCCCATTCTTTTTTTCCCTCTGGCCAAGTCCCTGAGCGGCGTGACGTGTGCGCGCGTTAAAGTGTGAACTCACTCCCGCCTGGCAGGCTGTCTCGGTCAAAGATGCACACCGTGTATCCCAGATCGTTCTCCAGGACTCTGCGAAGGGTCCTCAGAACAAATTTCTCCTCCTCGCTGTTCCTGGCGTACGAGATGTACACGTCGAAGTCCTTATCGTCTGCACGCACACACACACACACACGTTATCGACAACAAATCACTCGACATGATGCAACTCAAAGCGGGGAAACAAAACGATTCTGCTGAAGTCTGTCAAGAGCACCAAACAGCGGCGATTGACACAATTGAAATGATTCTGCAAATTATTCTTACAAGACAAACATGAAGTATTGGGACACAGCGGCAGCAAGCGGAAGGAACGTTTCCAGAATGTTTGCGGAGCTGACATTGTCCACCCTTTTGGGAAGACGAGATGCTGGAATGAATCCGTTTTGAGTTGAACTTAAAAAGCAACAGATTAGCCTCGGATTAGACAGATGAGACTTGGAGCTGCCAACTGTTACCGATCGTCTGTATTTTGCTATGGAAATCTCTTTGAAAAACATTCAATGTTGCGAATATTGAAAAAAAAAAAAAATGAAAGTCACGGGTCCCACATCCTCATACATCGTCGTTAGCGTGGCGTCGGAATACGCCAAACGGCCACGTCTCGTCGAAGGGTAGCCGATGGTTAGTGACCTTTTTAATTAGGGCCGCGCCATATTGGGAAAACGTGCAATATGGATGAAGACCATAGCGATATTATTGCGAAATTTACCGAGAGAAATGACATTTTTATTATCTCATGAAAGAAGTATATTTTCTCATGCGGAAAAATAAGCAAGCTGCGTTCTCAGCTCAATAATTGTAATTCCCCTCGGGAATGTCCAAATGTTGGTTGGCTGTGCCCATTTAAGTTTGCATCTGATTGATCAAAAGCAGACAGGTCCATCAGAAAATGATGGCATGTTTTTGCGATATGCATATTTCATAGGCCATTATGGCGATATTGGGTTTTTTTTCAATATTTTCAATCATTTCTTTCAATTGTGGTCTTTGAAAATATGTCATCAATGTGGCTATCTCCACCGGGCTCAGCCCGACTATCAGTTCACGCTATTGCTGAAATCCCCCCCCCCCCCCCCCCTTAAACTTCTCGTGGCAATTTCCAGAAATCCACTGGACATTTTCCAGGCCAACCTGTGACTGACTAACAGCCGCGTCGCAACACTTGACTCTTGTCAGCTCCTCGGACGCGACGACAGGATTCCGTCCAAAAAGAGCCGGAGGAGAGAAAGCGTCCAGGCGTCCCTCACCCGTGTGCCGCTCGTCGGTACCGAACCGGGACCTGTAGAGCAGCAGCAGCTCCAGCCGGAAGACGCGGTAGAGCGTCAAGACCAGCAGCGACGTCACCAGCACGGCGGACAGACCCAGACCCAGCTCCAACGACGGCACCCGCGCTGAAGCAACAAGCGGTGAGGAAAAAAAAACCCAGTTCTTTACAAATGAAGTTGAGTAAGCACCGCTCGAGACAAGTGAACAAAACGGACGCCGTTTATTGAACGGGACAAGACAGACTGAAAAAATGAGGCTGACCTTCCTCCTCAAGCCGCGCTCTGCGCGTGTGGAATCCTCGCCGGTTCTTCACCGAGCAATTGTACGCCTTGCCGAGGTCCTCGGCGCCAAAGTCCCGGATCAGCAGGACGCTCTCCTCGATGCGATCTCCGTATTTGCAGCTCGCCGTCCTGAAGGGAAACAAACGCCGGCGGCAACGTGAGGCACTGGGCGACGTTTGAGAGCCGGCGCCCTCAATCGTGTTCCCGGAGGGCCGCCGTCCTGCCTGTTTTCCGGGATGTCTCCCCGCCGCATCACACCCGATTCAATCCATCCGATAATCGGCGAGGATCCCGATCGTTTGAACGGGGTGTTTTTTGCAGCGGGGAGAGCTCCGGGAAAACAGGCGGGACGGCGGCCCTCCGTGAACACGATTGAAGACCCCCGTTTGACACAAGTTTGGTACCTGTTGCTCGCGGAGAATCGGGGCTGCGCCAGCCGCTCCGGCGTCTTGCCGTCCACGCTCCACCAGATGGCCCGCTCCGAATCCCGCTCCAAGTAGGGGAAGTGTCCCGTGCACACCAGACGCACGTCAGAGCCTACGGCAAGCGCGCGTCACCAAAAGGCCCTGGCCCGCTCAAAGCCGCTCAAAGCCGCGGGCCGGCGGCGCCGGCGCCGGCTCACCTGGTTTGATGCTGAAGACGTGCTCAGCCGTGGGCTGGAGCACCCTGGGCTCTTTGGGCATGGAGGGCGGCGCTGAGCGACACAAAAGCGCACGTCATGTCGGTGCCGCTCGCTCGTTTTGCTCCGCATTTGTGTCTTTGTCTCTCGTCTGTGACTTTGTCACTGCCTGCGTCGATTCTTTTCTCTTTCTTTGTTTTGGTGTCTTTTCGTTGACATGCAGCAGTCAATCGCCCTTTGAAAGCCTGAATATTGGCAGTACTTATTTGTTTTTTGTCACTGTGTGTGGATTGCAGATGCAATGATTGAATTTTTGATTCCATTCCATTTTTGAAAATGGCTACCACACTTGTTTCTGTGCGCTAGCGCCGTGCTGCATCCATACACAAAGGCAATAAGCAATGATGCATCGATACATTGAAAATGTGCTCCGCATCTGGAATGGGAAAAAAAACCGAAAGACATTTTGGAGCACTCTAAATGAGTATGTTGGAATGACCTAGGTATGTTACGTCTTTCGTTAGGTGTTGCGGTTTAGGGCTTGGCTTGTTAGTGCTGAGATGTCCCAGTTCATAAACACAACAGTCTTTACTCAACTCAATTATGTGATTCATCGATTTAAATGTTTTTGCATCGATGCATATTTTAAGCAGTTTAAATTGATTTTCTTTTAAATGTGTGTGCGCGCGCGCGTGTGCTCGGTCAGGCGTGGGCCGATTACCAATTTGATACTAGAACGCCCCGAGGACAACGCGAGTAGCCCACGGGTCTGTTCTAAAAATAGCTCACCGGTGATGAAACTCCAGAGGTGGGTAGTAACGAGTTACATTTACTCTGTTACATTTACTTGAGTAAGTTTTAGGACATTTTGGACTTCTAGGAGTAGTTTTAAATCACTATACTTTTTACTTTTACTTGAGTGTATTTGTGAAGAAGAAACTGTACCCTTACTGCGCTACATTAGGCTACGTTGAACCCGTTACTTGAGTCCCCTTACGTACGTCTCCCTCCTCTCTCCTGCGCCGGGCTCTACCACGTGACTGTGTTTCACCAATCAAACGTAGCCCCTCACGTGAACATATTCAACTTCAGCCGCGGGAGTTTTCGGACGTAACGGATCGAAAATGCCACGCAGCAATGCCGACTATGCAGACGCAGTTTATACGAGTTTATACGAGTTCACGGGCTACCTTGTTGTTCTGCCTGCGGAGCCTGTTAAAAAAAAGCAGGCCTACAGGGGCTGACATTTTGTGCTACTTGGGCTTCATTTATTTATTTTATTTCTACTATTATTATTGTATTGTTTATTCAAGTACTTGAATTTACCTTAAGATTATTTCAAACTATTCTTTAATTAAATGTTATCCATTTCATTGATTGGATGGACTTTAATTTGCCTGAAGATGATTATTTTGTATTTTCGTCTGGTTATTTAAAAAAATAAATAAATACGTTGCTAGAGTTACTCAGTACTTGAGTCGTTTTTTCACCAAGTACTTTTTTACATTTACTCAAGTAATTATTAGGATGACTACTTTTGACTTCTACTTGAGTCATATTATTGTGAAGTAACAGTACTTTTACTTGAGTACAATTTTTGGCGACTCTACCCACCTCTGTGAAACTCCCAAAGAGAAATGAAAACAGCAAAAGAGTATTAAGATGGTACGTGTTTGTTCATCTAGCAAGTATTCTGAAATATTTGACATATTATTGAAAAATAAAATCTATTGTGTCCAATGGGAAAAAACGCCTTTGGTATTTTGCCAAATATGTCAAAAGAGGACATTGTAGCGCTGCAATTTGAAGACCGTGATACGGCGATATCTCCGCTTATTTTCGCCTCACAATGGAATATCAGCCCATGTCCTGGTGTGTGCGTGCGTGCGTGCGCGCGCGCGCGCGTGTGCGTGTGCGTCCTCACAGACGGCGGTGACGTTGAGGCCGCGCGTGAAGCGAAGCGCTCTGCCGTCTCTCCGGTAGTGCACCCGGCACGCGTAAACACCTTGGTAGTGGTCCGTCATGTAGTGAAGCTCAAGACGGGAGCCGACCTGCTCGCGGTCGCTTGTCCAGTCGCCAGGCCGCTCGCACGCCTGACGCGCAGAAAGACGCACGCGCTCAACAGAAAGACGACGGGTGGCCGTTTCCCGCCATCGCCCGAAGCCGAGCTAGCGATGCGTCCTCACGTGGTGCCAGGTGACGCCGGGCTCGCCGTCGGCCATGTCGGCGGCCTCCCGCCAGTCGGGGCACTCCAGAATCCGCCCGCCCTGCAAGGGAACGGCAACCCGACCGGGCGCGGCGGCCAGCGGCCAATCGCATTTCCAATCCGGCGGCCGGCGGACCACCATCAGCCGCACCCACGTCTTGGCGCGCGTCGACCGGTGCCTGGAGAAACAGGCGCAAGATGGCCGTCACGGCTGTGGCGTGATGCGCGCGGGGCGTGTATCTGTCTTTGTGTTTTTTTTTCCGTGGGTGTGCCGTTTCTGACCGTGGCAGGCAGGCGTAGTAGCCCGAGTCCTCGTGCCGCGCCGGCTGGAAGCACAACTTGTCGCGCTCTTTGCTCAGACGCCCACTGCGGCACAACAACGCAGCCACGTTAGCGCAACGCAATCATGTTACGGCGCGGTCCCGGTACAGCAAAATGGCGTCGCAAAACCTGCCCTCGGGCAAAAGTACAACTCGACATGGACGACGGTCCCGTTACGCTGCGACAGCGCAATCGCGTGACAACACCGCTGGAGGACAGCGCGACGCAATCGTTTTGCAATCGACACATTCAAGTGCAGAACACGACCATCTGGAGACAAACACATTTCGAAGTCCTCCATTTACAAACGAGTTCCGTTCCTACGCTGGCGACGTAACCCGAATTTCCGCGGATCCGAATACTTGATATTAAAAAAACCAAAATATCGTCACCCTCTTAAAATAATCACTTCAAGAGGGAAGTCAAGCCAAAGATATTTTTTTTCAAGAATATGTTCTATGCAGGTCCACTAGTTGAAACGAGGCATTCTGATCAATATTGCCTTTGTGGAATAAGAGTTAGGTAGGGGGCGGCCATTTTGTCACTTCTGCCGACTGAAAAGGACATCGCAACTGCTCCGGGAACCACCAATCACGGGTCAGCTTCAGAAAACAGGTCGGCCGCGATTGGCGGTCGCGAGCGGTCGTGATGTCCTTTTCGGTCGACAGGAGACAAAATGGCCGCCCCCAGAGACGGCTAAAAATGAGTGAATTTAGCTGCTTAACTCATATTCCACAAACGCAAAATGAATCAGAATGCCGTGTTCCAACCAGGGGCGGAGCCACGGGTGGGCCTGGGTGTGCGCAGGCCCACCCAGATTGACAGGCTGCCCACCCGGTGAAATTCATGACAAAACGTATACTTTTACGTTTTTAGTCAATTGTTCTTAAATTATTTTTGAATTTGAGCTTAGTTGTGCTTTTTATTTGATTTCATATTAAGAATGGCATCATTGTCGAAGGAAGGTCTGAACTTCATATGATTCTATTTGTCATTTTATTCGAATATACGACGTGTGGGACAGGAGGATTGTGCGAAGTGAGAGAAATATTTAGGCCCGCCCTGATTTTTCCAGGCCCACCCATTAGCCCCACCTTCTGGCTCCGCCCCTGGTTTCAACTAGGAACATAGTCTTGAAAAATATATGATTGGGTTGAATTCCGCTTGAAGTCATTTTTGCTGATTTTTTTCAGAAAACACGAAAAACTGAACCACATTTTGATGATGTGTTCAAATGTTCATTTCAGGCGTAAAACGGAATGATGCGTTTCACTAAGGATGCGGCTGATTTTACCAGCGGTGGCCAGCATCCTGCATGAGGAGATGTTCAAGGCAAAAAAATAAAAGATTTGGTCAACATATGACTTGGGCCATCATTTCAAGAGGCTGACGATATGCGGGAATAAAAAAAGAAGAAGAAGGAGCGGAGCGAGAAAAGGAAAAAAGGAATCGGCGCACAAAGGCGATGGCAATGGACAATTCCGAGCCGACGTCCATTTGAGTCACGCCGTTCACAAGCGAATGGCGGAAAAGGCACGGGCGTCGTAAACTCCATTCATCAAATGCGCCTGGATCCACAGCTGTTCTCATTTCATGCAACAACTTGAAATGAAATTCAACACCGCATTTTTTTTCTTTTCAGCACGGTAAAGTTGACTCGTCGACAAGTCGGTGGCTTCAAGTATTGATGACCGTGTCGCTTTCAGTTGACCTGTGCGCGATGGGCTGTTCGCGGGCTTGTCCTCGGAGGAGGCGGTACCACGTCAGGTCGCGTGACCACGACGAGTTGTCCAGGGACGGCTGGCCCAAGGGGGGGCACCGCACCCACGCCGCCTCGCCCTCCAGGACACGCACAACCCCGGACGACGACTCGTCCCGGTCGTGGCACCCCGTCCCTAAGCGCACACGCACACGCAGTTAGCCTCTAAAAAATCAAGCCTAACTTCTGCGTTTGTTTCCAATCGAAGCAGCGACAAGCCGGCGGGTTGAGGCGGGCACCTACCCGGTGGGTCAGTTGAGGCGTGGAGGTCCGCCGTCACCGTGGCAACCAGCAAAGGCACCAGAAAGCCCGCCAATGTCCTGCGCGCGGATACGACCTGACTTTCTCTCAGCAACGCGACGTGCGTGCCGACAGCTGCCTCGAGTCTCCTCCTGAGCGCAAAACCGGCAAGGCCGCCCCGCCCGCCTTCAGTCATGTGCTAGGCTATGATGGGCCCACGCCAAAATAGCCATATTCCCATCGCCGGTGCTCAATTTGAAGTGGAATTATCCACTTGATTCATAGACATAATAGCCTTATTCATCGATAGTTTGGAATGTGGTCTTTTTGCCGACGCGCTGCCAAGGGCAAAGAGCTTTCCGCCTTGGAAACGGAAAGAGACCGCCGGCTCTGGCCCCGCTCACCTGAACCTTGTCAAGGCATTTGATTGGATGAAGAACGGTGAGGGGGAAGGTCTCGTAGGCAGCGGCGCATGGCGGAAGTGATAACTGCGGAAAGGGCATCGATTTCGGATTGCGATGTTTGGTTTAGTATTACTTGATACGGAATCAAATCCCACTGCTACGGCCCTTCGCCATCATGCGCTCGTTCCGAGATGGCCGATCAAGGAGTCTGACTGGACCGCCATTTTTCCCTCCTCATCGTCCGTCATCCATCTTATGGTGATTCTCGACTGTGTGTGCGTGCCAGCCAGCTCTTTAAAAGGAACAAGACATGATTTGCCTTCTCACTTGTTCCTATTTCATGTACTTATGCAAATACAGAAAATAGAACTTTACTGTCACTGTCATAGGAACCAATTCAAATCTATTAGGCATCCTGCCACAAAAATAACCGTACAAAGTCGATGGTTCATTTAATATTCCAACTTTTCAGCGAGTTGACACGCTGCGGGAGTATGAAGACCAGGAATGGGCAACTGGCGCCGGGGGGCCTAATCGTTACCCAATCGTAACAGAGGTGGAAGAAGGAAGTGCTGACACTGTGGCTCACGAACACGAGCAGATGCACGCCGCAGATGCATGGCCATTCCCTCCCAAGGACGGACGCCCATTTTGTGGACGGACGGACGGACGGACAGAGGGAGGACGAGAAGTCTTTTAAAACGGACGGAGTAAGCAAGGACGGACGTGGGTTTTGGTCCATCCCGAACGTGTTGTGTTGGCTTCTTTTGAAAAGCAAGACAACTGCATGTTCTCTTCTTCAGTAATTGCCCGCTCGCTCGACGCTTTTCTTCACGTGCCTCCCAGTAGTCACGTTGCACATGCATATTCTGCCCTCTAGTGGTTCAACGCCCGTCATAAATGCCACAGGAGTCAGGACGCCTAATCACTCATCTCGTTCAATGGAAAAAGTTCAATTGCACTGTGCAAAGTAAAAGCTTTCCAAAAAATCTTTACATTTAACTTAGTGAGAGGGCGTCTACTTTTGGAGTTTGCGCTGATCACGCGTCCACCCTAAGGTTAAGTGTCATAGTATTTCACGTTATGTCATGATATTATTTCGTCTTGTATATTAAA